>NC_092713.1:178592760-179792760 GCF_047496885.1 Scyliorhinus torazame
GGGAGCGAATGTTTCTCAGTGGGGAGTGAATGTTTCTCACGGGAGGGAATGTTTCTCACTGTGGAGTGAATGTTTCCCACTGTGGAGTGAATGTTTCTCACTGGGGAGTGACTGTTTCTCACTGGGGAGTGACTGTTTCTCAGTGGGGAGCGAATGCTTTTCAGTGGATTGCGGATGTTTCTCACTGGGGAGGGAATTTTTCTCATTGGGGAGTGAATGTTTCTCACTGGAGAATGAATGTTTCTCACAAAGGAGTGAATGTTTCTCATTGGGGAGCGAATGTTTCTCACTGGGGAGAGAATGTTTCTCATAGGGGAGGGAATGTTTCTCACTGGGGAGGGAATGTTTCTCTCAGGGGAGTAAATGTTTGTCACTGGAGAGTAAATGTTTCTCATTGGAGAGTGAATGTTTCTCATTGGGGAGTGAATGTTTTCATTGGGGAGTGAATGTTTCTCATTGGGGAGTGAATGTTTCTCATTGGGGAGTGAATGTTTCTCATTGGGGAGTGAATGGTTCTCGCTCGGGAGTGAAAGTTTCTCGCTGGGGAGTGAAAGTTTCTCAGAGGAGTGGATGTTTCTCAGTGGGGATCGAATGTTTCTCATTGGGGAGTTAATGTTTCTCATTGGCGAGTGAATGGTTCTCATTGGCGAGTGAATGTTTCTCACAGAGGAGTGAATGTTTCTCACTGGGGAGTTAAGTTTCTCATGGGGAGAGAATGTTTCTGACTGGGGAGTGAATGTTTCTCATTGAGGCGTGAATATTTCTCATTGGGGAATGAATGTTTCTACAGAGGATTGAATGTTTCTCACTGGGGAGCGAATGTTTCTCATTGGGGTATGAATGTTTCTCACTGGGGAGTGAATGTTTCTCACTGGGGAGTGAATGTTTCTCACTGCGGAGTGAATGTTTCTCACTGTGGAGCGAATGTTTCCCACTGGGGAGTGAATGTTTATCATTGGGGAGTGAATGTTTATCATTGGGGAGTGAATGTTTCTCACCTGAGGAGTGAATGTTTCTCACTGGGGAGTTAAGTTTCTCATGGGGAGAGAATGTTTCTGACTGGGGAGTGAATGTTTCTCATTGAGGCGTGAATATTTCTCATTGGGGAGTGAATGTTTCTACAGAGGATTGAATGATTCTCACTGGGGAGCGAATGTTTCTCATTGGGGAATGAATGTTTCTCACTGGGGAGTGAATGTTTCTCACTGGGGAGTGAATGTTTCCCACTGGGGAGTGAATGTTTCTCACTGGGGAGCGAATGTTTATCACTGGGGAGCGAATGTTTCCTAGTGGGGAGGCAATGTTTCTCACTGCGGAGTGAATGTTTCTCACTGCGCAGCGAATGTTTCTCACGGCGGAGTGAATGTTTCTCACTGTGGAGTGAATGTTTCTCACTGTGGAGCGAATGTTTCTCACTGGGGAGTGAATGTTTATCATTGGGGAGTGAATCTTTATCATTGGGGAGTGAATGTTTCTCACCTGAGGAGTGAATGTTTCTCACTGGGGAGTTAAGTTTCTCATGGGGAGAGAATGTTTCTGACTGGGGAGTGAATGTTTCTCATTGAGGCGTGAAGATTTCTCATTGGGGAGTGAATGTTTCGACAGAGGATTGAATGATTCTCACTGGGGAGCGAATGTTTCTCATTGGGGAATGAATGTTTCTCACTGGGGAGTGAATGTTTCTCACTGGGGAGTGAATGTTTCTCATTGGGGAGTGAATGTTTCTCATTGGGGAGTGAAAGGATCTCACTGGGGAGTGAATGTTTCTCACAGAGGAGTGAAAGATTCTCACAGAGGAGTGTATGTTTCTCACAGAGGAGTGAATATTTCTCACTGGGGAGTGAGTGTTTCTCGCTGGGAAGTGACTGTTTCTCACCGGGGAGTGAATGTTTCTCACTGGGGTGTGAATGTTTCACACTGGGGAGTGAATGTTTCACACAGAGGAGTGAATATTTCTCACTGGGGAGTGAGTGTTTCTCGCTGGGAAGTGACTGTTTCTCACTGTGGAGTGAATGTTTCTCACTGTGGAGCGAATGTTTCTCACTGGGGAATGAATGTTTATCATTGGGGAGTGAATCTTTATCATTGGGGAGTGAATGTTTCTCACCTGAGGAGTGAATGTTTCTCACTGGGGAGTTAAGTTTCTCATGGGGAGAGAATGTTTCTGACTGGGGAGTGAATGTTTCTCATTGAGGCGTGAATATTTCTCATTGGGGAGTGAATGTTTCTACAGAGGATTGAATGATTCTCACTGGGGAGCGAATGTTTCTCATTGGGGAATGAATGTTTCTCACTGGGGAGTGAATGTTTCTCACTGGGGAGTGAATGTTTCTCACTGGGGAGTGAATGTTTCCCACTGGGGAGTGAATGTTTCTCTTTGGGGTGTGAATGTTTCTCACTGGGGAGTGAAGGTTTCTCGCTGGGGAGTGAAAGTTTCTCAGAGGAGTGGATGTTTCTCAGTTGGGATCGAATGTTTCTCATTGGGGAGTGAATGTTTCTCATTGGGGAGTGAATGGTTCTCACAGAGGAGTGAATGTTTCTCACAGAGGAGTGAATGTTTCTCACAGGAGTGAATGTTACTCACAGAGGAGTGAATGTTTATCACAGAGGAGTGAATGTTTCTCACAGAGGAGTGAATGTTTCTCACAGAGGAGTGAATGTTTCTCACAGAGGAGTGAATGTTTCTCACAAAGGAATGAATGTTTCTCACAAAGGAGTGAATGTTCCTAACAGAGGAGTGAATGTTTCTCAGTGGGGAGCGAATGTTTCTCAGTGGGAAGCGATTGTTTCTCACTGCGCAGCGAATGTTTCTCACGGCGGAGTGAATGATTCTCACTGGGGAGTGAATGTTTCTCACTGGGGAGTGAATGTTTCCCACTGGGGAGTGAATGTTTCTCTTTGGGGAGTGAATGTTTCTCACTGGGGAGTGAAGGTTTCTCGCTGGGGAGTGAAAGTTTCTCAGAGGAGTAGATGTTTCTCAGTTGGGATCGAATGTTTCTCATTGGGGAGTGAATGTTACTCACAGAGGAGTGAATGTTTATCACAGAGGAGTGAATGTTTCTCACAGAGGAGTGAATGTTTATCACAAAGGAGTGAATGTTTCTCACAAAGGAGTGAATGTTCCTAACAGAGGAGTGAATGTTTCTCAGTGGGGAGCGAATGTTTCTCAGTGGGAAGCGATTGTTTCTCACTGCGGAGGGAATGTTTCTCACTGGGGAGTGAATGTTTCTCACAGAGGAGTGAATGTTTCTCACAGAGGAGTGAATGTTTCTCACAAAGGAGTGAATGTTTCTCGCTGGGGAGTGAATGTTCCTAACAGAGGAGTGAATGTTTCTCAGTGGGGAGCGAATGTTTCTCAGTGGGAAGCGATTGTTTCTCACTGCGGAGGGAATGTTTTTCACTGGGGAGTGAATGTTTCTCACTGGGGAGTGAATGTTTCTCACTGGGGAGTGAAGGTTTCTCACTGCGGAGTGAAGGTTTCTCACTGCGGAGTGAAGGTTTCTCACTGGGGAGTGAAGGTTTCTCACTGCGGAGTGAATGTTTCTCACTGGGGAGTGAATGTTTCTCACTGGGAAGTGAATGTTTCTCACTGGGGAGTGAATGTTTCTCACTGGGGAGTGAATGTTTCTCAGTGGGGAGCGAATGCTTTTCAGTGGATTGCGGATGTTTCTCACTGGGGAGGGAATTTTTCTCATTGGGGAGTGAATGTTTCGCACTGGAGAATGAATGTTTCTCACAAAGGAGTGAATGTTTCTCATTGGGGAGCGAATGTTTCTCACTGGGGAGAGAATGTTTCTCATAGGGGAGGGAATGTTTCTCACTGGGGAGGGAATGTTTCTCTCAGGGGAGTAAATGTTTGTCACTGGAGAGTAAATGTTTCTCATTGGAGAGTGAATGTTTCTCATTGGGGAGTGAATGTTTTCATTGGGGAGTGAATGTTTCTCATTGGGGAGTGAATGTTTCTCATTGGGGAGTGAATGTTTCTCATTGGGGAGTGAATGGTTCTCGCTCGGGAGTGAAAGTTTCTCGCTGGGGAGTGAAAGTTTCTCAGAGGAGTGGATGTTTCTCAGTGGGGATCGAATGTTTCTCATTGGGGAGTTAATGTTTCTCATTGGCGAGTGAATGGTTCTCATTGGGGAGTGAATGTTTCTCACAGAGGAGTGAATGTTTCTCACTGGGGAGTTAAGTTTCTAATGGGGAGAGAATGTTTCTGACTGGGGAGTGAATGTTTCTCATTGAGGCGTGAATATTTCTCATTGGGGAGTGAATGTTTCTACAGAGGATTGAATGTTTCTCACTGGGGAGCGAATGTTTCTCATTGGGGTATGAATGTTTCTCACTGGGGAGTGAATGTTTCTCACTGGGGAGTGAATGTTTCTCACTGCGGAGTGAATGTTTCTCACTGCGGAGCGAATGTTTCTCACGGCGGAGTGAATGTTTCTCACTGTGGAGTGAATGTTTATCATTGGGGAGTGAATCTTTATCATTGGGGAGTGAATGTTTCTCACCTGAGGAGTGAATGTTTCTCACTGGGGAGTTAAGTTTCTCATGGGGAGAGAATGTTTCTGACTGGGGAGTGAATGTTTCTCATTGAGGCGTGAATATTTCTCATTGGGGAGTGAATGTTTCTACAGAGGATTGAATGATTCTCACTGGGGAGCGAATGTTTCTCTTTGGGGAATGAATGTTTCTCACTGGGGAGTGAATGTTTCTCACTGGGGAGTGAATGTTTCTCACTGGGAAGTGAATGTTTCCCACTGGGGAGTGAATGTTTCTCACTGTGGAGTGAATGTTTATCACAGAGGAGTGAATGTTTCTCACAGAGGAGTGAATGTTTCTCACAGAGGAGTGAATGTTTCTCTCTGGGGAGTGAATCTTTCTCACTGGGGATTGAAAGTTTCTCATTTAGTAGTGAATGTTTCTCACTGGTGAGTGAGTGGTTCTCACTGGGGAGTGAATGTTTCTCATTGGGGAGTGAATGTTTCACACTTGGGAGTGAATGTTTCACACTGGGGAGCGAATGTTTCTCACTGGGGAGCGAATGTTTCTCACTGGGGAGCGAATGTTTCTCACTGCGGAGTGAATGTTTCTCACTGCGCAGCGAATGTTTCTCACAGCGGAGTGAATGTTTCTCACTGCGCAGCGAATGTTTCTCACGGCGGAGTGAATGTTTCTCACTGTGGAGTGAATGTTTCTCACTGTGGAGCGAATGTTTCTCACTGGGGAGTGAATGTTTCCCACTGGGGAGTGAATGTTTCTCACATGGGAGCGAATGTTTATCACTGGGGAGCGAATGTTTCCTAGTGGGGAGGCAATGTTTCTCACTGCGGAGTGAATGTTTCTCACTGCGCAGCGAATGTTTCTCACGGCGGAGTGAATGTTTCTCACTGTGGAGTGAATGTTTCTCACTGTGGAGCGAATGTTTCTCACTGGGGAGTGAATGTTTATCATTGGGGAGTGAATCTTTGTCATTGGGGAGTGAATGTTTCTCACCTGAGGAGTGAATGTTTCTCACTGGGGAGTTAAGTTTCTCATGGGGAGAGAATGTTTCTCATTGAGGCGTGAATATTTCTCATTGGGGAGTGAATGTTTCTGCAGAGGATTGAATGATTCTCACTGGGGAGCGAATGTTTCTCATTGGGGAATGAATGTTTCTCACTGGGGAGTGAATGTTTCTCACTGGGGAGTGAATGTTTCTCATTGGGGAGTGAATGTTTCTCATTGGGGAGTGAAAGGATCTCACTGGGGAGTGAATGTTTCTCACAGAGGAGTGAAAGATTCTCACAGAGGAGTGTATGTTTCTCACAGAGGAGTGAATATTTCTCACTGGGGAGTGAGTGTTTCTCGCTGGGAAGTGACTGTTTCTCGCTGGGGAGTGAATGTTTCTCACTGGGGTGTGAATGTTTCACACTGGGGAGTGAATGTTTCACACAGAGGAGTGAATATTTCTCACTGGGGAGTGAGTGTTTCTCGCTGGGAAGTGACTGTTTCTCACTGGGGAGTGAATGTTTCTCATTGGGGAGTGAATGTTTCACACTGGGGAGTGAATGTATCACACTGGGGAGCGAATGTTTCTCACTGGGGAGCGAATGTTTCTCACGGCGGAGTGAATGTTTCTCACTGGGGAGGCAATGTTTCTCACGGCGGAGTGAATGTTTCTCACTGTGGAGTGAATGTTTCTCACTGGGGAGTGAATGTTTATCATTGGGGAGTGAATCTTTATCATTGGGGAGTGAATGTTTCTCACCTGAGGAGTGAATGTTTCTCACTGGGGAGAGAATGTTTCTGACTGGGGAGTGAATGTTTCTCATTGAGGCGTGAATATTTCTCATTGGGGAGTGAATGTTTCTACAGAGGATTGAATGATTCTCACTGGGGAGCGAATGTTTCTCATTGGGGAATGAATGTTTCTCACTGGGGAGTGAATGTTTCTCACTGGGGAGTGAATGTTTCTCACTGGGGAGTGAATGTTTCTCACTGGGGAGTGAATGTTTCCCACTGGGGAGTGAATGTTTCCCACTGGGGAGTGAATGTTTCTCACTGGGGAGCGAATGTTTATCACTGGGGAGCGAATGTTTCCTAGTGGGGACGCAATGTTTCTCACTGCGGAGTGAATGTTTCTCACTGCGCAGCGAATGTTTCTCACGGCGGAGTGAATGTTTCTCACTGTGGAACGAATGTTTCTCATTGGGGAGTGAATGTTTATCATTGGGGAGTGAATGTTTCTGACTGGGGGGGTCAATATTTCTCACGGGGGAGTGAATGTTTCTAACTGGCGACTGAATGTTTCTCACTGGGGAGTGAATGTTTCTCACTGGGGACTGAATGTTTCTCACAGAGGAGTGAATGTTTCTCACAGAGCAGTGAATGTTTCTCACTGGGGACTGAATGTTTCTCACTGGGGAGTGAATGTTTCTCACTGGGGAGTGAATGTTTCTCACTGGGGAGTGAATGTTTCTCACCTGGGACTGAATGTTTCTCACTGGGGAGTGAATGCTTCTCACCTGGGACTGAATGTTTCTCACTGGGGAGTCAATGTTTCTCACTGGGGAGTCAATGTTTCTCACCTGGGACTGAATGTTTCTCACTGGGGAGTGAGTGTTTCTCACCTGGGACTGAATGTTTCTCACTGGAGAGTGAAAGTTTCTCATTGGGGAGTGAATGTTTCTCATTGGGGAGTGAATGTTTCACATTGGGGAGTGGATGTTTCTCATTGGGGGGTGGATGTTTCTCATTGGGGGGTGAATGTTTCGCACTGGGGAGTGAATGTATCTCATTGTGGAGAGAATGTTTCTCATTGGGGAGTTAAAGTTTCTCATTTGGGAGTGAATCTTTCTCATTAGGGTGGGAAAGTTTCTCATTGGGGAGGGAATGTTTCTCATTGGGGAGTGAATGTTTCTCATAAATTAGTGAATGTTTCTCACTGGGGAGTGAATGTTTCTCACTGGGGAGTGAATGTTTCTCACTCGGGCGTGAATGTTTCTCATTCGGGAGTGAATGTTTCTCACTCGGGAGTGAATGTTTCTCATTGGGGAGTGAATGTTTCTCACAGAGGAGTGAATGTTTCTCAGAGGAGTGAATGTTTCTCACAGAGGAGTGAATGTTTCTCGCTGGGGAGTGAATGTTTCTCGCTGGGGAGTGAATGTTAAACGCTGGGGACTGAATGGTTCTCAATCGGGAGTGAATGTTTCTCACAGAGGAGTGAATGTTTCTCATAGAGGAGTGAAGGTTTCTCACAGAGGAGTGAATGTTTCTCACAGAGGAGTGAATGTTTCTCGCTGGGGAGGGATTGTTTCGCACTGGGGAGTGAATGTTTCTCGCTGGGGAGTGAATGTTTCTCACTGGGGGGGTCAATATTTCTCACGGGGGAGTGAATGTTTCTCACTGGGGACTGAATGTTTCTCACTGGGGAGTGAATGTTTCTCACAGAGGAGTGAATGTTTCTCACAGAGGAGTGAATGTTTCTCACAGATGAGTGAATGTTTCTCACTGGGGACTGACTGTTTCTCACTGGGGAGTGAATGTTTCTCACTGGGGAGTGAATGTTTCTCACTGGGGAGTGAATGTTTCTCACTGAGGACTGAATGTTGCTCACTGGGGAGTGAATGTTTCTCATTGGTGAGTGCATGTTTCTCATTGGTGAGTGCATGTTTCTCATTGAGGAGTGGATATTTCTCATTGGGGGGTGAAGGTTTCTCACTGGGGAGTGAAGATATCTCATTGTGGAGGGAATGTTTCTTACTGGGGAGGTAAATTTTCTCATTGGAGATTGAATGTTTCCCACTGGGGAGTGAATGTTTCTCATTGGGGAGTGAATGTTTATCATTGGGGAGTCAAAGTTTCTCATTTGGGAGTGAATGTTTCTCATTGGGGAGTGAATGTTTCTCATTGGGCAGTGAATGTTTCTCATTGGGGAGTGAATGATTCTCATTGGGGAGTGAATGTTTCTCATTGGGGAGTGAATGTTTCTCACTGGGGAGTGAATGTATCTCACTGTGGAGGGAATGTTTCTTACTGGGGAGGGAAAGTTTCTCATTGGAGATTGAATGTTTCCCACTGGGGAGTGAATGTTTCTCATTGGGGAGTGAATGTTTCTCATTGGGGAGTGAATGGTTCTCATTGGGGAGTGAATGTTTCTCACAGAGGAGTGAATGTTTCTCGCTGGGGAGTGAATGTTTCTCGCTGGGGAGTGAATGTTAAACGCTGGGGACTGAATAGTTCTCAATCGGGAGTGAATGTTTCTCACAGAGAAGTGAATGTTTCTCACAGAGTGAATGTTTCTCACTGGGGAGGGAATGTTTCTCGCTGGGGAGTGAATGTTTCTGACTGTGGGGGTCAATATTTCTCACGGGGGAGTGAATGTTTCTAACTGGCGACTGAATGTTTCTCACTGGGGAGTGAATGTTTCTCACTGGGGACTGAATGTTTACTCACAGAGGAGCGAATGTTTCTCACAGAGGAGTGAATGTTTCTCACTGGGGACTGAATGTTTCTCACTGGGGAGTGAATGTTTCTCACCTGGGGAGTCAATGTTTCTCACCTGGGAGTGAATGTTTCTCACTGGGGAGTGAATGTTTCTCACCTGGGACTGAATGTTTCTCACTGGGGAGTGAATGTTTCTCACCTGGGACTGAATGTTTCTCACTGGGGAGTCAATGTTTCTCACTGGGGAGTCAATGTTTCTCACCTGGGACTGAATGTTTCTCACTGGGGAGTGAATGTTTCTCACCTGGGACTGAATGTTTCTCACTGGAGAGTGAAAGTTTCTCATTGGGCAGTGAATGTTTCTCATTGGGGAGTGAATGTTTCTCATTGGGGAGTGGATGTTTCTCATTGGGGGGTCAATGTTTCTCACTGGGGAGTGAATGTATCTCATTGTGGAGTGAATGTTTCTCATTGGGGAGTGAATGATTCTCACTTTGGAGTGAATGATTCTCACTTTGGAGTGAATGTTTCTCACTGGGGAGTGAATGTTTATCATTGGGGAGTGAATGTTTCTCACAGAGGAGAGAATGTTTCTCATTGGGGAGTGAATGTTTCTCGTTGGGGTGTGAATGTTTCACACTGGGGAGTGAATGTTTCTCACAGAGGAGTGAATGTTTCTCATTGGGGAGTGAATGTTTCTCGTTGGGGTGTGAATGTTTCACACTGGGAAATGAATGTTTCTCACAGAGGAGTGAATGTTTCTCATTGGGGAATGAATGTTTCTCATTGGGGAGTGAATGATTCTCACAGAGGAGTGAATGTTTCTCACAGTGGAGTGAATGTTTCTCACTGGGGAGCGAATGTTTCTCCCTGGGGAGTGCATGTTTCTTATTGGGGTGTGAATGTTTCTCATTGTGGAGGGAATGTTTCTCACTGGGGAGTGAATGTGTCTCATTGGGGAGTGAATCTTTCTCATTTGGGAGTGAATCTTTCTCATTAGGGTGGGAAAGTTTCTCATTGGGGAGGGAATGTTTCTCATTGGGGAGTGAATGTTTCTCACTGGGGAGTGAATGTTTCTCACTCGGGAGTGAATGTTTCTCACTCGGGAGTGAATGTTTCTCATTCGGGAGTGAATGTTTCTCACAGAGGACTGAATGTTTCTCACAGAGGAGTGAATGTTTCTCGCTGGGGAGTGAATGTTTCTCACTGGGGAGTGAATGTTCAACGCTGGGGACTGAATGGTTCTCAATCGGGAGTGAATGTTTCTCACAGAGGAGTGAATGTTTCTCACAGAGGAGTGAATGTTTCTCACAGAGGAGTGAATGTTTCTCACAGAGGAGTGAATGTTTCTCACAGAGGAGTGAATGTTTCTCGCTGGGGAGGGAATGTTTCGCACTGGGGAGTGAATGTTTCTCGCTGGGGAGTGAATGTTTCTCACTGGGGGGGTCAATATTTCTCACGGGGGAGTGAATGTTTCTCACTGGGGAGTGAATGTTTCTCACAGGGGAGTGAATGTTTCTCACAGGGGAGTGAATGTTTCTCACTGGGGGGGTCAATATTTCTCACGGGGGAGTGAATGTTTCTCACTGGGGAGTGAATGTTTCTCACTGGGGAGTGAATGTTTCTCACAGGGGAGTGAATGTTTCTCACAGAGGAGGGAATGTTTCTCACAGATGAGTGAATGTTTCTCACTGGGGACTGACTGTTTCTCACTGTGGAGTGAATGTTTCTCACTGGGGAGTGAATGTTTCTCACTGAGGACTGAATGTTTCTCACTGGGGAGTGAATGTTTCTCATTGGTGAGTGCATGTTTCTCTTTGGGGAGTGGATATTTCTCATTGGGGGGTGAAAGTTTCTCACTGGGGAGTGAAGATATCTCATTGTGGAGGGAATGTTTCTTACTGGGGAGGGAAATTTTCTCATTGGAGATTGAATGTTTCCCACTGGGGAGTGAATGTTTCTCATTGGGGAGTGAATGTTTATCATTGGGGAGTCAAAGTTTCTCATTTGCGAGTGAATGTTTCTCACTGGGGAGTGAATGTATCTCATTGTGGAGGGAATGTTTCTTACTGGGGAGGGAAAGTTTCTCATTGGAGATTGAATGTTTCCCACTGGGGAGTGAATGTTTCTCATTGGGCAGTGAATGTTTCTCATTGGGGAGTGAATGATTCTCATTGGGGAGTGAATGTTTCTCATTGGGGAGTGAATGTTTCTCATTGGGGAGTGAATGTTTCTCACTGGGGAGTGAATGTTTCTCACTGGGGAGTGAATGTATCTCATTGTGGAGGGAATGTTTCTTACTGGGGAGGGAAAGTTTCTCATTGGAGATTGAATGTTTCCCACTGGGGAGTGAATGTTTCTCATTGGGGAGTGAATGGTTCTCATTGGGGAGTGAATGTTTCTCACAGGGGAGTGAATGTTAAACGCTGGGGACTGAATAGTTCTCAATCGGGAGTGAATGTTTCTCACAGTAGTGAATGTTTCTCACAGAGGAGTGAATGTTTCTCACAGAGGAGTGAATGTTTCTCACAGAGGAGTGAATGTTTCTCGCTGGGGAGGGATTGTTTCGCACTGGGGAGTGAATGTTTCTCGCTGGGGAGTGAATGTTTCTCACTGGGGGGGTCAATATTTCTCACGGGGGAGTGAATGTTTCTCACTGGGGACTGAATGTTTCTCACTGGGGAGTGAATGTTTCTCACAGAGGAGTGAATGTTTCTCACAGAGGAGTGAATGTTTCTCACAGATGAGTGAATGTTTCTCACTGGGGACTGACTGTTTCTCACTGGGGAGTGAATGTTTCTCACTGGGGAGTGAATGTTTCTCACTGGGGAGTGAATGTTTCTCACTGAGGACTGAATGTTGCTCACTGGGGAGTGAATGTTTCTCATTGGTGAGTGCATGTTTCTCATTGGTGAGTGCATGTTTCTCATTGAGGAGTGGATATTTCTCATTGGGGGGTGAAGGTTTCTCACTGGGGAGTGAAGATATCTCATTGTGGAGGGAATGTTTCTTACTGGGGAGGTAAATTTTCTCATTGGAGATTGAATGTTTCCCACTGGGGAGTGAATGTTTCTCATTGGGGAGTGAATGTTTATCATTGGGGAGTCAAAGTTTCTCATTTGGGAGTGAATGTTTCTCATTGGGGAGTGAATGTTTCTCATTGGGCAGTGAATGTTTCTCATTGGGGAGTGAATGATTCTCATTGGGGAGTGAATGTTTCTCATTGGGGAGTGAATGTTTCTCACTGGGGAGTGAATGTATCTCACTGTGGAGGGAATGTTTCTTACTGGGGAGGGAAAGTTTCTCATTGGAGATTGAATGTTTCCCACTGGGGAGTGAATGTTTCTCATTGGGGAGTGAATGTTTCTCATTGGGGAGTGAATGGTTCTCATTGGGGAGTGAATGTTTCTCACAGAGGAGTGAATGTTTCTCGCTGGGGAGTGAATGTTTCTCGCTGGGGAGTGAATGTTAAACGCTGGGGACTGAATAGTTCTCAATCGGGAGTGAATGTTTCTCACAGAGAAGTGAATGTTTCTCACAGAGTGAATGTTTCTCACTGGGGAGGGAATGTTTCTCGCTGGGGAGTGAATGTTTCTGACTGTGGGGGTCAATATTTCTCACGGGGGAGTGAATGTTTCTAACTGGCGACTGAATGTTTCTCACTGGGGAGTGAATGTTTCTCACTGGGGACTGAATGTTTACTCACAGAGGAGCGAATGTTTCTCACAGAGGAGTGAATGTTTCTCACTGGGGACTGAATGTTTCTCACTGGGGAGTGAATGTTTCTCACCTGGGGAGTCAATGTTTCTCACCTGGGAGTGAATGTTTCTCACTGGGGAGTGAATGTTTCTCACCTGGGACTGAATGTTTCTCACTGGGGAGTGAATGTTTCTCACCTGGGACTGAATGTTTCTCACTGGGGAGTCAATGTTTCTCACTGGGGAGTCAATGTTTCTCACCTGGGACTGAATGTTTCTCACTGGGGAGTGAATGTTTCTCACCTGGGACTGAATGTTTCTCACTGGAGAGTGAAAGTTTCTCATTGGGCAGTGAATGTTTCTCATTGGGGAGTGAATGTTTCTCATTGGGGAGTGGATGTTTCTCATTGGGGGGTCAATGTTTCTCACTGGGGAGTGAATGTATCTCATTGTGGAGTGAATGTTTCTCATTGGGGAGTGAATGATTCTCACTTTGGAGTGAATGATTCTCACTTTGGAGTGAATGTTTCTCACTGGGGAGTGAATGTTTATCATTGGGGAGTGAATGTTTCTCACAGAGGAGAGAATGTTTCTCATTGGGGAGTGAATGTTTCTCGTTGGGGTGTGAATGTTTCACACTGGGGAGTGAATGTTTCTCACAGAGGAGTGAATGTTTCTCATTGGGGAGTGAATGTTTCTCGTTGGGGTGTGAATGTTTCACACTGGGAAATGAATGTTTCTCACAGAGGAGTGAATGTTTCTCATTGGGGAATGAATGTTTCTCATTGGGGAGTGAATGATTCTCACAGAGGAGTGAATGTTTCTCACAGTGGAGTGAATGTTTCTCACTGGGGAGCGAATGTTTCTCCCTGGGGAGTGCATGTTTCTTATTGGGGTGTGAATGTTTCTCATTGTGGAGGGAATGTTTCTCACTGGGGAGTGAATGTGTCTCATTGGGGAGTGAATCTTTCTCATTTGGGAGTGAATCTTTCTCATTAGGGTGGGAAAGTTTCTCATTGGGGAGGGAATGTTTCTCATTGGGGAGTGAATGTTTCTCACTGGGGAGTGAATGTTTCTCACTCGGGAGTGAATGTTTCTCACTCGGGAGTGAATGTTTCTCATTCGGGAGTGAATGTTTCTCACAGAGGACTGAATGTTTCTCACAGAGGAGTGAATGTTTCTCGCTGGGGAGTGAATGTTTCTCACTGGGGAGTGAATGTTCAACGCTGGGGACTGAATGGTTCTCAATCGGGAGTGAATGTTTCTCACAGAGGAGTGAATGTTTCTCACAGAGGAGTGAATGTTTCTCACAGAGGAGTGAATGTTTCTCACAGAGGAGTGAATGTTTCTCACAGAGGAGTGAATGTTTCTCGCTGGGGAGGGAATGTTTCGCACTGGGGAGTGAATGTTTCTCGCTGGGGAGTGAATGTTTCTCACTGGGGGGGTCAATATTTCTCACGGGGGAGTGAATGTTTCTCACTGGGGAGTGAATGTTTCTCACAGGGGAGTGAATGTTTCTCACAGGGGAGTGAATGTTTCTCACTGGGGGGGTCAATATTTCTCACGGGGGAGTGAATGTTTCTCACTGGGGAGTGAATGTTTCTCACTGGGGAGTGAATGTTTCTCACAGGGGAGTGAATGTTTCTCACAGAGGAGGGAATGTTTCTCACAGATGAGTGAATGTTTCTCACTGGGGACTGACTGTTTCTCACTGTGGAGTGAATGTTTCTCACTGGGGAGTGAATGTTTCTCACTGAGGACTGAATGTTTCTCACTGGGGAGTGAATGTTTCTCATTGGTGAGTGCATGTTTCTCTTTGGGGAGTGGATATTTCTCATTGGGGGGTGAAAGTTTCTCACTGGGGAGTGAAGATATCTCATTGTGGAGGGAATGTTTCTTACTGGGGAGGGAAATTTTCTCATTGGAGATTGAATGTTTCCCACTGGGGAGTGAATGTTTCTCATTGGGGAGTGAATGTTTATCATTGGGGAGTCAAAGTTTCTCATTTGCGAGTGAATGTTTCTCACTGGGGAGTGAATGTATCTCATTGTGGAGGGAATGTTTCTTACTGGGGAGGGAAAGTTTCTCATTGGAGATTGAATGTTTCCCACTGGGGAGTGAATGTTTCTCATTGGGCAGTGAATGTTTCTCATTGGGGAGTGAATGATTCTCATTGGGGAGTGAATGTTTCTCATTGGGGAGTGAATGTTTCTCATTGGGGAGTGAATGTTTCTCACTGGGGAGTGAATGTTTCTCACTGGGGAGTGAATGTATCTCATTGTGGAGGGAATGTTTCTTACTGGGGAGGGAAAGTTTCTCATTGGAGATTGAATGTTTCCCACTGGGGAGTGAATGTTTCTCATTGGGGAGTGAATGGTTCTCATTGGGGAGTGAATGTTTCTCACAGGGGAGTGAATGTTAAACGCTGGGGACTGAATAGTTCTCAATCGGGAGTGAATGTTTCTCACAGTAGTGAATGTTTCTCACAGAGGAGTGAATGTTTCTCACAGAGGAGTGAATGTTTCTCACAGAGTGAATGTTTCTTGCTGGGGAGGGAATGTTTCGCACTGGGGAGTGAATGTTTCTGACTGGGGGGGTCAATATTTCTCACGGGGGAGTGAATGTTTCTAACTGGCGACTGAATGTTTCTCACTGGGGAGTGAATGTTTCTCACTGGGGACTGAATGTTTCTCACAGAGGAGTGAATGTTTCTCACAGAGGAGTGAATGTTTCTCACTGGGGACTGAATGTTTCTCACTGGGGAGTGAATGTTTCTCACTGGGGAGTGAATGTTTCTCACTGGGGAGTGAATGTTTCTCACTGGGGAGTGAATGTTTCTCACTGGGGAGTGAATGTTTCTCACCTGGGACTGAATGTTTCTCACTGGGGAGTGAATGCTTCTCACTGGGGAGTGAATGCTTCTCACCTGGGACTGAATGTTTCTCACTGGGGAGTCAATGTTTCGCACCTGGGACTGAATGTTTCTCACCTGGGACTGAATGTTTCTCACTGGGGAGTGAATGTTTCTCACCTGGGACTGAATGTTTCTCACTGGAGAGTGAAAGTTTCTCATTGGGGAGTGAATGTTTCTCATTGGGGAGTGAATGTTTCACATTGGGGAGTGGATGTTTCTCATTGGGGGGTGAATGTTTCGCACTGGGGAGTGAATGTATCTCATTGTGGAGAGAATGTTTCTCATTGGGGAGTCAAAGTTTCTCATTTGGGAGTGAATCTTTCTCATTAGGCTGGGAAAGTTTCTCATTGGGGAGGGAATGTTTCTCATTGGGGAGTGAATGTTTCTCATAAATTAGTGAATGTTTCTCACTGGGGAGTGAATGTTTCTCACTGGGGAGTGAATGTTTCTCACTCGGGCGTGAATGTTTCTCATTCGGGAGTGAATGTTTCTCACTCGGGAGTGAATGTTTCTCATTGGGGAGTGAATGTTTCTCACAGAGGAGTGAATGTTTCTCACAGAGGAGTGAATGTTTCTCACAGAGGAGTGAATGTTTCTCGCTGGGGAGTGAATGTTTCTCACTGGGGAGTGAATGTTAAACGCTGGGGACTGAATGGTTCTCAATCGGGAGTGAATGTTTCTCACAGAGGAGTGAATGTTTCTCACAGAGGAGTGAAGGTTTCTCACAGAGGAGTGAATGTTTCTGACAGAGGATTGAATGTTTCTCGCTGGGGAGGGATTGTTTCGCACTGGGGAGTGAATGTTTCTCGCTGGGGAGTGAATGTTTCTCACTGGGGGGGTCAATATGTCTCACGGGGGAGTGAATGTTTCTCACTGGGGTCTGAATGTTTCTCACTGGGGAGTGAATGTTTCTCACAGAGGAGTGAATGTTTCTCACAGAGGAGTGAATGTTTCTCACAGAGGAGTGAATGTTTCTCACAGAGGAGTGAATGTTTCTCACTGGGGACTGACTGTTTCTCACTGGGGAGTGAATGTTTCTCACTGGGGAGTGAATGTTTCTCACTGAGGACTGAATGTTGCTCACTGGGGAGTGAATGTTTCTCATTGGTGAGTGCATGTTTCTCATTGGTGAGTGCATGTTTCTCATTGGGGAGTGGATATTTCTCATTGGGGGGTGAAGGTTTCTCACTGGGGAGTGAAGATATCTCATTGTGGAGGGAATGTTTCTTACTGGGGAGGTAAATTTTCTCATTGGAGATTGAATGTTTCCCACTGGGGAGTGAATGTTTCTCATTGGGGAGTGAATGTTTATCATTGGGGAGTCAAAGTTTCTCATTTGGGAGGGAATGTTTCTCATTGGGGAGTGAATGTTTCTCATTGGGCAGTGAATGTTTCTCATTGGGGAGTGAATGATTCTCATTGGGGAGTGAATGTTTCTCATTGGGGAGTGAATGTTTCTCACTGGGGAGTGAATGTATCTCACTGTGGAGGGAATGTTTCTTACTGGGGAGGGAAAGTTTCTCATTGGAGATTGAATGTTTCCCACTGGGGAGTGAATGTTTCTCATTGGGGAGTGAATGTTTCTCATTGGGGAGTGAATGGTTCTCATTGGGGAGTGAATGTTTCTCACAGAGGAGTGAATGTTTCTCGCTGGGGAGTGAATGTTTCTCGCTGGGGAGTGAATGTTAAACGCTGGGGACTGAATAGTTCTCAATCGGGAGTGAATGTTTCTCACAGTAGTGAATGTTTCTCACAGAGGAGTGAATGTTTCTCACAGAGGAGTGAATGTTTCTCACAGAGGAGTGAATGTTTCTCACAGAGTGAATGTTTCTCACTGGGGAGTGAATGTTTCTCACTGGGGAGTGAATGTTTCTCACCTGGGACTGAATGTTTCTCACTGGGGAGTGAATGTTTCTCACCTGGGACTGAATGTTTCTCACTGGGGAGTCAATGTTTCTCACTGGGGAGTCAATGTTTCTCACCTGGGACTGAATGTTTCTCACTGGGGAGTGAATGTTTCTCACCTGGGACTGAATGTTTCTCACTGGAGAGTGAAAGTTTCTCATTGGGCAGTGAATGTTTCTCATTGGGGAGTGAATGTTTCTCATTGGGGAGTGAATGATTCTGATTGGGGAGTGAATGTTTCTCACTGTGGAGTGAATGTTTCTCACAGAGGAGTGAATGTTTCTCACAGAGTGAATGTTTCTTGCTGGGGAGGGAATGTTTCGCACTGGGGAGTGAATGTTTCTGACTGGGGGGGTCAATATTTCTCACGGGGGAGTGAATGTTTCTAACTGGCGACTGAATGTTTCTCACTGGGGAGTGAATGTTTCTCACTGGGGACTGAATGTTTCTCACAGAGGAGTGAATGTTTCTCACAGAGGAGTGAATGTTTCTCACTGGGGACTGAATGTTTCTCACTGGGGAGTGAATGTTTCTCACTGGGGAGTGAATGTTTCTCACTGGGGAGTGAATGTTTCTCACTGGGGAGTGAATGTTTCTCACTGGGGAGTGAATGTTTCTCACCTGGGACTGAATGTTTCTCACTGGGGAGTGAATGCTTCTCACTGGGGAGTGAATGCTTCTCACCTGGGACTGAATGTTTCTCACTGGGGAGTCAATGTTTCTCACCTGGGACTGAATGTTTCTCACCTGGGACTGAATGTTTCTCACTGGGGAGTGAATGTTTCTCACCTGGGACTGAATGTTTCTCACTGGAGAGTGAAAGTTTCTCATTGGGGAGTGAATGTTTCTCATTGGGGAGTGAATGTTTCACATTGGGGAGTGGATGTTTCTCATTGGGGGGTGAATGTTTCGCACTGGGGAGTGAATGTATCTCATTGTGGAGAGAATGTTTCTCATTGGGGAGTCAAAGTTTCTCATTTGGGAGTGAATCTTTCTCATTAGGCTGGGAAAGTTTCTCATTGGGGAGGGAATGTTTCTCATTGGGGAGTGAATGTTTCTCATAAATTAGTGAATGTTTCTCACTGGGGAGTGAATGTTTCTCACTGGGGAGTGAATGTTTCTCACTCGGGCGTGAATGTTTCTCATTCGGGAGTGAATGTTTCTCACTCGGGAGTGAATGTTTCTCATTGGGGAGTGAATGTTTCTCACAGAGGAGTGAATGTTTCTCACAGAGGAGTGAATGTTTCTCACAGAGGAGTGAATGTTTCTCGCTGGGGAGTGAATGTTTCTCACTGGGGAGTGAATGTTAAACGCTGGGGACTGAATGGTTCTCAATCGGGAGTGAATGTTTCTCACAGAGGAGTGAATGTTTCTCACAGAGGAGTGAAGGTTTCTCACAGAGGAGTGAATGTTTCTGACAGAGGATTGAATGTTTCTCGCTGGGGAGGGATTGTTTCGCACTGGGGAGTGAATGTTTCTCGCTGGGGAGTGAATGTTTCTCACTGGGGGGGTCAATATGTCTCACGGGGGAGTGAATGTTTCTCACTGGGGTCTGAATGTTTCTCACTGGGGAGTGAATGTTTCTCACAGAGGAGTGAATGTTTCTCACAGAGGAGTGAATGTTTCTCACAGAGGAGTGAATGTTTCTCACTGGGGACTGACTGTTTCTCACTGGGGAGTGAATGTTTCTCACTGGGGAGTGAATGTTTCTCACTGAGGACTGAATGTTGCTCACTGGGGAGTGAATGTTTCTCATTGGTGAGTGCATGTTTCTCATTGGTGAGTGCATGTTTCTCATTGGGGAGTGGATATTTCTCATTGGGGGGTGAAGGTTTCTCACTGGGGAGTGAAGATATCTCATTGTGGAGGGAATGTTTCTTACTGGGGAGGTAAATTTTCTCATTGGAGATTGAATGTTTCCCACTGGGGAGTGAATGTTTCTCATTGGGGAGTGAATGTTTATCATTGGGGAGTCAAAGTTTCTCATTTGGGAGGGAATGTTTCTCATTGGGGAGTGAATGTTTCTCATTGGGCAGTGAATGTTTCTCATTGGGGAGTGAATGATTCTCATTGGGGAGTGAATGTTTCTCATTGGGGAGTGAATGTTTCTCACTGGGGAGTGAATGTATCTCACTGTGGAGGGAATGTTTCTTACTGGGGAGGGAAAGTTTCTCATTGGAGATTGAATGTTTCCCACTGGGGAGTGAATGTTTCTCATTGGGGAGTGAATGTTTCTCATTGGGGAGTGAATGGTTCTCATTGGGGAGTGAATGTTTCTCACAGAGGAGTGAATGTTTCTCGCTGGGGAGTGAATGTTTCTCGCTGGGGAGTGAATGTTAAACGCTGGGGACTGAATAGTTCTCAATCGGGAGTGAATGTTTCTCACAGTAGTGAATGTTTCTCACAGAGGAGTGAATGTTTCTCACAGAGGAGTGAATGTTTCTCACAGAGGAGTGAATGTTTCTCACAGAGTGAATGTTTCTCACTGGGGAGTGAATGTTTCTCACTGGGGAGTGAATGTTTCTCACCTGGGACTGAATGTTTCTCACTGGGGAGTGAATGTTTCTCACCTGGGACTGAATGTTTCTCACTGGGGAGTCAATGTTTCTCACTGGGGAGTCAATGTTTCTCACCTGGGACTGAATGTTTCTCACTGGGGAGTGAATGTTTCTCACCTGGGACTGAATGTTTCTCACTGGAGAGTGAAAGTTTCTCATTGGGCAGTGAATGTTTCTCATTGGGGAGTGAATGTTTCTCATTGGGGAGTGGATGTTTCTCATTGGGGGGTGAATGTTTCTCATTGTGGAGAGAATGTTTCTCATTGGGGAGTCAAAGTTTCTCATTGGGGAGTCAAAGTTTCTCATTGGGGAGTGAATGTTTCTCATTGGGGAGTGAATGATTCTCACTTTGGAGTGAATGATTCTCACTTTGGAGTGAATGTTTCTCACTGGGGAGTGAATGTTTATCATTGGGGAGTGAATGTTTCTCACAGAGGAGAGAATGTTTCTCATTGGGGAGTGAATGTTTCTCGTTGGGGTGTGAATGTTTCACACTGGGGAGTGAATGTTTCTCACAGAGGAGTGAATGTTTCTCATTGGGGAATGAATGTTTCTCATTGGGGAGTGAATGATTCTCACAGAGGAGTGAATGTTTCTCACAGAGGAGTGAATGTTTCTCCCTGGGGAGTGCATGTTTCTTATTGGGGTGTGAATGTTTCTCATTCTGGAGGGAATGTTTCTCACTGGGGAGTGAATGTGTCTCATTGGGGAGTGAATCTTTCTCATTGGGGAGTGAATGTTTCTCATTGGGGAGTGAATGTTTCTCATTGGGGAGGGAAAGTTTCTCATTGGGGAGGGAATGTTTCTCAATGGGGAGTGAATGTTTCTCATTAAGTAGTGAATGTTTCTCACTGGGAGTGAATGTTTCTCACTGGGGAGTGAATGTTTCTCACTCGGGAGTGAATGTTTCTAATTCGGGAGTGAATGTTTCTCACTCGGGAGTGAATGTTTCTCATTGGGGATTGAATGTTTCTCACTGGGGAGTGAATGTTTCTCACTGCGGAGTGAATGTTTCTCACTGCGCAGCGAATGTTTCTCACGGCGGAGTGAATGTTTCTCACTGTGGAGTGAATGTTTCTCACTGTGGAGCGAATGTTTCTCACTGGGGAGTGAATGTTTATCATTGGGGAGTGAATCTTTATCATTGGGGAGTGGATGTTTCTCATTGGGGGGTGAATGTTTCTCACTGGGGAGTTAAGTTTCTCATGGGGAGAGAATGTTTCTGACTGGGGAGTGAATGTTTCTCATTGAGGCGTGAATATTTCTCATTGGGGAGTGAATGTTTCTACAGAGGATTGAATGATTCTCACTGGGGAGCGAATGTTTCTCATTGGGGAATGAATGTTTCTCACTGGGGAGTGAATGTTTCTCACTGGGGAGTGAATGTTTCTCACTGGGGAGTGAATGTTTCCCACTGGGGAGTGAATGTTTCTCACTGGGGAGCGAATGTTTCTCACTGGGGAGCGAATGTTTCCTAGTGGGGAGGCAATGTTTCTCACTGCGGAGTGAATGTTTCTCACTGCGCAGCGAATGTTTCTCACGGCGGAGTGAATGTTTCTCACTGTGGAGTGAATGTTTCTCACTGTGGAGCGAATGTTTCTCACTGGGGAGCGAATGTTTCTCACTGGGGAGTGAATGTTTATCATTGGGGAGTGAATCTTTATCATTGGGGAGTGAATGTTTCTCACCTGAGGAGTGAATGTTTCTCACTGGGGAGTTAAGTTTCTCATGGGGAGAGAATGTTTCTGACTGGGGAGTGAATGTTTCTCATTGAGGCGTGAATATTTCTCATTGGGGAGTGAATGTTTCTACAGAGGATTGAATGATTCTCACTGGGGAGCGAATGTTTCTCATTGGGGAATGAATGTTTCTCACTGGGGAGTGAATGTTTCTCACTGGGGAGTGAATGTTTCTCACTGCGGAGTGAATGTTTCTCACTGCGCAGCGAATGTTTCTCACGGCGGAGTGAATGTTTCTCACTGTGGAGTGAATGTTTCTCACTGTGGAGCGAATGTTTCTCACTGGTGAGTGAATGTTTATCATTGGGGAGTGAATCTTTATCATTGGGGAGTGAATGTTTCTCACCTGAGGAGTGAATGTTTCTCACTGGGGAGTTAAGTTTCTCATGGGGAGAGAATGTTTCTGACTGGGGAGTGAATGTTTCTCATTGAGGCGTGAATATTTCTCATTGGGGAGTGAATGTTTCTACAGAGGATTGAATGATTCTCACTGGGGAGCGAATGTTTCTCATTGGGGAATGAATGTTTCTCACTGGGGAGTGAATGTTTCTCACTGGGGAGTGAATGTTTCTCACTGGGGAGTGAATGTTTCCCACTGGGGAGTGAATGTTTCTCACTGGGGAGCGAATGTTTATCACTGGGGAGCGAATGTTTCCTAGTGGGGAGGCAATGTTTCTCACTGCGGAGTGAATGTTTCTCACTGCGCAGCGAATGTTTCTCACGGCGGAGTGAATGTTTCTCACTGTGGAGCGAATGTTTCTCACTGGGGAGTGAATGTTTATCATTGGGGAGTGAATCTTTATCATTGGGGAGTGAATGTTTCTCACCTGAGGAGTGAATGTTTCTCACTGGGGAGTTAAGTTTCTCATGGGGAGAGAATGTTTCTGACTGGGGAGTGAATGTTTCTCATTGAGGCGTGAATATTTCTCATTGGGGAGTGAATGTTTCTACAGAGGATTGAATGATTCTCACTGGGGAGCGAATGTTTCTCATTGGGGAATGAATGTTTCTCACTGGGGAGTGAATGTTTCTCACTGGGGAGTGAATGTTTCTCACTGGGGAGTGAATGTTTCCCACTGGGGAGTGAATGTTTCTCTTTGGGGAGTGAATGGTTCTCACAGAGGAGTGAATGTTTCTCACAGAGGAGTGAATGTTTATCACAGGAGTGAATGTTACTCACAGAGGAGTGAATGTTTATCACAGAGGAGTGAATGTTTCTCACAGAGGAGTGAATGTTTCTCACAGAGGAGTCAATGTTTCTCACAGAGGAGTGAATGTTTCTCACAAAGGAGTGAATGTTTCTCGCTGGGGAGTGAATGTTCCTAACAGAGGAGTGAATGTTTCTCAGTGGGGAGCGAATGTTTCTCAGTGGGAAGTGATTGTTTCTCACTGCGGAGGGAATGTTTCTCACTGGGGAGTGAATGCTTCTCACTGGGGAGTGAATGTTTCTCACTGGGGAGTGAAGGTTTCTCACTGGGGAGTGAAGGTTTCTCACTGCGGAGTGAAGGTTTCTCACTGCGGAGTGAAGGTTTCTCACTGGGGAGTGAAGGTTTCTCACTGGGGAGTGAAGGTTTCTCACTGCGGAGTGAATGTTTCTCACTGGGGAGTGAATGTTTCTCACTGGGAAGTGAATGTTTCTCACTGGGGAGTGAATGTTTCTCACTGGGGAGTGAATGTTTCTCATTGAGTTCTGAATGTTTCTCACTGGGGAGTGAATGTTTCTCATTGGGCAGTGAATGTTTCTCGCTGGGGAGCGAATGTTTCTCCGTGGGGAGTGAATATTTCTCACGGGAGGGAATGTTTCTCACTGTGGAGTGAATGTTTCCTACTGTGGAGTGAATGTTTCTCACTGGGGAGTGAATGTTTCTCAGTGGGGAGCGAATGCTTTTCAGTGGATTGCGGATGTTTCTCACTGGGGAGGGAATTTTTCTCATTTGGGAGTGAATGTTTCTCACTGGAGAATGAATGTTTCTCACAAAGGAGTGAATGTTTCTAATTGGGGAGCGAATGTTTCTCACTGGGGAGAGAATGTTTCTCTTTGGGGAGTGAATATTTCTCACTGGGGAGTGAAGGTTTCTCGCTGGGGAGTGAAAGTTTCTCAGAGGGAAGTGATTGTTTCTCACTGCGGAGGGAATGTTTCTCACTGGGGAGTGAATGCTTCTCACTGGGGAGTGAATGTTTCTCACTGGGGAGTGAAGGTTTCTCACTGGGGAGTGAAGGTTTCTCACTGGGGAGTGAAGGTTTCTCACTGCGGAGTGAAGGTTTCTCACTGGGGAGTGAAGGTTTCTCACTGCGGAGTGAATGTTTCTCACTGCGGAGTGAATGTTTCTCACTGGGGAGTGAATGTTTCTCACTGGGAAGTGAATGTTTCTCACTGGGGAGTGAATGTTTCTCACTGGGGAGTGAATGTTTCTCACTGGGGAGTGAATGTTTCTCATTGAGTTCTGAATGTTTCTCACTGGGGAGTGAATGTTTCTCGCTGGGGAGCGAATGTTTCTCAGTGGGGAGTGAATGTTTCTCACGGGAGGGAATGTTTCTCACTGTGGAGTGAATGTTTCCCACTGTGGAGTGAATGTTTCTCACTGGGGAGTGACTGTTTCTCACTGGGGAGTGAATGTTTCTCAGTGGGGAGCGAATGCTTTTCAGTGGATTGCGGATGTTTCTCACTGGGGAGGGAATTTTTCTCATTTGGGAGTGAATGTTTCTCACTGGAGAATGAATGTTTCTCACAAAGGAGTGAATGTTTCTCATTGGGGAGCGAATGTTTCTCACTGGGGAGTGAATGTATCTCACTGTGGAGGGAATGTTTCTTACTGGGGAGGGAAAGTTTCTCATTGGAGATTGAATGTTTCCCACTGGGGAGTGAATGTTTGTCATTGGGGAGTGAATGTTTCTCATTGGGGAGTGAATGATTCTCATTGGGGAGTGAATGTTTCTCACAGAGGAGTGAATGTTTCTCGCTGGGGAGTGAATGTTTCTCGCTGGGGAGTGAATGTTAAACGCTGGGGACTGAATAGTTCTCAATCGGGAGTGAATGTTTCTCACAGTAGTGAATGTTTCTCACAGAGGAGTGAATGTTTCTCACAGAGGAGTGAATGTTTCTCACAGAGGAGTGAATGTTTCTCACAGAGTGAATGTTTCTCACTGGGGAGGGAATGTTTCTCGCTGGGGAGTGAATGTTTCTGACTGTGGGGGTCAATATTTCTCACGGGGGAGTGAATGTTTCTAACTGGCGACTGAATGTTTCTCACTGGGGAGTGAATGTTTCTCACTGGGGACTGAATGTTTCTCACAGAGGAGCGAATGTTTCTCACAGAGGAGTGAATGTTTCTCACTGGGGACTGAATGTTTCTCACTGGGGAGTGAATGTTTCTCACTGGGGAGTGAATGTTTCTCACTGGGGAGTGAATGTTTCTCACCTGGGACTGAATGTTTCTCACTGGGGAGTGAATGTTTCTCACCTGGGACTGAATGTTTCTCACTGGGGAGTCAATGTTTCTCACTGGGGAGTCAATGTTTCTCACCTGGGACTGAATGTTTCTCACTGGGGAGTGAATGTTTCTCACCTGGGACTGAATGTTTCTCACTGGAGAGTGAAAGTTTCTCATTGGGCAGTGAATGTTTCTCATTGGGGAGTGAATGTTTCTCATTGGGGAGTGGATGTTTCTCATTGGGGAGTGGATGTTTCTCATTGGGGGGTGAATGTTTCTCACTGGGGAGTGAATGTATCTCATTGTGGAGAGAATGTTTCTCATTGGGGAGTCAAAGTTTCTCATTGGGGAGTGAATGTTTCTCATTGGGGAGTGAATGTTTCTCATTGGGGAGTGAATGATTCTCACTTTGGAGTGAATGTTTCTCACTGGGGAGTGAATGTTTATCATTGGGGAGTGAATGTTTCTCACAGAGGAGAGAATGTTTCTCATTGGGGAGTGAATGTTTCTCGTTGGGGTGTGAATGTTTCACACTGGGGAGTGAATGTTTCTCATTGGGGAATGAATGTTTCTCATTGGGGAGTGAATGATTCTCACAGAGGAGTGAATGTTTCTCACAGAGGAGTGAATGTTTCTCCCTGGGGAGTGCATGTTTCTTATTGGGGTGTGAATGTTTCTCATTGTGGAGGGAATGTTTCTCACTGGGGAGTGAATGTGTCTCATTGGGGAGTGAATCTTTCTCATTGGGGAGTGAATGTTTCTCATTGGGGAGTGAATGTTTCTCATTGGGGAGGGAAAGTTTCTCATTGGGGAGGGAATGTTTCTCATTGGGGAGTGAATGTTTCTCATTAAGTAGTGAATGTTTCTCACTGGGAGTGAATGTTTCTCACTGGGGAGTGAATGTTTCTCACTCGGGAGTGAATGTTTCTCATTCGGGAGTGAATGTTTCTCACTCGGGAGTGAATGTTTCTCATTGGGGATTGAATGTTTCTCTCAGAGGAGTGAATGTTTCTCACAGAGGAGTGAATGTTTCTCGCTGGGGAGTGAATGTTTCTCGCTGGGGAGTGAATGTTAAACGTTGGGGAGTGAATGTTTCTCACTGGGGAGTTAAGTTTCTCATGGGGAGAGAATGTTTCTGACTGGGGAGTGAATGTTTCTCATTGAGGCGTGAATATTTCTCATTGGGGAGTGAATGTTTCTACAGAGGATTGAATGATTCTCACTGGGGAGCGAATGTTTCTCATTGGGGAATGAATGTTTCTCACTGGGGAGTGAATGTTTCTCACTGGGGAGTGAATGTTTCTCACTGCGGAGTGAATGTTTCTCACTGCGCAGCGAATGTTTCTCACGGCGGAGTGAATGTTTCTCACGGCGGAGTGAATGTTTCTCACTGTGGAGTGAATGTTTCTCACTGTGGAGCGAATGTTTCTCACTGGGGAGTGAATGTTTATCATTGGGGAGTGAATCTTTATCATTGGGGAGTGAATGTTTCTCACCTGAGGAGTGAATGTTTCTCACTGGGGAGTTAAGTTTCTCATGGGGAGAGAATGTTTCTGACTGGGGAGTGAATGTTTCTCATTGAGGCGTGAATATTTCTCATTGGGGAGTGAATGTTTCTACAGAGGATTGAATGATTCTCACTGGGGAGCGAATGTTTCTCATTGGGGAATGAATGTTTCTCACTGGGAAGTGAATGTTTCTCACTGGGGAGTGAATATTTCTCACTGGGGAGTGAATATTTCCCACTGGGGAGTGAATGTTTCTCACTGGGGAGCGAATGTTTATCACTGGGGAGCGAATGTTTCCTAGTGGGGAGGCAATGTTTCTCACTGCGTAGTGAATGTTTCTCACTGCGCAGCGAATGTTTCTCACGGCGGAGTGAATGTTTCTCACTGTGGAGTGAATGTTTCTCACTGTGGAGCGAATGTTTCTCACTGGGGAGTGAATGTTTATCATTGGGGAGTGAATCTTTATCATTGGGGAGTGAATGTTTCTCACCTGAGGAGTGAATGTTTCTCACTGGGGAGTTAAGTTTCTCATGGGGAGAGAATGTTTCTGACTGGGGAGTGAATGTTTCTCATTGAGGCGTGAATATTTCTCATTGGGGAGTGAATGTTTCTACAGAGGATTGAATGATTCTCACTGGGGAGCGAATGTTTCTCATTGGGGAATGAATGTTTCTCACTGGGGAGTGAATGTTTCTCACTGGGGAGTGAATGTTTCTCACTGGGGAGTGAATGTTTCTCACTGGGGAGTGAATGTTTCCCACTGGGGAGTGAATGTTTCTCTTTGGGGAGTGAATGTTTCTCACTGGGGAGTGAAGGTTTCTCGCTGGGGAGTGAAAGTTTCTCAGAGGAGTGGATGTTTCTCAGTTGGGATCGAATGTTTCTCAGTGGGGAGTGAATGTTTCTCATTGGGGAGTGAATGGTTCTCACAGAGGAGTGAATGTTTCTCACAGAGGAGTGAATGTTTCTCACAGGAGTGAATGTTTCTCACAGAGGAGTGAATGTTTATCACAGAGGAGTGAATGTTTCTCACAGAGGAGTGAATGTTTCTCACAGAGGAGTCAATGTTTCTCACAGAGGAGTGAATGTTTCTCACAAAGGAGTGAATGTTTCTCGCTGGGGAGTGAATGTTCCTAACAGAGGAGTGAATGTTTCTCAGTGGGGAGCGAATGTTTCTCAGTGGGAAGTGATTGTTTCTCACTGCGGAGGGAATGTTTCTCACTGGGGAGTGAATGCTTCTCACTGGAGAGTGAATGTTTCTCACTGGGGAGTGAAGGTTTCTCACTGGGGAGTGAAGGTTTCTCACTGCGGAGTGAAGGTTTCTCACTGGGGAGTGAAGGTTTCTCACTGCGGAGTGAATGTTTCTCACTGGGGAGTGAATGTTTCTCACTGGGAAGTGAATGTTTCTCACTGGGGAGTGAATGTTTCTCACTGGGGAGTGAATGTTTCTCATTGAGTTCTGAATGTTTCTCACTGGGGAGTGAATGTTTCTCATTGGGCAGTGAATGTTTCTCGCTGGGGAGCGAATGTTTCTCAGTGGGGAGTGAATGTTTCTCACGGGAGGGAATGTTTCTCACTGTGGAGTGAATGTTTCCCACTGTGGAGTGAATGTTTCTCACTGGGGAGTGACTGTTTCTCACTGGGGAGTGAATGTTTCTCAGTGGGGAGCGAATGCTTTTCAGTGGATTGCGGATGTTTCTCACTGGGGAGGGAATTTTTCTCATTTGGGAGTGAATGTTTCTCACTGGAGAATGAATGTTTCTCACAAAGGAGTGAATGTTTCTAATTGGGGAGCGAATGTTTCTCACTGGGGAGAGAATGTTTCTCTTTGGGGAGTGAATGTTTCTCACTGGGGAGTGAAGGTTTCTCGCTGGGGAGTGAAAGTTTCTCAGAGGGAAGTGATTGTTTCTCACTGCGGAGGGAATGTTTCTCACTGGGGAGTGAATGCTTCTCACTGGGGAGTGAATGTTTCTCACTGGGGAGTGAAGGTTTCTCACTGGGGAGTGAAGGTTTCTCACTGCGGAGTGAAGGTTTCTCACTGGGGAGTGAAGGTTTCTCACTGCGGAGTGAATGTTTCTCACTGGGGAGTGAATGTTTCTCACTGGGAAGTGAATGTTTCTCACTGGGGAGTGAATGTTTCTCACTGGGGATTGAATGTTTCTCATTGAGTTCTGAATGTTTCTCACTGGGGAGTGAATGTTTCTCATTGGGCAGTGAATGTTTCTCGCTGGGGAGCGAATGTTTCTCAGTGGGGAGTGAATGTTTCTCACGGGAGGGAATGTTTCTCACTGTGGAGTGAATGTTTCCCACTGTGGAGTGAATGTTTCTCACTGGGGAGGGACTGTTTCTCACTGGGGAGTGAATGTTTCTCAGTGGGGAGCGAATGCTTTTCAGTGGATTGCGGATGTTTCTCACTGGGGAGGGAATTATTCTCATTTGGGAGTGAATGTTTCTCACTGGAGAATGAATGTTTCTCACAAAGGAGTGAATGTTTCTCATTGGGGAGCGAATGTTTCTCACTGGGGAGAGAATGTTTCTCATAGGGGAGGGAATGTTTCTCACTGGGGAGGGAATGTTTCTCTCAGGGGAGTAAATGTTTGTCACTGGAGAGTGAATGTTTCTCATTGGGGAGTGAATGTTTTCATTGGGGAGTGAATGTTTCTCATTGGGGGGTGAATGTTTCTCATTGGGTAGTGAATGTTTCTCATTGGGGAGTGAATGGTTCTCGCTCGGGAGTGAAAGTTTCTCGCTGGGGAGTGAAAGTTTCTCAGAGGAGTGGATGTTTCTCACTGGGGATCGAATGTTTCTCATTGGGGAGTTAATGTTTCTCATTGGGGAGTGAATGGTTCTCATTGGGGAGTGAATGTTTCTCACAGAGGAGTGAATGTTTCTCACAGAGGAGTGAATGTTTCTCACAGAGGAGTGAATGTTTCTCACAGAGGAGTGAATGTTTCTCACAGAGGAGTGAATGTTTCTCACTGGGGACGGATTGTTTCTCACTGGGAGGGATTGTTTCTCACTCGGGAGTGAAAGTTTCTCACTCGGGAGTCAATGTTTCTCACTGGGGAGTGAATGTTTCTCACTGGGGAGTGAATGTTTCTCACTGGGGAGTGAATGTTTCTCACTGGGGACGGATTGTTTCTCACTGGGAGGGATTGTTTCTCACTCGGGAGTGAAAGTTTCTCACTCGGGAGTGAATGTTTCTCACAGAGGAGTGAATGTTTCTTGCTGGGGAGTGAATGTTTCTCGCTGGGGAGTGAATGTGACAAGCTGGGGAGTGAATGATTCTCACCGGGGAGTGAATGTTTCTCGCCATGGAGTGAATGTTTCTCGCTGGGGAGTGAATGTTTCCCACAGAGGACTGAATGTTTCTCATTGTGGAGTGAATGTTCCTCACTCGGGAGTGAATGTTTCTCACTCGGGAGTGAATGTTTCTCACTCGGGAGTGATCATTTCCCACTCGGGAGTGAAAGTTTCTCGCTGGGGGTGAATGTTTCTCACAGAGGAGTGGATGTTTCTCAGTGGGGATCGAATGTTTCTCATTGGGGAGTGAATGTTTCTCATTGGGGAGTGAAAGGATCTCACTGGGGAGTGAATGTTTCTCACAGAGGAGTGAAAGATTCTCACAGAGGAGTGTATGTTTCTCACAGAGGAGTGAATATTTCTCACTGGGGAGTGAGTGTTTCTCGCTGGGAAGTGACTGTTTCTCGCTGGGGAGTGAATGTTTCTCACTGGGGTGTGAATGTTTCTCACAGGGGAGTGAATGTTTCTCACGGGAGGGAATGTTTCTCACTGGTGGGCGAATGTTTTTCATCGGGGAGTGAATGATTCTGATTGGGGAGTGAATGTTTCTCACTGTGGAGTGAATGTTTATCACAGAGGAGTGAATGTTTCTCACAGAGGAGTGAATGTTTCTCACAGAGGAGTGAATGTTTCTCACAGAGGAGTGAATGTTTCTCACTGTGAAGAGAATGTTTATCACTGGGGAGGGAATGTTTCTCTCTGGGGAGTGAATCTTTCTCACTGGGGATTGAAAGTTTCTCATTTAGTAGTGAATGTTTCTCACTGGGGAGTGAGTGGTTCTCACTGGGGAGTGAATGTTTCTCATTGGGGAGTGAATGTTTCACACTGGGGAGTGAATGTTTCACACTGGGGAGCGAATGTTTCTCACTGGGGAGCGAATGTTTCTCACTGGGGAGGCAATGTTTCTCACTGCGCAGCGAATGTTTCTCACGGCGGAGTGAATGTTTCTCACTGTGGAGTGAATGTTTCTCACTGTGGAGCGAATGGTTCTCACTGGGGAGTGAATGTTTATCATTGGGGAGTGAATCTTTATCATTGGGGAGTGAATGTTTCTCACCTGAGGAGTGAATGTTTCTCACTGGGGAGTTAAGTTTCTCATGGGGAGAGAATGTTTCTGACTGGGGAGTGAATGTTTCTCATTGAGGCGTGAATATTTCTCATTGGGGAGTGAATGTTTCTGCAGAGGATTGAATGATTCTCACTGGGGAGCGAATGTTTCTCATTGGGGAATGAATGTTTCTCACTGGGGAGTGAATGTTTCTCACTGGGGAGTGAATGTTTCTCATTGGGGAGTGAAAGGATCTCACTGGGGAGTGAATGTTTTCTTTGGGGAGTGAATGTTTCTCATTGGGGAGTGAATGTTTCTCATTGGGGAGTGAATGTTTCTCATTGGGGAGTGAATGTTTCACGTTGGGGAGTGAATGCTTCACGTTGGGGAGTGAATGTTTCTCGTTGGGGAGTGAATGTTTTACATTGATGAGTGAATGTGTCTCTGTGGAGTGAATGTTTCTCACAGAGGAGTGAATGTTTCTCACAGAGGAGTGAATGTTTCTCACAGAGGAATGAATGTTTCTCACAGAGGAATGAATGTTTCTCACTGGGGAGTCAATGTTTCTCACTGGGGAGTGAATGTTTCTCACTGGGAGTGAATGTTTCTCACTGGGGAGGGATTGTTTCTCACTCTGGAGTGAATGTTTCTCACTCTGGAGTGAATGTTTCTCACTCGGGAGTGAATGTTTCTCGCTCGGGAGTGAAAGTTTCTCGCTGGGGTGTGAAAGTTTCTCAGAGGAGTGGATGTTTCTCAGTTGGGATCGAATGTTTCTCATTGGGGAGTGAATGTTTCTCATTGGGGAGTGAATGTTTCTCATTGGGGAGTGAATGTTTCTCATTGGGGAGTGAATGGTTCTCACAGAGGAGTGAATGTTTCTCACTCTGGAGTGAATGTTTCTCACTCGGGAGTGAATGTTTCTCGCTCGGGAGTGAAAGTTTCTCGCTGGGGAGTGAAAGTTTCTCAGAGGAGTGGATGTTTCTCAGTTGGGATCGAATGTTTCTCATTGGGGAGTGAATGTTTCTCATTGGGGAGTGAATGTTTCTCATTGGGGAGGCAATGTTTCTCACTGCGCAGCGAATGTTTCTCACGGCGGAGTGAATGTTTCTCACTGTGGAGTGAATGTTTCTCACTGTGGAGCGAATGGTTCTCACTGGGGAGTGAATGTTTATCATTGGGGAGTGAATCTTTATCATTGGGGAGTGAATGTTTCTCACCTGAGGAGTGAATGTTTCTCACTGGGGAGTTAAGTTTCTCATGGGGAGAGAATGTTTCTGACTGGGGAGTGAATGTTTCTCATTGAGGCGTGAATATTTCTCATTGGGGAGTGAATGTTTCTGCAGAGGATTGAATGATTCTCACTGGGGAGCGAATGTTTCTCATTGGGGAATGAATGTTTCTCACTGGGGAGTGAATGTTTCTCACTGGGGAGTGAATGTTTCTCATTGGGGAGTGAAAGGATCTCACTGGGGAGTGAATGTTTTCTTTGGGGAGTGAATGTTTCTCATTGGGGAGTGAATGTTTCTCATTGGGGAGTGAATGTTTCTCATTGGGGAGTGAATGTTTCACGTTGGGGAGTGAATGTTTCTCGTTGGGGAGTGAATGTTTTACATTGATGAGTGAATGTGTCTCTGTGGAGTGAATGTTTCTCACAGAGGAGTGAATGTTTCTCACAGAGGAGTGAATGTTTCTCACAGAGGAATGAATGTTTCTCACTGGGGAGTCAATGTTTCTCACTGGGGAGTGAATGTTTCTCACTGGGAGTGAATGTTTCTCACTGGGGAGGGATTGTTTCTCACTCTGGAGTGAATGTTTCTCACTCTGGAGTGAATGTTTCTCACTCGGGAGTGAATGTTTCTCGCTCGGGAGTGAAAGTTTCTCGCTGGGGTGTGAAAGTTTCTCAGAGGAGTGGATGTTTCTCAGTTGGGATCGAATGTTTCTCATTGGGGAGTGAATGTTTCTCATTGGGGAGTGAATGTTTCTCATTGGGGAGTGAATGTTTCTCATTGGGGAGTGAATGGTTCTCACAGAGGAGTGAATGTTTCTCACAGAGGAGTGAATGTTTCTCACAGAGGAGTGAATGTTTCTCACAGAGGAGTGAATGTTTCTCACAGAGGAGTGAATGTTACTCACAGAGGAGTGAATGTTTCTCACAGAGGAGTGAATGTTTCTCACAGAGGAGTGAATGTTTCTCACAGAGGAGTGAATGTTTCTCACAGAGGAGTGAATGTTTCTCACAGAGGAGTGAATGTTTCTCACAAAGGAGTGAATGTTTCTCGCTGGGGAGTGAATGTTCCTAACAGAGGAGTGAATGTTTCTCAGTGGGGAGCGAATGTTTCTCAGTGGGAAGCGATTGTTTCTCACTGCGGAGGGAATGTTTCTCACTGGGGAGTGAATGTTTCTCACTGGGGAGTGAATGTTTCTCACTGGGGAGTGAATGTTTCTCACTGGGGAGTGAATGTTTCTCACTGGGGAGTGAATGTTTCTCACTGGGGAGTGAAGGTTTCTCACTGGGGAGTGAAGGTTTCTCACTGCGGAGTGAAGGTTTCTCACTGCGGAGTGAATGTTTCTCACTGGGGAGTGAATGTTTCTCACTGGGAAGTGAATATTACTCACTGGAGAGTGAATGTTTCTCACTGGGGAGTGAATGTTTCTCATTGAGTTCTGAATGTTTCTCACTGGGGAGTGAATGTTTCTCATTGGGCAGTGAATGTTTCTCGCTGGGGAGCGAATGTTTCTCAGTGGGGAGTGAATGTTTCTCACGGGAGGGAATGTTTCTCACTGTGGAGTGAATGTTTCCCACTGTGGAGTGAATGTTTCTCACTGTGGAGTGAATGTTTCCCACTGTGGAGTGAATGTTTCTCACTGGGGAGTGACTGTTTCTCACTGGGGAGTGAATGTTTCTCAGTGGGGAGCGAATGCTTTTCAGTGGATTGCGGATGTTTCTCACTGGGGATTGAATAATTCTCATTGCGGAGTGAATGCTTCTCATTGGGGAGTGAATGCTCCTCATTGGGGAGTGAATGCTTCTCATTTGGGAGGGAATGTTTCTCATTGGGGAGGGAATGTTTCTCTTTGGGGAGTGAATGTTTCTCACTGGGGAGTGAATGTTTCTCACTGGGGAGTGAATGTTTCTCACTGGGGAGTGAATGTTTCTCACTGGGGAGTGAATGCTTCTCACTGGGGAGTGAACGTTTCTCATTGGGGAGTGAATGTTTCTCACTGGGGAGTGAATGATTCTCACTTTGGAGTAAATGATTCTCACTTTGGAGTGAATGATTCTCACTGGGGAGTGAATGATTCTCACTGGGGAGTGAATGTTTCTCACTGGGGAGTGAATGTTTCTCACTGGGGAGTGAATGTTTCTCACTGGGGAGTGAATGTTTATCATTGGGGAGTGAATGTTTATCATCAGGGAGTGAATGATTCTCACAGAGGAGAGAATGTTTCTCATTGGGGAGTGAATGTTTCACACTGGGGAGTGAATGTTTCTCATTGGGGAGTGAATGTTTCTTACTGGGGAGCGAATGTTTGTCCCTGGGGAGTGCATGTTTCTCATTGGGGTGTGAATGTTTCTGATTGTGGAGGGAATGTTTCTCACTGGGGAGTGAATGTGTCTCATTGGGGGGAGTGAATGTGTCTCATTGGGGAGTGAATGTTTCTCATTGGGGAGGGAATGTTTCTCATTGGGGAGGGAATGTTTCTCATTGGGGAGTGAATGTTTCTCATTAAGGAGTGAATGTTTCTCACTGGGAGTGAATGTTTCTCACTGGGGAGTGAATGTTTCTCACTGGGGAGTGAAGGCTTCTCACTTGGAGGGAGTCTTTTCATTGGGGAGCGAATGTTTCTCATTCGGGAGTGAATGTTTCTCAGAGGAGAGAATGTTTCTCACTAAGAGTGAATGTATCTCAGAGAGGAGTGAATGTTTCTCACAGGTGAGGGAATGTTTCACAGGGGATGGAATGTTTCTCACTGGGGAGTAAATGTTTCTCACTGGGGAATGAATGTTTCTCACAGGAGAGAATGTTTCTCATTCGGGAGTGAATGTTTCTCATTGGGGAGTGATTGTTTCTCAGTGGGGAACGACGTTTCTCAGTGGGGAGCGAATGTTTCTCAGTGGGGAGCGAATGTTTCTCAGTGGGTAGCGAATGTTTCTCACAGGGGATTGAATAATTCTCATTGCGGAGTGAATGCTTCTCATTGGGGAGTGAATGCTTCTCATTGGGGAGTGAATGCTTCTCATTGGGGAGTGAATGCTTCTCATTTGGGAGGGAATGTTTCTCACTGGGGAGGGAATGTTTCTCTTTGGGGATGGAATGTTTCTCACTGGGGAGTGAATGTTTCTCACTGGGGAGTGAATGTTTCTCACTGGGGAGTGAATGATTCTCACTTTGGAGTAAATGATTCTCACTTTGGTGTGAATGATTCACACTGGGGAGTGAATGTTTCTCACTGGGGAGTGAATGTTTCTCACTGGGGAGTGAATGTTTCTCACTGGGGAGTGAATGTTTATCATTGGGGAGTGAATGTTTATCATTAGGGAGTGAATGATTCTCACAGAGGAGAGAATGTTTCTCATTGGGGAGTGAATGTTTCTCATTGGGGTGTGAATGTTTCACACTGGGGAGTGAATCTTTCTCATTGGGGAGTGAATGATTCTCACAGAGGAGTGAATGTTTCTCACAGAGGAGTGAATGTTTCTCACTGGGGAGTCAATGTTTCTCACTGGGGAGTGAATGTTTCTCACTGGGAGGGAATGTTTCTCACTGGGGAGGGATTGTTTCTCACTCTGGAGTGAATGTTTCTCACTCTGGAGTGAATGTTTCTCACTCGGGAGTGAATGTTTCTCGCTCGGGAGTGAAAGTTTCTCGCTGGGGAGTGAAAGTTTCTCAGAGGAGTGGATGTTTCTCAGTTGGGATCGAATGTTTCTCATTGGGGAGTGAATGTTTCTCATTGGGGAGTGAATGTTTCTCATTGGGGAGTGAATGGTTCTCACAGAGGAGTGAATGTTTCTCACAGAGGAGTGAATGTTTCTCACAGAGGAGTGAATGTTTCTCACAGAGGAGTGAATGTTACTCACAGAGGAGTGAATGTTTATCACAGAGGAGTGAATGTTTCTCACAAAGGAGTGAATGTTTCTCACAGAGGAGTGAATGTTCCTAACAGAGGAGTGAATGTTTCTCAGTGGGGAGCGAATGTTTCTCAGTGGGAAGCGATTGTTTCTCACTGCGGAGGGAATGTTTCTCACTGGGGAGTGAAGGTTTCTCACTGGGGAGTGAAGGTTTCTCACTGGGGAGTGAAGGTTTCTCACTGCGGAGTGAAGGTTTCTCACTGGGGAGTGAAGGTTTCTCACTGGGGAGTGAAGGTTTCTCACTGCGGAGTGAATGTTTCTCACTGGGGAGTGAATGTTTCTCACTGGGAAGTGAATGTTTCTCACTGGGGAGTGAATGTTTCTCGCTGGGGAGCGAATGTTTCTCAGTGGGGAGTGAATGTTTCTCACGGGAGGGAATGTTTCTCACTGTGGAGTGAATGTTTCCCACTGTGGAGTGAATGTTTCTCACTGTGGAGTGAATGTTTCCCACTGTGGAGTGAATGTTTCTCACTGGGGAGTGACTGTTTCTCACTGGGGAGTGAATGTTTCTCAGTGGGGAGCGAATGCTTTTCAGTGGATTGCGGATGTTTCTCACTGGGGATTGAATAATTCTCATGGCGTAGTGAATGCCTCTCATTGGGGAGTGAATGCTCCTCATTGGGGAGTGAATGCTTCTCATTTGGGAGGGAATGTTTCTCATTGGGGAGGGAATGTTTCTCTTTGGGGATGGAATGTTTCTCACTGGGGAGTGAATGTTTCTCACTGGGGAGTGAATGTTTCTCACTGGGGAGTGAATGTTTCTCACTGGGGAGTGAATGCTTCTCACTGGGGAGTGAATGCTTCTCACTGGGGAGTGAACGTTTCTCATTGGGGAGTGAATGTTTCTCACTGGGGAGTGAATGATTCTCACTTTGGAGTAAATGATTCTCACTTTGGAGTGAATGATTCTCACTGGGGAGTGAATGATTCTCACTGGGGAGTGAATGTTTCTCACTGGGGAGTGAATGTTTCTCACTGGGGAGTGAATGTTTCTCACTGGGGAGTGAATGTTTCTCACTGGGGAGTGAATGTTTCTCACTGGGGAGTGAATGTTTCTCACTGGGGAGTGAATGTTTCTCACTGGGGAGTGAATGTTTATCATTGGGGAGTGAATGTTTATCATCAGGGAGTGAATGATTCTCACAGAGGAGAGAATGTTTCTCATTGGGGAGTGAATGTTTCACACTGGGGAGTGAATGTTTCTCATTGGGGAGTGAATGTTTCTTACTGGGGAGCGAATGTTTGTCCCTGGGGAGTGCATGTTTCTCATTGGGGTGTGAATGTTTCTCATTGTGGAGGGAATGTTTCTCACTGGGGAGTGAATTTGTCTCATTGGGGAGTGAATCTTTCTCATTGGGGAGTGAATGTTTCTCATTGGGGAGGGAATGTTTCTCATTGGGGAGGGAATGTTTCTCATTGGGGAGTGAATGTTTCTCATTAAGGAGTGAATGTTTCTCACTGGGAGTGAATGTTTCTCACTGGGGAGTGAATGTTTCTCACTGGGGAGTGAAGGCTTCTCACTTGGAGGGAGTCTTTTCATTGGGGAGCGAATGTTTCTCATTCGGGAGTGAATGTTTCTCAGAGGAGAGAATGTTTCTCACTAAGAGTGAATGTATCTCACTGGGGAGTGAATGTTTATCACAGTGGAGTGAATGTTTCTCAGAGAGGAGTGAATGTTTCTCACAGGTGAGGGAATGTTTCACAGGGGATGGAATGTTTCTAACTGGGGAGTAAATGTTTCTCACTGGGGAATGAATGTTTCTCACAGGAGAGAATGTTTCTCATTCGGGAGTGAATGTTTCTCAGTGGGGAGCGAATGTTTCTCAGTGGGGAGCGAATGTTTCTCAGTGGGGAGCGAATGTTTCTCAGTGGGTAGCGAATGTTTCTCACAGGGGATTGAATAATTCTCATTGCGGAGTGAATGCTTCTCATTGGGGAGTGAATGCTTCTCATTGGGGAGTGAATGCTTCTCATTTGGGAGGGAATGTTTCTCACTGGGGAGGGAATGTTTCTCTTTGGGGATGGAATGTTTCTCACTGGGGAGTGAATGTTTCTCACTGGGGAGTGAATGTTTCTCACTGGTGAGTGAATGATTCTCACTTTGGAGTAAATGATTCTCACTTTGGTGTGAATGATTCTCACTTTGGAGTGAATGATTCTCACAGAGGAGTGAATGTTTCTCACAGAGGAGTGAATGTTTCTTACTGGGGAGCGAATGTTTCTCCCTGGGGAGCGAATGTTTCTCCCTGGGGAGTGCATGTTTCTCATTGGGGTGTGAATGTTTCTCATTGTGGAGGGAATGTTTCTCTCTGGGGAGTGAATGTCTCTCATTGGGGAGTGAATCTTTCTCATTGGGGAGGGAATGTTTCTCATTGGGGAGGGAATGGTTCTCATTGGGGAGTGAATGTTTCTCACAGAGGAGTAAATGTTTCTCGCTGTGGAGTGGATGTTTCTCGCTGGGGAGTGAATGTTAAACGCTGGGGACTGAATAGTTCTCAATCGGGAGTGAATGTTTCTCACAGTAGTGAATGTTTCTCACAGAGGAGTGAATGTTTCTCACAGAGGAGTGAATGTTTCTCACAGAGTGAATGTTTCTCGCTGGGGAGTGAATGTTTCTCGCTGGGGAGTGAATGTTTCTCGCTGGGGAGTGAATGTTTCTGACTGGGGGGTCAATATTTCTCACGGGGGAGTGAATGTTTCTCACTGGGGAGTGAATGTTTCTCACAGAGGAGTGAATGTTTCTCACAAAGGAGTGAATGTTTCTCGCTGGGGAGTGAATGTTCCTAACAGAGGAGTGAATGTTTCTCAGTGGGGAGCGAATGTTTCTCAGTGGGAAGCGATTGTTTCTCACTGCGGAGGGAATGTTTCTCACTGGGGAGTGAATGTTTCTCACTGGGGAGTGAATGTTTCTCACTGGGGAGTGAATGTTTCTCACTGGGGAGTGAATGTTTCTCACTGGGGAGTGAAGGTTTCTCACTGGGGAGTGAAGGTTTCTCACTGGGGAGTGAAGGTTTCTCACTGGGGAGTGAAGGTTTCTCACTGGGGAGTGAAGGTTTCTCACTGCGGAGTGAAGGTTTCTCACTGCGGAGTGAAGGTTTCTCACTGCGGAGTGAAGGTTTCTCACTGCGGAGTGAATGTTTCTCACTGGGGAGTGAATGTTTCTCACTGGGAAGTGAATATTTCTCACTGGAGAGTGAATGTTTCTCACTGGGGAGTGAATGTTTCTCATTGAGTTCTGAATGTTTCTCACTGGGGAGTGAATGTTTCTCATTGGGCAGTGAATGTTTCTCGCTGGGGAGCGAATGTTTCTCAGTGGGGAGTGAATGTTTCTCACGGGAGGGAATGTTTCTCACTGTGGAGTGAATGTTTCCCACTGTGGAGTGAATGTTTCTCACTGTGGAGTGAATGTTTCCCACTGTGGAGTGAATGTTTCTCACTGGGGAGTGACTGTTTCTCACTGGGGAGTGACTGTTTCTCAGTGGGGAGCGAATGCTTTTCAGTGGATTGCGGATGTTTCTCACTGGGGATTGAATAATTCTCATTGCGGAGTGAATGCTTCTCATTGGGGAGTGAATGCTCCTCATTGGGGAGTGAATGCTTCTCATTTGGGAGGGAATGTTTCTCATTGGGGAGGGAATGTTTCTCTTTGGGGAGTGAATGTTTCTCACTGGGGAAGTGAATGTTTCTCACTGGGGAGTGAATGTTTCTCACTGGGGAGTGAATGTTTCTCACTGGGGAGTGAATGCTTCTCACTGGGGAGTGAATGCTTCTCACTGGGGAGTGAACGTTTCTCATTGGGGAGTGAATGTTTCTCACTGGGGAGTGAATGATTCTCACTTTGGAGTAAATGATTCTCACTTTGGAGTGAATGATTCTCACTGGGGAGTGAATGATTCTCACTGGGGAGTGAATGTTTCTCACTGGGGAGTGAATGTTTCTCACTGGGGAGTGAATGTTTCTCACTGGGGAGTGAATGTTTATCATTGGGGAGTGAATGTTTATCATCAGGGAGTGAATGATTCTCACAGAGGAGAGAATGTTTCTCATTGGGGAGTGAATGTTTCACACTGGGGAGTGAATGTTTCTCATTGGGGAGTGAATGTTTCTTACTGGGGAGCGAATGTTTGTCCCTGGGGAGTGCATGTTTCTCATTGGGGTGTGAATGTTTCTGATTGTGGAGGGAATGTTTCTCACTGGGGAGTGAATGTGTCTCATTGGGGGGAGTGAATGTGTCTCATTGGGGAGTGAATCTTTCTCATTGGGGAGTGAATGTTTCTCATTGGGGAGGGAATGTTTCTCATTGGGGAGGGAATGTTTCTCATTGGGGAGTGAATGTTTCTCATTAAGGAGTGAATGTTTCTCACTGGGAGTGAATGTTTCTCACTGGGGAGTGAATGTTTCTCACTGGGGAGTGAAGGCTTCTCACTTGGAGGGAGTCTTTTCATTGGGGAGCGAATGTTTCTCATTCGGGAGTGAATGTTTCTCAGAGGAGAGAATGTTTCTCACTAAGAGTGAATGTATCTCACTGGGGAGTGAATGTTTATCACAGTGGAGTGAATGTTTCTCAGAGAGGAGTGAATGTTTCTCACAGGTGAGGGAATGTTTCACAGGGGATGGAATGTTTCTCACTGGGGAGTAAATGTTTCTCACTGGGGAATGAATGTTTCTCACAGGAGAGAATGTTTCTCATTCGGGAGTGAATGTTTCTCATTGGGGAGTGATTGTTTCTCAGTGGGGAACGACGTTTCTCAGTGGGGAGCGAATGTTTCTCAGTGGGGAGCGAATGTTTCTCAGTGGGTAGCGAATGTTTCTCACAGGGGATTGAATAATTCTCATTGCGGAGTGAATGCTTCTCATTGGGGAGTGAATGCTTCTCATTGGGGAGTGAATGCTTCTCATTGGGGAGTGAATGCTTCTCATTTGGGAGGGAATGTTTCTCACTAGGGAGGGAATGTTTCTCTTTGGGGATGGAATGTTTCTCACTGGGGAGTGAATGTTTCTCACTGGGGAGTGAATGTTTCTCACTGGGGAGTGAATGATTCTCACTTTGGAGTAAATGATTCTCACTTTGGTGTGAATGATTCTCACTGGGGAGTGAATGTTTCTCACTGGGGAGTGAATGTTTCTCACTGGGGAGTGAATGTTTCTCACTGGGGAGTGAATGTTTCTCACTGGGGAGTGAATGTTTATCATTGGGGAGTGAATGTTTATCATTAGGGAGTGAATGATTCTCACAGAGGAGAGAATGTTTCTCATTGGGGAGTGAATGTTTCTCATTGGGGTGTGAATGTTTCACACTGGGGAGTGAATGTTTCTCATTGGGGAGTGAATGATTCTCACAGAGGAGTGAATGTTTCTCACAGAGGAGTGAATGTTTCTCACTGGGGAGTCAATGTTTCTCACTGGGGAGTGAATGTTTCTCACTGGGAGGGAATGTTTCTCACTGGGGAGGGATTGTTTCTCACTCTGGAGTGAATGTTTCTCACTCTGGAGTGAATGTTTCTCACTCGGGAGTGAATGTTTCTCGCTCGGGAGTGAAAGTTTCTCGCTGGGGAGTGAAAGTTTCTCGCTGGGGAGTGAAAGTTTCTCAGAGGAGTGGATGTTTCTCAGTTGGGATCGAATGTTTCTCATTGGGGAGTGAATGTTTCTCATTGGGGAGTGAATGTTTCTCATTGGGGAGTGAATGGTTCTCACAGAGGAGTGAATGTTTCTCACAGAGGAGTGAATGTTTCTCACAGAGGAGTGAATGTTTCTCACAGAGGAGTGAATGTTACTCACAGAGGAGTGAATGTTTATCACAGAGGAGTGAATGTTTCTCACAAAGGAGTGAATGTTTCTCACAGAGGAGTGAATGTTCCTAACAGAGGAGTGAATGTTTCTCAGTGGGGAGCGAATGTTTCTCAGTGGGAAGCGATTGTTTCTCACTGCGGAGGGAATGTTTCTCACTGGGGAGTGAATGTTTCTCACTGGGGAGTGAAGGTTTCTCACTGGGGAGTGAAGGTTTCTCACTGGGGAGTGAAGGTTTCTCACTGCGGAGTGAAGGTTTCTCACTGGGGAGTGAAGGTTTCTCACTGCGGAGTGAATGTTTCTCACTGGGGAGTGAATGTTTCTCACTGGGAAGTGAATGTTTCTCACTGGGGAGTGAATGTTTCTCGCTGGGGAGCGAATGTTTCTCAGTGGGGAGTGAATGTTTCTCACGGGAGGGAATGTTTCTCACTGTGGAGTGAATGTTTCCCACTGTGGAGTGAATGTTTCTCACTGTGGAGTGAATGTTTCCCACTGTGGAGTGAATGTTTCTCACTGGGGAGTGACTGTTTCGCACTGGGGAGTGAATGTTTCTCAGTGGGGAGCGAATGCTTTTCAGTGGATTGCGGATGTTTCTCACTGGGGATTGAATAATTCTCATGGCGTAGTGAATGCCTCTCATTGGGGAGTGAATGCTTCTCATTTGGGAGGGAATGTTTCTCATTGGGGAGGGAATGTTTCTCATTGGGGATAGAATGTTTCTCACTGGGGAGTGAATGTTTCTCACTGGGGAGTGAATGTTTCTCACTGGGGAGTGAATGTTTCTCACTGGGGAGTGAATGTTTCTCACTGGGGAGTGAATGCTTCTCACTGGGGAGTGAACGTTTCTCATTGGGGAGTGAATGTTTCTCACTGGGGAGTGAATGATTCTCACTTTGGAGTAAATGATTCTCACTTTGGAGTGAATGATTCTCACTGGGGAGTGAATGATTCTCACTGGGGAGTGAATGTTTCTCACTGGGGAGTGAATGTTTCTCACTGGGGAGTGAATGTTTCTCACTGGGGAGTGAATGTTTCTCACTGGGGAGTGAATGTTTCTCACTGGGGAGTGAATGTTTCTCACTGGGGAGTGAATGTTTATCATTGGGGAGTGAATGTTTATCATCAGGGAGTGAATGATTCTCACAGAGGAGAGAATGTTTCTCATTGGGGAGTGAATGTTTCACACTGGGGAGTGAATGTTTCTCATTGGGGAGTGAATGTTTCTTACTGGGGAGTGCATGTTTCTCATTGGGGTGTGAATGTTTCTCATTGTGGAGGGAATGTTTCTCACTGGGGAGTGAATTTGTCTCATTGGGGAGTGAATCTTTCTCATTGGGGAGGGAATGTTTCTCATTGGGGAGGGAATGTTTCTCATTGGGGAGGGAATGTTTCTCATTAAGGAGTGAATGTTTCTCACTGGGGAGTGAATGTTTCTCACTGGGGAGTGAATGTTTCTCACTGGGGAGTGAAGGCTTCTCACTTGGAGGGAGTCTTTTCATTGGGGAGCGAATGTTTCTCATTCGGGAGTGAATGTTTCTCAGAGGAGAGAATGTTTCTCACTAAGAGTGAATGTATCTCACTGGGGAGTGAATGTTTATCACAGTGGAGTGAATGTTTCTCAGAGAGGAGTGAATGTTTCTCACAGGTGAGGGAATGTTTCACAGGGGATGGAATGTTTCTAACTGGGGAGTAAATGTTTCTCACTGGGGAATGAATGTTTCTCACAGGAGAGAATGTTTCTCATTCGGGAGTGAATGTTTCTCATTGGGGAGTGATTGTTTCTCAGTGGGGAACGACGTTTCTCAGTGGGGAGCGAATGTTTCTCAGTGGGGAGCGAATGTTTCTCAGTGGGTAGCGAATGTTTCTCACAGGGGATTGAATAATTCTCATTGCGGAGTGAATGCTTCTCATTGGGGAGTGAATGCTTCTCATTGGGGAGTGAATGCTTCTCATTTGGGAGGGAATGTTTCTCACTGGGGAGGGAATGTTTCTCTTTGGGGATGGAATGTTTCTCACTGGAGAGTGAATGTTTCTCACTGGGGAGTGAATGTTTCTCACTGGTGAGTGAATGATTCTCACTTTGGAGTAAATGATTCTCACTTTGGTGTGAATGATTCTCACTTTGGAGTGAATGATTCTCACAGAGGAGTGAATGTTTCTCACAGAGGAGTGAATGTTTCTTACTGGGGAGCGAATGTTTCTCCCTGGGGAGCGAATGTTTCTCCCTGGGGAGTGCATGTTTCTCATTGGGGTGTGAATGTTTCTCATTGTGGAGGGAATGTTTCTCTCTGGGGAGTGAATGTCTCTCATTGGGGAGTGAATCTTTCTCATTGGGGAGGGAATGTTTCTCATTGGGGAGGGAATGTTTCTCATTGGGGAATGAATGGTTCTCATTGGGGAGTGAATGTTTCTCACAGAGGAGTAAATGTTTCTCGCTGTGGAGTGGATGTTTCTCGCTGGGGAGTGAATGTTAAACGCTGGGGACTGAATAGTTCTCAATCGGGAGTGAATGTTTCTCACAGTAGTGAATGTTTCTCACAGAGGAGTGAATGTTTCTCACAGAGGAGTGAATGTTTCTCACAGAGTGAATGTTTCTCGCTGGGGAGTGAATGTTTCTCGCTGGGGAGTGAATGTTTCTGACTGGGGGGTCAATATTTCTCACGGGGGAGTGAATGTTTCTAACTGGCGACTGAATGTTTCTCACTGGGGAGTGAATGTTTCTCACTGGGGAGTGAATGTTTCTCACTGGGGACTGAATGTTTCTCACTGGGGACTGAATGTTTCTCACAGAGGAGTGAATGTTTCTCACAGAGGAGTGAATGTTTCTCACTGAGGACTGAATGTTTCTCACTGGGGAGTGAATGTTTCTCACTGGGGAGTGAATGTTTCCCACCTGGGACTGAATGTTTCTCACTGGGGAGTGAATGTTTCTCACCTGGGACTGAATGTTTCTCACTGGAGAGTGAAAGTTTCTCATTGGGGAGTGAATGTTTCTCATTGGGGAGTGAATGTTTCTCATTGGGGACTGAATGTTTCTCACTGGGGAGCCAATGTTTCTCACCTGGGACTGAATGTTTCTCACTGGGGAGTGAATGTTTCTCACCTGGGACTGAATGTTTCTCACTGGAGAGTGAAAGTTTCTCATTGGGGAGTGAATGTTTCTCATTGGGGAGTGAATGTTTCTCATTGGGGAGTGAATGTTTCTCATTGGGGAGTGGATGTTTCTCATTGGGGAGTGAATGTTTCTCACTGGGGAGTGAATGTATCTCATTGTGGAGAGAATGTTTCTTACTGGGGAGGGAAAGTTTCTCATTGGAGATTGAATGTTTCCCACTGGGGAGTGAATGTTTCTCATTTGGGAGTGAATGTTTCTCATTGGGGAGTCAAGGTTTCTCATTGGGGAGTGAATGTTTTTCATTGGGGAGTGAATGATTCTCACTTTGGAGTGAATGATTCTCACTTTGGAGTGAATGTTTCTCACTGGGGAGTGAATGTTTCTCACTGGGGAGTGAATGTTTCTCACAGAGGATAGAATGTTTCTCATTGGGGAGTGAATGTTTCTCGTTGGGGTGTGAATGTTTCACACTGGGAAATGAATGTTTCTCACAGAGGAGTGAATGTTTCTCATTGGGGAATGAATGTTTCTCATTGGGGAGTGAATGATTCTCACAGAGGAGTGAATGTTTCTCACAGTGGAGTGAATGTTTCTCACTGGGGAGCGAATGTTTCTCCCTGGGGAGTGCATGTTTCTTATTGGGGTGTGAATGTTTCTCATTGTGGAGGGAATGTTTCTCACTGGGGAGTGAATGTGTCTCATTGGGGAGTGAATCTTTCTCATTTGGGAGTGAATCTTTCTCATTAGGGTGGGAAAGTTTCTCATTGGGGAGGGAATGTTTCTCATTGGGAGTGAATGTTTCTCATAAATGAGTGAATGTTTCTCACTGGGAGTGAATGTTTCTCACTGGGGAGTGAATGTTTCTCACTCGGGAGTGAATGTTTCTCATTCGGGAGTGAATGTTTCTCACTCGGGAGTGAATGTTTCTCATTGGGGAGTGAATGTTTCTCACAGAGGACTGAATGTTTCTCACAGAGGAGTGAATGTTTCTCGCTGGGGAGTGAATGTTTCTCACTGGGGAGTGAATGTTTCTCACTGGGGAGTGAATGTTAAACGCTGGGGACTGAATGGTTCTCAATCGGGAGTGAATGTTTCTCACAGAGGAGTGAATGTTTCTCACAGAGGAGTGAATGTTTCTCACAGAGGAGTGAATGTTTCTCACAGAGGAGTGAATGTTTCTCGCTGGGGAGGGAATGTTTCGCACTGGGGAGGGAATGTTTCTCGCTGGGGAGTGAATGTTTCTCACTGGGGGGGTCAATATTTCTCACGGGGGAGTGAATGTTTCTCACTGGGGAGTGAATGTTTCTCACTGGGGAGTGAATGTTTCTCACAGGGGAGTGAATGTTTCTCACAGAGGAGGGAATGTTTCTCACAGATGAGTGAATGTTTCTCACTGGGGACTGACTGTTTCTCACTGTGGAGTGAATGTTTCTCACTGGGGAGTGAATGTTTCTCACTGAGGACTGAATGTTTCTCACTGGGGAGTGAATGTTTCTCATTGGTGAGTGCATGTTTCTCATTGGTGAGTGCATGTTTCTCTTTGGGGAGTGGATATTTCTCATTGGGGGGTGAAAGTTTCTCACTGGGGAGTGAAGATATCTCATTGTGGAGGGAATGTTTCTTACTGGGGAGGGAAATTTTCTCATTGGAGATTGAATGTTTCCCACTGGGGAGTGAATGTTTCTCATTGGGGAGTGAATGTTTATCATTGGGGAATCAAAGTTTCTCTTTTGCGAGTGAATGTTTCTCATTGGGGAGTGAATGTTTCTCATTGGGCAGTGAATGTTTCTCATTGGGCAGTGAATGATTCTCATTGGGGAGTGAATGTTTCTCATTGGGGAGTGAATGTTTCTCATTGGGGAGTGAATGTTTCTCATTGGGGAGTGAATGTTTCTCACTGGGGAGTGAATGTATCTCATTGTGGAGGGAATGTTTCTTACTGGGGAGGGAAAGTTTCTCATTGGAGATTGAATGTTTCCCACTGGGGAGTGAATGGTTCTCATTGGGGAGTGAATGTTTCTCACAGAGGAGTGAATGTTTCTCGCTGGGGAGTGAATGTTAAACGCTGGGGACTGAATAGTTCTCAATCGGGAGTGAATGTTTCTCACAGTAGTGAATTTTTCTCACAGAGGAGTGAATGTTTCTCACAGAGGAGTGAATGTTTCTCACAGAGTGAATGTTTCTCGCTGGGGAGGGAATGTTTCGCACTGGGGAGTGAATTTTTCTGACTGGGGGGGTCAATATTTCTCACGGGGGAGTGAATGTTTCTAACTGGCGACTGAATGTTTCTCACTGGGGAGTGAATGTTTCTCACTGGGGACTGAATGTTTCTCACAGAGGAGTGAATGTTTCTCACAGAGGAGTGAATGTTTCTCACTGGGGACTGAATGTTTCTCACTGGGGAGTGAATGTTTCTCACTGGGGAGTGAATGTTTCTCACTGGGGAGTGAATGTTTCTCACTGGGGAGTGAACGTTTCTCACTGGGGAGTGAATGTTTCTCACCTGGGACTGAATGTTTCTCACTGGGGAGTGAATGCTTCTCACCTGGGACTGAATGTTTCTCACTGGGGAGTCAATGTTTCTCACTGGGGAGTCAATGTTTCTCACTGGGGAGTCAATGTTTCTCACCTGGGACTGAATGTTTCTCACTGGGGAGTGAATGTTTCTCACCTGGGACTGAATGTTTCTCACTGGAGAGTGAAAGTTTCTCATTGGGGAGTGAATGTTTCTCATTGGGGAGTGAATGTTTCACATTGGGGAGTGGATGTTTCTCATTGGGGGGTGAATGTATCTCATTGTGGAGAGAATGTTTCTCATTGGGGAGTCAAAGTTTCTCATTTGGGAGTGAATCTTTCTCATTAGGGTGGGAAAGTTTCTCATTGGGGAGGGAATGTTTCTCATTGGGGAGTGAATGTTTCTCACAGAGGAGTGAATGTTTCTCGCTGGGGAGTGAATGTTAAACGCTGGGGACTGAATAGTTCTCAATCGGGAGTGAATGTTTCTCACAGTAGTGAATGTTTCTCACAGAGGAGTGAATGTTTCTCACAGAGGAGTGAATGTTTCTCACAGAGGAGTGAATGTTTCTCACAGAGTGAATGTTTCTCGCTGGGGAGGGAATGTTTCGCACTGGGGAGGGAATGTTTCGCACTGGGGAGTGAATTTTTCTGACTGGGGGGGTCAATATTTCTCACGGGGGAGTGAATGTTTCTAACTGGCGACTGAATGTTTCTCACTGGGGAGTGAATGTTTCTCACTGGGGACTGAATGTTTCTCACAGAGGAGTGAATGTTTCTCACAGAGGAGTGAATGTTTCTCACTGGGGACTGAATGTTTCTCACTGGGGAGTGAATGTTTCTCACTGGGGAGTGAATGTTTCTCACTGGGGAGTGAATGTTTCTCACCTGGGACTGAATGTTTCTCACTGGGGAGTGAATGCTTCTCACCTGGGACTGAATGTTTCTCACTGGGGAGTCAATGTTTCTCACTGGGGAGTCAATGTTTCTCACCTGGGACTGAATGTTTCTCACTGGGGAGTGAATGTTTCTCACCTGGGACTGAATGTTTCTCACTGGAGAGTGAAAGTTTCTCATTGGGGAGTGAATGTTTCGCACTGGGGAGTGAATGTATCTCATTGTGGAGAGAATGTTTCTCATTGGGGAGTCAAAGTTTCTCATTTGGGAGTGAATCTTTCTCATTAGGGTGGGAAAGTTTCTCATTGGGGAGGGAATGTTTCTCATTGGGGAGTGAATGTTTCTCATAAATTAGTGAATGTTTCTCACTGGGGAGTGAATGTTTCTCACTGGGGAGTGAATGTTTCTCACTGGGGAGTGAATGTTTCTCATTCGGGAGTGAATGTTTCTCACTCGGGAGTGAATGTTTCTCATTGGGGAGTGAATGTTTCCCACAGAGGAGTGAATGTTTCTCACAGAGGAGTGAATGTTTCTCACAGAGGAGTGAATGTTTCTCGCTGGGGAGTGAATGTTTCTCACTGGGGAGTGAATGTTAAACGCTGGGGAGTGAATGTTTCTCACTGGGGGGGTCAATATTTCTAACGGGGGAGTGAATGTTTCTCACTGGGGACTGAATGTTTCTCACTGGGGAGTGAATGTTTCTCACAGAGGAGTGAATGTTTCTCACAGAGGAGTGAATGTTTCTCACAGATGAGTGAATGTTTCTCACTGGGGACTGACTGTTTCTCACTGGGGAGTGAATGTTTCTCACTGGGGAGTGAATGTTTCTCACTGAGGACTGAATGTTGCTCACTGAGGACTGAATGTTGCTCACTGGGGAGTGAATGTTTCTCATTGGTGAGTGCATGTTTCTCATTGGTGAGTGCATGTTTCTCATTGGGGAGTGGATATTTCTCATTGGGGGGTGAAGGTTTCTCACTGGGGAGTGAAGATATCTCATTGTGGAGGGAATGTTTCTTACTGGGGAGGTAAATTTTCTCATTGGAGATTGAATGTTTCCCACTGGGGAGTGAATGTTTCTCATTGGGGAGTGAATGTTTATCATTGGGGAGTCAAAGTTTCTCATTTGGGAGTGAATGTTTCTCATTGGGGAGAGAATGTTTCTCATTGGGCAGTGAATGTTTCTCATTGGGGAGTGAATGATTCTCATTGGGGAGTGAATGTTTCTCATTGGGGAGTGAATGTTTCTCACTGGGGAGTGAATGTATCTCACTGTGGAGGGAATGTTTCTTACTGGGGAGGGAAAGTTTCTCATTGGAGATTGAATGTTTCCCACTGGGGAGTGAATGTTTCTCATTGGGGAGTGAATGTTTCTCATTGGGGAGTGAATGGTTCTCATTGGGGAGTGAATGTTTCTCACAGAGGAGTGAATGTTTCTCGCTGGGGAGTGAATGTTTCTCGCTGGGGAGTGAATGTTAAACGCTGGGGACTGAATAGTTCTGAATCGGGAGTGAATGTTTCTCACAGTAGTGAATGTTTCTCACAGAGGAGTGAATGTTTCTCACAGAGGAGTGAATGTTTCTCACAGAGGAGTGAATGTTTCTCACAGAGTGAATGTTTCTCGCTGGGGAGGGAATGTTTCTCGCTGGGGACTGAATGTTTCTCACAGAGGAGTGAATGTTTCTCACTGGGGACTGAATGTTTCTCACTGGGGAGTGAATGTTTCTCACTGGGGAGTGAATGTTTCTCACCTGGGACTGAATGTTTCTCACTGGGGAGTGAATGTTTCTCACCTGGGACTGAATGTTTCTCACTGGGGAGTCAATGTTTCTCACTGGGGAGTCAATGTTTCTCACCTGGGACTGAATGTTTCTCACTGGGGAGTGAATGTTTCTCACCTGGGACTGAATGTTTCTCACTGGAGAGTGAAAGTTTCTCATTGGGCAATGAATGTTTCTCATTGGGGAGTGAATGTTTCTCATTGGGGAGTGGATGTTTCTCATTGGGGGGTGGATGTTTCTCACTGGGGAGTGAATGTATCTCATTGTGGAGAGAATGTTTCTCATTGGGGAGTCAAAGTTTCTCATTGGGGAGTGAATGTTTCTCATTGGGGAGTGAATGATTCTCACAGAGGAGAGAATGTTTCTCATTGGGGAGAGAATGTTTCTCGTTGGGGTGTGAATGTTTCACACTGGGGAGTGAATGTTTCTCACAGAGGAGTGAATGTTTCTCACTGGGAGTGAATGTTTCTCACTGGGAGTGAATGTTTCTCACTGGGGAGTGAATGTTTCTCACTCGGGAGTGAATGTTTCTCATTCGGGAGTGAATGTTTCTCACTCGGGAGTGAATGTTTCTCATTGGGGAGTGAATGTTTCTCACAGAGGAGTGAATGTTTCTCACAGAGGAGTGAATGTTTCTCGCTGGGGAGTGAATGTTTCTCGCTGGGGAGTGAATGTTAAACGCTGGGGACTGAATGGTTCTCAATTGGGAGTGAATGTTTCTCACAGAGGAGTGAATGTTTCTCACAGAGGAGTGAATGTTTCTCACAGAGGAGTGAATGTTTCTCGCTGGGGAGGGATTGTTTCGCACTGGGGAGGGATTGTTTCGCACTGGGGAGTGAATGTTTCTCACTGGGGGGGGTCAATATTTCTCACGGGGGAGTGAATGTTTCTCACTGGGGACTGAATGTTTCTCACTGGGGAGTGAATGTTTCTCACAGAGGAGTGAATGTTTCTCACAGAGGAGTGAATGTTTCTCACAGATGAGTGAATGTTTCTCACTGGGGACTGACTGTTTCTCACTGGGGAGTGAATGTTTCTCACTGGGGAGTGAATGTTTCTCACTGGGGAGTGAATGTTGCTCACTGGGGAGTGAATGTTTCTCATTGGTGAGTGCATGTTTCTCATTGGTGAGTGCATGTTTCTCATTGGGGAGTGGATATTTCTCATTGGGGGTGAAGGTTTCTCACTGGGGAGTGAAGATATCTCATTGTGGAGGGAATGTTTCTTACTGGGAGGTAAATTTTCTCATTGGAGATTGAATGTTTCCCACTGGGGAGTGAATGTTTCTCATTGGGGAGTGAATGTTTCTCATTGGGGAGTCAAAGTTTCTCATTTGGGAGTGAATGTTTCTCATTGGGGAGTGAATGTTTCTCATTGGGGAGTGAATGTTTCTCATTGGGGAGTGAATGATTCTCATTGGGGAGTGAATGTTTCTCATTGGGGAGTGAATGTTTCTCACTGGGGAGTGAATGTATCTCACTGTGGAGGGAATGTTTCTTACTGGGGAGGGAAAGTTTCTCATTGGAGATTGAATGTTTCCCACTGGGGAGTGAATGGTTCTCATTGGGGAGTGAATGTTTCTCACAGAGGAGTGAATGTTTCTCGCTGGGGAGTGAATGTTTCTCACTGGGGAGTGAATGTTAAACGCTGGGGACTGAATAGTTCTCAATCGGGAGTGAATGTTTCTCACAGTAGTGAATGTTTCTCACAGAGGAGTGAATGTTTCTCACAGAGGAGTGAATGTTTCTCACAGAGGAGTGAATGTTTCTCACAGAGGAGTGAATGTTTCTCGCTGGGGAGGGAATGTTTCTCGCTGGGGAGGGAATGTTTCTCGCTGGGGAGTGAATGTTTCTGACTGGGGGGGTCAATATTTCTCACGGGGGAGTGAATGTTTCTAACTGGCGACTGAATGTTTCTCACTGCGGAGTGAATGTTTCTCACAGAGGAGCGAATGTTTCTCACAGAGGAGCGAATGTTTCTCACAGAGGAGTGAATGTTTCTCACTGGGGACTGAATGTTTCTCACTGGGGAGTGAATGTTTCTCACTGGGGAGTGAATGTTTCTCACCTGGGACTGAATGTTTCTCACTGGGGAGTGAATGTTTCTCACCTGGGACTGAATGTTTCTCACTGGGGAGTCAATGTTTCTCACTGGGGAGTCAATGTTTCTCACCTGGGACTGAATGTTTCTCACTGGGGAGTCAATGTTTCTCACCTGGGACTGAATGTTTCTCACTGGAGAGTGAAAGTTTCTCATTGGGCAGTGAATGTTTCTCATTGGGGAGTGAATGTTTCTCATTGGGGAGTGGATGTTTCTCATTGGGGGGTGAATGTTTCTCACTGGGGAGTGAATGTATCTCATTGTGGAGAGAATGTTTCTCATTGGGGAGTGAATGTTTATCATTGGGGAGTGAATGTTTCTCACAGAGGAGAGAATGTTTCTCATTGGGGAGTGAATGTTTCTCGTTGGGGTGTGAATGTTTCACACTGGGGAGTGAATGTTTCTCACAGAGGAGTGAATGTTTCTCATTGGGGAATGAATGTTTCTCATTGGGGAGTGAATGATTCTCACAGAGGAGTGAATGTTTCTCACAGAGGAGTGAATGTTTCTCCCTGGGGAGTGCATGTTTCTTATTGGGGTGTGAATGTTTCTCATTGTGGAGGGAATGTTTCTCACTGGGGAGTGAATGTGTCTCATTGGGGAGTGAATCTTTCTCATTGGGGAGTGAATGTTTCTCATTGGGGAGTGAATGTTTCTCATTGGGGAGGGAAAGTTTCTCATTGGGGAGGGAATGTTTCTCATTGGGGAGTGAATGTTTCTCATTAAGTAGTGAATGTTTCTCACTGGGAGTGAATGTTTCTCACTGGGGAGTGAATGTTTCTCACTCGGGAGTGAATGTTTCTCATTCGGGAGTGAATGTTTCTCACTCGGGAGTGAATGTTTCTCATTGGGGATTGAATGTTTCTCACAGAGGAGTGAATGTTTCTCACAGAGGAGTGAATGTTTCTCGCTGGGGAGTGAATGTTTCTCGCTGGGGAGTGAATGTTAAACGCTGAGGAGTGAATGTTTCTCACAGAGGGGTGAATGTTTCTCACAGAGGAGTGAATGTTTCTCGCTGGGGAGGGAATGTTTCGCACTGGGGAGTGAATGTTTCTCGCTGGGGAGTGAATGTTTCTCATTGGGGGGCTCAATATTTCTCACTGGGGACTGAATGTTTCTCACTGGGGAGTGAATATTTCTCACTGGGGAGTGAATATTTCTCACTGGGGAGTGAATGTTTCTCACAGAGGAGTGAATGTTTTTCACTGGGGACTGACTGTTTCTCACTGGGGACTGACTGTTTCTCACTGGGGAGTGAATGTTTCTCATTGGGGAGTGAATGTTTCTCATTGAGGACTGAATGTTTCTCACTGGGGAGTGAATGTTTCTCATTGGTGAGTGCATGTTTCTCATTGGGGAGTGGATATTTCTCATTGGGGAATGAATGTTTCTCATTGCGGAGTGAATGATTCTCACAGAGGAGTGAATGTTTCTCACTGGGAGTGAATGTTTCTCACTGGGGAGTGAATGTTTCTCACTCGGGAGTGAATGTTTCTCATTCGGGAGTGAATGTTTCTCACTCGGGAGTGAATGTTTCTCATTGGGGAGTGAATGTTTCTCACAGAGGAGTGAATGTTTCTCACAGAGGAGTGAATGTTTCTCACAGAGGAGTGAATGTTTCTCACTGGGGAGTGAATGTTTCTCGCTGGGGAGTGAATGTTTCTCACTGGGGACTGAATGTTTCTCACTGGGGAGTGAATGTTTCTCACAGAGGAGTGAATGTTTCTCACAGAGGAGTGAATGTTTCTCACAGATGAGTGAATGTTTCTCACTGGGGACTGACTGTTTCTCACTGGGGAGTGAATGTTTCTCACTGGGGAGTGAATGTTTCTCACTGAGGACTGAATGTTGCTCACTGGGGAGTGAATGTTTCTCATTGGTGAGTGCATGTTTCTCATTGGTGAGTGCATGTTTCTCATTGGGGAGTGGATATTTCTCATTGGGGGTGAAGGTTTCTCACTGGGGAGTGAAGATATCTCATTGTGGAGGGAATGTTTCTTACTGGGAGGTAAATTTTCTCATTGGAGATTGAATGTTTCCCACTGGGGAGTGAATGTTTCTCATTGGGGAGTGAATGTTTCTCATTGGGGAGTCAAAGTTTCTCATTGGGGAGTGAATGTTTCTCATTGGGGAGTGAATGTTTCTCATTGGGGAGTGAATGTTTCTCATTGGGGAGTGAATGATTCTCATTGGGGAGTGAATGTTTCTCATTGGGGAGTGAATGTTTCTCACTGGGGAGTGAATGTATCTCACTGTGGAGGGAATGTTTCTTACTGGGGAGGGAAAGTTTCTCATTGGAGATTGAATGTTTCCCACTGGGGAGTGAATGTTTCTCATTGGGGAGTGAATGTTTCTCATTGGGGAGTGAATGGTTCTCATTGGGGAGTGAATGTTTCTCACAGAGGAGTGAATGTTTCTCGCTGGGGAGTGAATGTTTCTCGCTGGGGAGTGAATGTTTAACGCTGGGGACTGAATAGTTCTCAATCGGGAGTGAATGTTTCTCACAGTAGTGAATGTTTCTCAGTGGAGTGAATGTTTCTCACAGAGGAGTGAATGTTTCTCACAGAGGAGTGAATGTTTCTCACAGAGTGAATGTTTCTCGCTGGGGAGGGAATGTTTCTCGCTGGGGAGTGAATGTTTCTGACTGGGGGGGTCAATATTTCTCACGGGGGAGTGAATGTTTCTAACTGGCGACTGAATGTTTCTCACTGCGGAGTGAATGTTTCTCACTGGGGACTGAATGTTTCTCACAGAGGAGCGAATGTTTCTCACAGAGGAGTGAATGTTTCTCACTGGGGACTGAATGTTTCTCACTGGGGAGTGAATGTTTCTCACTGGGGAGTGAATGTTTCTCACCTGGGACTGAATGTTTCTCACTGGGGAGTGAATGTTTCTCACCTGGGACTGAATGTTTCTCACTGGGGAGTCAATGTTTCTCACTGGGGAGTCAATGTTTCTCACTGGGGAGTCAATGTTTCTCACTGGGGAGTCAATGTTTCTCACCTGGGACTGAATGTTTCTCACTGGAGAGTGAAAGTTTCTCATTGGGCAGTGAATGTTTCTCATTGGGGAGTGAATGTTTCTCATTGGGGAGTGGATGTTTCTCATTGGGGGGTGAATGTTTCTCACTGGGGAGTGAATGTATCTCATTGTGGAGAGAATGTTTCGCATTGGGGAGTCAAAGTTTCTCATTGGGGAGTGAATGTTTCTCATTGGGGAGTGAATGATTCTCACTTTGGAGTGAATGATTCTCACTTTGGAGTGAATGTTTCTCACTGGGGAGTGAATGTTTATCATTGGGGAGTGAATGTTTCTCACAGAGGAGAGAATGTTTCTCATTGGGGAGTGAATGTTTCTCGTTGGGGTGTGAATGTTTCACACTGGGGAGTGAATGTTTCTCACAGAGGAGTGAATGTTTCTCATTGGGGAATGAATGTTTCTCATTGGGGAGTGAATGATTCTCACAGAGGAGTGAATGTTTCTCACAGAGGAGTGAATGTTTCTCCCTGGGGAGTGCATGTTTCTTATTGGGGTGTGAATGTTTCTCATTGTGGAGGGAATGTTTCTCACTGGGGAGTGAATGTTTCTCATTGGGGAGGGAAAGTTTCTCATTGGGGAGGGAATGTTTCTCATTGGGGAGTGAATATTTCTCATTAAGTAGTGAATGTTTCTCACTGGGAGTGAATGTTTCTCACTGGGGAGTGAATGTTTCTCACTCGGGAGTGAATGTTTCTCATTCGGGAGTGAATGTTTCTCACTCGGGAGTGAATGTTTCTCATTGGGGATTGAATGTTTCTCACAGAGGAGTGAATGTTTCTCACAGAGGAGTGAATGTTTCTCGCTGGGGAGGGAATGTTTCGCACTGGGGAGTGAATGTTTCTCGCTGGGGAGTGAATGTTAAACGCTGAGGAGTGAATGTTTCTCACAGAGGAGTGAATGTTTCTCACAGAGGAGTGAATGTTTCTCGCTGGGGAGGGAATGTTTCGCACTGGGGAGTGAATGTTTCTCGCTGGGGAGTGAATGTTTCTCATTGGGGGGCTCAATATTTCTCACGGGGGAGTGAATGTTTCTCACTGGGGACTGAATGTTTCTCACTGGGGAGTGAATATTTCTCACTGGGGAGTGAATGTTTCTCACAGAGGAGTGAATGTTTTCACAGATGAGTGAATGTTTCTCATTGGGGAGTGAATGTTTCTCATTGAGGACTGAATGTTTCTCACTGGGGAGTGAATGTTTCTCATTGGTGAGTGCATGTTTCTCATTGGGGAGTGGATATTTCTCATTGGGGGGTGAAAGTTTCTCACTGGGGAGTGAAGGTATCTCATTGTGGAGGGATTGTTTCTTACTGGGGAGGGCATTTTCTCATTGGAGATTGAATGTTTCCCACTGGGGAGCGAATGTTTCTCATTGGGGAGTGAATGTTTATCATTGGGGAGTGAATGTTTATCATTGGGGAGTCAAAGTTTCTCATTTGGGAGTGAATGTTTCTCATTGGGGAGTGAATGTTTCTCATTGGGCAGTGAATGTTTCTCATTGGGGAGTGAATGATTCTCATTGGGGAGTGAATGTTTCTCATTGGGGAGTGAATGTTTCTCATTGGGGAGTGAATGTATCTCATTGTGGAGGGAATGTTTCTTACTGGGGAGGGAAGGTTTCTCATTGGAGATTGAATGTTTCCCACTGGGGAGTGAATGTTTCTCATTGGGGAGTGAATGTTTCTCATTGGGGAGTCAAAGTTTCTCATTGGGGAGTGAATGTTTCTCATTGGGGAGTGAATGATTCTCACTTTGGAGTGAATGATTCTCACTTTGGAGTGAATGTTTCTCACTGGGGAATGAATGTTTCTCACCTGGGACTGAATGTTTCTCACTGAGGAGTGAATGCTTCTCACCTGGGACTGAATATTACTCACTGGGGAGTCAATGTTTCTCACTGGGGAGTCAATGTTTCTCACCTGGGACTGAATGTTTCTCACTGGGGAGTGAATGTTTCTCACCTGGGACTGAATGTTTCTCGCTGGGGAGTGAATGTTTCTCGCTGGGGAGTGAATGTTAAACGCTGGGGACTGAATGGTTCTCAATCGGGAGTGAATGTTTCTCACAGAGGAGTGAATGTTTCTCACAGAGGAGTGAATGTTTCTCACAGAGGAGTGAATGTTTCTCGCTGGGGAGTGAATGTTTCTCACTGGGGGGGTCAATATTTCTCACGGGGGAGTTAATGTTTCTCACTGGGGACTGAATGTTTCACACTGGGGAGTGAATATTTCTCACTGGGGACTGACTGTTTCTCACTGGGGAGTGAATGTTTCTCATTGGTGAGTGCACGTTTCTCATTGGTGAGTGCACGTTTCTCATTGGTGAGTGCATGTTTCTCATTGGGGAGTGGATATTTCTCATTGGGGGGTGAAAGTTTCTCACTGGGGAGTGAAGGTATCTCATTGTGGAGGGATTGTTTCTTACTGGGGAGGGAAATTTTCTCATTGGAGATTGAATGTTTCCCACTGGGGAGTGAATGTTTCTCATTGGGGAGTGAATGTTTATCATTGGGGAGTCAAAGTTTCTCATTTGGGAGTGAATGTTTCTCATTGGGGAGTGAATGTTTCTCATTGGGCAGTGAATGTTTCTCATTGGGGAGTGAATGATTCTCATTGGGGAGTGAATGTTTCTCACTGGGGAGTGAATGTATCTCATTGTGGAGGGAATGTTTCTTACTGGGGAGGGAAAGTTTCTCATTGGAGATTGAATGTTTCCCACTGGGGAGTGAATGTTTCTCATTGGGGAGTGATTGTTTCTCATTGGGGAGTGAATGGTTCTCATTGGGGAGTGAATATTTCTCACAGAGGAGTGAATGTTTCTCGCTGGGGAGTGAATGTTTCTCGCTGGGGAGTGAATGTTAAACGCTGGGGACTGAATAGTTCTCAATCGGGAGTGAATGTTTCTCACAGAGGAGTGAATGTTTCTCACAGAGGAGTGAATGTTTCTCACAGAGGAGTGAATGTTTCTCACAGAGGAGTGAATGTTTCTCACAGAGGAGTGAATGTTTCTCACAGAGGAGTGAATGTTTCTCGCTGGGGAGGGAATGTTTCGCACTGGGGAGTGAATGTTTCTCGCTGGGGAGTGAATGTATCTCATTGTGGAGAGAATGTTTCTTACTGGGGAGGGAAAGTTTCTCATTGGAGATTGAATGTTTCCCACTGGGGAGTGAATGTTTCTCATTGGGGAGTGAATGTTTCTCATTGGGGAGTCAAAGTTTCTCATTGGGGAGTGAATGTTTCTCATTGGGGAGTGAATGATTCTCACAGAGGAGAGAATGTTTCTCATTGGGGAGTGAATAGAACATAGAACAATACAGCGCAGTACAGGCCCTTCGGCCCACGATGTTGCACCGAAACAAATGCCATCTAACTTACACTATGCCATTATCATCCATATGTTTATCCAATAAACTTTTAAATGCCCTCAATGTTGGCGAGTTCACTACTGTAGCAGGTAGGGCATTCCACGGCCTCACTACTCTTTGCGTAAAGAACCTACCTCTGACCTCTGTCCTATATCTATTACCCCTCAGTTTAAAGTTATGTCCCCTCGTGCCAGCCATATCCATCCGCGGGAGAAGGCTCTCACTGTCCACCCTATCCAACCCCCTGATCATTTTGTATGCCTCTATTAAGTCTCCTCTTAACCTTCTTCTCTCCAACGAAAACAACCTCAAGTCCGTCAGCCTTTCCTCATAAGATTTTCCCTCCATACCAGGCAACATCCTGGAAAATCTCCTCTGCACCCGCTCCAAAGCCTCCACGTCCTTCCTATAATGCGGTGACCAGAACTGTACGCAATACTCCAAATGCGGCCGCACCAGAGTTCTGTACAGCTGCAACATGACCTCCCGACTCCGGAACTCAATCCCTCTACCAATAAAGGCCAACACTCCATAGGCCTTCTTCACAACCCTATCAACCTGGGTGGCAACTTTCAGGGATCTATGTACATGGACACCTAGATCCCTCTGCTCAGCCACACTTTCAAGAACTTTACCATTAGCCAAATATTCCGCATTCCTGTTATTCCTTCGAAAGTGAATCACCTCACACTTCTCTACATTAAACTCCATTTGCCACCTCTCAGCCCAGCTCTGCAGCTTATCTATATCCCTCTGTAACCTGCTACATCCTTCCACACTATCGACAACACCACCGACTTTAGTATCATCTGCAAATTTACTCATCCACCCTTCTGTGCCTTCCTCTAGGTCATTGATAAAAATGACAAACAGCAACGGCCCCAGAACAGATCCTTGTGGTACTCCACTTGTGACTGTACTCCATTCTGAACATTTCCCATCAACCACCACCCTCTGTCTTCTTTCAGCTAGCCAATTTCTGATCCACATCTCTAAATCACCCTTAATCCCCAGCCTCCGTATTTTTTGCAATAGCCTACCGTGGGGAACCTTATCAAACGCTTTGCTGAAATCCATATACACCACATCAACTGCTCTACCCTCGTCTACCTGTTCAGTCACCTTCTCAAAGAACTCAATAAGGTTTGTGAGGCATGACCTACCCTTCACAAAGCCATGCTGACTATCCCTGATCATATCATTCCTATCTAGATGATTATAAATCTTGTCCCTTATAATCCCCTCCAAGACTTTACCCACTACAGACGTGAGGCTCACCGGTCTATAGTTGCCGGGGTTGTCTCTGCTCCCCTTTTTGAACAAAGGGACCACATTTGCTGTCCTCCAGTCCTCTGGCACTATTCCTGTAGCCAATGATGACATAAAAATCAAAGCCAAAGGTCCAGCAATCTCTTCCCTGGCCTCCCATAGAATCCTAGGATAAATCCCATCAGGTCCCGGGGACTTATCTATTTTCAGCCTGTCCAGAATTGCCAACACCTCTTCCCTACGTACCTCAATGCCATCTATTCTCTTAGCCTGGGGCTCAGCATTCTCCTCCACAACATTATCTTTTTCCTGAGTGAATACTGACGAAAAATATTCATTTAGTATCTCGCCTATCTCTTCAGACTCCACACACAATTTCCCATCCCTGTCCTTGACTGGTCCTACTCTTTCCCTAGTCATTCGCTTATTCCTGACATACCTATCGAAAGCTTTTGGGTTTTCCTTGATCCTTCCTGCCAAATACTTCTCATGTCCCCTCCTTGCTCGTCTTAGCTCTCTCTTTAGATCCTTCCTCGCTACCTTGTAACTATCCATCGCCCCAACCGAAACTTCACACTTCATCTTCACATAGGCCTCCTTCTTCCTCTTAACAAGAGATTCCACTTCCCTGGTAAACCACGGTTCCCTCGCTCGACGCCTTCCTCCCTGTCTGACCGGTACATACTTATCAAGAACACGCAGTAGCTGATCCTTGAACAAGCCCCACTTATCCAGTGTGCCCAACACTTGCAGCCTACTTCTCCACCTTATCCCCCCCAAGTCACGTCTAATGGCATCATAATTGCCCTTCCCCCAGCTATAACTCTTGCCCTGCGGTGTATACTTATCCCTTTCCATCATTAACGTAAACGTCACCGAATTGTGGTCACTGTCCCCAAAGTGCTCTCCTACCTCCAAATCCAACACCTGGCCTGGTTCATTACCCAAAACCAAATCCAACGTGGCCTCGCCTCTTGTTGGCCTGTCAACATATTGTTTCAGGAAACCCTCCTGCACACACTGTATAAAAAACGACCCATCTATTGTACTCGAACTATATCTTTTCCAGTCAATATTTGGAAAGCTAAAGTCTCCCATAATAACTACCCTGTTACTTTCGCTCATATCCAGAATCATCTTCGCCATCCTTTCCTCTACATCCCTAGAACTATTAGGAGGCCTATAAAAAACTCCCAACAGGGTGACCTCTCCTTTCCTGTTTCTAACTTCAGCCAATACTACCTCGGAAGAAGAGTCCCCATCTAGCATCCTCTCCGCCACCGTAATACTGCTCTTGACTAGCAGCGCCACACCTCCCCCTCTTTTGCCTCCTTCTCTGAGCTTACTAAAACACCTAAACCCCGGAACCTGCAACATCCATTCCTGTCCCTGCTCTATCCATGTCTCCGAAATGGCCACAACATCGAAGTCCCAGGTACCAACCCACGCTGCCAGTTCCCCTACCTTGTTTCGTATACTCCTGGCATTGAAGTAGACACACTTCAAACCACCTACCTGAACGCTGGCCCCCTCCTGCGACGTCAAATCTGTGCTCCTGACCTCTATACTCTCATTCTCCCTTACCCTAAAACTACAATCCAGGTTCCCATGCCCCTGCTGCATTAGTTTAAACCCCCCCAAAGAGCACTAACAAATCTCCCCCCCAGGATATTTGTGCCCCTCAGGTTCAGATGTAGACCATCCTGTCTGTAGAGGTCCCACCTTCCCCAGAAAGAGCCCCAGTTATACAAAAATCTGAAACCCTCCCGCCTGCACCATCCCTGTAGCCACGTGTTTAAATGCTCTCTCTCCCTATTCCTCATCTCACTATCACGTGGCACGGGCAACAACCCAGAGATAACAACTCTGTTTGTTCTAGTTCTGAGCTTCCATCCTAGCTCCCTGAAAGCCTGCCTGACAACCTTGTCCCCTTTCCTACCTATGTCGTTGGTGCCAATGTGGACCACGACTTGGGGCTGCTCCCCCTCCCCCCTAAGGACCCGGAAAACACGATCCGAGACATCACGTACCCTTGCACCTGGGAGGCAACATACCAAACGTGAGTCTCTCACGCTCCCACAAAATCTCCTATCTGTGCCCCTGACTATAGAGTCCCCAATTACTAATGCTCTGCTCCTCTCCCCCCTTCGCTTCTGAGCAACAGGGACAGACTCCGTGCCAGAGGCCCGTACCCCATGGCTTACCCCTGGTAAGTCCCCCCCCCCACAAGTATCCAAAGCGGTATACTTGTTTCTCAGGGGAACGACCGCAGGGGATCCCTGCACTGACTGTTTTTTCCCAGTCCCTCTTACAGTTACCCACCTATCTCCAATCTTTGGTGTAACTAATTCCCTGAAGCTGCTATCTATGACCCCTTCTGCCTCCCGAATGATCCGAAGTTCTTCCAACTCCAGCTCCAGTTCCCTAACTCGGTCTTGGAGGAGCTGGAGATGGCAGCACTTCGTGCAGGTAAAATCAGCAGGGACACTAACTGCATCCCTCACCTCAAACATCCTGCAGGAGGAACATTGTACTCCCTTCCCTGCCATTCCTCTAACTTTCTACCAAGATCTAGCTAACAACTAAATTAAATTTTTATAAAAAATAATAATAATATAATAAAAATATGGTACTTACCTCAGACCAATGGGTTTTATTATTAGGTTAGAGGAGGAGGGCGGGTGGGAGACACTACACGTGTAGTGTCTCGGGTTTCCTCTCCACCAGAATTTATTGGTGAGGGTCTTCCCAGACGTCCGCGGGTCGACTTCCTGATCCCGCCTAAAAAACTAATTTAAAGAAAAGAGAAAAAGTCTCAGCTCCTGCTGAAACTGACTCACCACTCACCAGCTGCTCTCACGCCGCCGAAATCGACTGGCCTGCCCCTGCAAAGAGAAGTGCTTTTAAAGGTTGACTTACCTCCCAGCACCCTCCTTCCGCAATGCTCCCGCTGAAACTGACTAACCAGCTGCTCTCACGCCGCCGAAATCGACTGGCCTGCCCCTGCAAAGAGAAGTGCTTTTAAAGGTTGACTTACCTCCCAGCACCCTCCCGCTGAAACTGACTAACCAGCTGCTCTCACGCCGCCGAAATCGACTGGCCTGCCCCTGCAAAGAGAAGTGCTTTTAAAGGTTGACTTACCTCCCAGCACCCTCCTTCCGCAATGCTCCCGCTGAAACTGACTAACCAGCTGCTCTCATGCCGCCGAAATCGACTGGCCTGCCCCTGCAAAGAGAAGTGCTTTTAAAGGTTGACTTACCTCCCAGCACCCTCCCGCTGAAACTGACTAACCAGCTGCTCTCACGCCGCCGAAATCGACTGGCCTGCCCCTGCAAAGAGAAGTGCTTTTAAAGGTTGACTTACCTCCCAGCACCCTCCTTCCGCAATGCTCCCGCTGAAACTGACTAACCAGCTGCTCTCACGCCGCCGAAATCAACTGGCCTGCCCCTGCAAAGAGAAGTGCTTTTAAAGGTTGACTTACCTCCCAGCACCCTCCTTCCGCAATGCTCCCGCTGAAACTGACTAACCAGCTGCTCTCACGCCGCCGAAATCGACTGGCCTGCCCCTGCAAAGAGAAGTGCTTTTAAAGGTTGACTTACCTCCCAGCACCCTCCCGCTGAAACTGACTAACCAGCTGCTCTCACGCCGCCGAAATCGACTGGCCTGCCCCTGCAAAGAGAAGTGCTTTTAAAGGTTGACTTACCTCCCAGCACCCTCCTTCCGCAATGCTCCCGCTGAAACTGACTAACCAGCTGCTCTCACGCCGCCGAAATCGACTGGCCTGCCCCTGCAAAGAGAAGTGCTTTTAAAGGTTGACTTACCTCCCAGCACCCTCCTTCCGCAATGCTCCCGCTGAAACTGACTAACCAGCTGCTCTCACGCCGCCGAAATCGACTGGCCTGCCCCTGCAAAGAGAAGTGCTTTTAAAGGTTGACTTACCTCCCAGCACCCTCCCGCTGAAACTGACTAACCAGCTGCTCTCACGCCGCCGAAATCGACTGGCCTGCCCCTGCAAAGAGAAGTGCTTTTAAAGGTTGACTTACCTCCCAGCACCCTCCTTCCGCAATGCTCCCGCTGAAACTGACTAACCAGCTGCTCTCACGCCGCCGAAATCGACTGGCCTGCCCCTGCAAAGAGAAGTGCTTTTAAAGGTTGACTTACCTCCCAGCACCCTCCTTCCGCAATGCTCCCGCTGAAACTGACTAACCAGCTGCTCTCATGCCGCCAAAATCGACTGGCCTGCCCCTGCAAAGAGAAGTGCTTTTAAAGGTTGACTTACCTCCCAGCACCCTCCTTCCGCAATGCTCCCGCTGAAACTGACTAACCAGCTGCTCTCACGCCGCCGAAATCGACTGGCCTGCCCCTGCAAAGAGAAGTGCTTTTAAAGGTTGACTTACCTCCCAGCACCCTCCTTCCGCAATGCTCCCGCTGAAACTGACTAACCAGCTGCTCTCATGCCGCCGAAATCGACTGGCCTGCCCCTGCAAAGAGAAGTGCTTTTAAAGGTTGACTTACCTCCCAGCACCCTCCCGCTGAAACTGACTAACCAGCTGCTCTCACGCCACCGAAATCGACTGGCCTGCCCCTGCAAAGAGAAGTGCTTTTAAAGGTTGACTTACCTCCAGCACCCTCCTTCCGCAATGCTCCCGCTGAAACTGACTAACCAGCTGCTCTCATGCCGCCGAAATCGACTGGCCTGCCCCTGCAAAGAGAAGTGCTTTTAAAGGTTGACTTACCTCCCAGCACCCTCCCGCTGAAACTGACTAACCAGCTGCTCTCACGCCACCGAAATCGACTGGCCTGCCCCTGCAAAGAGAAGTGCTTTTAAAGGTTGACTTACCTCCCAGCACCCTCCCGCTGAAACTGACTAACCAGCTGCTCTCACGCCGCCGAAATCGACTGGCCTGCCCCTGCAAAGAGAAGTGCTTTTAAAGGTTGACTTACCTCCCAGCACCCTCCTTCCGCAATGCTCCCGCTGAAACTGACTAACCAGCTGCTCTCACGCCGCCGAAATCGACTGGCCTGCCCCTGCAAAGAGAAGTGCTTTTAAAGGTTGACTTACCTCCCAGCACCCTCCCGCTGAAACTGACTAACCAGCTGCTCTCGCGCCGCCGAAATCGACTGGCCTGCCCCTGCAAAGAGAAGTGCTTTTAAAGGTTGACTTACCTCCCAGCACCCTCCTTCCGCAATGCTCCCGCTGAAACTGACTAACCAGCTGCTCTCACGCCGCCGAAATCGACTGGCCTGCCCCTGCAAAGAGAAGTGCTTTTAAAGGTTGACTTACCTCCCAGCACCCTCCTTCCGCAATGCTCCCGCTGAAACTGACTAACCAGCTGCTCTCACGCCGCCGAAATCGACTGGCCTGCCCCTGCAAAGAGAAGTGCTTTTAAAGGTTGACTTACCTCCCAGCACCCTCCCCGCTGAAACTGACTAACCAGCTGCTCTCACGCCGCCGAAATCGACTGGCCTGCCCCTGCAAAGAGAAGTGCTTTTAAAGGTTGACTTACCTCCCAGCACCCTCCCGCTGAAACTGACTAACCAGCTGCTCTCACGCCGCCGAAATCGACTGGCCTGCCCCTGCAAAGAGAAGTGCTTTTAAAGGTTGACTTACCTCCCAGCACCCTCCTTCCGCAATACTCCCGCTGAAACTGACTAACCAGCTGCTCTCACGCCGCCGAAATCGACTGGCCTGCCCCTGCAAAGAGAAGTGCTTTTAAAGGTTGACTTACCTCCCAGCACCCTCCCGCTGAAACTGACTAACCAGCTGCTCTCACGCCGCCGAAATCGACTGGCCTGCCCCTGCAAAGAGAAGTGCTTTTAAAGGTTGACTTACCTCCCAGCACCCTCCTTCCGCAATGCTCCCGCTGAAACTGACTAACCAGCTGCTCTCGCGCCGCCGAAATCGACTGGCCTGCCCCTGCAAAGAGAAGTGCTTTTAAAGGTTGACTTACCTCCCAGCACCCTCCTTCCGCAATGCTCCCGCTGAAACTGACTAACCAGCTGCTCTCACGCCGCCGAAATCGACTGGCCTGCCCCTGCAAAGAGAAGTGCTTTTAAAGGTTGACTTACCTCCCAGCACCCTCCCGCTGAAACTGACTAACCAGCTGCTCTCACGCCGCCGAAATCGACTGGCCTGCCCCTGCAAAGAGAAGTGCTTTTAAAGGTTGACTTACCTCCCAGCACCCTCCTTCCGCAATGCTCCCGCTGAAACTGACTAACCAGCTGCTCTCACGCCGCCGAAATCGACTGGCCTGCCCCTGCAAAGAGAAGTGCTTTTAAAGGTTGACTTACCTCCCAGCACCCTCCCGCTGAAACTGACTAACCAGCTGCTCTCACGCCGCCGAAATCGACTGGCCTGCCCCTGCAAAGAGAAGTGCTTTTAAAGGTTGACTTACCTCCCAGCACACTCCTTCCGCAATGCTCCCGCTGAAACTGACTAACCAGCTGCTCTCACGCCGCCGAAATCGACTGGCCTGCCCCTGCAAAGAGAAGTGCTTTTAAAGGTTGACTTACCTCCCAGCACCCTCCTTCCGCAATGCTCCCGCTGAAACTGACTAACCAGCTGCTCTCACGCCGCCGAAATCAACTGGCCTGCCCCTGCAAAGAGAAGTGCTTTTAAAGGTTGACTTACCTCCCAGCACCCTCCTTCCGCAATGCTCCCGCTGAAACTGACTAACCAGCTGCTCTCACGCCGCCGAAATCGACTGGCCTGCCCCTGCAAAGAGAAGTGCTTTTAAAGGTTGACTTACCTCCCAGCACCCTCCTTCCGCAATGCTCCCGCTGAAACTGACTAACCAGCTGCTCTCACGCCGCCGAAATCGACTGGCCTGCCCCTGCAAAGAGAAGTGCTTTTAAAGGTTGACTTACCTCCCAGCACCCTCCCGCTGAAACTGACTAACCAGCTGCTCTCACGCCGCCGAAATCGACTGGCCTGCCCCTGCAAAGAGAAGTGCTTTTAAAGGTTGACTTACCTCCCAGCACCCTCCTTCCGCAATGCTCCCGCTGAAACTGACTAACCAGCTGCTCTCACGCCGCCGAAATCGACTGGCCTGCCCCTGCAAAGAGAAGTGCTTTTAAAGGTTGACTTACCTCCCAGCACCCTCCCGCTGAAACTGACTAACCAGCTGCTCTCACGCCGCCGAAATCGACTGGCCTGCCCCTGCAAAGAGAAGTGCTTTTAAAGGTTGACTTACCTCCCAGCACCCTCCTTCCGCAATGCTCCCGCTGAAACTGACTAACCAGCTGCTCTCACGCCGCCGAAATCGACTGGCCTGCCCCTGCAAAGAGAAGTGCTTTTAAAGGTTGACTTACCTCCCAGCACCCTCCCGCTGAAACTGACTAACCAGCTGCTCTCACGCCGCCGAAATCGACTGGCCTGCCCCTGCAAAGAGAAGTGCTTTTAAAGGTTGACTTACCTCCCAGCACCCTCCTTCCGCAATGCTCCCGCTGAAACTGACTAACCAGCTGCTCTCACGCCGCCGAAATCGACTGGCCTGCCCCTGCAAAGAGAAGTGCTTTTAAAGGTTGACTTACCTCCCAGCACCCCTCCCGCTGAAACTGACTAACCAGCTGCTCTCACGCCGCCGAAATCGACTGGCCTGCCCCTGCAAAGAGAAGTGCTTTTAAAGGTTGACTTACCTCCCAGCACCCTCCTTCCGCAATGCTCCCGCTGAAACTGACTAACCAGCTGCTCTCACGCCGCCGAAATCAACTGGCCTGCCCCTGCAAAGAGAAGTGCTTTTAAAGGTTGACTTACCTCCCAGCACCCTCCTTCCGCAATGCTCCCGCTGAAACTGACTAACCAGCTGCTCTCACGCCGCCGAAATCGACTGGCCTGCCCCTGCAAAGAGAAGTGCTTTTAAAGGTTGACTTACCTCCCAGCACCCTCCCGCTGAAACTGACTAACCAGCTGCTCTCACGCCGCCGAAATCGACTGGCCTGCCCCTGCAAAGAGAAGTGCTTTTAAAGGTTGACTTACCTCCCAGCACCCTCCTTCCGCAATGCTCCCGCTGAAACTGACTAACCAGCTGCTCTCACGCCGCCGAAATCGACTGGCCTGCCCCTGCAAAGAGAAGTGCTTTTAAAGGTTGACTTACCTCCCAGCACCCTCCTTCCGCAATGCTCCCGCTGAAACTGACTAACCAGCTGCTCTCACGCCGCCGAAATCGACTGGCCTGCCCCTGCAAAGAGAAGTGCTTTTAAAGGTTGACTTACCTCCCAGCACCCTCCTTCCGCAATGCTCCCGCTGAAACTGACTAACCAGCTGCTCTCACGCCGCCGAAATCGACTGGCCTGCCCCTGCAAAGAGAAGTGCTTTTAAAGGTTGACTTACCTCCCAGCACCCTCCCGCTGAAACTGACTAACCAGCTGCTCTCACGCCGCCGAAATCGACTGGCCTGCCCCTGCAAAGAGAAGTGCTTTTAAAGGTTGACTTACCTCCCAGCACCCTCCTTCCGCAATGCTCCCGCTGAAACTGACTAACCAGCTGCTCTCACGCCGCCGAAATCGACTGGCCTGCCCCTGCAAAGAGAAGTGCTTTTAAAGGTTGACTTACCTCCCAGCACCCTCCCGCTGAAACTGACTAACCAGCTGCTCTCACGCCGCCGAAATCGACTGGCCTGCCCCTGCAAAGAGAAGTGCTTTTAAAGGTTGACTTACCTCCCAGCACCCTCCTTCCGCAATGCTCCCGCTGAAACTGACTAACCAGCTGCTCTCACGCCGCCGAAATCGACTGGCCTGCCCCTGCAAAGAGAAGTGCTTTTAAAGGTTGACTTACCTCCCAGCACCCTCCCGCTGAAACTGACTAACCAGCTGCTCTCACGCCGCCGAAATCGACTGGCCTGCCCCTGCAAAGAGAAGTGCTTTTAAAGGTTGACTTACCTCCCAGCACCCTCCCGCTGAAACTGACTAACCAGCTGCTCTCACGCCGCCGAAATCGACTGGCCTGCCCCTGCAAAGAGAAGTGCTTTTAAAGGTTGACTTACCTCCCAGCACCCTCCTTCCGCAATGCTCCCGCTGAAACTGACTAACCAGCTGCTCTCACGCCGCCGAAATCGACTGGCCTGCCCCTGCAAAGAGAAGTGCTTTTAAAGGTTGACTTACCTCCCAGCACCCTCCCGCTGAAACTGACTAACCAGCTGCTCTCACGCCGCCGAAATCGACTGGCCTGCCCCTGCAAAGAGAAGTGCTTTTAAAGGTTGACTTACCTCCCAGCACCCTCCTTCCGCAATGCTCCCGCTGAAACTGACCTAACCAGCTGCTCTCACGCCGCCGAAATCGACTGGCCTGCCCCTGCAAAGAGAAGTGCTTTTAAAGGTTGACTTACCTCCCAGCACCCTCCCGCTGAAACTGACTAACCAGCTGCTCTCACGCCGCCGAAATCGACTGGCCTGCCCCTGCAAAGAGAAGTGCTTTTAAAGGTTGACTTACCTCCCAGCACCCTCCTTCCGCAATGCTCCCGCTGAAACTGACTAACCAGCTGCTCTCACGCCGCCGAAATCGACTGGCCTGCCCCTGCAAAGAGAAGTGCTTTTAAAGGTTGACTTACCTCCCAGCACCCTCCTTCCGCAATGCTCCCGCTGAAACTGACTAACCAGCTGCTCTCACGCCGCCGAAATCGACTGGCCTGCCCCTGCAAAGAGAAGTGCTTTTAAAGGTTGACTTACCTCCCAGCACCCTCTCGCTGAAACTGACTAACCAGCTGCTCTCACGCCGCCGAAATCGACTGGCCTGCCCCTGCAAAGAGAAGTGCTTTTAAAGGTTGACTTACCTCCCAGCACCCTCCTTCCGCAATGCTCCCGCTGAAACTGACTAACCAGCTGCTCTCACGCCGCCGAAATCGACTGGCCTGCCCCTGCAAAGAGAAGTGCTTTTAAAGGTTGACTTACCTCCCAGCACCCTCCTTCCGCAATGCTCCCGCTGAAACTGACTAACCAGCTGCTCTCACGCCGCCGAAATCGACTGGCCTGCCCCCTGCAAAGAGAAGTGCTTTTAAAGGTTGACTTACCTCCCAGCACCCTCCCGCTGAAACTGACTAACCAGCTGCTCTCACGCCGCCGAAATCGACTGGCCTGCCCCTGCAAAGAGAAGTGCTTTTAAAGGTTGACTTACCTCCCAGCACCCTCCCGCTGAAACTGACTAACCAGCTGCTCTCACGCCGCCGAAATCGACTGGCCTGCCCCCTGCAAAGAGAAGTGCTTTTAAAGGTTGACTTACCTCCCAGCACCCTCCCGCTGAAACTGACTAACCAGCTGCTCTCACGCCGCCGAAATCGACTGGCCTGCCCCTGCAAAGAGAAGAGCTTTTAAAGGTTGACTTACCTCCCAGCACCCTCCTTCCGCAATGCTCCCGCTGAAACTGACTAACCAGCTGCTCTCACGCCGCCGAAATCGACTGGCCTGCCCCTGCAAAGAGAAGTGCTTTTAAAGGTTGACTTACCTCCCAGCACCCTCCCGCTGAAACTGGACTAACCAGCTGCTCTCACGCCGCCGAAATCGACTGGCTGCCCCTGCAAAGAGAAGTGCTTTTAAAGGTTGACTTACCTCCCAGCACCCTCCTTCCGCAATGCTCCCGCTGAAACTGACTAACCAGCTGCTCTCACGCCGCCGAAATCGACTGGCCTGCCCCTGCAAAGAGAAGTGCTTTTAAAGGTTGACTTACCTCCCAGCACCCTCCCGCTGAAACTGACTAACCAGCTGCTCTCACGCCGCCGAAATCGACTGGCCTGCCCCTGCAAAGAGAAGTGCTTTTAAAGGTTGACTTACCTCCCAGCACCCTCCTTCCGCAATGCTCCCGCTGAAACTGACTAACCAGCTGCTCTCACGCCGCCGAAATCGACTGGCCTGCCCCTGCAAAGAGAAGTGCTTTTAAAGGTTGACTTACCTCCCAGCACCCCTCCCCCGCTGAAACTGACTAACCAGCTGCTCTCACGCCGCCGAAATCGACTGGCCTGCCCCTGCAAAGAGAAGTGCTTTTAAAGGTTGACTTACCTCCCAGCACCCTCCCGCTGAAACTGACTAACCAGCTGCTCTCACGCCGCCGAAATCGACTGGCCTGCCCCTGCAAAGAGAAGTGCTTTTAAAGGTTGACTTACCTCCCAGCACCCTCCTTCCGCAATGCTCCCGCTGAAACTGACTAACCAGCTGCTCTCACGCCGCCGAAATCGACTGGCCTGCCCCTGCAAAGAGAAGTGCTTTTAAAGGTTGACTTACCTCCCAGCACCCTCCTTCCGCAATGCTCCCGCTGAAACTGACTAACCAGCTGCTCTCACGCCGCCGAAATCGACTGGCCTGCCCCTGCAAAGAGAAGTGCTTTTAAAGGTTGACTTACCTCCCAGCACCCTCCTTCCGCAATGCTCCCGCTGAAACTGACTAACCAGCTGCTCTCACGCCGCCGAAATCGACTGGCCTGCCCCTGCAAAGAGAAGTGCTTTTAAAGGTTGACTTACCTCCCAGCACCCTCCTTCCGCATGCTCCCGCTGAAACTGACTAACCAGCTGCTCTCACGCCGCCGAAATCGACTGGCCTGCCCCTGCAAAGAGAAGTGCTTTTAAAGGTTGACTTACCTCCCAGCACCCTCCCGCTGAAACTGACTAACCAGCTGCTCTCACGCCGCCGAAATCGACTGGCCTGCCCCTGCAAAGAGAAGTGCTTTTAAAGGTTGACTTACCTCCCAGCACCCTCCTTCCGCAATGCTCCCGCTGAAACTGACTAACCAGCTGCTCTCACGCCGCCGAAATCGACTGGCCTGCCCCTGCAAAGAGAAGTGCTTTTAAAGGTTGACTTACCTCCCAGCACCCTCCTTCCGCAATGCTCCGCTGAAACTGACTAACCAGCTGCTCTCACGCCGCCGAAATCGACTGGCCTGCCCCTGCAAAGAGAAGTGCTTTTAAAGGTTGACTTACCTCCCAGCACCCTCCCGCTGAAACTGACTAACCAGCTGCTCTCACGCCGCCGAAATCGACTGGCCTGCCCCTGCAAAGAGAAGTGCTTTTATAAAGGTTGACTTACCTCCCAGCACCCTCCCGCTGAAACTGACTAACCAGCTGCTCTCACGCCGCCGAAATCGACTGGCCTGCCCCTGCAAAGAGAAGTGCTTTTAAAGGTTGACTTACCTCCCAGCACCCTCCCGCTGAAACTGACTAACCAGCTGCTCTCACGCCGCCGAAATCGACTGGCCTGCCCCTGCAAAGAGAAGTGCTTTTAAAGGTTGACTTACCTCCCAGCACCCTCCTTCCGCAATGCTCCCGCTGAAACTGACTAACCAGCTGCTCTCACGCCGCCGAAATCGACTGGCCTGCCCCTGCAAAGAGAAGTGCTTTTAAAGGTTGACTTACCTCCCAGCACCCTCCTTCCGCAATGCTCCCGCTGAAACTGACTAACCAGCTGCTCTCACGCCGCCGAAATCGACTGGCCTGCCCCTGCAAAGAGAAGTGCTTTTAAAGGTTGACTTACCTCCCAGCACCCTCCCGCTGAAACTGACTAACCAGCTGCTCTCGCGCCGCCGAAATCGACTGGCCTGCCCCTGCAAAGAGAAGTGCTTTTAAAGGTTGACTTACCTCCCAGCACCCTCCTTCCGCAATGCTCCCGCTGAAACTGACTAACCAGCTGCTCTCACGCCGCCGAAATCGACTGGCCTGCCCCTGCAAAGAGAAGTGCTTTTAAAGGTTGACTTACCTCCCAGCACCCTCCTTCCGCAATGCTCCCGCTGAAACTGACTAACCAGCTGCTCTCACGCCGCCGAAATCGACTGGCCTGCCCCTGCAAAGAGAAGTGCTTTTAAAGGTTGACTTACCTCCCAGCACCCTCCCGCTGAAACTGACTAACCAGCTGCTCTCACGCCGCCGAAATCGACTGGCCTGCCCCTGCAAAGAGAAGTGCTTTTAAAGGTTGACTTACCTCCCAGCACCCTCCTTCCGCAATGCTCCCGCTGAAACTGACTAACCAGCTGCTCTCACGCCGCCGAAATCGACTGGCCTGCCCCTGCAAAGAGAAGTGCTTTTAAAGGTTGACTTACCTCCCAGCACCCTCCTTCCGCAATGCTCCCGCTGAAACTGACTAACCAGCTGCTCTCACGCCGCCGAAATCGACTGGCCTGCCCCTGCAAAGAGAAGTGCTTTTAAAGGTTGACTTACCTCCCAGCACCCTCCTTCCGCAATGCTCCCGCTGAAACTGACTAACCAGCTGCTCTCACGCCGCCGAAATCGACTGGCCTGCCCCTGCAAAGAGAAGTGCTTTTAAAGGTTGACTTACCTCCCAGCACCCTCCTTCCGCAATGCTCCCGCTGAAACTGACTAACCAGCTGCTCTCACGCCGCCGAAATCGACTGGCCTGCCCCTGCAAAGAGAAGTGCTTTTAAAGGTTGACTTATCTCCCAGCACCCTCCCGCTGAAACTGACTAACCAGCTGCTCTCACGCCGCCGAAATCGACTGGCCTGCCCCTGCAAAGAGAAGTGCTTTTAAAGGTTGACTTACCTCCCAGCACCCTCCTTCCGCAATGCTCCCGCTGAAACTGACTAACCAGCTGCTCTCACGCCGCCGAAATCGACTGGCCTGCCCCTGCAAAGAGAAGTGCTTTTAAAGGTTGACTTACCTCCCAGCACCCTCCTTCCGCAATGCTCCCGCTGAAACTGACTAACCAGCTGCTCTCACGCCGCCGAAATCGACTGGCCTGCCCCTGCAAAGAGAAGTGCTTTTAAAGGTTGACTTACCTCCCAGCACCCTCCTTCCGCAATGCTCCCGCTGAAACTGACTAACCAGCTGCTCTCACGCCGCCGAAATCGACTGGCCTGCCCCTGCAAAGAGAAGTGCTTTTAAAGGTTGACTTACCTCCCAGCACCCTCCCGCTGAAACTGACTAACCAGCTGCTCTCACGCCGCCGAAATCGACTGGCCTGCCCCTGCAAAGAGAAGTGCTTTTAAAGGTTGACTTACCTCCCAGCACCCTCCTTCCGCAATGCTCCCGCTGAAACTGACTAACCAGCTGCTCTCACGCCGCCGAAATCGACTGGCCTGCCCCTGCAAAGAGAAGTGCTTTTAAAGGTTGACTTACCTCCCAGCACCCTCCTTCCGCAATGCTCCCGCTGAAACTGACTAACCAGCTGCTCTCACGCCGCCGAAATCGACTGGCCTGCCCCTGCAAAGAGAAGTGCTTTTAAAGGTTGACTTACCTCCCAGCACCCTCCCGCTGAAACTGACTAACCAGCTGCTCTCACGCCGCCGAAATCGACTGGCCTGCCCCTGCAAAGAGAAGTGCTTTTAAAGGTTGACTTACCTCCCAGCACCCTCCTTCCGCAATGCTCCCGCTGAAACTGACTAACCAGCTGCTCTCACGCCGCCAAAATCGACTGGCCTGCCCCTGCAAAGAGAAGTGCTTTTAAAGGTTGACTTACCTCCCAGCAGCCTCCTGTCGCAATGCTCCCGCTGAAACTGACTAACCAGCTGCTCTCACGCCGCCGAAATCGACTGGCCTGCCCCTGCAAAGAGAAGTGCTTTTAAAGGTTGACTTACCTCCCAGCACCCTCCCGCTGAAACTGACTAACCAGCTGCTCTCACGCCGCCGAAATCGACTGGCCTGCCCCTGCAAAGAGAAGTGCTTTTAAAGGTTGACTTACCTCCCAGCACCCTCCCGCTGAAACTGACTAACCAGCTGCTCTCGCGCCGCCGAAATCGACTGGCCTGCCCCTGCAAAGAGAAGTGCTTTTAAAGGTTGACTTACCTCCCAGCACCCTCCTTCCGCAATGCTCCCGCTGAAACTGACTAACCAGCTGCTCTCATGCCGCTGAAATCGACTGGCCAGCCCCTGCAAAGAGAAGTGCTTTTAAAGGTTGACTTACCTCCCAGCACCCTCCTTCCGCAATGCTCCCGCTGAAACTGACTAACCAGCTGCTCTCACGCCGCCGAAATCGACTGGCCTGCCCCTGCAAAGAGAAGTGCTTTTAAAGGTTGACTTACCTCCCAGCACCCTCCTTCCGCAATGCTCCCGCTGAAACTTACTAACCAGCTGCTCTCATGCCGCCGAAATCGACTGGCCTGCCCCTGCAAAGAGAAGTGCTTTTAAAGGTTGACTTACCTCCCAGCACCCTCCCGCTGAAACTGACTAACCAGCTGCTCTCACGCCGCCGAAATCGACTGGCCTGCCCCTGCAAAGAGAAGTGCTTTTAAAGGTTGACTTACCTCCCAGCACCCTCCTTCCGCAATGCTCCCGCTGAAACTGACTAACCAGCTGCTCTCACGCCGCCGAAATCGACTGGCCTGCCCCTGCAAAGAGAAGTGCTTTTAAAGGTTGACTTACCTCCCAGCACCCTCCTTCCGCAATGCTCCCGCTGAAACTGACTAACCAGCTGCTCTCACGCCGCCGAAATCGACTGGCCTGCCCCTGCAAAGAGAAGTGCTTTTAAAGGTTGACTTACCTCCCAGCACCCTCCCGCTGAAACTGACTAACCAGCTGCTCTCGCGCCGCCGAAATCGACTGGCCTGCCCCTGCAAAGAGAAGTGCTTTTAAAGGTTGACTTACCTCCCAGCACCCTCCTTCCGCAATGCTCCCGCTGAAACTGACTAACCAGCTGCTCTCACGCCGCCGAAATCGACTGGCCTGCCCCTGCAAAGAGAAGTGCTTTTAAAGGTTGACTTACCTCCCAGCACCCTCCTTCCGCAATGCTCCCGCTGAAACTGACTAACCAGCTGCTCTCACGCCGCCGAAATCGACTGGCCTGCCCCTGCAAAGAGAAGTGCTTTTAAAGGTTGACTTATCTCCCAGCACCCTCCCGCTGAAACTGACTAACCAGCTGCTCTCACGCCGCCGAAATCGACTGGCCTGCCCCTGCAAAGAGAAGTGCTTTTAAAGGTTGACTTACCTCCCAGCACCCTCCTTCCGCAATGCTCCCGCTGAAACTGACTAACCAGCTGCTCTCACGCCGCCGAAATCGACTGGCCTGCCCCTGCAAAGAGAAGTGCTTTTAAAGGTTGACTTACCTCCCAGCACCCTCCTTCCGCAATGCTCCCGCTGAAACTGACTAACCAGCTGCTCTCACGCCGCCGAAATCGACTGGCCTGCCCCTGCAAAGAGAAGTGCTTTTAAAGGTTGACTTACCTCCCAGCACCCTCCTTCCGCAATGCTCCCGCTGAAACTGACTAACCAGCTGCTCTCACGCCGCCGAAATCGACTGGCCTGCCCCTGCAAAGAGAAGTGCTTTTAAAGGTTGACTTACCTCCCAGCACCCTCCCGCTGAAACTGACTAACCAGCTGCTCTCGCGCCGCCGAAATCGACTGGCCTGCCCCTGCAAAGAGAAGTGCTTTTAAAGGTTGACTTACCTCCCAGCACCCTCCTTCCGCAATGCTCCCGCTGAAACTGACTAACCAGCTGCTCTCATGCCGCTGAAATCGACTGGCCAGCCCCTGCAAAGAGAAGTGCTTTTAAAGGTTGACTTACCTCCCAGCACCCTCCTTCCGCAATGCTCCCGCTGAAACTGACTAACCAGCTGCTCTCACGCCGCCGAAATCGACTGGCCTGCCCCTGCAAAGAGAAGTGCTTTTAAAGGTTGACTTACCTCCCAGCACCCTCCTTCCGCAATGCTCCCGCTGAAACTTACTAACCAGCTGCTCTCATGCCGCCGAAATCGACTGGCCTGCCCCTGCAAAGAGAAGTGCTTTTAAAGGTTGACTTACCTCCCAGCACCCTCCCGCTGAAACTGACTAACCAGCTGCTCTCACGCCGCCGAAATCGACTGGCCTGCCCCTGCAAAGAGAAGTGCTTTTAAAGGTTGACTTACCTCCCAGCACCCTCCTTCCGCAATGCTCCCGCTGAAACTGACTAACCAGCTGCTCTCACGCCGCCGAAATCGACTGGCCTGCCCCTGCAAAGAGAAGTGCTTTTAAAGGTTGACTTACCTCCCAGCACCCTCCTTCCGCAATGCTCCCGCTGAAACTGACTAACCAGCTGCTCTCACGCCGCCGAAATCGACTGGCCTGCCCCTGCAAAGAGAAGTGCTTTTAAAGGTTGACTTACCTCCCAGCACCCTCCTTCCGCAATGCTCCCGCTGAAACTGACTAACCAGCTGCTCTCACGCCGCCGAAATCGACTGGCCTGCCCCTGCAAAGAGAAGTGCTTTTAAAGGTTGACTTACCTCCCAGCACCCTCCTTCCGCAATGCTCCCGCTGAAACTGACTAACCAGCTGCTCTCACGCCGCCGAAATCGACTGGCCTGCCCCTGCAAAGAGAAGTGCTTTTAAAGGTTGACTTACCTCCCAGCACCCTCCTTCCGCAATGCTCCGGCTGAAACTGACTAACCAGCTGCTCTCACGCCGCCGAAATCGACTGGCCTGCCCCTGCAAAGAGAAGTGCTTTTAAAGGTTGACTTACCTCCCAGCACCCTCCCGCTGAAACTGACTAACCAGCTGCTCTCACGCCGCCGAAATCGACTGGCCTGCCCCTGCAAAGAGAAGTGCTTTTAAAGGTTGACTTACCTCCCAGCACCCTCCTTCCGCAATGCTCCCGCTGAAACTGACTAACCAGCTGCTCTCGCGCCGCCGAAATCGACTGGCCTGCCCCTGCAAAGAGAAGTGCTTTTAAAGGTTGACTTACCTCCCAGCACCCTCCTTCCGCAATGCTCCCGCTGAAACTGACTAACCAGCTGCTCTCATGCCGCTGAAATCGACTGGCCAGCCCCTGCAAAGAGAAGTGCTTTTAAAGGTTGACTTACCTCCCAGCACCCTCCTTCCGCAATGCTCCCGCTGAAACTGACTAACCAGCTGCTCTCACGCCGCCGAAATCGACTGGCCTGCCCCTGCAAAGAGAAGTGCTTTTAAAGGTTGACTTACCTCCCAGCACCCTCCTTCCGCAATGCTCCCGCTGAAACTTACTAACCAGCTGCTCTCATGCCGCCGAAATCGACTGGCCTGCCCCTGCAAAGAGAAGTGCTTTTAAAGGTTGACTTACCTCCCAGCACCCTCCCGCTGAAACTGACTAACCAGCTGCTCTCACGCCGCCGAAATCGACTGGCCTGCCCCTGCAAAGAGAAGTGCTTTTAAAGGTTGACTTACCTCCCAGCACCCTCCTTCCGCAATGCTCCCGCTGAAACTGACTAACCAGCTGCTCTCACGCCGCCGAAATCGACTGGCCTGCCCCTGCAAAGAGAAGTGCTTTTAAAGGTTGACTTACCTCCCAGCACCCTCCTTCCGCAATGCTCCCGCTGAAACTGACTAACCAGCTGCTCTCACGCCGCCGAAATCGACTGGCCTGCCCCTGCAAAGAGAAGTGCTTTTAAAGGTTGACTTACCTCCCAGCACCCTCCCGCTGAAACTGACTAACCAGCTGCTCTCGCGCCGCCGAAATCGACTGGCCTGCCCCTGCAAAGAGAAGTGCTTTTAAAGGTTGACTTACCTCCCAGCACCCTCCTTCCGCAATGCTCCCGCTGAAACTGACTAACCAGCTGCTCTCACGCCGCCGAAATCGACTGGCCTGCCCCTGCAAAGAGAAGTGCTTTTAAAGGTTGACTTACCTCCCAGCACCCTCCTTCCGCAATGCTCCCGCTGAAACTGACTAACCAGCTGCTCTCACGCCGCCGAAATCGACTGGCCTGCCCCTGCAAAGAGAAGTGCTTTTAAAGGTTGACTTATCTCCCAGCACCCTCCCGCTGAAACTGACTAACCAGCTGCTCTCACGCCGCCGAAATCGACTGGCCTGCCCCTGCAAAGAGAAGTGCTTTTAAAGGTTGACTTACCTCCCAGCACCCTCCTTCCGCAATGCTCCCGCTGAAACTGACTAACCAGCTGCTCTCACGCCGCCGAAATCGACTGGCCTGCCCCTGCAAAGAGAAGTGCTTTTAAAGGTTGACTTACCTCCCAGCACCCTCCTTCCGCAATGCTCCCGCTGAAACTGACTAACCAGCTGCTCTCACGCCGCCGAAATCGACTGGCCTGCCCCTGCAAAGAGAAGTGCTTTTAAAGGTTGACTTACCTCCCAGCACCCTCCTTCCGCAATGCTCCCGCTGAAACTGACTAACCAGCTGCTCTCACGCCGCCGAAATCGACTGGCCTGCCCCTGCAAAGAGAAGTGCTTTTAAAGGTTGACTTACCTCCCAGCACCCTCCCGCTGAAACTGACTAACCAGCTGCTCTCGCGCCGCCGAAATCGACTGGCCTGCCCCTGCAAAGAGAAGTGCTTTTAAAGGTTGACTTACCTCCCAGCACCCTCCTTCCGCAATGCTCCCGCTGAAACTGACTAACCAGCTGCTCTCATGCCGCTGAAATCGACTGGCCAGCCCCTGCAAAGAGAAGTGCTTTTAAAGGTTGACTTACCTCCCAGCACCCTCCTTCCGCAATGCTCCCGCTGAAACTGACTAACCAGCTGCTCTCACGCCGCCGAAATCGACTGGCCTGCCCCTGCAAAGAGAAGTGCTTTTAAAGGTTGACTTACCTCCCAGCACCCTCCTTCCGCAATGCTCCCGCTGAAACTTACTAACCAGCTGCTCTCATGCCGCCGAAATCGACTGGCCTGCCCCTGCAAAGAGAAGTGCTTTTAAAGGTTGACTTACCTCCCAGCACCCTCCCGCTGAAACTGACTAACCAGCTGCTCTCACGCCGCCGAAATCGACTGGCCTGCCCCTGCAAAGAGAAGTGCTTTTAAAGGTTGACTTACCTCCCAGCACCCTCCTTCCGCAATGCTCCCGCTGAAACTGACTAACCAGCTGCTCTCACGCCGCCGAAATCGACTGGCCTGCCCCTGCAAAGAGAAGTGCTTTTAAAGGTTGACTTACCTCCCAGCACCCTCCTTCCGCAATGCTCCCGCTGAAACTGACTAACCAGCTGCTCTCACGCCGCCGAAATCGACTGGCCTGCCCCTGCAAAGAGAAGTGCTTTTAAAGGTTGACTTACCTCCCAGCACCCTCCTTCCGCAATGCTCCCGCTGAAACTGACTAACCAGCTGCTCTCACGCCGCCGAAATCGACTGGCCTGCCCCTGCAAAGAGAAGTGCTTTTAAAGGTTGACTTACCTCCCAGCACCCTCCTTCCGCAATGCTCCCGCTGAAACTGACTAACCAGCTGCTCTCACGCCGCCGAAATCGACTGGCCTGCCCCTGCAAAGCGAAGTGCTTTTAAAGGTTGACTTACCTCCCAGCACCCTCCTTCCGCAATGCTCCGGCTGAAACTGACTAACCAGCTGCTCTCACGCCGCCGAAATCGACTGGCCTGCCCCTGCAAAGAGAAGTGCTTTTAAAGGTTGACTTACCTCCCAGCACCCTCCTTCCGCAATGCTCCCGCTGAAACTGACTAACCAGCTGCTCTCACGCCGCCGAAATCGACTGGCCTGCCCCTGCAAAGAGAAGTGCTTTTAAAGGTTGACTTACCTCCCAGCACCCTCCCGCTGAAACTGACTAACCAGCTGCTCTCGCGCCGCCGAAATCGACTGGCCTGCCCCTGCAAAGAGAAGTGCTTTTAAAGGTTGACTTACCTCCCAGCACCCTCCTTCCGCAATGCTCCCGCTGAAACTGACTAACCAGCTGCTCTCACGCCGCCGAAATCGACTGGCCTGCCCCTGCAAAGAGAAGTGCTTTTAAAGGTTGACTTACCTCCCAGCACCCTCCTTCCGCAATGCTCCCGCTGAAACTGACTAACCAGCTGCTCTCACGCCGCCGAAATCGACTGGCCTGCCCCTGCAAAGAGAAGTGCTTTTAAAGGTTGACTTACCTCCCAGCACCCTCCCGCTGAAACTGACTAACCAGCTGCTCTCACGCCGCCGAAATCGACTGGCCTGCCCCTGCAAAGAGAAGTGCTTTTAAAGGTTGACTTACCTCCCAGCACCCTCCTTCCGCAATGCTCCCGCTGAAACTGACTAACCAGCTGCTCTCACGCCGCCGAAATCGACTGGCCTGCCCCTGCAAAGAGAAGTGCTTTTAAAGGTTGACTTACCTCCCAGCACCCTCCTTCCGCAATGCTCCCGCTGAAACTGACTAACCAGCTGCTCTCACGCCGCCGAAATCGACTGGCCTGCCCCTGCAAAGAGAAGTGCTTTTAAAGGTTGACTTACCTCCCAGCACCCTCCTTCCGCAATGCTCCCGCTGAAACTGACTAACCAGCTGCTCTCACGCCGCCGAAATCGACTGGCCTGCCCCTGCAAAGAGAAGTGCTTTTAAAGGTTGACTTACCTCCCAGCACCCTCCTTCCGCAATGCTCCCGCTGAAACTGACTAACCAGCTGCTCTCACGCCGCCGAAATCGACTGGCCTGCCCCTGCAAAGAGAAGTGCTTTTAAAGGTTGACTTACCTCCCAGCACCCTCCCGCTGAAACTGACTAACCAGCTGCTCTCGCGCCGCCGAAATCGACTGGCCTGCCCCTGCAAAGAGAAGTGCTTTTAAAGGTTGACTTACCTCCCAGCACCCTCCTTCCGCAATGCTCCCGCTGAAACTGACTAACCAGCTGCTCTCATGCCGCTGAAATCGACTGGCCAGCCCCTGCAAAGAGAAGTGCTTTTAAAGGTTGACTTACCTCCCAGCACCCTCCTTCCGCAATGCTCCCGCTGAAACTGACTAACCAGCTGCTCTCATGCCGCCGAAATCGACTGGCCTGCCCCTGCAAAGAGAAGTGCTTTTAAAGGTTGACTTACCTCCCAGCACCCTCCTTCCGCAATGCTCCCGCTGAAACTTACTAACCAGCTGCTCTCATGCCGCCGAAATCGACTGGCCTGCCCCTGCAAAGAGAAGTGCTTTTAAAGGTTGACTTACCTCCCAGCACCCTCCCGCTGAAACTGACTAACCAGCTGCTCTCACGCCGCCGAAATCGACTGGCCTGCCCCTGCAAAGAGAAGTGCTTTTAAAGGTTGACTTACCTCCCAGCACCCTCCTTCCGCAATGCTCCCGCTGAAACTGACTAACCAGCTGCTCTCACGCCGCCGAAATCGACTGGCCTGCCCCTGCAAAGAGAAGTGCTTTTAAAGGTTGACTTACCTCCCAGCACCCTCCTTCCGCAATGCTCCCGCTGAAACTGACTAACCAGCTGCTCTCACGCCGCCGAAATCGACTGGCCTGCCCCTGCAAAGAGAAGTGCTTTTAAAGGTTGACTTACCTCCCAGCACCCTCCTTCCGCAATGCTCCCGCTGAAACTGACTAACCAGCTGCTCTCACGCCGCCGAAATCGACTGGCCTGCCCCTGCAAAGAGAAGTGCTTTTAAAGGTTGACTTACCTCCCAGCACCCTCCCGCTGAAACTGACTAACCAGCTGCTCTCACGCCGCCGAAATCGACTGGCCTGCCCCTGCAAAGAGAAGTGCTTTTAAAGGTTGACTTACCTCCCAGCACCCTCCTTCCGCAATGCTCCCGCTGAAACTGACTAACCAGCTGCTCTCACGCCGCCGAAATCGACTGGCCTGCCCCTGCAAAGAGAAGTGCTTTTAAAGGTTGACTTACCTCCCAGCACCCTCCTTCCGCAATGCTCCCGCTGAAACTGACTAACCAGCTGCTCTCACGCCGCCGAAATCGACTGGCCTGCCCCTGCAAAGAGAAGTGCTTTTAAAGGTTGACTTACCTCCCAGCACCCTCCCGCTGAAACTGACTAACCAGCTGCTCTCGCGCCGCCGAAATCGACTGGCCTGCCCCTGCAAAGAGAAGTGCTTTTAAAGGTTGACTTACCTCCCAGCACCCTCCTTCCGCAATGCTCCCGCTGAAACTGACTAACCAGCTGCTCTCACGCCGCCGAAATCGACTGGCCTGCCCCTGCAAAGAGAAGTGCTTATAAAGGTTGACTTACCTCCCAGCACCCTCCTTCCGCAATGCTCCCGCTGAAACTGACTAACCAGCTGCTCTCACGCCGCCGAAATCGACTGGCCTGCCCCTGCAAAGAGAAGTGCTTTTAAAGGTTGACTTACCTCCCAGCACCCTCTTCCGCAATGCTCCGGCTGAAACTGACTAACCAGCTGCTCTCACGCCGCCGAAATCGACTGGCCTGCCCCTGCAAAGAGAAGTGCTTTTAAAGGTTGACTTACCTCCCAGCACCCTCCTTCCGCAATGCTCCCGCTGAAACTGACTAACCAGCTGCTCTCACGCCACCGAAATCGACTGGCCTGCCCCTGCAAAGAGAAGTGCTTTTAAAGGTTGACTTACCTCCCAGCACCCTCCCGCTGAAACTGACTAACCAGCTGCTCTCACGCCGCCGAAATCGACTGGCCTGCCCCTGCAAAGAGAAGTGCTTTTAAAGGTTGACTTACCTCCCAGCACCCTCCTTCCGCAATGCTCCCGCTGAAACTGACTAACCAGCTGCTCTCACGCCGCCGAAATCGACTGGCCTGCCCCTGCAAAGAGAAGTGCTTTTAAAGGTTGACTTACCTCCCAGCACCCTCCTTCCGCAATGCTCCCGCTGAAACTGACTTACCAGCTGCTCTCACGCCGCCGAAATCGACTGACCTGCCCCTGCAAAGAGAAGTGCTTTTAAAGGTTGACTTACCTCCCAGCACCCTCCCGCTGAAACTGACTAACCAGCTGCTCTCACGCCGCCGAAATCGACTGGCCTGCCCCTGCAAAGAGAAGTGCTTTTAAAGGTTGACTTACCTCCCAGCACCCTCCTTCCGCAATGCTCCCGCTGAAACTGACTAACCAGCTGCTCTCACGCCGCCGAAATCGACTGGCCTGCCCCTGCAAAGAGAAGTGCTTTTAAAGGTTGACTTACCTCCCAGCACCCTCCCGCTGAAACTGACTAACCAGCTGCTCTCACGCCGCCGAAATCGACTGGCCTGCCCCTGCAAAGAGAAGTGCTTTTAAAGGTTGACTTAACTACCAGCACCCTCCTTCCGCAATGCTCCCGCTGAAACTTACTAACCAGCTGCTCTCACGCCGCCGAAATCGACTGGCCTGCCCCTGCAAAGAGAAGTGCTTTTAAAGGTTGACTTACCTCCCAGCACCCTCCCGCTGAAACTGACTAACCAGCTGCTCTCACGCCGCCGAAATCGACTGGCCTGCCCCTGCAAAGAGAAGTGCTTTTAAAGGTTGACTTACCTCCCAGCACCCTCCTTCCGCAATGCTCCCGCTGAAACTGACTAACCAGCTGCTCTCACGCCGCCGAAATCGACTGGCCTGCCCCTGCAAAGAGAAGTGCTTTTAAAGGTTGACTTACCTCCCAGCACCCTCCTTCCGCAATGCTCCCGCTGAAACTGACTAACCAGCTGCTCTCACGCCGCCGAAATCGACTGGCCTGCCCCTGCAAAGAGAAGTGCTTTTAAAGGTTGACTTACCTCCCAGCACCCTCCCGCTGAAACTGACTAACCAGCTGCTCTCGCGCCGCCGAAATCGACTGGCCTGCCCCTGCAAAGAGAAGTGCTTTTAAAGGTTGACTTACCTCCCAGCACCCTCCTTCCGCAATGCTCCCGCTGAAACTGACTAACCAGCTGCTCTCACGCCGCCGAAATCGACTGGCCTGCCCCTGCAAAGAGAAGTGCTTATAAAGGTTGACTTACCTCCCAGCACCCTCCTTCCGCAATGCTCCCGCTGAAACTGACTAACCAGCTGCTCTCACGCCGCCGAAATCGACTGGCCTGCCCCTGCAAAGAGAAGTGCTTTTAAAGGTTGACTTACCTCCCAGCACCCTCCCGCTGAAACTGACTAACCAGCTGCTCTCACGCCGCCGACATCGACTGGCCTGCCCCTGCAAAGAGAAGTGCTTTTAAAGGTTGACTTACCTCCCAGCACCCTCCTTCCGCAATGCTCCCGCTGAAACTGACTAACCAGCTGCTCTCACGCCGCCGAAATCGACTGGCCTGCCCCTGCAAAGAGAAGTGCTTTTAAAGGTTGACTTACCTCCCAGCACCCTCCTTCCGCAATGCTCCCGCTGAAACTGACTAACCAGCTGCTCTCACGCCGCCGAAATCGACTGGCCTGCCCCTGCAAAGAGAAGTGCTTTTAAAGGTTGACTTACCTCCCAGCACCCTCCCGCTGAAACTGACTAACCAGCTGCTCTCACGCCGCCGACATCGACTGGCCTGCCCCTGCAAAGAGAAGTGCTTATAAAGGTTGACTTACCTCCCAGCACCCTCCTTCCGCAATGCTCCCGCTGAAACTGACTAACCAGCTGCTCTCACGCAGCCGAAATCGACTGGCCTGCCCCTGCAAAGAGAAGTGCTTTTAAAGGTTGACTTACCTCCCAGCACCCTCCTTCCGCAATGCTCCCGCTGAAACTGACTAACCAGCTGCTCTCACGCCGCCGAAATCGACTGGCCTGCCCCTGCAAAGAGAAGTGCTTTTAAAGGTTGACTTACCTCCCAGCACCCTCCTTCCGCAATGCTCCCGCTGAAACTGACTAACCAGCTGCTCTCACGCCGCCGAAATCGACTGGCCTGCCCCTGCAAAGAGAAGTGCTTTTAAAGGTTGACTTACCTCCCAGCACCCTCCCGCTGAAACTGACTAACCAGCTGCTCTCACGCCGCCGAAATCGACTGGCCTGCCCCTGCAAAGAGAAGTGCTTTTAAAGGTTGACTTACCTCCCAGCACCCTCCTTCCGCAATGCTCCCGCTGAAACTGACTAACCAGCTGCTCTCACGCCGCCGAAATCGACTGGCCTGCCCCTGCAAAGAGAAGTGCTTTTAAAGGTTGACTTAACTCCCAGCACCCTCCTTCCGCAATGCTCCCGCTGAAACTGACTAACCAGCTGCTCTCACGCCGCCGAAATCGACTGGCCTGCCCCTGCAAAGAGAAGTGCTTTTAAAGGTTGACTTACCTCCCAGCACCCTCCCGCTGAAACTGACTAACCAGCTGCTCTCACGCCGCCGAAATCGACTGGCCTGCCCCTGCAAAGAGAAGTGCTTTTAAAGGTTGACTTACCTCCCAGCACCCTCCTTCCGCAATGCTCCCGCTGAAACTGACTAACCAGCTGCTCTCATGCCGCCGAAATCGACTGGCCTGCCCCTGCAAAGAGAAGTGCTTTTAAAGGTTGACTTACCTCCCAGCACCCTCCTTCCGCAATGCTCCCGCTGAAACTGACTAACCAGCTGCTCTCACGCCGCCGAAATCGACTGGCCTGCCCCTGCAAAGAGAAGTGCTTTTAAAGGTTGACTTACCTCCCAGCACCCTCCTTCCGCAATGCTCCCGCTGAAACTGACTAACCAGCTGCTCTCATGCCGCCGAAATCGACTGGCCTGCCCCTGCAAAGAGAAGTGCTTTTAAAGGTTGACTTACCTCCCAGCACCCTCCCGCTGAAACTGACTAACCAGCTGCTCTCACGCCACCGAAATCGGCTGGCCTGCCCCTGCAAAGAGAAGTGCTTTTAAAGGTTGACTTACCTCCCAGCACCCTCCTTCCGCAATGCTCCCGCTGAAACTGACTAACCAGCTGCTCTCACGCCGCCGAAATCGACTGGCCTGCCCCTGCAAAGAGAAGTGCTTTTAAAGGTTGACTTACCTCCCAGCACCCTCCTTCCGCAATGCTCCCGCTGAAACTGACTAACCAGCTGCTCTCACGCCGCCGAAATCGACTGGCCTGCCCCTGCAAAGAGAAGTGCTTTTAAAGGTTGACTTACCTCCCAGCACCCTCCCGCTGAAACTGACTAACCAGCTGCTCTCACGCCGCCGAAATCGACTGGCCTGCCCCTGCAAAGAGAAGTGCTTTTAAAGGTTGACTTACCTCCCAGCACCCTCCTTCCGCAATGCTCCCGCTGAAACTGACTAACCAGCTGCTCTCACGCCGCCGAAATCGACTGGCCTGCCCCTGCAAAGAGAAGTGCTTTTAAAGGTTGACTTACCTCCCAGCACCCTCCTTCCGCAATGCTCCCGCTGAAACTGACTAACCAGCTGCTCTCACGCCGCCGAAATCGACTGGCCTGCCCCTGCAAAGAGAAGTGCTTTTAAAGGTTGACTTACCTCCCAGCACCCTCCCGCTGAAACTGACTAACCAGCTGCTCTCACGCCGCCGAAATCGACTGGCCTGCCCCTGCAAAGAGAAGTGCTTTTAAAGGTTGACTTACCTCCCAGCACCCTCCTTCCGCAATGCTCCCGCTGAAACTGACTAACCAGCTGCTCTCACGCCGCCGAAATCGACTGGCCTGCCCCTGCAAAGAGAAGTGCTTTTAAAGGTTGACTTACCTCCCAGCACCCTCCTTCCGCAATGCTCCCGCTGAAACTGACTAACCAGCTGCTCTCACCCGCCGAAATCGACTGGCCTGCCCCTGCAAAGAGAAGTGCTTTTAAAGGTTGACTTACCTCCCAGCACCCTCCTTCCGCAATGCTCCCGCTGAAACTGACTAAGCAGCTGCTCTCATGCCGCCGAAATCGACTGGCCTGCCCCTGCAAAGAGAAGTGCTTTTAAAGGTTGACTTACCTCCCAGCACCCTCCTTCCGCAATGCTCCCGCTGAAACTGACTAACCAGCTGCTCTCACGCCGCCGAAATCGACTGGCCTGCCCCTGCAAAGAGAAGTGCTTTTAAAGGTTGACTTACCTCCCAGCATCCTCCTTCCGCAATGCTCCCGCTGAAACTGACTAACCAGCTGCTCTCACGCCGCCGAAATCGACTGTTTCTCGTTGGGGTGTGAATGTTTCACACTGGGGAGTGAATGTTTCTCACAGAGGAGTGAATGTTTCTCATTGGGGAGTGAATGTTTCTCATTGGGGAGTGAATGATTCTCACAGAGGAGTGAATGTTTCTCATTGGGGAGTGAATGATTCTCACAGAGGAGTGAATGTTTCTCACAGAGGAGTGAATGTTTCTCCCTGGGGAGTGCCTGTTTCTTATTGGGGTGTGAATGTTTCTCATTGTGGAGGGAATGTTTCTCACTGGGGAGTGAATGTGTCTCATTGGGGAGTGAATCTTTCTCATTGGGGAGTGAATGTTTCTCATTGGGGAGTGAATGTTTCTCATTGGGGAGTGAATGTTTCTCATTGGGGAGGGAAAGTTTCTCATTGGGGAGGGAATGTTTCTCATTGGGGAGTGAATGTTTCTCATTAAGTAGTGAATGTTTCTCACTGGGAGTGAATGTTTCTCACTGGGGAGTGAATGTTTCTCACTCGGGAGTGAATGTTTCTCATTCGGGAGTGAATGTTTCTCACTCGGGAGTGAATGTTTCTCATTGGGGAGTGAATGTTTCTCACAGAGGAGTGAATGTTTCTCACCTGGGACTGAATGTTTCTCACTGGGGAGTGAATGTTTCTCACCTGGGACTGAATGTTTCTCACTGGAGAGTGAAAGTTTCTCATTGGGGAGTGAATGTTTCTCATTGGGGAGTGGATGTTTCTCATTGGGGGGTGAATGTTTCTCACTGGGGAGTGAATGTATCTCATTGTGGAGAGAATGTTTCTCATTGGGGAGTCAAAGTTTCTCATTTGGCAGTGAATCTTTCTCATTAGGGTGGGAAAGTTTCTCATTGGGGAGGGAATGTTTCTCATTGGGGAGTGAATGTTTCTCATAAATTAGTGAATGTTTCTCACTGGGATTGAATGTTTCTCACTGGGGAGTGAATGTTTCTCACTCGGGAGTGAATGTTTCTCATTCGGGAGTGAATGTTTCTCACTCGGGAGTGAATGTTTCTCATTGGGGAGTGAATGTTTCTCACAGAGGAGTGAATGTTTCTCACAGAGGAGTGAATGTTTCTCACAGAGGAGTGAATGTTTCTCGCTGGGGAGGGAATGTTTCGCACTGGGGAGTGAATGTTTCTCGCTGGGGAGTGAATGTTTCTCACTGGGGGGGTCAATATTTCTCACGGGGGAGTGAATGTTTCTCACAGAGGAGTGAATGTTTCTCACAGAGGAGTGAATGTTTCTCGCTGGGAGGGAATGTTTCGCACTGGGGAGTGAATGTTTCTCGCTGGGGAGTGAATGTTTCTCACTGGGAAGTGAATGTTTCTCACTGGGGACTGAATGTTTCTCACTGGGGAGTGAATGTTTCTCACAGAGGAGTGAATGTTTTCACAGATGAGTGAATGTTTCTCACTGGGGACTGACTGTTTCTCACTGGGGAGTGAATGTTTCTCACTGGGGAGTGAATGTTTCTCACTGAGGACTGAATGTTTCTCACTGTGGAGTGAATGTTTCTCATTGGTGAGTGCATGTTTCTCATTGGTGAGTGCATGTTTCTCATTGGTGAGTGCATGTTTCTCATTGGGGAGTGGATATTTCTCATTGGGGGGTGAAATTTCTCACTGGGGAGTGAAGATATCTCATTGTGGAGGGAATGTTTCTTACTGGTGAGGGAAATTTTCTCATTGAAGATTGAATGTTTCCCACTGGGGAGTGAATGTTTCTCATTGGGGAGTGAATGTTTATCATTGGGGAGTCAAAGTTTCTCATTTGGGAGTGAATGTTTCTCATTGGGGAGTGAATGTTTCTCATTGGGCAGTGAATGTTTCTCATTGGGGAGTGAATGATTCTCATTGGGGAGTGGATGTTTCTCATTGGGGAGTGAATGTTTCTCATTGGGCAGTGAATGTTTCTCATTGGGGAGTGAATGTTTCTCATTGGGGAGTGAATGTTTCTCATTGGGGAGTGAATGTTTCTCACTGGGGAGTGAATGTATCTCATTGGGGAGTGAATGTTTCTCATTGGGCAGTGAATGTTTCTCATTGGGGAGTCAAAGTTTCTCATTTGGGAGTGAATGTTTCTCATTGGGGAGTGAATGTTTCTCATTGGGCAGTGAATGTTTCTCATTGGGGAGTGAATGTTTCTCACTGGGGAGTGAATGTATCTCATTGTGGAGGGAATGTTTCTTACTGGGGAGGGAAAGTTTCTCATTGGAGATTGAATGTTTCCCACTGGGGAGTGAATGTTTCTCATTGGGGAGTGAATGTTTCTCGTTGGGGAGTGAATGGTTCTCATTGGGGAGTGAATGTTTCTCACAGAGGAGTGAATGTTTCTCGCTGGGGAGTGAATGTTTCTCGCTGGGGAGTGAATGTTAAACGCTGGGGACTGAATAGTTCTCAATCGGGAGTGAATGTTTCTCACTGGGGAGTGGATGTTTCTCACTGGGGACTGAATGTTTCTCACAGAGTGAATGTTTCTCGCTGGGGAGGGAATGTTTCGCACTGGGGAGTGAATGTTTCTCTCTGGGGAGTGAATGTTTCTGACTGGGGGGGTCAATATTTCTCACGGGGGAGTGAATGTTTCTCACTGTGGAGTGAATGTTTCTCACTGTGGAGTGAATGTTTCTCACTGGGGACTGAATGTTTCTCACTGTGGAGTGAATGTTTCTCACTGCGGAGTGAATGTTTCTCACTGGGGACTGAATGTTTCTCACTGGGGAGTGAATGTTTCTCACTGGGGAGTGAATGTTTCTCACCTGGGACTGAATGTTTCTCACTGGGGAGTGAATGTTTCTCACCTGGGACTGAATGTTTCTCACTGGGGAGTCAATGTTTCTCACTGGGGAGTCAATGTTTCTCACCTGGGACTGAATGTTTCTCACTGGGGAGTGAATGTTTCTCACCTGGGACTGAATGTTTCTCACTGGAGAGTGAATGTTTCTCATTGGGGAGTGAATGTTTCTCATTGGGGAGTCAAAGTTTCTCATTTGGGAGTGAATGTTTCTCATTGGGGAGTGAATGTTTCTCATTGGGCAGTGAATGTTTCTCATTGGGGAGTGAATGATTCTCATTGGGGAGTGAATGTTTCTCATTGGGGAGTGAATGTTTCTCACTGGGGAGTGAATGTATCTCATTGTGGAGGGAATGTTTCTTACTGGGGAGGGAAAGTTTCTCATTTGGGAGTGAATGTTTCTCATTGGGGAGTGAATGTTTCTCATTGGGCAGTGAATGTTTCTCATTGGGGAGTGAATTTTTCTCGTTAGGGAGTGAATGGTTCTCATTGGGGAGTGAATGTTTCTCACAGAGGAGTGAATGTTTCTCGCTGGGGAGTGAATGTTTCTCGCTGGGGAGTGAATGTTAAACGCTGGTGACTGAATAGTTCTCAATCGGGAGTGAATGTTTCTCACAGTAGTGAATGTTTCTCACAGAGGAGTGAATGTTTCTCACAGAGGAGTGAATGTTTCTCACAGAGGAGTGAAAGTTTCTCACAGAGTGAATGTTTCTCGCTGGGGAGGGAATGTTTCGCACTGGGGAGTGAATGTTTCTCGCTGGGGAGTGAATGTTTCTGACTGGGGGGGTCAATATTTCTCACGGGGGAGTGAATGTTTCTAACTGGCGACTGAATGTTTCTCACTGGGGAGTGAATGTTTCTCACTGGGGACTGAATGTTTCTCACAGAGGAGTGAATGTTTCTCACCTGGGACTGAATGTTTCTCACTGGGGAGTGAATGTTTCTCACCTGGGACTGAATGTTTCTCACTGGGGAGTCAATGTTTCTCACCTGGGACTGAATGTTTCTCACTGGAGAGTGAAAGTTTCTCATTGGGGAGTGAATGTTTCTCATTGGGGAGTGAATGTTTCTCATTGGGGAGTGAATGTTTCTCATTGGGGAGTGAATGTTTCTCATTGGGGAGTGGATGTTTCTCATTGGGGGGTGAATGTTTCTCACTGGGGAGTGGATGTTTCTCACTGGGGAGTGGATGTTTCTCACTGGGGAGTGAATGTTTCTCATTGGGGGGTGAATGTTTCTCACTGGGGAGTGAATGTATCTCATTGTGGAGAGAATGTTTCTTACTGGGGAGGGAAAGTTTCTCATTGGAGATTGAATGTTTCCCACTGGGGAGTGAATGTTTCTCATTGGGGAGTGAATGTTTCTCATTGGGGAGTCAAAGTTTCTCATTGGGGAGTGAATGTTTCTCATTGGGGAGTGAATGATTCTCACTTTGGAGTGAATGATTCTCGTTGGGGTGTGAATGTTTCACACTGGGGAGTGAATGTTTCTCACAGAGGAGTGAATGTTTCTCATTGGGGAGTGAATGATTCTCACAGAGGAGTGAATGTTTCTCACAGAGGAGTGAATGTTTCTCACTGGGGAGCGAATGTTGCTCCCTGGGGAGTGCATGTTTCTTATTGGGGTGTGAATGTTTCTCATTGTGGAGGGAATGTTTCTCACTGGGGAGTGAATGTGTCTCGTTGGGGAGTGAATCTTTCTCATTGGGGTGTCAAAGTTTCTCATTGGGGAGTGAATGTTTCTCATTGGGGAGTGAATGATTCTCACTTTGGAGTGAATGTTTTTCACTGGGGAGAGAATGTTTTCATTGGGGAGTGAATGTTTCTCTTTGGGGAGTGAATGTTTCTATTTGGGGAGTGAATGTTTCTCTTTGGGGAGTGAATGTTTATCGTTCGGGAGTGAATGTTTCTCCCAGAGGAGAGTATGTTTCCCACTGGGGAGTGAATGTTTCTCACTGGGGGGGGGTCAATGTTTCTCACTTGGGGAGTGAATGTTTCTCATTGGGAAGTGAATGATTCTCATTGGGGTGTGATTGTTTCTTACTGGGGAGTGAATGTTTCTCACTGGGGAGTGAATGTTTTCATTGGGGAATGAATGTTTCTGATTGGGGAGTGAATGTTTCTCATTCGGGAGTCAATGTTTCTCACTGTGGGGTAAATGTTTCTCATTGGGGAGTGTATGGTTCTCACAGAGGAGTGTATGTTTCTTATTGGGGTGTGAATGGTTCTCACTTGGGAGTGAATGTTTCTCTCAGAGGAGTGAATGTATCTCATGGGGTGTGAATGTTTCTCAATGGGGTGGAAATGTTTCTCACTGGGCGGGGTGAATGTTTCTCATTGGGGAGTGTATCTTTCTCATTGGGGAGGGAATGTTTCTCATTGGGGAGTGATTGTTGTTCATTGGGGAGTGAATGTTTCTCACTGGGGAGTGAATGTTTCTCACAGAGGAGTGAATGTTTCTCACAGAGGAGTGAATGTTTCTCACAGAGGAGTGAATGTTTCTCAGAGGAGTGAATGTTTCTCGCTGGGGAGTGAATGTTTCTCACAGAGGAGTGAATGTTTCTCACAGAGGAGTGAATGTTTCTCGCTGGGGAGTGAATGTTTCTCAAAGAGGAGTGAATGTTTCTCAGAGGAGTGAATGTTTCTCAGAGGAGTGAATGTTTCTCGCTGGGGAGTGAATGTTTCTCACAGAGGAGTGAATGTTTCTCACAGGAGTGAATGTTTCTCAGAGGAGTGAATGTTTCTCACAGGAGTGAATGTTTCTCACAGGAGTGATTGTTTCTCACAGGAGTGAATGTTTCTCACAGAGGAGTGAATGTTTCTCAGAGGAGTGAATGTTTCTCAGAGGAGTGAATGTTTCTCACAGGAGTGAATGTTTTTCAGAGGAGTGAATGTTTCTCAGAGGAGTGTATGTTTCTCAGAGGAGTGAATGTTTCTCACAGGAGTGAATGTTTCTCACAGGAGTGAATGTTTCTCAGAGGAGTGAATGTTTCTCAGAGGAGTGAATGTTTCTCAGAGGAGTGAATGTTTCTTACAGTAGTGAATGTTTCTCAGAGGAGTGAATGTTTCTCAGAGGAGTGAATGTTTCTCACAGGAGTGAATGTTTCTCAGAGGAGTGAATGTTTCTCAGAGGAGTGAATGTTTCTCAGAGGAGTGAATGTTTCTCACAGAGTGAATGTTTCTCACAGGAGTGAATGTTTCTCACAGGAGTGAATGTTTCTCAGAGGAGTGAATGTTTCTCAGAGGAGTGAATGTTTCTCAGAGGAGTGAATGTTTCTCAGAGGAGTGAATGTTTCTCAGAGGAGTGAATGTTTCTCACAGGAGTGAATGTTTCTCAGAGGAGTGAATGTTTCTCACAGGAGTGAATGTTTCTCACAGGAGTGAATGTTTCTCACAGGAGTGAATGTTTCTCACAGGAGTGAATGTTTCTCAGAGGAGTGAATGTTTCTCACAGGAGTGAATGTTTCTCACAGGAGTGAATGTTTCTCACAGGAGTGAATGTTTCTCACAGGAGTGAATGTTTCTCAGAGGAGTGAATGTTTCCCATTGGGGAGTGAATGTTTCTCACTCGGGAGTGAATGTTTCTCACAGGAGTGAATGTTTCTCACAGGAGTGAATGTTTCCCACTGGGGAGTGAATGTTTCTCACTGGGGACAGAATATATCTCACTGGGGACGGAATGTTTCTCACTTGGGACAGAATGTTTCTCACTGGGGACAGAATATTTCTCACTGGGGACGGAATGTTTCTCACTTGGGACAGAATGTTTCTCACTGGGGACAGAATGTTTCTCACTGGGGACAGAATGTTTCTCACTGGGGACAGAATATTTCTCACTGCGGACGGAATGTTTCTCACTGGGGACAGAATATTTCTCACTGGGGACGGAATGTTTCTCACTGGGGACAGAATATTTCTCACTTGGGACAGAATGTTTCTCACTGGGGACAGAATGTTTCTCACTGGGGACAGAATATTTCTCACTGGGGAGTGAATGTTTCTCACTGGGGAGTGAATGTTTCTCACTGGGGAGTGAATGTTTCTCACTGGGGAGAGAATGTTTCTCACTGGGGAGTGAATGTTTCTCACTGGGGAGTGACTGTTTCTCATTGTGGAGTGAATGTTTCTCACTGGGGAGTGAATGTTTCTCACTGGGGAATGAATGTTTCTCAGTGGGGAGTGAATGTTTCTCACTGGGGGGTGAATGTTTCTCATTGGGGAGTGAATGTTTCTCACTGGGGAGTGAATGCTTCTCACTGGGGAGTGAATGTTTTTAACTGGGGAGTGAATGTTTCTCACAGAGGAGTGAATGTTTCTCACAGAGGAGTGAATGTTTATCGCAGTGGAGTGAATTTTTCTCACTGGAAAGTGATTTTTTTCTCACTGGGGAGTGAATGTTTCTTATTGGGGAGTGAATGTTTCTCACTGGGGAGTGAATGTTTCTCACTGGGGAGTGAATGTTTCTCACTGGGGAGTGAATGTTTCTGACAGGACAGTGAAAGTTTCTTACTGGACAGTGAATGTTTCTTACTGGACAGTGAATGTTTCTCACTGGGGAGTGACTGTTTCTCATTGTGGAGTGAATGTTTCTCACTGGGGAGTGAATGTTTCTCACTGGGGAGTGAATGTTTCTCAGTGGGGAGTGAATGTTTCTCACTGGGGGGTGAATGTTTCTCACAGAGGAGTGAATGGTTCTCATTGGGGAGCGAATGTTTCTCATAGGTATGCTACACCACGGGTGCAACATACAACCCAATGTTGTGCAGGTCAGGTGGATTGCTCACGCTAAATTTCCCCTTAATTAGAAAAAATTGACTACTCTAAATTTCAGGAAAAGAAGAAATAAAAAATATTTTGCATCACATGCAGTTCCATAGTTTTCTATCTCGATCGCTGATTCATTGAATCTTTCACATTTCCTATTAATTTTGTTCTTCCTTGATTCATACCCTTTAGCAGTTTAATGTCCATGTTGATGATGATCGCTTGAAGAATACACTCCTGTGTCAACTCTTTTAGTGACATTTATGACAGTCTTCATGGCTAATATTTCCCAGATCTCTTTCATCCTCCTTATGCAATGAAAAGTCTGTTTGGCTTTGACAAAGCTCTTCGGCTGTCAGATTCATGAAATGAAATAAGAAAATACTGGAAAATCTCAGTTTTATTGTCCACCTTGTGATTCCTGCTCAGCTGCATTACACACACAGCTCTTTCTAAATGCACTTTCTCATTTCATCTTTGCTGCTTCTGTCCCTGCTCTACAAATTTTTATTTGCCTTTCTATATGGCTTCTATATCTTAACTTCCTTCATGTTGCTCCTGCTTCCAGGTCAAGGGTCATGGCTATGTTAAAAAGAAATGCTCCTTAGCGTCGAGGGATATGCAGGTCATGTGGGGTCATGGGGATAGGGCACAGAAGTGAGCATAAGTAGGGTGCTTTTTCAGAGGGTCGGTACAGGCTTGATGGGCCAAATGGCCTCCATCTGCACTGTAGGGATTTTATGATTTGCAAATCTTCTGTCTTCTGGGATCACACCGAGCCCAAGGAGGATTGGAAAATTATGACCAATGTTTCCAAAATGTCCACTCTCGCTTCCCTCTGTAAACTTGCCTCTTTCTTATCAATCATAAACCCGTCAGGTGTCAGACCTACCTCTTTTACATATGGCCTGGGTAGCATCATCTTCCTTGAGAAAGACAGGTGCAAAGTATTCATTTAATGGCTCAGCTTTTCCCCTGTCTCCATGCCCTCCCCCTCCATGCATAAATACCCATTTTGGTCCCAAATGTGCCTCACTCATCCTTTTGCTGCTACTTATATGCCTTTAGAAGACTTTAGATTCTATTTTATTTAACTTCCAGTTTCTTTCATATACACTTGTCTTTCTTATTTGATTTTTCAATTGCCCTCTGAACCTTCTATATTTGGTTCTAATTGTATTATCCACCTCACATCTGTTATCATCACACTTTTTCTGCTTCATCCAGGGAGCTCTGGCTTTTTGTCTTACTTTTCCACTTCTTAGGGACATATCTTGACTGTTGCCATTCTGTGACCTCTTTGAAGTTGATTTATTGTTCAGTTATCGTTTTCCCTGTTAACCTTCGATTTCAATTTGATTCAATGTTTCTAATTGGGTACTAAACAGCGCCAGGGTCTCAAGTTCGATTGCCGATTTAGGTCACTGTCTGTGTGGAGTCTGCACGTTCTCCCTGTGTTTGCGTGGGTTTCCTCCGGGTGCTCTGGTTTCCTCCCACAGGTCCGGAAAGACGTGTCGTTAGGTAATTTGGACATTCTTAATTCTCCCTCTGTGTAACCGAACAGGTGCCAAAATGTGGCGACTAGGGGCTTCTCACAGTAACTTCATTGCAGTGTTAATGTAAGCCTACTTGTGACAATAAAGGTTATTATTCTGAATTTATGAGTAGATGTACCTGAGTGGGAAGTGGATGTGTTTGGTTTTGCAGTGAATATCTCTATTTGCGGAGTTTTACTTGGGGGCTGTAATTGTATCAGGATGCAATTCACCTTCAGAGATTCTGTGCCTTAAACCAGGAGCCAAGAGATAGTCAGACAAATTAAGAGATAAATCTTTTGAAGATTTATTTTGCTTTGTTCCTCAAGGATATATTGTACACCAAATATCCAATTGGCAGTAAAGCGCATTCCGATGTGTAAGAAGCGAGAACAGTCAGGCGCTCCGTTTACAAACACTACGTTGAAATATATCCACCTGGTGAAATGCATGTTGAAAACATACAAAAAATACAGACCTACTTGGTAGGTAACAGTAACATCCGAGCTCTGAAACTATTTACACATAGATTACAAAAATATACTCTTAGATATTTTTTGCTTACATTCGAAAGAAATGGTTTTGGCATTTCTTCCCCTTTTCCTCTTCCTTCTAACATTCCCTCCATCTGCAAAGTGCCTTTAGTGATCATCTCTCTGCTTTCACCTTTAAGGCTTTGATGCAGTGCATCCACCTACAGACACACATGTCAGCAAGCTACACATAAAAGGCACACAGACTTCTGACAACTTTGAACCCAACGGATTGACAAAGCAAAGTTCTGCCACTTGGGAATGCTGAGGTGATCTCCACAGAATAAAGATGTCCTACACATGCTGCCACCTCACTGCATTCCAAGTGCATTTTCTTTTGTTTAAAGGAACTGGTAACAGCATTGCACAATAGAAACATTTACCAAATGCCCTGTCAACTCCAAATATACAGGATGGAATATGGAAATGCTCCCCCCCACCCACCCCATTCAACATTTTTCACATGAATAGTACCTGCAGAACTCTGAATGGGGAAATGTTTGGCACAAGTACACGATAGCAAGGTGAAGTTTATTTATATAAAACATGTCCATTATTGGAGACTTGAACAACTTCAGATCTCAATTGTCCTTGGTGTTAGAGAGGATGGCATTTCAGAGAGTGGAGAGCTCACTGAAGGGTAGCTGTTGCTCACTACTGCAGAGGGATATGTGTTGGTTACTGAGGATTCAAATGAAGTGCTCACTACTGAGGAAGGATATGTGTTGGTTACTGGGGATTCAAATGAAGTGCTCACTACTGCGGAGGGATATGTGTTGGTAACTGGGTGTTCAAATGAAGTGTTCGCCAATGCGGAGGGATATGTGTTGGTTACTGGCGATTCAAATGAAGTGCTCACTACTGCAGAGGGATATGAGCTGGTTACTGAGGATTCAAATGAAGTGCTCACTACTGCAGAGGGATATGTGTTGGTTACCGGGGGTTCAAATGAACTGCTCACTACTGCGGAGGGATATGCGTTGGTAATTGGGGATTCAAATGAATTGCTCACTACTGCGGAGGGATATGTGTTGGTTACTGGGGATTCAAATGAATTGCTCACTACTGCGGAGGGATATGTGTTGGTTACTGGGGATTCAAATGAATTGCTGACTACTGCGGGGGGATATGTGTTGGTCACTGAGGATTCAAATGAATCACTGACTACTGCAGAGGGATATGTGTTAACTGAGGATTCAAATGAATCACTGACTACTGCGGAGGGATATGTGCTGGTTACTGGGGATTCAAATGAAGTATTCACTACTGCGGAGGGATATGTGCTGGTTACTGGGGATTCAAATGAAGTGCTCACTACTGCGGAGGGATATGTGTTGGTTACTGGGGATTTAAATGAAGTGCTCACTACTGCGGAGGGATATGTGCTGGTTATCGAGCTTGGGAAAGAGATTGCAGGTGGACTGCTGCAGCTGGAGATACACAGCGCCTTATCTGCTTTCTTCTCCTTCTGCCTCAGGTGAATCTTGGTGTGCCTTTTCCTTTCGTCGCTTCTGGCAAACTTACGACCGCAGATTTCGCAAGCGAAAGGTTTCTCGCCGGTGTGTGTGCGGATGTGAGTTGTGAGGTGGTCACTTCTGCTGAAGTTTCTCATGCAGATCCGGCACTGGAAGGGTTTCTGACCAGTGTGTATCCGGATGTGGCGAGTGAGTTCATCAGACCTGGAGAAACGGCGGTCACAAGTCTCCATGGGACAGGCATATGGTCGCTCATGAGGAGGGGTCTTGCTGGGCCGATTGGGATATTTCCTCAGTCTGGACGGTTTGACCAGTTGAGAGTGGTAAGTGTTAATGTTCTTGGATTGAGGACAGCTGGTCTGGTTGGCTATGGCTTTGATGGTGGACAGGGGGATGAGGGAAGGTTGAGCCCTGGGCTCCAATGTCTGAAAAGGTTTTTGTTCAGAACTGTTCATGGTGATGTCCTCCTGCTGGCTGAACAGATAGTCCGGGATCATTGGCAGCTGGTAGCTTGTGCTGCAGTTCTTTGTGTTGGAGTAAGGAGGATACTGGATAGGGTTACTGAGACTCGAGAAGCCCTCAGACTGGCCTGTGAACATGTCCGAGTTGGTATTAGTTAAGGTTGAAGGAGCCGAGTAGATGGCAGTGGATTCACTTGTCTGGCCTGAACAACTAATGGGCTGGCTGGAGGACGAGGCGCTCATACTGACGATGCCACTGACCAGGCTGAAGAGTGGCTCGGGCCACAGGCTACTGCCTCCTGGAGCAGGTTCCAATGAGAAACGACCCGTGTAGGCAATGGATGGGAGACGGCAATTCTGGGTGGAATAAGACTCCAGGATGGATTTTTCAATGCCAGGTGAAATATCGGTAAACGTATCTGAAACATCAAAGGAATATTGTTTCAATAGATTGCATCAAACAACAGTCAAAGAGAATATTTCACTTTTATAATCTGTCTGTCTGAAATTGTGCTTTACATAAATATTAATGTGTGCGTCTTTCTATGTTTGTCTGCTGGTAACTCATCCGTATTTGCATGTTGTACATGTGCATAGGTCCCCTTCTTGATCCATGTCGATATATCACTGTTTCCCAGTGTTTATCTGTGTGTATGCATTCTCCCGTGTCATTGTGGATAGCGCAATTGCTTCACAGCTCCAGGGTCCCAGGTTCGATTCCGGCTTGGGTCACTGTCTGTGCGGAGTCTGCACATCCTCCCCGTGTGTGCGTGGGTTTCCTCCGGGTGCTCCGGGTTCCTCCCACAGTCCAAAGATGTGCAGGTTAGGTGGATTGGCTATGATAAATTGCCCTTAAGTGTCCAAAATTGCCCTTCGTGTTGGGTGGGGTTACTGGGTTATGTGGATAGGGTGGAAGTGTGGACCTTGGGTAGGGTGCTCTTCCCAAGAGCCGGTGCAGACTCGATGGGCCGAATGGCCTCCTTCTGCACTGTAAAATCTATGATGTCTGCCTGTGTGTGTTGGTGTGTTTCTGTCCATGCGGGTGTGTGTGCCTGTCTCAGTGTGGTGTGTGTCTCAGTGTGGTGTGGTGTGTGTGTGTCTCTGTGTGGTGTGTGTGTGTCTCTGTGTGGTGTGTGTGTGTCTCTGTGTGGTGTGTGTGTGTCTCTGTGTGGTGTGTCTCTGTGTGGTGTGTGTCTGTGTGGTGTGTGTGTGTGTGTCTCTGTGTGGTGTGTGTGTGTCTCTGTGTGGTGTGTGTGTGTGTGTCTGTGTGGTGTGTGTGTGTCTCTGTGTGGTGTGTGTGTGTGTGTCTGTGTGGTGTGTGTGTCTCTGTGTGGTGTGTGTGTGTGTGTCTCTGTGTGGTGTGTGTGTGTCTCTGTGTGGTGTGTGTGTGTCTCTGTGTGTGTGTGTCTGTGTGTGTGTGTCTGTGTGTGTGTGTCTGTGTGTGTGTGTCTGTGTGTGTGTGTCTGTGTGTGTGTGTGTCAGTGTCTGTGTGTGTGTCTCTCTGTGTGTGTCTCAGTGTGTGTGTGCACGTGTGTGTGTGTGTGCGTGTGTGTGTGCCTCAGTGTGGTGTGTGTGCCTCAGTGTGGTGTGTGCCTCAGTGTGTGTGTGTGTGTGTGCGCACGCGCGCCTCAGTGTATGTGTGTGTGCCTGCCTCAGTGTGGTGTGTGTGTGTGTGCCTCAGTGTGGTGTGTGTGTGTGTGTGCCTCAGTGTGGTGTGTGTGTGTGTGTGCCTCAGTGTGGTGTGTGTGTGTGCCTCAGTGTGTGTGTGTGCCTCAGTGTGTGTGTGTGCCTCAGTGTGTGTGTGTGCCTCAGTGTGTGTGTGTGCCTCAGTGTAGTGTGTGTGTGTGCCTCAGTGTAGTGTGTGAATGCCTCAGTGTGGTGTGTGTGTGCCTCAGTGTGGTGTGTGTGTGTGTGTGCCTCAGTGTGGTGTGTGTGTGTGTGTGCCTCAGTGTGGTGTGTGTGTGTGTGTGCCTCAGTGTGGTGTGTGTGTGTGTGTGTGTGCACCTCAGTGTGTGTGTGTGTGCCTGTCTGTGTGGTGTGTATGTGTGCCTGTCTCTGTGTGGTGTATGTGTGCCTGTCTCTGTGTGGTGTATGTGTGCCTGTCTCTGTGTGGTGTGTGTGTGCCTGTCTGTGTGGTGTGTGTATGTGTGCCTGTCTCTGTGTGGTGTATGTGTGCCTGTCTCTGTGTGGTGTGTGTGTGTGTGTGTGCCTGTCTGTGTGGTGTGTGTGTATGTGTGCCTGTCTGTGTGGTGTGTGTGTATGTGTGCCTGTCTGTGTGGTGTGTGTGTATGTGTGCCTGTCTCAGTGTGGTGTGTGTGTGTATGTGTGCCTGTCTGTGTGGTGTGTGTGTTGGTGTGGTGTGTGTGTATGTGTGCCTGTCTCAGTGTGGTGTGTGTGTATGTGTGCCTGTCTCAGTGTGGTGTGTGTGTATGTGTGCCTGTCTCAGTGTGGTGTGTGTGTATGTGTGCCTGTCTCAGTGTGGTGTGTGTGTTGGTGTGGTGTGTGCCTGTCTGTGTGTATGTGTGCCTGTGTGTGTGCCTATCTATCTGCGTGTGTGCGTGCGTGGGATGTGTTGTGGGATGGGGAGGAATTCTCCAGTGTAGTCGGTACTATCCTCTCTCTGTATTCCCTGCCCTCCAGCTCGCTGTACACTGATAAATAATGCAGACAGCAAGATTTCCCATGTCTTCAATGATTGAAGAATTCCGCCCATATCAGAGGGGAAGTTTATTTCCCGATCCCCGTCTGCTTCACACGGTATATCATTCTCAGCCTGAACTCCGCCCAGACACACACACACACACAGTGGAACTGGGTTCCGCAGTACGAGCCGAGCTGGATCCAGTAGCTCAGGGTGGGATCACTCAGTATGGCACTCACCCGCTGACAGATGCTCGAACTGCTCCAGGGCTTCCCCGTAAAACGGCTGGTCGGTAGAGGCTGTCACCAGGGTTCCTGTCATCATCACATCCTCCAGTTTCTGATAGCTGTCAACAGAATGGTACAGAGGCTCCGAGAGCAGCGGGGACATGATCTCCGTCTTGGTCACCATCGCGACTCGAGCTCACCGTCCAACAGAGAGGGAGCCCGGGGACAGGACAGGGGGCCCGGGGACAGGACAGGGAGCCCGGTCTTGGCTGTGGGGAAGCTGCTATGTTTAGTTGGCTGAGCTGAGCTGAGCTGGGCTCCTCTCCTCTCCTCTCTCTCTCTCTCTCTCCCTGTCTGTCTGTCCTCCCCCTGCTGAATGAATCCTTTCCTCGCCAGCATTGGGAGCAGCAGCTATTTAGCGGGTTCCGCTCAGCCCAGCCTCTGACGTACATGACCATCTATGGAGCTCAGGAAGCCCATGTTTGGGCAGCTCCGGCCTCGGCAATTCCGTGACGTCCCTGGACTCTCAGCCGAGCCTGGGGAGCTCCCTGTGGGCGAGGAGCAGAGGATACCCCATCCCCCCCACCCCTCTGCCCTCCCCGGGGAGCCCAGCAACCAGGGCTGCATAGCAGCACCTAACCCCAGCCTGACCTCCACCCCAGGGGGCTCCCTCGCCCCTCTCTGAACAAGGGGAACCTTCCCCGGAAGACCCAGGGCTTCGCCACTCCATATTTGGTCACTCACTCAATCCATATTTAGACATCCGGCGGTTCCCTCTGGCAGACCAAATATGGATCTTCCGGTGTGTGAGCGCGAGAGAGAGGGAAAGTGCTGGAGCAGCAGAGCCCAGGCCAGCACACAGCCTCTCGATGAAGACCAGGCTGCTGGCTCGGAGCCACTGCTGCAGATGGACTTTAAACTTTTCAAAATACATCTCAATTCAGCTGCTCTCTACATTTCACACACCCTTCCTGGCATTCGGCTTAAAGGCAGCAGCTCCGAGTAAAACTCAGCGACAGAGGTCACAGCGAAGCTCCCACAACAAACAGCGAAACTCCATCAATCACCAGCAGAATTCCATCAGTTACCGGCTCAGCTCCAACAATCACCAGCTCAGCTCCATCAGCACGGTAGCATTGTGGATAGCACAATTGCTTCACAGCTCCAGGGTCGATTCCGGCTTGGGTCTCTGTCTGTGCGGAGTCTGTACATTCTCCCCGTGTGTGCGTGGGTTTCCTCCGGGTGCTCCGGTTTCCTCTCACAGTCCAAAAATGTGCAAGTTAGGTGGATTGGCCATGATAAATTACCCTTAGTGTCCAAAATTGCCCTTAGTGTTGGGTGAGGTTACTGGGTTATGGGGATAGGGTGGAGGTGTTGACCATGGGTAGGGTGCTCTTTCCAAGAGCCGGTGCAGACTCAATGGGCTGAATGGCCTCCTTCTGCACTGTAAGTTCTATGATCAATCACCAGCTCAGCTCCAACAATCACCAGCAGAATTCCATCAGTTACCAGCTCAGCTCCAACAATCACCAGCTCAGCTCCAACAATCACCACCAGCTCAGCTCCAACAATCACCACCAGCTCAGCTCCAACAATCACCACCAGCTCAGCTCCAACAATCACCACCAGCTCAGCTCCAACAATCACCAGCTCAGCTTAATCAATCACCAGCTCAGCTCCAACAATCACCAGCTCAGCTTAATCAATCACAAGCTCAGCTCCAACAATCACCAGCAGAATTCCATTAGCTCAGCTCCAACAATCACCAGCTCAGCTCCATCAATCACCAGCTCAGCCCCAACAATCACCAGCTCAGCTTCATCAATCACCAGCTCAGCCCCAACAATCACCAGCTCAGCCTGAACAATCACCAGCTCAGCCTGAACAATCACCAGCTCAGTCTGAACAATCACCAGCTCAGCCTGAACAATCACCAGCTCAGCCTGAACAATCACCAGCTCAGCCTGAACAATCACCAGCTCAGCCTGAACAATCACCAGCTCAGCCTGAACAATCACCAGCTCAGCCCCATCAATCACCAGCTCAGCCCCATCAATCACCAGCTCAGCCCCATCAATCACCAGCTCAGCCCCAACAATCACCAGCTCAGCTTCATCAATCACCAGCTCAGCCCCAACAATCACCAGCTCAGCTTCATCAATCACCAGCTCAGCCCCAACAATCACCAGCTCAGCTTCATCAATCACCAGCTCAGTCTGAACAATCACCAGCTCAGCCTGAACAATCACCAGCTCAGCCTGAACAATCACCAGCTCAGTCTGAACAATCACCAGCTCAGCCTGAACAATCACCAGCTCAGCCTGAACAATCACCAGCTCAGCCTGAACAATCACCAGCTCAGTCTGAACAATCACCAGCTCAGCCTGAACAATCACCAGCTCAGCCTGAACAATCACCAGCTCAGTCTGAACAATCACCAGCTCAGCCTGAACAATCACCAGCTCAGCCTGAACAATCACCAGCTCAGCCTGAACAATCACCAGCTCAGCCTGAACAATCACCAGCTCAGTCTGAACAATCACCAGCTCAGCCTGAACAATCACCAGCTCAGTCTGAACAATCACCAGCTCAGCCTGAACAATCACCAGCTCAGTCTGAACAATCACCAGCTCAGCCTGAACAATCACCAGCTCAGCCCCATCAATCACCAGCTCAGCCCCATCAATCACCAGCTCAGCCCCATCAATCACCAGCTCAGCTCCATCAATCACCAGCTCAGCTTAATCAATCACCAGCTCAGCTTCATCAATCACCAGCTCAGCCTGAACAATCACCAGCTCAGCCTGAACAATCACCAGCTCAGTCTGAACAATCACCAGCTCAGCCTGAACAATCACCAGCTCAGCCTGAACAATCACCAGCTCAGCCTGAACAATCACCAGCTCAGTCTGAACAATCACCAGCTCAGCCTGAACAATCACCAGCTCAGCCTGAACAATCACCAGCTCAGCCTGAACAATCACCAGCTCAGCCCCATCAATCACCAGCTCAGCCTGAACAATCACCAGCTCAGCCTGAACAATCACCAGCTCAGCCCCATCAATCACCAGCTCAGTCTGAACAATCACCAGCTCAGCTTCATCAATCACCAGCTCAGCCCCATCAATCACCAGCTCAGCCCCATCAATCACCAGCTCAGCCCCATCAATCACCAGCTCAGCCCCATCAATCACCAGCTCAGCCCCATCAATCACCAGCTCAGCCCCATCAATCACCAGCTCAGCCCCATCAATCACCAGCTCAGCCCCATCAATCACCAGCTCAGCCCCATCAATCACCAGCTCAGCCCCATCAATCACCAGCTCAGCCCCATCAATCACCAGCTCAGCCCCATCAATCACCAGCTCAGCCCCATCAATCACCAGCTCAGCCCCATCAATCACCAGCTCAGCTTCATCAATCACCAGCTCAGCCCCAACAATCACCAGCTCAGCCCCAACAATCACCAGCTCAGCTTCATCAATCACCAGCTCAGCCTGAACAATCACCAGCTCAGCCTGAACAATCACCAGCTCAGCCTGAACAATCACCAGCTCAGTCTGAACAATCACCAGCTCAGCCTGAACAATCACCAGCTCAGCCCCATCAATCACCAGCTCAGCCCCATCAATCACCAGCTCAGCCCCATCAATCACCAGCTCAGCCCCATCAATCACCAGCTCAGCCCCATCAATCACCAGCTCAGCCCCATCAATCACCAGCTCAGCCCCATCAATCACCAGCTCAGCCCCATCAATCACCAGCTCAGCCCCATCAATCACCAGCTCAGCCCCATCAATCACCAGCTCAGCCCCATCAATCACCAGCTCAGCCCCATCAATCACCAGCTCAGCCCCATCAATCACCAGCTCAGCCCCATCAATCACCAGCTCAGCCCCATCAATCACCAGCTCAGCCCCATCAATCACCAGCTCAGCCCCATCAATCACCAGCTCAGCTCCATCAATCACCAGCTCAGCCCCATCAATCACCAGCTCAGCCCCATCAATCACCAGCTCAGCTCCATCAATCACCAGCTCAGCTCCAACAATCACCAGCTCAGCCTGAACAATCACCAGCTCAGTCTGAACAATCACCAGCTCAGCCTGAACAATCACCAGCTCAGCCTGAACAATCACCAGCTCAGCTCCATCAATCACCAGCTCAGCTCCAACAATCACCAGCTCAGCTTCATCAATCACCAGCTCAGCCCCAACAATCACCAGCTCAGCTTCATCAATCACCAGCTCAGCCTGAACAATCACCAGCTCAGCCTGAACAATCACCAGCTCAGCCCCATCAATCACCAGCTCAGCCCCATCAATCACCAGCTCAGCCCCATCAATCACCAGCTCAGCCCCATCAATCACCAGCTCAGCCCCATCAATCACCAGCTCAGCCCCATCAATCACCAGCTCAGCCCCATCAATCACCAGCTCAGCCCCATCAATCACCAGCTCAGCCCCATCAATCACCAGCTCAGCCCCATCAATCACCAGCTCAGCCCCATCAATCACCAGCTCAGCCCCATCAATCACCAGCTCAGCCCCATCAATCACCAGCTCAGCTCCATCAATCACCAGCTCAGCTCCAACAATCACCAGCTCAGCTCCATCAATCACCAGCTCAGCTCCAACAATCACCAGCAGAATTCCATTAGCTCAGCTCCATCAATCACCAGCTCAGCTTCATCAATCACCAGCTCAGCCCCAACAATCACCAGCTCAGCTCCATCAATCACCAGCTCAGCTCCAACAATCACCAGCAGAATTCCATTAGCTCAGCTCCATCAATCACCAGCTCAGCTTCATCAATCACCAGCTCAGCCCCAACAATCACCAGCTCAGCTCCATCAATCACCAGCTCAGCTCCAACAATCACCAGCTCAGCTCCAACAATCACCAGCTCAGCTTCATCAATCACCAGCTCAGCCCCAACAATCACCAGCTCAGCCCCAACAATCACCAGCTCAGCTTCATCAATCACCAGCTCAGCCTGAACAATCACCAGCTCAGCCTGAACAATCACCAGCTCAGCCTGAACAATCACCAGCTCAGTCTGAACAATCACCAGCTCAGCCTGAACAATCACCAGCTCAGCCCCATCAATCACCAGCTCAGCCCCATCAATCACCAGCTCAGCCCCATCAATCACCAGCTCAGCCCCATCAATCACCAGCTCAGCCCCATCAATCACCAGCTCAGCCCCATCAATCACCAGCTCAGCCCCATCAATCACCAGCTCAGCCCCATCAATCACCAGCTCAGCCCCATCAATCACCAGCTCAGCCCCATCAATCACCAGCTCAGCCCCATCAATCACCAGCTCAGCCCCATCAATCACCAGCTCAGCCCCATCAATCACCAGCTCAGCCCCATCAATCACCAGCTCAGCCCCATCAATCACCAGCTCAGCTTCATCAATCACCAGCTCAGCCCCAACAATCACCAGCTCAGCCCCAACAATCACCAGCTCAGCTTCATCAATCACCAGCTCAGCCTGAACAATCACCAGCTCAGCCTGAACAATCACCAGCTCAGCCTGAACAATCACCAGCTCAGTCTGAACAATCACCAGCTCAGCCTGAACAATCACCAGCTCAGCCCCATCAATCACCAGCTCAGCCCCATCAATCACCAGCTCAGCCCCATCAATCACCAGCTCAGCCCCATCAATCACCAGCTCAGCCCCATCAATCACCAGCTCAGCCCCATCAATCACCAGCTCAGCCCCATCAATCACCAGCTCAGCCCCATCAATCACCAGCTCAGCCCCATCAATCACCAGCTCAGCCCCATCAATCACCAGCTCAGCCCCATCAATCACCAGCTCAGCCCCATCAATCACCAGCTCAGCCCCATCAATCACCAGCTCAGCCCCATCAATCACCAGCTCAGCCCCATCAATCACCAGCTCAGCCCCATCAATCACCAGCTCAGCCCCATCAATCACCAGCTCAGCTCCATCAATCACCAGCTCAGCTCCAACAATCACCAGCTCAGCTTCATCAATCACCAGCTCAGCCCCAACAATCACCAGCTCAGCTCCATCAATCACCAGCTCAGCTCCAACAATCACCAGCAGAATTCCATTAGCTCAGCTCCATCAATCACCAGCTCAGCTTCATCAATCACCAGCTCAGCTCCAACAATCACCAGCTCAGCTTCATCAATCACCAGCTCAGCCCCAACAATCACCAGCTCAGCTCCATCAATCACCAGCTCAGCTCCAACAATCACCAGCAGAATTCCATTAGCTCAGCTCCATCAATCACCAGCTCAGCTCCATCAATCACCAGCTCGGCTCCAACAATCACCAGCTCAGCTTAATCAATCACCAGCTCAGCTCCAACAATCACCAGCTCAGCTCCAAGAGCCAAGAGGTATTGACCATTTTATAAACCAAACATTGCAGCAAGCAATAGGTAAAGCTCCAAGTTCAGTTCTGCTGGTGACTCGAAGTGCCGTCTATGGTTCCCAGCAGAACTATTCCAGTTGTAGGGGCAGGAAGTCGTTCTGGATGTTTGTAACATTTTTGAGTTACAAACTGAGGTTACTTCCTGCCTGGCTGAATTGCTGTCAGCATCATGTTCAGTGTGCATGACTTAATATTTTTATTTGTAAAATGTGTTGGTGTCATCACTGCAAATATCTCTCCATGGGGTATGGAATGTTTATGTAATATTTCCCACAAGCGGCTACTGTTAAGATGAATTTCCAATTTACACTCTGTCTCTCTCCATCTCCCTCTTGTTCTTTGCCCTCGTCTCAGCCTCTATCTTTCCAGCTGTCTCCACCTATCTTTCTACCTCCGTCTTGGTTCCTCTCTTTCTCCCCATCGTCATAGAACCATAGAATCCCTGCAGTGAAGAAGGAGGTCATCCGGTCCATCCAGTCAGCTCCGACTCTCTGTAAGAGCACCCGACCTAGGCCCATTACCCCAACCTATACTGTAACCCCACTTAACCTGGACATTTTTGGACACTAAAGGGCAATTTAGTATGGCCAATCCACCTTACCTGCACCTCTTTGGACTGCGGGAGGAAACCGAAGCACCCGGAGGAAACCCACACAGACGCGGCGAGGAAGTGCAAACTCCACGCAGTCACCCAAGGCCGGAATTGAACCCGGGACCCTGGAGCTGTGGGGCAGCAGTGCTAACCACCGTGTCGCCCTCTATTTCGTGTCTCTGTCTGTTTTCACCTGTGTTTTTTCTAGGTCTTTGCAGCTACCTATCTCAATTTCCCCTCCACTACCTGCCCAGTTACCCAGCTCTTGGTATTTTGCTGTTGGGTTAAAGCGGTTCTCTGCTTTGAGAGTCAAGGGCTGTTCCAGCACTCAGCCAGGGGTGGGCATCTCACAGCGCCACGCTTCAGGGGACTGAAAACCCAGGCTGAATATTAAACAACATCCATAAATAACCAGCACAGGAGCCAGGAGAGTGAGCTTCGAGACTGTGACACAAACCCTAGCTTCCCAGAGACGGGATTCCTGGTGTGCGGAGGCGTGTATGTTGCAGATCACATCAGCAACTATCTGAATACAAGGTGGGCGGGTTTGCAGCCATTCCTGAAGCAGACTTCGTGACCACATCTTTACTGAGCAATGTATAATGTGCCGGGATAGAATCTGGGGCCAGAAGAAGCCATTAAAACTCAAGCCGGCTGGAAACCAGCGAGAGGGTGTTGTCCTGTGATGGAGGGATGGAAGGAGATGGATATTAACAGTGTGTGGAAGAGGGACAGAGAAGAAGACACAAATAGACAGCGAGGGAGAGACCGAGAGAGAGGGAGTGACAGACAGAAGAGAGAAACAGTGGACAAATAGAGACAAAAATAGTGAAAGATAATCAGAGAAAATGGGAGGGAAAAGACTGCAGCGGGATTAAACATGAGAGCGGAAGGGATGAGGAAGAGGGAGACACCGAAACAGATAGACTGCGAGAAGGGTGAGAGAGAGGCAGAGGAAAGAGAGAGAGAGAAAATGAGGGGGAAGCCTCGGGCGCTCCCAGTAACTGGACTGTCAGCTCCTCCATCACTAACCGAGGCTCCCCCTCTCCCGCCTTCCCCAATGAATCTCTGCAAACACCAATCACCGGGCAGCTCACAGCCCCTCAGAGTCCACGTCCATCTGTGGGCAGGGGCTGTAAACAGCTGGCAGGAGGAGAGTGTCTCCCAGTATAGAGCTGGCAGGAGGAGAGTGTCTCCCAGTATAGAGCTGGCAGGAGGAGAGTGTCTCCCAGTATAGAGCTGGCAGGAGGAGAGTGTCTCCCAGTATAGAGCTGGCAGGAGGAGAGTGCCTCCCAGTATAGAGCTGGCAGGAGGAGAGTGTCTCCCAGTATAGAGCTGGCTGGAGGAGAGTGTCTCCCAGTATAGAGCTGGCTGGAGGAGAGTGTCTCCCAGTATAGAGCTGGCAGGAGGAGAGTGTCTCCCAGTATAGAGCAGGCAGGAGGAGAGTGTCTCCCAGTATAGAGCTGGCAGGAGGAGAGTGTCTCCCAGTATAGAGCTGGCAGGAGGAGAGTGTCTCCCAGTATAGAGCTGGCAGGAGGAGAGTGTCTCCCAGTATAGAGCTGGCAGGAGGAGAGTGTCTCCCAGTATAGAGCTGGTTGGAGGAGAGTGTCTCCCAGTATAGAGCTGGCAGGAGGAGAGTGTCTCCCAGTATAGAGCTGGCAGGAGGAGAGTGTCTCCCAATATAGAGCTGGCAGGAGGAGAGTGTCCCCCAGTACAGAGCTGGCAGGAGGAGAGTGTATCCCAGTACAGAGCTGGCAGGAGGAGAGTGTCTCCCAGTATAGAGCTGGCAGGAGGAGAGTGTCTCCCAGTACAGGCAGGCTGCCCACTCCATAAACCAAGAATAAAATATACTTTGCTCATAAGTGTGTACATTTACATAACCGATCAAATTTGACATTAGATTAAGCAGTATCAATCAGTTCAATACAATAGACTAGACATTACAGGTTATTTTTATGTGGTATATGCTCGTTCAGCGAGTTCGCGCACTGCACTGCAATGATTCTGTGATATATTTATTTCATGTCAACCATGCTTGGTGTACGCAGTTCAACGTTTTCACAACGTACTATGGCAGAAAGACCTTGGACAGTGTTTGTTTTCCTTTGAGCTCGGCAGGCAGCTGCCTCATGCTGTTGTGTATCCTTCACCATGTCGTGCTGGACCTTGGGAAGTGCCAATCCACATCAATCATAGAACATTACAGCGCAGTACAGGCCCTTCGGCCTTCGATGTTGCGCCGACCTGTGAAACCAATCAGTCAATGACAGCTGAGGGAGCTCCCAGAACAAGCAGCTATCTCCCAGCAGAAACAGCCCGCTTTCTGCTGATCCTACAATAGAAAGGATACTTAATTATAGATTGTTCTCAGCACAGACACTGCCCACAGAACAGACTGTCTCCACTACAGACTGGCCACAGAACAGATTATTTCCACTACAGACAGACTGCTCCAGTACAGTCACATTGTAACTGTTCTGACAGAGTGGCCCAGTACAGAGAGACTTCTCCCAGTGCAGACAGTTTCACCCAGTACAGTCACACTGCACCGATGCAGACTGATTAACACGGCACAAACATACTTCCCCCAGTGCAGACAATTTCAACTAGTACAGTCACACTGCACCTGCACGTACAGAGTGGCCTAGTACAGAGAAACATCCCCAGTGCAGACATTTCAATCTAGTACAGACAGATTAACACGGTACAAACAGACTAACCCCAGTGCAGACAGTTTCACCCAGTAGTCACACTGCACCTACACATACACAATGTTGCCTGGTATGGAGGGAAGATCTTATGAGGAAAGGCTGAGGGACTTGAGGCTATTTTTGTTAGAGAGAAGGTTAAGGGGTGACTTAATTGAGGCATAAAAGATGATCAGACGATTGGATAGGGTGGACAGTGAGAGCCTTTTTCGTCAGATGATGATGTCTAGCAGGAAGGGACATAGCTTTAAATTGAAGGGAGATAGATATAAGACAGATGTCAGAGGTAGGTTCTTTACTCCGAGAGTAGTAAGGGCGTGGAATGCCCTGCCTGCAACAGTAGTGGACTCGCCAACACTAAGGACATTCAAATGGTCATATCATAGACATATGGACAATAAGGGAATAGTGTAGATGGGCTTTAGAGTGGTTTCACAGGTCGGCGCAACATCGAGGGCCGAAGGGCCTGTACTGCGCTGTAATGTTCTATGCAGAGTGGCCCAGTATGGAGAGACATCCCCAGTGCAGACAGTTCCATCTAGTACAGTCACACTGCACCTATACATACAGGGCCCAGTACAGAGAGATATCCCCAGTGCAGACAGTTTCACCCAGTACAGTCACACTGCACCTATACAGACACACTGCACCTGTACAGACAGAGTGACCCAGTATGGAGAGACATCCCTAGTACAGACAGTTTCACCCAGTACAGACATACTGCATCTATACAGACACACTGCACCTGTACACACAGTGACCCAGTACAGAGAGACATCTCCAGTAGTTTCACCCAGTACAGACACTGCATCTGTATAGACAGAATGACCCAGTACAGAAAGACATCTCCAGTACAGACTGCTCCCCCCCCCCCCCGCAATGCAAACAGTCTGTCCCCAATGCAGACAATCTCTCAGTGCAGACAGACTGTCCCGAGTTCAGTCAGACTGTCCCCAGTACGTACAGACTGTCTCCCAGTTCAAACAGACTCCCCAGTACAGGCAGATTGAATCTACAACTTCCCCCTCCCCCACTCTCTCCCTCTCTCTTTCCGGTGTTGAAAGTTGGCCTCTTGCCAGTGTTGGCAGTTTTAGTCGCAGTCAGATTGCAGTGCGGTTGCGCAGCTCGGCCTCCGGCTCCATCTGTTTACTGCCATTGCTATTGAACTTTGCAGTTGTGCGTCATTCTGTTGAAAGCAGGGTTCCCCACACAGGCTGCTCCTGCTGCAGATCCAGGCTCTCCCAATCAGGGTCTCCCTCTGTACACCCAGCCCTACAGCCAGCTCTATCTCTCATTGATATACACACAGGAACAGGAGAACCAGAGCAGGACATCCCCAATGACAGATAATCCCGTGAAAACAGCATTAAACTCCAGTGTCAGTGTCATTTCCAGCGACAATATCAGGAAGTACTCGAACACTCAAATTCAATGTTTAAAGCGCCTGTGTGGTAATATTAACCCCACTTTGCTACACCCAGTAACATTTTTAAAGTCCCTTTCACATAGTGAAATATCTCAGGATTCTTCTGAGGAATATTATAAAATACAATTCGATACCAGCTGCAGATATTGGTGGGGATTTGCCCGTGTTCTCCGCAAGCGAAAACAGTGACCTGGGCGCAAATGGCCGCGAGTTCCCGGCGGGACTTAATGTTGCCCCCTCTTCCCCCCCCCCCCCCGGGCGGTACTTCATGCTGCCCCCTCCCTCCGGCACGCCCCCCCCCCGGGCGGTACTTCATGCTGCCCCCTCCCTCCGGCACGGTTTACAACAGCTTTATAAAAATGTGAAACTGGCGACCTCTCTGAGTGGGTTTTGGAGGTCATAGAATCCCGACAGTGGAGAATGAAGCCATTCGGCTCATTGAGTCTGCACCAGCCCTTGGAAGAGCACACTACTTAAGCTCACGCCTCCACCCTATCACCATAACCCCACCGAACCTTTTGGATACTAAGGGCAATTTTGGACACTAAGGGCAATTTATCATGGCCAATCCACCTAACCTGCACATCTTTGGACTGTGGGAGGAAACCGGAGCACCGGGAGGAAACCCATGTACACATGGGGAGGATGTGCAGACTCCGCACAGACAGTGACCCAAGCTGGAATCGAACCTGGGACCCTGGAGCTGTGAAGCAATTGTGCTATCCACAATGCTACCGTGCTGCCCTTAAATCCAAGGCTTTATCCAAGAGTGGGGGTGTCAATTACAAGGAGTCACGGTTTCAAGGTGAGAGGGGGAAAGTTTAAGGGAGATGTGCGTGGAAAGTTTTTTACGCAGAGTGTGGTGGGTGCCTGGAACGCTTTGCCAGCGGAGGTGGTAGAGGCGGGCCCGATAGCATCATTTAAGATGCATCTAGACAGATATATGAACGGGCGGGGAACAGAGGGAAGTAGATCCTTGGAAAATAGGCGTCAGGTTTCGACAAAGGATCTGGATCGGTGCAGGCTGGGAGGGCCGAAGGGCCTGTTCCTGTGCTGTAATTTGCTTTGTTCTTTGTTCCCGGCTTCGCTCTCAGACTCTCTTTCTCGCTGTGTTATCCCCATGCTCCATTCTCAGTCTCACTCTTTTTCACATTCTTTTATCCTCCGGGCTCTGCTCTCAGTCACGCTCTTTCTCACCTGCTCTCAGTGGCGCTCTTTCTCTCTCCTTTATCCTCCTGGCATCGCTCTCTGTCTCACTCTTTCTCCCACTTGTATCCTCCTGGTTCCGCTCTTAGTCTCGCTCTTGGTCTTCTTTGCCTCTTTTATCCACCCACCTCCACTCTCAGTCTCACTCTTTCTCACTCCTTTACCCTCCCGGCTCTGCTCTTAGACTCTCTCTTTCTCACTCTTTTATCCTCCTGGCTTGTCAGCCTATTGACTGCCAATTCCGACTCCATCGAATCGGACACCGTTTTTCATTGGAATCGAATGAGTTCCACATGGTGCCGGTGCTAACCCATTGGTAGTATGTATTAGGGGTCATATGGGACTGTGAAGCCGTGATGCTATTGGCTGACAGATCCCGGGTCCTGGTTGGCTGTTGACTCCTGGCTCCGCCCTGAAGGCGGAGTATAAGAACCCAAGCTTTTCCCCGCCGCTCCATTCTGTTGCTGAACTGCTGGGGACAAGTCTCGCTTATTAAAGCCTCATCGACTTCATCTCTACTCGTCTCTCTCGTAAGTCATTGTGCGCTACAATTTATTAAGCGAGCTTAAAGGACTATGGAGCTCCGGATCGCCCCGGAATGCCTGCGGATCAGCCCCCACGCAGCGAACTCGGCAGCAGTTTTTAAACACTGGCAAGCTTGTTTTGAAGGCTACCTCCGAACGGCCCGGGCCCGGCCGGATCACGGAAGACCAGAAAATGCAGGTCCTGCATTCGAGGGTAAGCCCGGAAATTTACCCTCTCATAGAAGACGCAGAGGATTTCCCGACGGCGCTCGCAGCACTGAAGAGCATCTACGTTCGCCCCGTGAACCAGGTCTACACACGCTACCAACTCGCAACGAGACGGCAAAGTCCCGGAGAATCGTTCGAGGAATTCTACGCCGCGCTGCTAATTTTGGGATGGGGCTGCAGCTGCCCGCCGGTGAACGCGATTGAACACACGGACATGCTAATTCGCGATGCGTTTGTGGCAGGTATGAACTCTCCCCAAATCCGCCAAAGACTTTTAGAAAAAGAGTCGCTAGGACTATCAGAGGCACGGGCCATTGCAGCTTCCCTAGATGTGGCCTCGCAAAACGCCCGCGCCTACGGCCCCGACCGCGCGGCAGCCCCTTGGGTTCCGTGGACCCCCCCCCTCACAGGCTTGCGCGGTTAAAGCGCCAGATCATCCCGGGGGGGCCCGCTGCTATTTCTGCGGGCAAGCGAAACACCCTTGGCAGCGCTGCCCGGCCCGCGCAGCTATTTGCAAAAGCTGCGGCAAGAAGGGCCATTACGCGGCTGTGTGCCGGTCCCGGGGGGTCGCCGCAATCCCCGGAGAAGAACGAGCCCAACGCATACCAAACGCTCCCCAACCCCCCCCCCCCCCCCAGCGACCCGGGGGCGCCGCCATTTTGGGTCCCGGCCACCACGAGGGGAGGATGGGCGCCGCCATCTTTTGACTCCCCAGCCACGTGCGATTCATGGGGGCGGCCATTTTGTCCACCCCCGGCCGCGTGCGATTCATGGACGCCGCCATCTTGGATGACAACAAAGGACCCCAGCATCGACGGCTCCACGGGGTCCGAAGAAGACGCCGAGACACTACGACCACGACTGGCTTTGGTGACGCTGGACCAATCACGGCCCCGGACGCTCCAGACGACGACAACAACGGTGCTGATCAACGGACACGAGACATCATGCTTGATCGACTCCGGGAGCACCGAAAGTTTCATTCACCCCGACACGGTAAGACGCTGTTTTCTGACCATCCATCCAAGTACGCAAAAGATTTCCCTAGCTGCAGGATCCCACTCCGTAGAGATCGAAGGGTTCTGCATCGCGAACCTAACGGTGCAAGGGAGGGAGTTTAAAAACTACAGGCTCTACGTCCTTCCCCCAACTCTGCGCGCCCACATTACTGGGATTAGATTTCCAGTGTAACCTGCAGAGCCTAACATTTCAATTCGGCGGCCCAATACCCCCACTCACTATCTGCGGCCTCGCAACTCTCAAGGTTGAACCGCCGTCCTTGTTTGCAAACCTCACCCCGGATTGCAAACCCGTCGCCACTAGGAGCAGACGGTACAGCGCCCAGGACCGGATATTTATTCGGTCTGAAGTCCAGCGGTTGCTGAAGGAAGGCATAATCCAGGCCAGCAATAGTCCCTGGAGAGCCCAGGTGGTAGTAGTAAAGACCGGGGAAAAGCAAAGGATGGTCATAGACTATAGCCAGACCATCAACAGGTACACACAGCTAGATGCGTACCCTCTCCCCCGCATATCCAACATGGTAAATCGGATTGCCCAGTATAAGGTTTTCTCCACCGTGGACCTCCAGTCCGCCTACCACCAGCTCCCCATCCGCCCAGGTGACCGCAAGTACACAGCCTTCGAGGCAGACGGGCGTCTATACCACTTCCTAAGGGTCCCATTTGGTGTCACGAACGGGGTCTCGGTCTTCCAACGGGAGATGGACCGAATGGTTGACCAGCACGGGTTGCAGGCCACGTTCCTGTATCTCGACAACATAACCATCTGCGGCCACGATCAGCAGGACCACAACGCCAACCTCCAAAAATTCCTCCAGACCGCTAACGCCTTGAACCTCACATACAACGAGGAAAAGTGCGTTTTTAGCACAAACCGGCTGGCCATCCTGGGATACGTAGTGCGCAATGGGATAATAGGCCCCGACCCCGAACGCATGCGCCCCCTCATGGAATTTCCCCTCCCCCACTGCTCCAAAGCCCTGAAACGTTGCCTGGGGTTCTTTTCATATTACGCCCAGTGGGTCCCCCAGTATGCAGACAAGGCCCGCCCGCTAATACAGACCACTACCTTCCCCCTGTCGACAGAGGCTCGCCAGGCCTTCAGCCGCATCAAAGCGGATATCGCAAAGGCCACGAAGCGCGCCATCGACGAGTCCCTCCCCTTCCAGGTCGAGAGCGACGCCTCCGACGTAGCTCTGGCGGCCACCCTTAACCAAGCGGGCAGACCCGTGGCCTTTTTCTCCCAAACCCTCCACGCCTCAGAAATCCGCCACTCCTCAGTGGAAAAGGAAGCCCAAGCCATAGTGGAAGCTGTGCGACATTGGAGGCATTACCTGGCCGGCAGGAGATTCATTCTCCTCACCGACCAACGGTCGGTAGCCTTCATGTTCGATAATGCACAGCGGGGCAAAATTAAAAATGATAAGATCTTTAGGTGGAGGATCGAGCTCTCCACCTTCAACTACGAGATCTTGTACCGTCCCGGAAAGCTGAACGAGCCGTCCGATGCCCTATCCCGCAGCACATGTGCCAACGCACAAATAGACCGTCTCCAAGCCCTCCACGAGGACCTCTGCCACCCGGGGGTCACTCGGTTCTACCACTTTATAAAGTCCCGCAACCTCCCCTACTCTGTGGAGGAGGTCCGTACAGTCACCAGGAACTGCCACATCTGCGCGGAGTGCAAACCGCACTTTTTCAGGCCGGATAGAGCGCACCTGATCAAGGCTTCCTGCCCCTTTGAACGCCTCAGTCTGGATTTCAAAGGGCCCCTCCCCTCCACCGACTGCAACACATACTTCCTGAATGTGGTGGACGAGTACTCCCGTTTCCCCTTCGCCATCCCCTGCCCCGACATGACAGCGGCCACAGTCATTAAAGCCCTTGGTACCATATTCACACTGTTCGGTTGCCCCGCATATATCCATAGCGACAGGGGGTCCTCCTTCATGAGTGACGAGCTGCGCCAGTTCCTGCTCAGCAAGGGCATAGCCTCGAGCAGGACGACCAGCTACAACCCCCGGGGGAACGGGCAAGTAGAGAGGGAGAACGGCACGGTCTGGAAGACCGTCCTACTGGCCCTACGGTCCAGGGATCTCCCAGTTTCCCGGTGGCAGGAGGTCCTCCCGGACGCTCTCCACTCCATCCGGTCGCTGCTGTGTACCACCACTAACCAAACGCCTCATGAGCGCCTCCTTGTCTTCCCCAGGAAGTCCTCCTCCAGAACGTCGCTGCCGACCTGGCTGGCGGCCCCAGGACCCATCTTGCTCCGGAAACATGTGCGGGCGCACAAGTCGGACCCGTTGGTCGAGAGGGTTCACCTCCTCCACGCGAACCCGCAGTACGCCTACGTGGCGTACCCCGACGGCCGACAGGACACGGTCTCCCTGGGAGACCTGGCGCCCGCCGGCAACACACACACCCCCCCGACACCGATCATCCCCTCCCTACCACCGGCGCACCCTGCGATCACCCCCTTCCCGGGAGGATCGGTCCTCCTCCCGTGTCCGCCCAGGAGTGAAACAGGAACAAACACCGAAACGCTCCCGGAGACGACAACGCCGGAACAAGCACCTGCACCACCACCGGGGCTGAGTGATCGACGAGGAAGACCAGACCGCCCGCTCGACTCGTTGGAATCGGCGTGACACCAAGAATGTTGTTGGACTGTAACAAAAAAATTTTCTCTTACTAATATTGTAAATAGTTTCACAAACCTTGTACATAGCCCAGTGTAGGGCTAAAACTGTAATGACATGCCCGAAAATTTTCCTCCCAGGACCAGCCTTGTAAACCCCTACCACCATGCGAACCACCACCCCGCCGGGTTCATTTTTAACAAGGGGTGAATGTGGTAGTATGTATTAGGGGTCATGTGGGACTGTGAAGCCGTGATGCTATTGGCTGACAGATCCCGGGTCCTGGTTGGCTGTTGACTCCTGGCTCCGCCCTGAAGGCGGAGTATAAGAACCCGAGCTTCTCCCCGCCGCTCCATTCTGTTGCTGAACTGCTGGGGACAAGTCTCGCTTAATAAAGCCTCATCGACTTCATCTCTACTTGTCTCTCTCGTAAGTCATTGTGCGCTACACCCATTAATACTCCAGGAGGAACACTGTGGGATACTGGATGGGATTAGCATAAAGATAGAGGAAGTAATCAAAGGATTGAAATCCTTGTAAGTTGATAAGTGGTTACGGCCAGATGGATTGTTTCTGAGGCTTCTGAAGGCGGTAAGGGAGTAGATGCTCTGAGGATGATTTTCTAATCCTCACTAAATACAGGGGAGGTACCGGTGGACTGGAGAAATACAAACGTGATTCCATTGTTTAAAAAGGGATCAAAGGAAATGTCAAACAATGAAAGGCCAGTTAGTCTTAACGTCAGTGGTGGGCAAATTAGTAGAATCAATCCTGAGAGATAGGATTAACTGTCACATAGAAATGATGTGGAGATGCTGGTGTTGGACTAGGGTGGGCTCAGGAAGAAGTCTTACAACACCAGGTGAAAGTCCAACAGGTTTGTTTTGAATCACTAGCTTTCGGAGCGCTGCTCCTTCCTCAGGTGAATGAAGAGGTGGGTTCCAGAAACACATCTTTAGACAGTCAATGATGGAACACGATACTTGAATGCGAGTCTTTGCAGGTAAATAAGTCTTTACAGGTTCAGACGGAGCAACTGAAGAGAGGGATAATCACAGGTTAAAGAGGTGTGAATTGTCTCAAGCCAGGACAGTTGGTAGGATTTTGCAAGCCCAAGCCAGATGGTGGGGGATGAATGTAATGTGACATGAATCCAAGGTCACGTAGAAAGGCATGGACTAGTCCGGGATAGTCGGCATGGATTTGTGAAAGGAAAGACTTGCCTCACAAATTTGATTGAATTCTTTGAGGAGGTGACATGAAGGTAGTGCAGATGGATTTTAGCAAGGCTATTGACAAAGTCCCACATGGCACCCCACCCTGTACCACATGCCAGCATCCATACTGTCAGCCCTGGCCACAAAGGGCACCAGCTGCCCACCCCCTGTGCTGCATGCACCTGACTGCCGAACACTGTATGCTTTTGGTCTCTCCACCCCCCCCCCCCCACACCACCACGCAGTGTCCGTCTCCCCCACCCCCCGCACCCCCCAGGAGAGAGTGAGAGAAAACCGGAGGGCAGCCACCTGACCTGTGGTCCCTCACCATTGTAAAGCAGCTGGCTCTGGACCTGCTCAGTGCTCGCAGAGAGAGGACAATCGCTGAGGCGGAGATCGGCATTAGGCAACCAAGTGAGCCCTCGCTCAGTTATGGTGTCCCCTATGGCATGCATGGCACAGCACCCAACCCACCTCACCACCCCTCACCACCCACTCATCACTCCTACACAACCATCGCATCACCCCACCTCCGCACACCACCCCAACCTGCGATCCAATCAAGCATCATGTCTTGTGCCATGCAGGATCTGATGAGGCTGGTCCTTCTGGTGTCCCGCACCCCCAACTCCAAGCAGATTCCAACGACGCGGCAGTAATAGATCGCAAAGGGAGCCACAAAGGCCAGCCCGAGACATTCTGGAGCACCAGTCCGGGGATGACACCAACTTTCCATCACAGCCTTTCCCAACCTACTCCACCATTCTAGAGACGCTCACCCCGGTTGGGCACTTTAGTGAATAGGCTCCCGGGACACTATCTGGTGCGCATCACTCACATGCAGCAGTACATCAGGCGGAGATAGGAACCCCCAAGAGGGCGGACAGCCCGACACCAAGGATTAGCTGCTGTCCAGACAGGTCTCAGGCCTCTGGAATGTGCGGTCCCATCGCTAATGGAGATGCAGACACAGAGCCAAGGACTACATGAGGGATTGTCAGCAACCATCCTGCTCCTGCAGGTGCAGTTGAAGGAATCCGACAACCTGCAGCGGGGGGAGGCAGTGCCGACCATGTGACCACCCAGGCCAACACCGCACAGGTGGTTTCCAAGGTGGAGGACTTGGGAGTGAAGGTATCGGCCGTGCATCAAGATTTCTAAGACCTGGGGCACTCTGTGCAGGCGGTGGCTGAGGCCCAGGACAGGAGTGCCCTGTCACAGGCAGCTATATACCAGAGCCACCTGGACATTTCAGTGGCGCTCTAGAGCTTGGCCCAGCCACAGCGGGCTATGGCTGAGGGCGTCAACGGTATTGCCTGGCTGACCTGAGCCAGTCCCAGAGAGAAGTAACACAGTCACTGTGTGATGTGGCACTGTCCCAGAGGGAGTGGCCTAGTCCCTGTGCTCCATGGCCGTAAGCATTGAGACCCTGTCGAGAGGTGGCGGTGGAGCTCCAGCAGTTCACTTCGGTCACACCCCGTTCCATGGAGAAGCCCGAGGGCCATCGGGCACCCCGGGGAAGGAGGAGATGATTGGGCCCGTGCCAGTGACCCATGCAGGGGAGGTGCCAGAACACTGCAGCGCCTTGGACTCCTCCCCTCCTGACCTTGGCACATCGATGGGCAGCAGGCAGAACAGGGTGGGACCACGCCACCTTGGACACCCGAGAGACTGCTGGGCCCATCATGCCTGGTCGTTCCAGAGGACCCAGGTTGCAGGGTAGGAATCGCAGCAGGCCACCTCCACCCCCGATGTATCACCTGGGGATCCACCTAGATGTAGGGTTAGGACCCGTAAGGCTGAAAGGTAGACATCAGTTAAGTTTGCATGGGTTCAGCACACAGGATAGCATTAGGGGCTAGGGCGCAAACCATTATAGAGGTGTTATGTTGAAAGTAAACACCAGTGCACAAAAGTTCCAAACTGCCTCGGTACTCTTTCAGAAGGGTGTGAAGGATGGGCTGGGCTGGCTGCAAAAGGGGTGTTTGGGGTGGGGGTGTGTGGCAATGGGCAGATATTGGAGGTTGGCATGTGCCAGGCCCCCAGGTCGGACACCGCACATCGCCCCAGAACCTCACCCCTCCCTCCCAACCCCAAATCGCCCCTCTCTCCCCACGCACCCCGTCCCCACCTTCGCACCCCACCATGTGATGGAATGGTCAGCTCGCATGCAGGGATCACCCAGGTGGATGATGGAAAGTGCTACTGTGGGCAAGAGTCAGCGCAGAGCAGGTTGTAGTCATCCTCCATCCCATGAACCAGACCTGCTGTTACGTCCAAACCAGAGCCCGCACTCCGTAGTGAGACAGGTAGGAATCGTGGAGGGAGTTGAGGGGGCGGGTGAATGCGGTGGGGAGGGTTGTCATGGGAGTTGGTGGTCCGCCGAGAGAATTAGAACATTCCATGTGCGCTGGCCCTGACGCACAAGTTGTGTACTCTCCTGTGCATGCCGGGTCATGCCCTGCCTATGCAGACCATCCTCTGCATCCGCCTCGTCGGACGAGTTCATCCCCCTCCTCCAGCACATCACCCTTCTACTGCGTGATGTTGTGGAGGATGCAGCAGGCAACCATGATATGGGATAACCTCCTTGCACTATTCTCCAGAGCGGCCAGCAGGCTGAACCGTATCTTCTGGATGCTGAAGAACCGATCGATCACGCCACTCGTCGCTGCATGGATGTTGGTCTGTGGCCTCCTGATAGGCGTCATCAACCATGACTGCAGTAGATAATCCTTGTGGCCTAGGAGCCAATCCCTCACACAGTGGGTGCACCTCGAAGATGTCAGGAACCGTCAAGTGTGACATGATGAAGGCGTTGTTCACGTTACCTGGGTAACGGGCACAGACGTGCAGTATGTGCTCATGATCACACACCAGCTGCACGCTCATCGAGTGGAACACCTTTGGATTTGTGAAGACCGGCCCAACATGGGCTGCTGCTTGTAAAAGGGGGCATCCCTGACCGGACATTTAGGGTCTCTGTGATGGCGCGGATGCACCTGTGCACCGAGGTCTGTGAGATGCCAGTGAGGCACCTGGAAGAACCACGTGGTGTAAAAGTTCTGGGTGCCCTTCATCTTGACAGCCACTGGGAGCAGGAGTTCTCCTCCATTCCCCTGCGGTGCCAGGTGCGCCATGATCCTGCAGATATATCACATTGTCTTCCTGCTCAGCCTGAGTCTTCAACAGCATGCCTGATCTGGCAGATCCTCGAATGACAGGCGCTGCCAGTACACACGAAGCTTCATGTGGCGCCTCCTTCCCACCTCCTCCACGGCCTGTTGGGCAGCCCGCTCTACATCCTCACTGGTTGCCTCCTGTTCCTCTGGGGCAGGCTCCACTGTTGCAGGGTCCGCCCCCGGCAGCTCCTGCTCGAACAGCTGTAGTGCTTCCCCCAGGACTGCGGCGGCCAGGATGAAGGCCACCATTCCTGGTTGGATTCTGATAGTCATTGTCTGCAGTGGGTGAATGGCAGACATATTAGCATGGTGTGTACCCCCGTGCCTGACCAGGTGCAATGGGCTACATGGAGGCCCCGGCCTGCACTTCAGTGTCTGCTCCTGAAGTTGCCTACCCCCTCCCTTCTCTGCTATCCCCACCTCCACCCCCGGCTGTTCTCCCTGACACTCTGCCCTCCGCAACGCACCCCTGGCCCTGTCGATGCCCGACACTGCAGGGGCCTCTGGCCCTGGCACCTGTCCCTACCGGCAGGGGTACCGATGGCTAGCGCAACCCATGCCAGAGATACTCTCTGCAGCCTCTGCCCGGCGCTTTCCTGTAGGGGCTGCTGTGGGCGTCCCTCTTGGGTGGGCCATGGCCATGCCCTGCTGGTGGGTGTCGCCTAGTTGTGTGTGGGGGGGGGGGGGGATGTTGGTGGGGTGGGGTTAGGGGTTGAGGTGCGTGGGGTAATGTGGTGGAGGAACCCATTCAGCCGGTGTCACTCTGCACAACCACGGGCCACTATGGGCGGTCAGTGCGGTGCCAGCAAGATGGCTGCCTTGCAGGCCGCAGCAATGGTGGTCCGTGCCTGGACACCCCGGTCTTGGGAAGGTCACCCCGACCCCATGGCTCATCTCCTGATCATCCCCCCCCCCCTGCTACTCACCCCCTGCCCTGGCAGACCCCAACCTCCCCAGCCAGCCCTGCTAGTGGCTGGACCAGAAGCCCTCTAGGAACATGTCCTATCTCTTCTCTCTCCCTCAGCAACCACGGCGCCTGCTTCCCGATTTTAAAAACCACAAGTGAAACTTACTGTCAGTAATTCCTCCTGGCAGAGACAGAGCATCGTGGAGGCCCTGGAGAATATCACGCCAGGCCCATTAATGATATGCAAACTGCATTTACTGTATGTCCGGAGTAGAATGCATTGACACCACTGTCGAGGCACGGGAGCACGGCATTCCATCAGGTGCGTGGCGGCAACCACAATTTTCGGTTTGCCCGATTCTCCGCTCAATTGCGCTTTGTGATTCCAGTATCGCTGGCAAAGAATCCCTACCATTGTCTTTAGCTTTAGTAAGATGGTGAGGTTAATGGGAGGAGCCAGGGGCTGAAGCAGTCAGGTGTTTTTGGAGTTCAGTTCAAGATCTGTCTGTGAACAGACAAGCAGTTTCTCTCAGAACAGTTTAGTTAAAAGGATTTTGCCTGTGAAAAAAGCAGCAGGTTCTGAAAGGGCTGGCAGGTTAATCAGTAGTTTGACACGGATGAGAATCTGCAAGCTGGTTCCTTAAGGACCTTCTCTTATAAAACAGTTTATCCAACACACCTATTTGCAGCAAGTATTCCTGGGCCTGTGAACTATATTTAAAGGTGGACTTTGAACTGAGATGGGCTTTGCTTGAATGGATCTAAAAGATGGCAGTTCGGAATTAGTGTTTCATTTCATTGTTAAGCATCATTTAACTGGTAATTATAAGTTATTTTCTTTATGATAAAGTTAGTTTTAAGACTGTCAATAATAAAGTTTGTTTTAAAATACATATCCCTATTTGTACATGAAATGTAGCACAGTGGGCTAAACAGCTGGCCTGTAATGCAGAACAAGACCAGCAGCACGGGTTCAATTCCCCTACTGGCCTCCCCGAATGTGGCGACTAGGGGCTTTTCACAGTAACTTCATTGAAGCCTACTTGTGACAATAAGCGATTTTAAATTTTAAAAAATCATTCCAGGAACAAAGTATCCTTTCACAGAATCACAGAATACTATAGTGCAAAAGAGGCCCTTCAGCCCATCGAGTCTGCACTGACACCTGAAAGGACCTGATCTGCCCATCTAATCCCACTTGCCACCACTTGGCCCATTGCCTTCAATGTTATGTATCCTCACAGTCTTACAAACTAAATTAAACATTAAGGTTTCTCTCCGATATCCAAGCCACCATTGGGGTCTGGTCCAGGATTGGAATAAAATTGGGAGCTCTTACTGGGTTTTAAAAGTATAATTCCTTGTTTGGCTTGGGATTATTGAATTTAAAGCCAGTGAGTGTGTGTGGATTGATGTTTTCTTTCAAATGTTACGGGTTAAGTGGTGAATGACTGATACAATGGTTCTCTCCATTGCAAAAAATATCCTTGGGTGTGGAAGAGGTCACTCAGGCTGGTTTACAAAGGATGGCTGAAACAAACCTTTGGGTTTGGTGGTCAAGCTGCAGTTGACTCAACCTGAAGAGGTGAGGAAGATGGAGATAATACGAGCATTAGCTCAGCATTTAAATTTGAATCATCATAATTAGCTGGAATTCAATTACAAATGAAATAATTAGAAATGCAGGGAAATGAGAAACAGAAATTTAAAAAACTGAAGAAAGTGGAAATGGAAGAAAAGGAGAGAGTGGCTATGGCAAAGGAATACGAAAAAGGGAGGACTTTTCAAAAGGAAACTTGATGCAGTAATGAAAAGATTAGCAAGTGAAGAAAGGGGTAAGCAATAAGATAGAGAAGCAAAGGAAAAAGAACCAATTTGAACTTCGGAAACTGGAATTGCAAAGAGAACAATAGAAACTGTAGGAGTTAAGGGAAGAAGCTGATGAAGCTCCTCCTCATAAAAGCCTAGTAGAGATATGTTTAAATATATTCAAGCACTGCCAAGGTTTGATGAAAAAGATGTGGAAGTTTTAATATCATTTGAGAAAGTCATTAAACAATTGAAGTGGCAAAAGTTGACGTGGATAGTGTTGTTTCAAATGTATTTAGTAGGTACAGGTAGTGAATTGTTGGCATCACCATCAGAGGAAGTATCTAGAGATTATGATGAGATGAGAAAAGCCTTATGAAAAAGTGCTTATGAACTGGTGCCAGAAGCTTACAAACAGAAGTTTAGAAACCTAAGGAAAGAACCAGGTCAGACGTGTGTAGAATTTGAAAGAATTTAATGAAATAATTTTGATAAGCGGATAAAAGCATTAAAAATAGACCAAAATGATGCTCTTAGGGAAACAATTATTTTGGAGGAATTTAACAATTCACTTCCCATAGTAGTGGGAACTTATGTGGAAGAGCAAAGAGTTAAAACTGCTAGAGTGACAGCAGAAATGGAGGGTGATTTTGAATTTGTTCATAAATTAAGGTTTGGTTTTCAACATCAGTCTCAATCTGTGATGGATAGAAGCTGGGAAAATGAAAAATTCGCAGGTGGTCAAGGCAAAGGAAGTCGAGTTGGAGATATTAAAGAAAATTTGTCTCAGGTTAAAAAGGAAACATGATAGTGGAAAAGAGATAAGAAAACTTAAATGTTTTCATTGTAATAAAGCTGGACACATGAAGTCGCACCGTTGGTTGTTTAGGAAAAGTACTGGGAAGACAGACCCGTTAAAACAAGATAAACTAGTGCGATTTATTAAAGTGTAAAAAAAACATGGTTCCGGTGGAAGAATGGCAACAGAGTATACAGCCTGTTCAGAGGTTGGTGGATAAGCAGGTGCCAGATCTTTTTAAAGATTTTATTTGTGAGAGTAAAGTTTACTTGTGTGTACAAGGTGGAGTAGGTGAGGAGATTAAGATCTTAAAGGACACAGGAGCAAGTAAATCTTTAATGGTTAGAGAAAAGGAGATATGTAGTTTGGAATAAGTATTGCCAGAAAAGGTGGTAATATGTGGAATTAGTGATGAAAGGAGTAGTGTGCCGCTCTGTCAGGTAAGGGTACAGAGTCCGGTGAAAGGTGGTGAAGTGGGAGTAATAGAGAAATTACCTTTCTCAGAGGTACAATTTATCATGGGTAATGACATAGCTGGATCACAAGTGCGGTTGATGCCTACTGTGCTTGAAAAGCCAATGGAAAGTCAGACAACTGAGGTGTTGCAAGACATATATCCTGGGGTGTTTCCTGATTGTGTGGTTACAAGATCACAAAGCTACAGGTTGAGACAGGAGGAAGAGAACTTGAGGAGTAAAGATAGGGAGCCTGAAGTTCAGTTGTTAGAAACCGTGTTGGATCAGATGGTTGGTGGATGAAGCGGATATCTTTAGTTCAAGAAAATTACTGAATTACAGTGGAAAGATTAAGAGATAAAGCAGTTGTATCAGAAATAGAATCTGAGTGTATACTGGAGTGTTATTACATCAGAAATCATATAGTAATGAGAAAATGGAGACCGTTGCAAATGAGTTCATCAGGAGGTTTTGAGGTAGTGCATGAGGTTCTAGTAGGGGGTCATTTAGGAGTAAGGAAATCTCAAGCAAAAATACAAAATCACTCTTATTGGCCTGGACTGCATAAGGATGTAACTGAATTTTGCTGTACATTTCACACATGTCAGGTAATAGGAATACCCCAAGTGGTAATCAAACCAGCACCCTTAATACCAATTACACCATTTTGAGGAAACTTTTTCTCGGATCCTAACAGATTGTGTGGGGCCCCTGCCTAAAATAAAAAGTCAGAATCCGTATTTGTTGACCATAATGGTAGTGTCTACTGTTACAGACACTTGGCCGGCTCTTAACAGTGACTAAGAGCTGGGACCAGAACCATAATGTTTTAAAGTTCCAAAGGTGGCGCAGGAAGATCGATTTGTTGCAGGAATGATAATAAAAGAAATAGGGCTTGGTTATTTTATAAACAGACTTTATTGAAACAAAATAAAAACAATATTTATAATTTTTAAACTTCCACCCGAACAATAACAGATTACAGGTGGTTTCTTAAACTCAACACATGAGTTACCATTAAACATCACTTCAAATGAACATACAGCTCTTATTCCACTTACCTAGGCAGGCAAAGATGATACTTGTATTTCTGAAGCAGTTTTCTGCTATTAGCCAAGTTCCTTTAAAGCCCTTTTCGAAAGACAGTCTCCAGACCAGTTTTTTTCAAATCCTTCTCCTCACCTATTCAAAACAGGACTCCTTCTCTCTCTCTAAGCTCCACCAAGCCCCTCAAACAAAGGTTCTCTCCTGGGGTGCCCAGACTTGAACTCATTAGCATTATCTTGGCTGTTTGATTTCCCACTTCTGTTTATACAAAAGAACAGAGCCATGCTATTGATATGCAACTACCCTCCCACTGATGGACAAAGAGACCATCAGACTCTGTAATGGGTTAAAGGCTGGCCAGACAGGAGTGTCCCAAAGGACAATGGATCTCGAGTGTCCTTGCTGAACAGGGGAATCCTGTGTATTCTCACTAACAAGGTTAGGTCTGAATGGGACAATGTAACTCAGGCCAGGTGTGGCCGTATTCCTCTGACTCCATGCTAGCAGTTTTCCCTCAGTCTGCTTAACCCCTAAATTGCCTGCTACATCTTTGATTAAATGTGGGTTTGGGTAGGGTGCTGTGTATGTTATCTGCTCGCAGAGATGCTTTTTAATGCAAACGGAATGGGAGGGAAGGCTGTGGCTGGTTATTTGGGGGACGGGGCTTGCTTTCTTTGTTGGTTAGGATAACAAACATATGGTGGTTGGGATTTCTTTGTTTGGGGTGGGGAAGGGGTTTGTGGGAGGGGGGATTTGTTGTGGGTGGGAGGGCCGGGGAATGAAGTTGGGGGGTGGGATTGGTTGCCGACGGTGAAGGTGTCTTAGTTGAACTATTGGATGGAGGGAGGTGGCGGCAGCCATTTTGGGTGGGCCTGGAATATGGGTGCGACAGGGCCCTGTGGAATTCCCTTATGACTGGGATATGGCTGATCGCCCGGAGGCGGGGGGGGGGGGGGGAGGGGCATGAGGCTCCTAACCAGAATAATCACATGGTTCGTAAGGGGATTGAATGGGCCGATAAAAGATCTCGGGCGTTCACCCATTTAAAGAACTTGGAGACGGATGTGGTGTTCTTACAGGAGACTCACTTGAGGATGAGGGGCCAAACGAGGTTGAGGAAAGGGTGGATGGGCCAAGTGTTCCATTCTGGATTTGATGCAGAGACAAGGGAAACCACGGTGCTTATTCAGTGGGTAACATAGTGGGGCATCCGGTGGGAGATGCATGATGATGAGCAGCAGGTTGGAGGGTGCCCCTGTGGTTTAAGTGAAGTGTACGCACTGAATTGGGAGGATATGGAGTTTATTAAAAGGGTGCTGGCGACGGTCCCGGAATTGGATTCTCATCGGCTGATTATGGGGAGGAATTTTAATTGTGTGCTTGACCCCAGGTTGGACAGGTCATGCTCCAAATCCCTGAAGACATCGGGGGTGGCGAAGGAGCTGTTTGGGTTCATGGAGCAGTTGGTAGTGTGAACCTGTAGAGGTTTAGATATCCAAGGGAGGAGGAGTTCTCCTTTTTCTCACATGTGCACCGGATATACTCCTGCATTGACTTTTTCATAGTGGGTAAGGCATTGCTCGCTGGGTGGTAGGATCATGACCATATGCCGTACTAAGTGGATTTGCGTGTTGTGATGGGATGCACCCAGCCATCTCCTTGGAGGTTGGATGTGGCATTATTGGCGGATAGCCATGGCTATAGGAACGTACGTAGAATTTAAGAAGAGTTGGGATGTTCTTCCGCTATCATGGGCAGGGCGTGCCCAAACAGTGAAAATGATGGTCTTTCCAAAATTCTTTTTTATATTCCATAGTCTCCCGATTTTTCTACCAAAATCCTTTTCTGGGAAGATTAATAAGGTGATTTCGGCCTTTGTTTGAACAGGCAAGGCCACTGGGGTCCGGAAAACATTTTTGCAGAGGGATAGGTAGTCAGGGGAGTTGGTGTTGCCACATTTTTTATTAAATTTTTTTTTTTTTAATACATTTGAAGTACCCAATTCATTTTTTCCAATTAAGGGGCAATTTAGTGTGGCCAATCCACCTACCCTGCACATCTTTGGGTTGTGGGAGCGAAACCCATGCAAACACGGGAAGAATGCACAAACTCCAGAGCCGGGATCGAACCTGGGACCTCAGCGGCGTGAGGCAGCAGTGCGTCCTGGCTGCCCGTGGTGTTGCCACATTTGATGGAAAAGGATGAGTGCTGTCATCGGGTTAAGGTGCTAAATTGGGGGAAGGCTGACTACAACCAGATTAGGCAGGATCTCGAGGCTGTTGTTTGGGAGAGGCTGTTTGAGGGTCAATCTACATTTGGCATGTGGGAGTCTTTTAAGGAGCAGTGATGGGAGGAAGGACAGGAAAGACAGGATTTGGGAACCATGGATGAACAGGGAAATTGAGAATCTTGTCAAAAAGAAAAAAGATTCATATCTGAGGTACAGGCAACTAAAAACAGATAAAGCCTTGAGAAGTACAAGGAAAGTAGAAAAGAGCTTAAGCAGGGAGTTAAGAGGGCAAAAAGGGGTCACAAAATGTCCTTGGCAGACAGGATTAAGGAGAGCCCCGAGGCGTTTTATACGTATATTAAGAACAAGAGGGTAGCTAGAGAAAGAGTTGGTCCACTCCAGGACAAAGGATGGAAATTATGTATAGAACCAGAGGAAGTAGGTGAGGTCCTTAATGAGTATTTTGCATTGGTATTCAAAAAGGAGAGGGACATGCTGATTGGTGGTGTTTCAGAGAGACGTGTAAACACTTTAGAACAGGTTGTCATTACGAGGGAGGAAGTGTTAGGTGTGTTAAAAAGCATTAAAGTAGACAAATTCCCAGGGCCAGATGGCATCTATCACAGATTTCTGAGGGAGGCAAGAGATGAAATCGCTGAGCCTCTGACAGAAATCATTGTGTCCTCATTGGCCACAGGTGAGATCCCAGAGGATTGGAGGATAGCCAATGTTGTGCCGTTATTTAAGAAGGATAATCTGGGTAATTATAGGCCAGTGAGCTTGGCTTCAGTGATAGTTAAATTGTTGGAAAAGATTCTCAGAGAAAGGATCTATGCACATTTGGAAGTGAATGGTCTTATTAGCAACAGACAGCATGGTTTTGTACGAGAAAGGTCATGTCTCACTAATTCAATTGAATTTTTTGAGGAGGTAACAAAAATGATTGACGAGGGAAGTCCTGTGGATGTTGTCTACATGGACTTTAGTAAAGCATTTGATAAGGTCCCTCATGGCAGGCTGGTGAAAAGGATTAGATCACATGGGGTCAGGGGTGAAATAGTTTGATGGATCCAGAACTGGCTTGACCATAGAAGACAGAGGGTTGCAGTGGAAGGGTATTTTTCTGAATGGAGGTCTGTAACTAGTGGTGTTCCGCAGGGATCTGTACTGGGACCTCTGCTCCTTGTAATATATATAAATGACTTGGAAGAAAACCTAGCGGGTCTGATTAGCAAGTTTGTGGATGATACTAAGATTGCAGGAGTTGCAGATAGTGATGAAGATTGTCAGAGAATACAACAGGATATAGATAGGCTGCAAAATTGGGCAGAGAAATGGCAGATGGAATTTAACCAGGACAAATGCATTTTGGTAGATCCAATTCAGATGGGAGCTATAAAATAGATGGCAGAACCATCAGGAGCATAGAGACACAGAGAGATCTGGGTGAGCAGGTCCACAGATCTTTAAAAATTACAACACAGGTGGAAATGGTGGTGAAGAAAGCATATGGCATGCTGGAATTCATAGGACGGGGTATCGAGTATAAAAGCTCGAAAATTATGTTACAATTATATAGAACGTTTGTTGGGCCACATTTGGAATACTGTGTTCAGTTCTGGTCACCACACTACCAGAAGGACGTGGAGGCTTTGGAGAAAGTACAGAAAAGGTTTACCAGGATGTTGCCTGGTATGGAGGGTATTAGCTATGTGGAGAGATTGAATAATCTGGGATTGTTCTCCCGAAAGAAATGGAGGCTGAGGGAGGACCTGATAGAAGTTTATAAAATTATTAGGGGGATAGATAGGGTGAACAGTTGGAGGCTTTTTCCCAGGGCAGAAATGATAATTACAGGGCGGCATGGTAGCATTGTGGTTAGCACAATTGCTTCACAGCTCCAGGATCCCAGGTTCAATTCCCGGCTTGGGTCACTGCCTGTGCGGAGTCTGCATGTTCTCCCCGTGTGTGCGTGGGTTTCCTCTGGGTGCTCCGGTTTCCTCCCACAGTCCAAAGATGTGCAGGTTAGGTGGATTGGCCATGCTAAATTGCGCTTAGTGTCCAAAATTGCCCTTAGTGTTGGGTGGGGTTATGGGGATTGGGTGGAAGTGTGGGCTTGGGTAGGGTGCTCTTTTCAAGAGCGATGCAGACTCGATGGGCCGAATGGCCTCCTTCTGCACTGTAAATTCTACGATTCTATGATTCTCTGCCAAGGGGGCACAAATTCAAGGTGAGGGGGAAAAACGTCCAGTGCGGGGGAAGTTGTTTTACACAGAGGGTGGTGGTGGCCTGGAATGCACTGCCAAGTGAGGTGGTTGAGGCAGATATGTTAGCGACTTTTAAGACTTATTTGGATAGGCACATGAACAGATGGGGTATCGATGGTCTGGATAGGCCACGTGATCGGTGCAGGCTTGGAGGGCCTGTTCCTGCGCAGTATTGTTCTTTCTTCTTAACTCATAGAAATAAAGATCTACTTCAACTGTAAGACTACGAGCTTTATTCAGACACAAGGAATAATACATGCACCACATACGGAAGCCACCAGCTACCCACCACCTGGCCTGCATGCAGCAGACTGTCTAACACTGTGCCACTTCTGTTCCCCACCCAGGAGAAGGCCACGCAGAACCATTTGGAGCTGGAGAAGACTGGAGGGGGACCGCCAGACTCTTCTCCTACTCGGGTTCGCCACTACTGTTAATCCTTCTATAGCTACTCAGACTGACTAACCAGACTGCTACAATCCACGTGGTGGGTGTAATATTGAATCAACCCTGTGTCTCTACACACTGAGTGTCTCCAGTGGAAAGAGGAAGATCATGTGGGTTGTGTCCTTTATATATGGGTTGGAGTAATGCATTCCTGTGGTCGTGTCACCTCTGTGTGTATCGTGAATGCCCATTGGTCGTGTCCTATCTAACCGTTCTATTGGCTGAGTGTCTGTGTGTCATGTCTCTGGTGCTCCCTCTAGTGTCTAACTAGTCTACATGTATTTACATTAACCCCTTGTGTCTTTTCAGTGATGCATATCACCACATCGGCCAGCGACGAGGACGAGACCGACACGGATGGGAGCCATCGACCCACATCCCGAGACTCCCTGGAAAACAAGTCTAAGGATGACACTGACTTTCTGGAGGAGCCCAACTGCGTGCAAGAGCGTGAGCTGGTGCCGACCATGCATGCTGCCCAGGCCTACACCACACGGGTGGCGTCCCCGGTGGAGGCCTTGGGGACAAAGGTTTCAGTCATGGGTGAAGATATCCAAGGCCTGGGGCACTCTGGCAGGCGGTGGGCAAGGCCCAGTACAGGGCTGCCGTCTCACAGGCAGACATGTGCCAGAGCCATCTGGACATTGCAACAACGCTCCTAAGCGTGGCCCAGTTGTAGCAGACCACAACTAAGCGTGTCAGCAGCATTACCCAGGGGCTTGCCACGTGACAATGACACAGAGGGAATGGCTGATATGCCATCACTTAAGACGGAGAACGCAGAGTGAATTAACTATGGCTTTAATTGACTTACAACAGAGCTGGCAGCATGCCCCAGAATGAGGCAGTATGAGAGGTCGGCAGCTTATATACCCAGGCTCTAGGGGGAGGAGCCACGGGCAGAGCCAAAACCGTACAACATGTAATATAGTAGCAATACTGTACAACACATAATACTGTGGCAGCACAATACAAAACAGTGGTTTCACCACATTCACCCCCTGTTTAAAAAAAAAAAAGTCCAGCGGATGTGAAGTGAACAAGTTACGTCCGAGATTGAGCCTGACGGGGGCTTTGATTGTCCGCCGTGACCGCCTCAGTTCTGGCAGTGGTGTGGGCATTGTAGTCGGCGGACACGTTGAGGCCGGCGTGTCCAGGAGCAAGACAGCTTCTGTGTTCCCAGACGAGTGGGCAGCAATGGGAGAAGGGGGTATAGGGCCAGGTCGAGTAGTAGCAGAGAGGGGAGGAATAGGGTCGGGAGCACCGGTGACAGTCGCTGGGGAACCTGTGGGCGCCAAATCCCGAAGGTCGGTTCGAGTAGTAGTAGAGAGGGGAGGAATAGGGTCGGGAACGCCGGTGACAGTCGCTGGGGAACCGACGGGTGCCAAATCCCGAAGGGAGACTGTGTTCTCCTGCCCGTCATGATGGCCACGTAGGCGTACTGGGGATTCGAATGGAGAAGAAGAACCCTCTCGACCAGAGGATCCGACTTATGAGTCCTCACATGCCGTCGGAGGAGGACGGGCCCCGGAACCGTCAGCCAGGTTGGGAGCGAGACCCCTGAGGTGGATTTTCTGGGGAAGGCAAACATCCTCTCGTGAGGGGTCACATTAGTATCGTTGCAGAGAAGTGACCGGATGGATTGGAGGGCCTCGGGAAGGACCTCCTGCCAGCAGGAGACTGGGAGACCTCTAGACCGTAGGGCAAGAAGGACGGCCTTCCAGAACGTCATGTTCTCCCTCTCCACCTGTCCGTTCCCCCGGGGATTGTAGCTGGTAGTCCTGCTTGAGGCGATGCCCTTGCTAAGCAGGAACTGACGCAGCTCATCACTCATGAAGGAGGAACCCCGATCACTATGGATGTAAGTGAGGAAACCGAACAAGGTGAAGACTCTGCTCAGGGCCTTGATGACTGTGGCAGAGGTCATGTCTGGGTATGGGATGGAGAAAGGGAAACGTGAGTACTCGTCAAGGATGTTGAGGAAGTGCATGTTATGGTTAGTGGAGGGGAGGGGCCCTTTGAAATCCATGCTGAGGCGTTCAAAGGGGCGTGAGGCCTTTACCGCATGCTCTGTCTGGCCGATAGAAGTGCGGTTTGCACTCCGCGCAGACCTGGCAGTCCCTGGTCATTGTTCTGACCTCCTCGATAGAGTAAGGCAGGTTGCGGGCCTTGATATAATGGAAAAGCTGGGTGACCCCCGGGTGACAGAGGCCATTGTGGAGTGCCCACAGTCGGTCAACATGCTCGCTGGCACAAGTACCGTGGGAAAGGGCATCTGGGGTTCATTAAGCTTTCCAGGACGATACTGGATATCATAGCTGTAGGTGGAGAGTTTGATCCTCCACTTCAGTATCTTATCGTTTTTAATTTTGCCCCATTCTGCGTTGTCAAACTAAGGTTACCGAACGTTGGTCGGTGACGAGGGTGAACCTCCTACCAGCTAGGTAGTGCCTCCAATGCCGCACAGCTTCCACAATGGCTTGTGCTTCCTTCTCGACAGAGGACTGTCGAATCTATCTTACATTAAATCAAAGAGCTGTTTAACATGGATCCAGATCTCAAACCGGACCTCCTGCAGGTTGTCCCCCAATCAGCTGACCCCGATGTCTTCTTCACGCACTGGCTTCATTGTCTAGAATCCTTCATCAATTCTGCCGCCGTCGCCGTCTCCAAGGAACACAAGCTGCGAGTCCTCATCTCTCGGGTGAGCCCGCAAATTTTTCTCATCTTCCGGGACGCGGCCTCATTTGATGAAGCCATTACTCTCTTGAAAGGACGGTATGTGAGGCGGGTTAACGGACTGTTCGCCAGGCACCTCCTTGCCACACGCCGTCAGCGCCCTGGAGAGTCGCTGGCAGAATTTCTGTGCGTTTTGCGGGTGCTCGGTGGGGCCTGCAACTGCGAGGCGGTGTCGGCTGCTAAGCACACCGAACTCCTGATCCGGGACGCTTATGTTGCCGGCATTGACTCACACTGCGTTTGCCGCCACCTGCTAGGGAGGGAGACACTCGACCTCCAGGAAATGGTGTAGCTTGCTGAATCACTGGAGGTGGCCTTCCGTGACATGGGGGCCTATGCCTCCGACCACACGGCACCTTTGGGGACGCCACCCATAGAGATGTTCTATTCGTTCTCATAGAATTTACAGTGCAGAACTACATTTGGCCCATCGAGTCTGCACCGGCTCTTTGAAAGAGCACCCTACCCAAGCCCACATCTCCACCCTATCCCCATAACTCAGTAACCCCACCCAACACTAAGGGCAATTTTGAACACTAAGGGCAATTTAGCATGGCCAATCCACCTAACCTGAACATCTTTGGACTGTGGGAGGAAACCGGAGCACCCGGAGGAAACCCATGCACACACGGGGAGAACGTGCAGACTCCGCACAGGCCGGGAATCGAACCTGGGACCTTGGAGCTGTGAAGCAATTGTGCTAACGACAACGCTACCGTGGTGCCACGTGCGACCCGTGGGGTCCGCCATCTTCAACGCCACTCGCCACGTGCGGCCCACGGGCACCGCCATCTCAGACGCCATTTTTGAAGTCCATCGCCTCACCTTCGCCATTTTTGAAGTCCACCGCCGCCTCCCGGAACTCCAGCTCGCCCGTCCGTCAGCTGGCCTCCGCTACTCTTGACAGGCCCGCCCGCCGTCCGAAGCCAGCCCGCTGTCCGGTGGCCGCCTCCATCACCCTAGACCCGTCTCGGCCTTGCGGCCTCGCTAAATCTACGATGGTGGTCCGGATCAACGGCCTTGTGACGGCCTGCCTTTTTGACTCTGGGAGCACAGACCGCTTCATACACCCGGACACAGTACGGCGCTACTCCCTTTCCGTTTTACCCACAGCCCAGAAAATCTGCCTGGCCTCTGGGTCGCATACCTTGCAAATCTGTGGGTACGGTGTCGTGACTCTCACGGTACGGGGCGTATCTTTCAAATATGTTAAGCTCTTTGTCCTCCCACACCTTTACACGGCAATTCTTCTGGGTCTCGACTTCCAGTGCAACCTCCAGAGTATCAGCCTGAAGTTCGATGGACCCCTGCCCCCTCTCACCGTCTGTAGCCTCTCGACCCTTAGGGTCACCCCTCCCTCGCTCTTCACCAACCTCACACCAGACTGTAAGCCCGTTGCCACTAAGAGCAGACGATACAGTGACATGACCTTCATCAAGTCGAAGGTTCAGCGATTCCTGAGCGAGGGGATCATAGAGGCCAGTAACAGCCCCTGGAGAGCTCAAGTGCGGTCGTCAAGGCTGGGGAGAAGCATCGGATGGTCATCGACTACAGTCAGACCATCAACCGGTACACGCAGCTTGATGCGTACCCCTTCCCACGCATATCTGACATGGTCAACCAGATTGCGCAGTTACCGGGTCTTCTCCACCGTGGACCTGAATTCCGCGTACCACCAGCTCCCTATCCGCCCATCATCTGCGGCCATGATCAACAGGACCACAACGCTAACCTCAAGAAATTCTGGGGCAGAGTGCCAGTTCTGCTGTAAGTCACTTAAATTGAAATGCCATCAATTAAGGCAGAGAACGCAGAGTGAATTAACAATGGCTTTAATTAACTGACAACAGAGCTGGCAGCCTGCCCCAGAATGAGGCAGTGTGTGAGGTCGGCAGCTTATATACCCAGGCCCTAGGGGGAGGAGCCACGGGCAGAGCCAAAACCGTACAACATGTAATATAGTAGCAATACTGTACAACACGTAATACTGTGGCAGCACAATGCAACACAGTGGTTTCACCACAATGGCCCAGTCTCAGAGGGACATGCACAGTCACTGACTGATGTGGCTCAGACGCAGCATGTGGTGGCACAGTCGCAGTGTGATGTGGCACAGTCCCAAACGGATGTGGTCCATTCCCTGTGCTCCATGGCCGTGAGCATGCAGACCCGGCAGTGGCAGTTGGCGGGTGAGCCTCAGGGGTTAGCTCTGCTCCCATCGGGCACCCCGGGGCAGGGGGAGGAAGTGTTGGGCACGTGCCGGTGACTACCACAGGGAGGTGCTGGAACACCGCAGCGCCTCGGACTCCCCTCCCTCCTGTCCCTGGTGGATAACATGGGCAGGTGGGTGGACAGGGCGGCACCATGCCACCTGGACACCCGAGCAGCAGCTGGGCCCATCCAGGCCCGGTCGCCCCAGAAGAAGGGTGCCAAAGGGGACCCAGGTCACAGGGCAGGAATCACAGCCGGCTGCCTCCACTCCTGATGTACCATCTGCGGATCCATTTAGATGTTGCGTTAGGGCCGGTAAGACCAGAAAAATAGGCACAAGTTAAGTTGGAACGGATGCAGGGCGTTAGTGGCGAGGGCACAAATCTGTATATATTTGTTGTGGTAGTCACTGTGGTGATATGCATCACTGGAAAGACACAAGGGGTTAATGTAAATACATGTAGACTAGCTAGACACTAGAGGGAGCACCAAAGACATGACACAAAGACACTCAACCAATAGAACAGTTAGATAGGACACGACCAATGGGCATTCACGATACACACAGAGGTGACACGACCACAGGAGGGCATTACACCAACCCATATATAAAGGACACAACACACATGATCCTCCTCTTTCCAGTGGAGACAATCAATGAGTAGAGACACAGGGTTGATTCAATATTACACCCACCATGTGGATTGTAGCAGACTGGTTAGTCAGTCTGAGTAGCTATAGAAGGATTAACAGTAGTGGCGAACTTGAGTAGGGGAAGTGAAAATAGTTTAATAAACGTGTTGAAGTTATCTCCACCTCTGAACCTTCCTTTGTCAAGTGCACCACAAGGAAGCCGCTTATGCTCTGCCTCGAGCATAACAAGACAGTCACCACTGTTGTATTATATTGTATATATGGGTATTACGGTAAGGCCCCTGTACTACAGGTACGAGGGTAGATCCCTGCCTGCTGGCTCCGCCCAGTAGGCTGAGTACAAATATGTCTGCTCTCCGAACAGCAGCCATTTCGTAACCTGCTGAGGGAGGCCACACATCTGTGTAATAAAGCCTCGATTACATTCTACTCTCGTCTCGTCGTAATTGATAGTGCATCAATTGTGCAGATTAAACACCTGTGCACAATGTTACAATCTGTCTCGGTGCCCTGTCGGAAGGGTGTGAGGGGTGGCCTGGTCTGTACCGGCCGCAGGGGGGGGTGGGTTGGGGATAGGTGAAATGGACGGATGCTGTGGGTGGGATTGGCCCGGGGACCGCAGTTCTGCCTGTGCTCACCGCTCTGGTGTCTCACCCCCCCCCCCCCCCCCCCCCCCACAACCCGCCACCCCAGGGACTCGGTGGGACTGGGTTGGAATGGTCAGCTCACATGTAGGGATCAAACGGGTGGTTGGTGGACAGTGCTACAGTAGGCAGGAGTCAGACATTGTCAAACGATACGGGGCACAAGAGCTCATCGCAGAGTGGGTCATCATATGGGACGGACCTGCTGTTATTGCCAACCCAGGGCTCACACCCAAAGTGAGGTGGCACGCTAGCACAGTGGTTAGCACTGTCGCTTCACAGTTCCAGGGTCCCAGGTTCGATTCCGGCTTGGGTCACTGTCTGTGCGGAGTCTGCACGTTCTCCCCGTGTGTGCGTAGGTTTCCTCCGGGTGCTCTGGTTTCCTCCCACAGTCCAAAGATGTGCAGGTTAGGTGGATTGGCCATGCTAAATTGTCCTTAAAGTCCAAGAAAAAAAGGTTAGGTGGGGTTATTTGGTAACGGGGATAGGGTGGAGGTGTGGGCTTAAATAGGGTGCTCTTTCTGAGGGCCAGTGCAGACTCAAAGGGCCGAATGGCCTCCTTCTGCACTGTAAATTCTATGATTCTATGAGGCAGTTAGAACCATGAGGTTGCATGGGGGGTGTTTGTGTGAAGTTGGGATGCAATGTCTGTGCCCCGGACCAGTCCTCCCCCTAATCGGAGATCCAGGAGGCAATTAGAGCATCCTGTGCACGTTGCCCCAGGTGCACACATTGTGCTTGCCTGGGCCCCACGTCCTGCCCATCCTCCCCTTCCCCGCATCTTTAACACGGACGAGGACTGATGTTCATCCTCCTTGAGGACGCCACCCCTCTTCTGAACGATGTGGTGGAGAATGCAGCAGGTCACCACAATGTGGGAGACCCTCCCAATGCTATACTGGAGGGCCCCTCCAGAGGGGGCCAAGCACCTGAACTGCATCTTCAGGATGCTGAAGCACCGCTCGATCACGCCTCTGGCCGCTGCATGGGCATCGTTGTAGCGAGCCTCCATGTGGGTCTGTGGTCTCTGGATAGCCAGCATCAAACACGACCACAGTGGATAACCGCTGTCGTCCAGCAGACAACTCGCCAGCTGGGGGTGCACTTCAAAAAAGCAAAGGAACCGTATCTCTCACCCTTCTCTTGCATTGATATAGCACCCAGCTCTACCTCACCAACACCTCTCTCAGTCCCACTGTTGCATTGATATAGCACCCAGCTCTACCTCACCAACACCTCTCTCAGTCCCACTGTTGCATTGATATAGCACCCAGCTCTACCTCACCAACACCTCTCTCAGTCCCACTGTTGCATTGATATAGCACCCAGCTCTACCTCACCAACACCTCTCTCAGTCCCACTGTTGCATTGATATAGCACCCAGCTCTACCTCACCAACGCCTCTCTCAGTCCCACTGTTGCATTGATATAGCACCCAGCTCTACCTCACCAACACCTCTCTCAGTCCCACTGTTGCATCGATATAACACCCAGCTCTACCTCACCAACACCTCTCTCAGTCCCACTGTTGCATTGATATAGCACCCAGCTCTACCTCACCAACACCTCTCTCAGTCCCACTGTTGCATTGATATAGCACCCAGCTCTACCTCACCAACACCTATCTCTGCCCCACTGCTCCATTTGTACAGCACCCAGCTCAGCTTCACCACTTCCCTCAGCCCCAATACTGCATTGATATGGCAGCTCTATCTCACCACCACCTCTATGAGTCTCACAATTGCTTTGATATAGCACCCAGCTCTATCTCACCGCCTCCCTAAGCCGCACTACTGCATTGATATAGCACCCCGCTTTACCCCACCACCACCTCCCTCGGCTCCAATACTGCATTGATATGGCAGCTCTATCTCACCGCCACCTCTATGAACCTCACAATTGCATTGTTATAGCACCCAGCTCTATCTCACCGCACTACTGCATTGATATAGCACCCCGCTTTACCCCCTACCACCTCACTCAGCCCCACTACTGCATTGATAGAGCAACCAGCTCAACCTCATCACTTCCCTGGGACCCACTGCTGCATTGCTATAGCACCCAGTATATCTCAACAATACCTGCTAGCCCTACTCGTGCATTGATTTAGTACCCAGCTCCAACTCATTACCGCCTCTCAGCTGCACTACTGCATTGATGTAGCACCCACCTCTAACTCACCAATACCTGCCAACCTGAATACTGCATTGATATAGCACCCAATTCTATCTCGCCAACACCTCCCTCAGCCACACTACTGCATTCATTTAGCACCAAGCTCAAGGCCAGCATCATCTGCCAGACCCATTACTGCATTGACTTTTAAAAAAATGTATTTTATTACAAACATGTATCAAAACAGGTTACAGCGAATAAACACCTCGGGAAACATACTTCCCCACAATTAACTATGTGGTCTGTACAGATTTCCCCCCTTTTTCACCCCCCCCCACCCCCCCGCGATGAACAGCCCCTCAAACACGGTCACAAACATCCCCCACCTTTCCTCAAACCCCGCTGAACAGCCCCTTAGCTCGTGCTTTATCTTCTCTAACCGCAGTAAGTCGTACAGGTCACACAACCGAGCCGCTACCCCCGGTGGCGATGCCGACCGCCACTCAAGTAAAATTCGCCACCGTGCAATCAGAGAGGCGAAGGCACGACATCGGCCTCCATGAGCTCCGGCTTCTCAGAAACCCCAAATATCGTCACCAAAGGGTATGGGTCCAACTCCTCCTCCACTATCCTGGCTAAGACCGCGAACACTACTGCATTGACATAGCACCCAGCTCCATCTCACCAACACCTCTCTTAGCCCCAATACTGCATTGGTAGAGCTCCCAGCTGTATCTCACCAAGATCTCTCTCAGCCCCATTACTGCATTGACATAGCATCCAGCTCGATATAATTAACAGCTACCAGCTTTGATATGGTAACCAGCTCTATCTCACCAACACATGCCAGCCCCAATACTGCACTGATATAGCACCCAAATCAATCACACCAACATCTGTCAGTCCCACTACTGCATTGATATAGCACCCATCTCCATCTCACAAACACCTCTTTCAGCCACACAACCACATTGATATAGCAACCAGCTCTATCTCACCATCTCTTTCAACCCTGCTACTGTGTTGATTAGCACCCAGCTCTATCTTACTGCCACCTGCCACCCGACAACTGCATTGATATAGCACCCGGCTCTATCTTACTGCCACCTGCCACCCGACAACTGCATTGATATAGCACCCAGCTCTATCTTACTGCCACCTGCCACCCGGCAACTGCATTGATATAGCAACCAGCTCTATCTCACCAACTCTCTCAGCCTCACTACTACACACATCACCCAACTCTACCTCAGTAACACTCTCTCAACCCCCTATTGCATTGATATAGCACCCAGCTCTACCTCACCAATACCTCTCTTAGCCCCAGTATTGCATTTATATAGCACCCAGGTTTACTTCACCACGCCTCTCAGCCCTATTACTCCATTGATATAGCATCCAGTATATCGCACCACCTCTCTCAGGCACAATACTGCATTGATTTAGCACCCAACCTTTCCCAGCACCACCTCTTTCAGCCCCACAACTGCACTGAAATAGCACTTAGCTCTTCCTCACCACCACTCTTAGCCAAACTACTGCATTGATCGAGCCCCCAGCTCTACCTTATCACTTCTCTCAGTCCACTACTGCATTGATGTAGCACCCAATTCTATCTCACTACCACCTCTCAGCCACTACTGCAATGAAATAGCACCGAGCTCTACCTCATCACCTGCCAGCCTACTACTGAATTTACGCAGCACCCAGCTCTATGTCACCAACTCTCCCTCAGCCCCATTACTGAATTGCTATAGCACCTAGCTCTATTTCACCAACAGCTCTTCCAGCCTCTGGACTGCATTGAAATAGCATCCAACTGTACCTCTCCAACACCAGTCTCAAACGCACTACTGCGTTGTTATAGAACCCAGTGCATCCTCATCAACATCTCTCATTGGTCCATTGCTGCATTGATCTAACACCAGCTCTATCTCACCAATATCTCCCTCAGCCCCACGACTGCATTGATATAGAACCCAGCTCCATCTCACCAAGACCAGAGAGCCCTACTGCTGCATTGATATTGCACCCAGCAATTACTCACTAACCACTGCCAGCCCCACTGTTGCACTCGTACAGCACCAGTTCTAACTCACCACCTCTCTCAGCCACACTATTGTATTGGTATGGCACCCAGCTCTACCTCACCACCTTGCACCGCCCCACTACTGCATTGATATCACACCCAGCTCTTATTTAACCACCACCTCTGTCAGCCCACTACTGCATTGATATAGCACCCGGCTCTATCTCATAAACATCTCCTTTAGCCCCATTACTGCATTGATATAGTACCTGGCTCTATCTCACAAACATCTCCTTCAGCCCCACGACTGCATTGATGTAGCACTCAGCTTTATCTGACTAAACACTGCCAGCCCCACTACTGCATTGTTATAGCACCCGGCTCTACCTCACAAACATCTCCTTCAGCCCCACGACTGCATTGATGTAGCACCCAGCTCTATCTGACCAAACACTGCCAGCCCCAATACTGCATTGATATAGCATCCAGCTCAATCTCACCAACAACTGCCAGCCCTAATACTGCATTGATATAGCTCCCAGCTCTATCTCACCAACACCTGCCAGTCCCACTACTGCATTGATATAGCTCCCAGCTCTACCTCAACAACACCTCTCTGAGCCCCAGTACTGCATTGATACAGCACCCAGGTCTATCTTACCACCCATCTCTGTCCCACTATTGCATTGATGTAGCACCTAGCTCGGCCTCACCCACACTTCTCAGCCACTCTCCAGCATTGATAAAGAACCCAGCTCTATCGCACCAACATCTCTCTCAGCGCCACTCCTGCATTCATAAAGCACCCTGCCCTACCTCATCACCTTTCTCAGGCCCCCTGCATTGATATAGCGCCCAGCTCTATCTCACCAACACCTCTGTCCGCCCCATCTCTACATTGATATAGCTGCTGGCACTACATCACCAATAGCTGCCAGCCCCACGACTGCATTAATATAGCACCCAGCTCTACCTCACTACCACATGTTGCAGTTTCACTACTGCAACCATCCCAGTCCCACTTTGCATTGATATAGCACCCAACTCTATCTCACCAACACCTGCCAGCCCCAATACTGCATTTATCTAGCACCCAGCTCTATCTCACCATCATCTCTCAGCCACACTACTGTGTTAATATAGCACCCAGCTCTACCTCACCACTACCTCTTTTAACCGCACTGCTGCATTGATAAAGCACCCAGCTCTACCTCACCACCAGCTCTTTTTGCCTGACTGCTGAATTTATATAGCACCCCGCCCTATCTCATCAACATCTGCTAGCCCTACTAGTGCACTGATATAGCACCTAGCTCTATCTCACCAACACCTCTCTCAGCCCTATTACTGCATTGATGTAGCACCCGGCTCTATCTTACCATCATCTCCCTCAGCCTCAGTACTGCATTGATACAGCACTCAGCTCTATCTCATCGTCATCTCTCTCATGCCCACTACTGGATTAATATAGCATCCTTCACTATCTCGAGATTTTCCAGAACACTTTACAGCCTATTAAATCCTTTTGAAGTGTTGTTTTACATTAACACACAAGATTAGTTTAACTCATTTTCCAACGTTAGGGACAATCCTGAGAACCTATAACTAGTTCTAAAGTTCACAGGCTCCTGCCATATGGATTGAGCCTGGAGCTGTTCCACAGCGCCACTCCTGGCCAGACCTAGCAAGGGAGCTTTCACTTTCCTGTGGTCTTCACCGCCACCTGCTGGCCATATCCAGTTACTGCCAATGGATTGAAGGGAATTAATTCCTGGGCCTCTTTCACCGCATTTGAAAATGTATGTGCATTTAGACAGTTCTGTCATGAAGGAATGCAGCAGTTAATTTGTACATAGCAAACAGCACAATTTGTGTTATGTTGATTGTGGGATAAATATTGTCCAGGACACCAGGCAGAACACCCAGTTCTTCTTCGACATAGTACCATTGAATCTGTTACATTCACCCCCAAGGGCAGACAGATAGTCTAATGCTTCATCTGAAATGGCACCTCCAACAGTGGAGCACACCCTCCAGTAATGCACTGCATGTCAGCACTCATTATATAGAGTTTTACTGTACTGAAAGAGACCCTCCAGCCCATTGTAACGGTGCTTGCTGTGTGCTGTGAGTCTTGATGCTGGAATCTTGAGGTTCACAAAGAAGGGTTTTACAAACTGACCCATGGTTGTGATAGTCAGCTCATGCACACATCACCCAGTCTGAACATTCTGTACTCAGCAAAGAACTCATTTTCATCCGCTTCCATCCTCATCTCAATGAATTTCGGGCTCGGCACAATGCTAAACTCGTCAACTTGACAAGGCGGATGGTTTGCACCTGAACGAAATGGGACCAGTGTCCATGCAGGAAAGTTTGCTCATGCTTATGGGGAAGGTTTAAATTAACTTGGCAGGGGGCTGGGATCCTGAGAGAAGGTTCAGCAGGGATAGATGCACAGTTAAAATAAGAAGAGACATCAAGAGCGTCAGGAAGGCATAAAATGTCTGGACCAGTTCAGTCACAATGGAGTTTGTCAAGATTGGATGGTATTTATTTTAATGCATGGGGTCTGACAAACAAGGTAGATGAATTTAGGGCACAAATTGAAACATGGGGGTATGATGTCATTGCTGTCACTGAGACATGGTTGAGAGAGGGGCAGGATTGGCACCTCAATATTCCAGGATACAGGGGGCGGGATTCTCCAATAATGAAGAAAGTCCAGAGTGATTGTCCTACCTGAAGGGAGCTAGCAGGGCCCCGGAGTACTCCACGCAGCTCTGCCTGCTGATACGGGCCCTGCAATTCCAGTCGGGAGTCCGCGCATGTGCACGGCGCCGGCCGCCCCGCGCAACATGGCGGACTCGGAAGCGGAGCGGTCCCAAAAATATAGGCCCCACCCAGATGGCGCGCGCCCGCAGATTGGTAGCCCCCGATTGCTAGCCTGGCCATCCCTGAGGCCTCCCCCCACCCCCCCCCCCCCGATGAAGGATCCCCCCATCCCCACTAGGGTGGCCGTGGACTGAGTCCGCAGCTGCAGCCGACCGTTCGCGACAGGCAAAACGTGGTTAGAACCACGCCATCGGGAACTCGGACAGTTTTCTTCGGTGAATCGCGGGGAGGGCCTCTGTCAATGGCCTGCTACCTGCGCCGCGTAGAATTCTCAGAGGAACCGCGGGAGCGGGGTCACACTGGTTTTTGGCGTCAATGCCCATTCTCCGCCCCCACGCCAATCGCGATTTTGGCACGTAGGCTTGGGGAATCCCGCCCAGGATCTTCAGCCGAGATAGGGAAGGAGGTAAAAGAGAAGGGGGTGTCGCAATTTCAATCAGGGAATCAATTACAACAGTAAGGAGGGACAACATCTTAGAAGGCTCTTCAAATGAAGCCATATGGATCAAACTTAAAAACCAAAATGGAGCAATTACATTGCTGGGAGTGTTCTATAGGGCTCTAACAGTCCGAGAGAAACAGAAAAGCAGATATGTAGGCAAATTTCAGAGCAGTGTTAAAGTAATAGAGTCGTGATAGTGGGGAATTTCAACTTTCCCGATATTAACTGGAGCAGTCATAGTGTAAAAGGTTTAAAGGGAGCGGAATTTCTAAAATGCATCCAGGAGAACATTTTCAGCCAGAACGTAGAAAGTCCTACAAGAGAGGGTGTGGGCCTGGGCTATATTTTCAGGAACAATGCTGGGAAAGTGGTTGAAGTATCAATGGAGGAGCATGTTGTAGACAGTGATCATGGAAAAGAACAAGGATGGGCCTGAGATCAAAGTTCTAAACTGTGAGAAGGCCGATTTTAATAAGATCAGTTGTGCTAATTTGGCTGGAATGTACTGAGAGCAGTCACGTTGAGGTAAATCTGTGCCAAAACAGTGGGATGCGTTCAAGAAGGAAATCGGGAGAGTGTGGGGTCAACATACTCCAATCAAGAAAAAGGGTGGGACCAACAAATCCAGTGAACCCTGAATCTTGAGGGATATACAGCATTGGATAAGGAGAAAAAGGGAAGTTTTGGCAGGTATCGAAGGCTCAAAACAGCAGAAGCCCCAGAGGTGTGTCAAACTTAAAAAGGAAATTAGGAGAGCAAAAAGGTGACATGAAGGTCAAAAAAAGGTGACTGGCAGGCATAATAGGGGAAAATCCTAAGTTGTTTTACAAGTACATTAAGGGTAAAAGGATAACTAGGGAAAGAGTAGGGCCTATTTAGGGTCACAGTGGTTATTTGTGTGTGGAGCAGGAGATATGTAGATAGGGTTCTAAATGAGTACTTTGTGTCAGTGTTAACTCGTGAGAGGGACAGTGTGGGTATAGAAATCAGGGAGAAGCACTGTGATAAAATCAAAGAGATTGACAGAGACAGAGAGGACTACTGAGGAGTCTGGCAGGCTTAGGGAACCTCCAGGGCCAGATGAAATGAATCCCAGGCTGTTGAGTGAGACAAGGGAGGAAATAACAGGGGCGCTGTCAATAATTTTCAATTCCTCTCTTGCTACAGGAGAGTTGCTGTAAGACAAATTCCAGAGCAGTCCATCTAACCTGAGTGGTGGGAAAACTATCGGAAGCAATTCTGAGAGACAGAATTATTCTGCATTTGGAGAGGCAGAGATTAATCAAGAACAGTCAGCATAGTTTTGTTCAGAGGAGTTCCTGTCTGACCAACTTGACTGAATTTTTCGAAGAGGTGACCAGGTGTGTACATAGAACATAGAACATAGAAAATACAGCACAGAACAGGCCCTTCGGCCCACGATGTTGTGCCGAACCTTTGTCCTAGATTAATCATAGATTATCATTGAATTTACAGTGCAGAAGGAGGCCATTCGGCCCTTTGAGTCTGCACCGGCTCTTGGAAAGAGCACCCTACCCAAACTCAACACCTCCACCCAAGGGCAATTGCCAAGGGCAATTTGGACATTAAGGGCAATTTATCATTGGCCAGTTCACCTAACCCGCACATCTTTGGACTGTGGGAGGAAACCGGAGCACCCGGAGGAAACCCACGCAGACACGGGGAGGACATGCAGACTCCGCACAGACAGTGACCCAAGCCGGAATCGAACCTGGGACCCTGGAGCTGTGAAGCAATTGTGCTATCCACAATGCTACCGTGCTGCCCTTGAGAACAAATAAATCTACACTATATCATTTTACCGTAATCCATGTACCTATCCAATAGCTGCTTGAAGGTCCCTAATGTTTCCGACTCAACTACTTCCACAGGCAGTGCATTCCATGCCCCCACTACTCGCTGGGTAAAGAACCTACCTCTAATATCCCTCCTATATCTTCCACCTTTCACCTTAAATTTATGTCCCCTTGTAATGGTTTGTTCCACCCGGGGAAAAAGTCTCTGACTGTCTACTCTATCTATTCCCCTGATCATCTTATAAACCTCTATCAAGTCGCCCCTCATCCTTCTCCGTTCCAATGAGAAAAGGCCTAGCACCCTCAACCTTTCCTCGTAAAACCTACTCTCCATTCCAGACAACATCCTGGTAAATCTTCTTTGCACCTTTTCCAAAGCTTCCACATCCTTCCTAAAATGAGGTGACCAAAACTGTACACAATACTCCAAATGTGGCCTTACCAAAGATTTGTACAGCTGCATCATCACCTCACGGCTCTTAAATTCAATCCCTCTGTTAATGAACGCGAGCACACCATAGGCCTTCTTCACAGCTCCATCCACTTGAGTGGCAACTTTCAAAGATGTATGAACATAGACCCCAAGATCTCTCTGCTCCTCCACATTGCCAAGAACTCTACCGTTAACCCTGTATTCCGCATTCATATTTGTCCTTCCAAAATGGACAACCTCACACTTTTCAGGGTTAAACTCCATCTGCCACTTCTCAGCCCAGCTCTGCATCCTATCTATGTCTCTTTGCAGCCGACAACAGCCCTCCTTACTATCCACAACTCCACCAATCTTCGTATCGTCTGCAAATTTACTGACCCACCCTTCAACTCCCTCATCCAAGTCATTAATGAAAATCACAAACAGCAGAGGACCCAGAACTGATCCCTGCGGTACGCCACTGGTAACTGGGATCCAGGCTGAATATTTGCCATCCACCACCACTCTCTGACTTCTATCGGTTAGCCAGTTCGTTATCCAACTGGCCAAATTTCCCACTATCCCATGCCTCCTTACTTTCTGCATAAGCCTACCATGGGGAACTTTATCAAATGCCTTACTAAAATCCATGTACACTACATCCACTGCTTTACCTTCATCCACATGCTTGGTCACCTCCTCAAAGAATTCAATAAGATTTGTAAGGCAAGACCTACCCCTCACAAATCCGTGCTGACTATCCCTAATCAAGCAGTGTCTTTCCAGATGTGTGTAGTTTTTTTAATATAAATTTAGAGTACCCAATTCATTTGTTTCCAATTAAGGGGCAATTTAGCGTGGCCAATCCACCTACACTGCACATTTTTGGATTGTGGGGGCTTAACACACGCAAACACGGGGAGTATGTGCAAACTCCACACGGATAGTGACCCAGAGCCAGGATCGAACCTGGGAACGTGAGGCAGCTGTGCTATCCACTGCGCCACCATGCTGCCCGACCAGGTGTGTAGTTGAGGGAAATACATTAGACATAGTCTACTTGGACATCAGCAAGGCTTTTGATAAGGTCCCACATGGGAGACTCATAGTGAGGGTAAGAGCCAATGGGATCCAAGGAAATTTGGCTGAGTGACAAGAAGCAGTGGGTGATGGTCAAGGGTGTTTTTCTGACTTGGAAGTCTGTGTCTCGTGGGGTCCTGCAGGGGTCAGTGTTGGGGCCCTTGCTGCTTGTGGTTTATACAAATGATTTAGACATGAATGTTGATCAGTAAGTTTGCGGATGATACGAAAATTGGTGGGGTGGTAAATAGTGAGGAGGATAGCCTTCAATTACAGGAGGACATAGACAGGCTGGTCAGATGGGCTGATCAGTGGCAAACGGAATTCAATCTGGATAAGTGTGAGGTGATGCACTTGGGCAGGACAAGCAGGGCAAGGGAATACATGATGAACGGCAGGACCCTGGGAAGCAGCGATTAGAGGGACCTTGGTGTGCATGTACACCCGTCCCTTAAGGTAGTAGAGCAGGTGGATACAGTGGTTAAGAAGAGGCACATAGTTTAAGAGCAGGCAGGCTCTGCTGGAACTGTATAAAATGTTGGTTAGGCCACAGCTGGAGTATTGTGTGCAGTTCTGGAATCCTCATTATAGGAGGGGTGTGACAGCACTGGAAAGGTGCAGAGCAGATTTATCAGGATGTTGCCGGGGCTGGAGAGTGTTAGTTATGAAGAGAGATTGTATAGACTTGGATTGTTTTCCTTGTAGCAGAGGAGACTGAGGGGGTAATGATTGAGATGTATAAAATTATGAGGGGAATAGATAGAGAAGACAGGAAAAAACTTTTCCCCTTGGTGGAGGGATCAATGACCAGGGGGCATGGATTCAAGTTAAGGGGCAGGAGGTTTAGAGAGGATGTGAGGAAAAACCTTTTATATCAAGAGGGTGGTGGGAGTTTGGAATTCGCTGCATGAAAGGGTGAACAAAGAACAACAAAGAATAAAGAACAAAGAAAAGTACAGCACAGGAACAGGCCCTTCGGCCCTCCAAGCCCGTGCCGACCATGCTGCCCGACTAAACTACAATCTTCTACACTTCCTGGGTCCGTATCCCTCTATTCCCATCTTATTCATGTATTTGTCAAGATGCCCCTTAAATGTCACTATCATCCCTGCTTCCACCACCTCCTCCGGTAGCGAGTTCCAGGCACCCACTACCCTCTGCGTAAAAAACTTGCCTCGTACATCTACTCTAAACCTTGCCCCACTCACCTTAAACCTATGCCCCTAGTAATTGACCCCTCTACCCTGGGAAAAAGCCTCTGACTATCCATCTCCATGCTCACTTCTTTGGACAGTAGTCTCCCCTCACTTCGATGGTTCCTTTCACCCACCTCCATTATTCTCCGTCTACCTGGACCCCACCCTCTGGCCTCTTATCTGCACTTGATTTTGTCATTGAGAACTGTTGGCAAGGCATTGGCCATCTCTGGTTCTCTGTCCCTCTTACCCACTCTAAGCTGTGTCCCTCTGCCCTTCGTTCTCTTAGGTCCAATCCTGACCTAGTGATCAATTTGCTGACAAGAGTGGGACTGTTGTCAGGCGTACTGACCTCTATCTCGCAGAGGCTGAATACATTCTCCCAGTAGGGCAATATAGATTGAATGTCAGAATTCTAAAGACATATGGGGACGGTGGCTAGCAAAGCAGATGCTGTTGTGTAATGTAAAGTAAAGTCGCCATTGTCACAGATGACCATACACTGCTTTCCCTTTAGAGGGGAACAGCTGACTGGTAATGAATTAACCTGGGGATCACCACACCTCAAGCGAAGTCGAGAAGGTGGGGCCTTCATGAATAATCTCAGCCGGTACAGGAATTGAGCCCACACTGTTGGCCTCGCTCTGCATCACAAACCAGCTGTCCTGCCAACTGATCTAAACTGGCCTGTACTGAGTAAGACAAAAATGTGCTCACAGCCGGAGGAAATCCACGCAGACACAGGGAGAACGTGCAGACTCCGCACAGACAGTGACCCAAGCCGGGAATTGAACCTGGGACCCTGGAGCTGTGGATAACTGGACAGTTTCTCTAATGATCAATCAAGTATTAATGAATATTAAACTCGACATGGGAGCAAGAACTAATCTTATAAATCTGTCAGACATTCAAGAAATGAAAGTTAAACCAAAAATCTTGAACAAATCAGTACTTTTGAAAGACTATAATGGTAAACGAATCAACACTCTAGGCGTATGTGAACTAAATGTTAAAGTGAAGGATAGGATTCATGAAGTAAGTGATGTGTTGGGTGTTCTGGATCACAAACAGGTCACCAACACTGGAAGTGGTGCAACTCTATTTTATTATAAGGTTAACTATATTAACACACTTGAACTGTGGGTAAATGCAATACCAGCTTTAACTGTTGACCCTAACTTTCCTAACAACATCCATAAGCCAAACACACTTTTTCTACAAAACAATTGGTTTGAATTCCTTACAGAAAACAGGTATTACTTTGAAGTTATCAAGTGGTCTGGGGACAGAGAGAGAGATCAAAATACACCTTTGTTTGAAATGCAGCTCCCAACTGAAAACGAAACCAAAAAAAACTCAGAGCCAGAAAGCAGCTTCCAGTTCAAAACGAAAGTAAAAGACAGAATCACAGCCCAGCTCCACCCACACAATGATATCACTGTAGTCATTTGATAAAACACACTTTTCTTAAAGGGACCCTCACATGACAACCCCCCCCCCCCCCAAGAAAAAGAATAAACCATCAACTTCAAGATGATTTCATTTTTCACCTTTTAACTTTCCTTTAAGAAATATTGACAGTAAATATACTTTTTTGTTTAACAAAACAAAACACACAAACATTTATAATAACATAGTCCATTTTAGTTCTTCTTCCTCCATCGAACCTGCTTCTCTTAATCACATTCGTAACAAAGCATCAGCTATCACGTTTTCTCATCCTGCCACATGTATTATTTTTTAATGAAATGGCTGTAACAATAAACTCCATCGAAACAGCCTGGCATTGTTATTCTGGAATCGCTCCAAAAACATCAGTGGATTATGATCAGTATATATAGTTGTTTCAAACAAATTGCTGGTAATATAAATTTTAAATTGTTCCAAAGCCAGCAGCAAGCTCAAAGTCTCCTTCTCAATCATTGAATACTTCTTCTGGTGCGTATTTAATTTCTTTGAAAAATAACCAATAGGCTGCTCTAGTCCTTCATTGTCTTCTTGTAAGAGCACAGCACCTACGCCCACATCACTCGCATCAACAGTCACTTTGAATGGTTTTGTGTAATTTTGGATGGCCAACACAGGAGCAGTGGTTAACACCGCCTTCAGGCCGTCAAATGCCTGTTGACACTTCGCTGTCCACTGGAATTTGTTACGCTTCTTTAGCAAGTCCGTCAGTGGAGCGACCACACTGCTAAAATTCGGCACAAATTTCCGGTAAAATCCACTGATGCCAAGAAATCGTATTATTTCCCTTCGTGTCGAGGGTATCGGAAACTCCCCAATAACTTTTGTTTTCACATCCCGTGGGACCATTCGACCCTGTCCGATTGAATGGCCAAGGAAAGCGACTTGGGCTTTTAAAAATTCACTTTTGGCTAGGTTTACCACCAAACCCGCCTCCTGAAGTCGGTCGAATAACTCCCTCAGATGCTTCAAATGTTCTTTCCATGTCTGAATAAAAATTACCTGATCGTCGATGTATACCGCAGAATTGGGTAATCCTGAAACAATTTTGTTAGTTAACCATTGAAATGTGGCTGGGGCATTTTTCATGCCAAATGGCATAACTTGAAATTGGTATATACCACCTGGAGTCACAAAAGCTGGAATCTCCTTCGCCCTTTCGGATAAAGGTACCTGCCAGTCACCTTTAAGTAAATCCAGTTTGGAAATAAAAGCTGATTGTCCCATTTTCTCAATGCAACCCTCCAAACGTGGGATAGGGTAGAGCCCGTTCTTGTAACTACATTAACCTTTCTATAGTCCCACACACAACCGTTGGGTACCGTCCGGTTTCGGTACCATCACTATGGGTGAGCTCCATTGGCTGCAACCCACTTCAATTATGCCATTTTTAAGCATACTTTCAATTTCTTTGTTAACCTGTGCCAATTTTAAAGGGTTAAGTCTATATGGATGTTGTTTAACTGGAACAGCATTTCCCACATCGACATCATGTATAGCCATTTTAGTACTTCCCAACTTATCTCCACAAACTTGCCCATGTGATACCAATAACTCTTTCAGTCAGTTTGTTTTTCCTCTGGAAGGGAACTCAACAATTTATCAAAAATTTTTAAGAACATCCTCGTTTTCCAATTTAATTTGAGGTATGTCAAATTCACAGTCATCCGGATATGGTTCGTCACTTTGAGTTAGATTCATTAAAACCTCCTCCTTTTGCTTTCCTTCACTTTCAAAGTACCTTTTAAGCATATTCACATGACACACTCGGTGAGTTTTCCTTCTATCCGGCGTCCTTACCACATAATTCACCTCATTAAATTTCCTTTCAATCTGATAAGGTCTACAAACCTCACATGACACTGTCCAACTTGGAAGTAATTTCAGTACAAGCAATGAAAAGAACCAATGCAACTGTGCGAAATTCCATGGCAGAAAGTGGGAATAGATCTTTTCTATCTAGCAGGAAAGGAATAGCTGTTAGTGATCGACAATTTAAACTTTCTGGAAGTGGTTCAACTATCCAGCTCATCAGCTAGGTGTGTCACCAAACGTACCATGGATATTTTTGCTCGCCATGGAATACCACAGGCCCTTCAGCCCACGATGTTGTGCCAACCACTTATTCTAATCTATGATTAACCTAACCTATACCCCTTCAATTTACTGCTGTCCATGTGCCTGTCCAAAAGTCGCTTAAATGTCCCGAATGACTCTGACTCCACCACCTCCGCTGGCACTGCATTCCACCCACACACCCACCACTCTCTGTGTAAAGAACCTACTTCTGACATCTCCCTATACCTTCCTCCAATCACCTTAAAATTCTTGCCCACTGTGACAGCCAACACACCATATGCCTTCTTAACAACAACTTTGAGGGATCTATGTTGTGGACCCCAAGATCCCTCTGTTCCTCCACACTTCCAAGAATCTTGCCTTTAACACTGTATTCAACATTCAATTTCGACCTTCCAAAATGAATCACTTCACATTTATCAAGGTTGAACTCCATCTGCCACAAAGATAGCTTGCTGCCACCCCCCCAAAAAAGATAACTCTTACCTTACAGAATGCAGCTGAGATTGTGCCCAGCTCTGCATCCTGTCAATGTCCTGTTGTAACCTGCAACAGCCCTCAACACTATCTACAACTCCACCAACCTTCGTGTCATCGGCAATCATACTAACCCACCCTTCCACTTCATCATTCAAGTCATTTATAAAAAAAACATAGAGTAGCGGCCTCAGAACAGATCCCTGCGAGACACCACTGGTCACCGACCTCCATTCGGAATACTTTCCATCCACTACCACTTGCTGTCTTCTTTCGGCCAGCCAATTCTGTATCCAAGCAGCCAAATTTCCTGTTTCCCATGCCCCCTGACTTTCTGAATGAGCATACCATGTGGAACCTTATCAAAGGAGTCAGACAGTATAAAGATGAGCCATCTTACAGTGCTGACTTTGTTTGCACTGGAGTGCTGAATTTAGGTGCGTTTGAGTGCTGTAGTGAGAGTTTGGTGACTGAGGGAGTTAGGTGAGGAGGGAGTAAGGTGTTCCTCTCATTTCATTTCCTACATTTCCTCAAAGAGCGTGAAGGGAGCCAGGAGTTTACAGAGAGTACAGCTGACTGTGAGCAGAGTCGGAGGGCAGAGTTCCAGCTGGTTCACAGGGCACAATCTCAGCTGCATTCTGGAAGGTAAGAGCTGTCTTTTTTTGGGGGGGAGGCAGCAAACTATCTTTGTATCATTTTGCAGAATCACCAATTTTAGAGAGTTCACTTGAGAGAGTTGCAGCAGTATAGATATATATATATATTTTTAAGGGCCTAACTGGTGTTTAATCTTTTTTTTCCTTTTAAATCTCATTGTGAATTCAGATCAGAGGGGATGGAGGCTCGGGCAGTTGCATGCTCCTCCTGTAGGATGTGGGTGATGAGGTATGCCACCGGTGTCCCCACTGACTACACCTGCAGGAAGTGCACCCAACTCTAGCTCCTCAGAGACCGCATTAGGGAACTGGAGATGGAGCTGGATGAACTTCGGATCATCCGGGAGGCAGAGGGGGTGATAGAGAGGAGTTACAGGGAGGTAGCCACACCCAAGGTGTAGGACAAGAGTAGCTGGGTTACAGTCAGAGGAAGGAAAACGAACGGGCAGACAGTGCTGGGATCCCCGTGGCCGTTACCCTTCAAAACAAGTATACCGTTTTGGATACTGTTGGGGGGGATGACCTACAGGGGAAGGCCATAGCGGCCAGGTCTCTGGCACCGAACCTGGCTCTGCGGCTCAGAAGGGACGGGGAGAGAATAGAAAAGCAATAGTGATAGGAGACTCAATGGTTGGGGAATGGATAGGAGATTCTGTGGTCATGAACGAGACTCCCGGAAGGTATGTTGCTTCCCGGGTGCCAGGGTCAGGGATGTCTCGGATCGAGTCTACAGGATTCTTAAGGGGGAGGGTGATCAACCAGAAGTCGTGGTGCACATAGGCACCAACGACATAGCTAAGAAAAGGGATGAGGATCTAAAAAGTGATTTTAGGGAGTTAGGTTGGAAGCTAAAGTGCAGGACAAGCAGAGTAGTGATCTCAGGATTGCTACCGGTGCCACGTGCTAGTGAGGCAAGGAACAGAGAGCGAGTGCAGCTGAACACGTGGCTACCGGACTAGTGCAGGAGGGAAGGCTTCAGATATGTGGATCATTGGGATACATTCTGGGGAAGGTGGGACCTGTACAGGAAGGATGGATTGCACCTAAACTGGAGGGGCACCAATATCATGGGTGGGAGGTTTGCTCGAGCTCTTCGGGAGGGTTTAAACTAGTTTGGCAGGGGGATGGGAACCAGAGCTATGGATCAGAGGATAGGGTAGCTGTTGAACAGGCAGAAACAGTATGCAGCAAGTCTGTGAGGAAGGATAGACAGTTGCTTGGGCAAAGTTGCACTCAGTGGAATGGGTTAAACTGCATCTGTTTCAATGTAAGGAGTGTCAAGAATAAGGGAGATGAACTTAGGGCATGGATCAATATTTGGAACTTCGATGTGTTGTGGCCATTACAGAGACATGGATTTCACAGGGGCAGGAATGGTTGTTAGATGATCCGGGGTTTAGATGTTTTAAGAAGAATAGGGAGGGAGGTAAAAGAGGAAGGGGAGTGGCACTGTTAATTAGGGAGTGCATCACAGCTGCAGAAAAGGAGGTAGTCGAGGAGGGTTTGTCTACTGAGTCAGTATGGGTGAAAGTCAGAAACAAGAAAAGAGCAGTCTCTTTATTGGGAGTTTTCTATAGACCCCCCAATAGCAGCAGAGAGATGGAGGAACAAATTGGGCAGCAGGCCTTGGAAAGGTGCAGGAGTAACAAAGTTGTTGTCATGGTTGACTTCAACTTCTCCAATATTGACTGGAACCTCCTGTGGTAAACACCACTAGTGATATATTGTATGTATTATGGCACTCCCTGTGTATTAAAGGTACTACGGTAAATCCCTGCCTGCTGGCTCCTCCCAGCAGGCGGCGTATAAAAGTGTAAGCTCTCCTGCGCTGCTCCCATTCTGGTTCCAGCTGCAGGAGGCACAACATCTTGTGCAATAAAGCCTCGATTGTTTCACCATTCTCGTCTCGTGGTAATTGACGGTACATCAATTTATTGCACAAGATTTCAAAAGATAGACTTCCTAATCAAGCCTGATCGCCTGCAGCTGAGCTCTCACGCAGCCAACGCCACGTCCGCCTTCGACCACTGGCAAGTCTGCTTTGAAGGCTACCTCAGAGCAGCCACTGAAGAACTCTCGGACCCACAGAAGTTCCAGGTCCTCTACTCACGGGTGAGCCCTGAAATGTTTCCACACATCCGGGATGCGCCTACCTACGCAGAAGCAATGACACTACTGAAAGGACATTACGTTAAGTCAGTGAATCAAGTGTACGCCAGGCACCTCCTGGCCACGAGATGGCAACTCCTGGGGGAGACTCTGGACGATTTCTTGCGGGCCCTGCAGATTCTCAATAGGAACTGTGACTGCCAGGCAGTCCAACACATCGAACTTTTAATCAAAGACGCTTATGTCACGGGCATGAAGTCTACGTACGTTTGCCAGCGACTATTGGAAGGGGGTAAGCTTGATCTTGCCAATTCACTAGAAGTGGCCTCCTGTAATCTGGAGGCCTGCACCCCCGACCGCGCGGCACCCTCGTGGGCATCGTGGGCCCCACCAGCTGCCGACTCCAGCTCACCGCAAACCTGCACCGCACGGCAGCCAGCCAACTCTGGGGGGGCCCAAGTGTTATTTCTGTGGACAGAGTAAACACCCCAGGCAGCGCTGCCCGGCAACGGGTGTGGGAAGAAGGGACACTTTGTTTCCATTTGCCAGGCCCAGTCGGTCGCCGCTGTTTCCAGGCCCGGCATTACTACATCCCCCACTTGCGATCCAGGGGCGCCGCCATCTTCTCCACTGCAAGCTACGTGCGGCCCGTGGGCACCGCCATCTTCGATGCCGCCTGCCATGTGCGCCCCGTGGATGCCGCCATCTTCGGCGCCATTTTGGACCGCGCCTCAGGACCCCTGCTCGACTGGCCGTTCATTGCCTACTGATACCTCCGCCACCGCTGATCAGCCAGGGAACTCCCAGCATCTTCTGCAGCTCGCCTCCATCACCCTGGATCAGTCTCGGCCCCGCAACCGCGCGACCGCTGTGACGACGGTGAAGATCAACGGGCACGAGACAACCTGCCTCTTTGACTCCGGGAGCACAGAGAGTTTCATCCACCCTGCTACGGTAAGGTGCTACTCCCTCACGGTACACCCCTTCACCCAGAAAATATCCCTGGCCTCCAGATCCCATTCCGTTGAAACCCGGGGGTACTGTGTTGCGACCCTCACCGTTCAGAGCGTAGAGCTCAGCAACTTTAGGCTCTACCTCCTCTCCCACCTCTGTGTTGCCCTGTTACTAGGCGTTGATTTCTGAGGCCACCTCCAAAGCCTTACTTTGAAATTCGGCGGACCCCTGCCCCCCCTCACCGTCTGCGGCCTCATTACCCTTAAGGTCGATCCACCCTCACTGTTTGCGAACCTCACCCCAGACTGCAAGCCCGTCACTAGGAGCAGACGGTACAGTGCGCAGGAGAGGACCTTTATTGGATTGGATTGGATTGGATTTGTTTATTGTCACGTGTACCGAGGTACAGTGAAAAGTATCTTTCTGCGAGCAGCTCAACAGATCATTAAGTACATGAGAAGAAAAGGGAATAAAAGAAAATACATAATAGGGCAACACAACATATACAATGTAACTACATAAGCACTGGCATCGGATGAAGCATACAGGGTGTAGTGTTAATGAAATCAGTCCATAAGAGGGTCATTTAGGAGTCTGGTGACAGTGGGGAAGAAGCTGTTTTTGAGTCTGTTCGTGCGTGTTTTCAGACTTCTGTATCTCCTGCCCGATGGAAGAAGTTGGAAGAGTGAGTAAGCCGGGTGGGAGGGATCTTTGATTATACTGCCCACTTTCCCCAGGCAGCGGGAGGTGTAGATGGAGTCAATGGATGGGAGGCAGGTTCGTGTGATGGACTGGGCTGTGTTCATGATTCTCTGAAGTTTCTTGCGGTCCTGGGCCGAGCAGTTGCCATACCAGGCTGTGATACAGCCTGGTAGGATGCTTTCTATGGTGCATCTGTAAAAGTTGGTAAGAGTCAATGCGGACATGCCGAATTTCCTTAGTTTTCTGAGGAAGTATAGGCGCTGTTGTGCTTTCTTGGTGGTAGCGTCGACGTGGGTGGACCAGGACAGATTTTTGGAGATGTGCACCCCTAGGAATTTGAAGCTGTTAACCATCTCCGCCTCGGCCCCGTTGATGCTAACAGGGGTGTGTACAGTACTTTGCTTCCTGAAGTCAATGACCAGCTCTTTAGTTTTGCTGGCATTGAGGGAGAGATTGTTGTCGCTACACCACTCCACTAGGTTCTCTATCTCCCTCCTGTATTCGGACTCATCGTTGTTCGAGATCCGGCCCACTATGGTCGTATCGTCAGCAAACTTGTAGATGGAGTTGGAACCAAGTTTTGCCACGCAGTCGTGTGTGTACAGGGAGTAGAGTAGGGGGCTAAGTACGCAGCCTTGCGGGGCGCCGGTGTTGAAGACTATTGTGGAGGAGGTGTTGTTGTTCATTCTTACTGATTGTGGTCTGTTGGTCAGAAAATCGAGGATCCAGTTGCAGAGTGGGGAACCAAGTCCTAGGTTTTGGAGCTTTGATATGAGCTTGGCTGGGATTATGGTGTTGAAGGCGGAGCTGTAGTCAATAAATAGGAGTCTAATGTAGGAGTCCTTGTTTTCGAGATGCTCTAGGGATGAGTGTAGGGCCAGGGAAATAGTGTCTGATGTGGACCGGTTGCAGCGGTATGCGAATTGCAGTGGATCAAGGCGTTCTGGGAGTATGGAGGTGATGCGCTTCATGAACAACTCAACTCAACTCAAACAGAGTTGTTATCTCTGGGTTGTTGCCCGTGCCACGTGATAATGAGATGAGGAATAGGGAGAGAGAGCATTTAAACACGTGGCTACAGGGATGGTGCAGGCGGGAGGGATTCAGATTTCTGGATAACTGGGGCTCTTTCTGGGGAAGGTGGGACCTCTACAGACAGGATGGTCTACATCTGAACCTGAGGGGCACAAATATCCTGGGGGGGAGATTTGTTAGTGCTCTTTGGGGGGGGTTTAAACTAATGCAGCAGGGGCATGGGAACCTGGATTGTAGTTTTAGGGTAAGGGAGAATGAGAGTATAGAGGTCAGGAGCACAGATTTGACGTCGCAGGAGGGGGCCAGTGTTCAGGTAGGTGGTTTGAAGTGTGTCTACTTCAATGCCAGGAGTATACGAAACAAGGTAGGGGAACTGGCAGCATGGGTTGGTACCTGGGACTTCGATGTTGTGGCCATTTCGGAGACATGGATAGAGCAGGGACAGGAATGGATATTGCAGGTTCCGGGGTTTAGGTGTTTTAGTAAGCTCAGAGAAGGAGGCAAAAGAGGGGGAGGTGTGGTGCTGCTAGTCAAGAGCAGTATTACGGTGGCGGAGAGGATGCTAGATGGGGACTCTTCTTCCGAGGTAGTATGGGCTGAAGTTAGAAACAGGAAAGGAGAGGTCACCCTGTTGGGAGTTTTTTATAGGCCTCCTAATAGTTCTAGGGATGTAGAGGAAAGGATGGCGAAGATGATTCTGGATAAGAGCGAAAGTAACAGGGTAGTTATTATGGGAGACTTTAACTTTCCAAATATTGACTGGAAAAGATATAGTTCGAGTACAATAGATGGGTCGCTTTTTGTACAGTGTGTGCAGGAGGGTTTCCTGAAACAATATGTTGACAGGCCAACAAGAGGCGAGGCCACGTTGGATTTGGTTTTGGGTAATGAACCAGGCCAGGTGTTGGATTTGGAGGTAGGAGAGCACTTTGGGGACAGTGACCACAATTCGGTGACGTCTACGTTAATGATGGAAAGGGATAAGTATACACCGCAGGGCAAGAGTTATAGCTGGGGGAAGGGCAATTATGATGCCATGAGACGTGACTTGGGGGGGATAAGGTGGAGAAGTAGGCTGCAAGTGTTGGGCACACTGGATAAGTGGGGCTTGTTCAAGGATCAGCTACTGCGTGTTCTTGATAAGTATGTACCGGTCAGGCAGGGAGGAAGGCGTCGAGCGAGGGAACCGTGGTTTACCAAGGAAGTGGAATCTCTTGTTAAGAGGAAGAAGGAGGCCTATGTGAAGATGAGGTGTGAAGTTTCAGTTGGGGCGATGGATAGTTACAAGGTAGCGAGGAAGGATCTAAAGAGAGAGCTAAGACGAGCAAGGAGGGGACATGAGAAGTATTTGGCAGGAAGGATCAAGGAAAACCCAAAAGCTTTCTATAGGTATGTCAGGAATAAGCGAATGACTAGGGAAAGAGTAGGACCAGTCAAGGACAGGGATGGGAAATTGTGTGTGGAGTCTGAAGAGATAGGCGAGATACTAAATGAATATTTTTCGTCAGTATTCACTCAGGAAAAAGATAATGTTGTGGAGGAGAATGCTGAGACCCAGGCTAATAGAATAGATGGCATTGAGGTACGTAGGGAAGAGGTGTTGGCAATTCTGGACAGGCTTAAAATAGATAAGTCCCCGGGCCCTGATGGGATTTATCCTAGGATTCTCTGGGAGGCCAGGGAAGAGATTGCTGGACCTTTGGCTTTGATTTTTATGTCATCATTGGCTACAGGAATAGTGCCAGAGGACTGGAGGACAGCAAATGTGGTCCCTTTGTTCAAAAAGGGGAGCAAAGACAACCCCGGCAACTATAGACCGGTGAGCCTCACGTCTGTAGTGGGTAAAGTCTTGGAGGGGATTATAAGAGACAAGATTTATAATCATCTAGATAGGAATAGTATGATCATGGATAGTCAGCATGGCTTTGTGAAGGGTAGGACATGCCTCACAAACCTTATTGAGTTCTTTGAGAAGGTGACTGAACAGGTAGATGAGGGTAGAGCAGTTGATGTGGTGTATATGGATTTCAGCAAAGCGTTTGATAAGGTTCCCCACGGTAGGCTATTGCAGGAAATACGGAGGCTGGGGATTGAGGGTGATTTAGAGATGTGGATCAGAAATTGGCTAGCTGAAAGAAGACAGAGGGTGGTGGTTGATGGGAAATGTTCAGAATGGAGTACAGTCACAAGTGGAGTACCACAAGGATCTGTTCTGGGGCCGTTGCTGTTTGTCATTTTTATCAATGACCTAGAGGAAGGCGCAGAAGGGTGGGTGAGTAAATTTGCAGACGATACTAAAGTCGGTGGTGTTGTCGATAGTGTGGAAGGATGTAGCAGGTTAAAGAGGGATATAGATAAGCTGCAGAGCTGGGCTGAGAGGTGGCAAATGGAGTTTAATGTAGAGAAGTGTGAGGTGATTCACTTTGGAAGGAATAACAGGAATGCAGAATATTTGGCTAATGGTAAAGTTCTTGAAAGTGTGGATGAGCAGAGGGATCTAGGTGTCCATGTACCTGAAAGTTGCCACCCAGGTTGATAGGGTTGTGAAGAAGGCCTATGGAGTGTTGGCCTTTATTGGTAGAGGGATTTAGTTCCGGAGTCGGGAGGTCATGTTGCAGCTGTACAGAACTCTGGTACGGCCGCATTTGGAGTATTGCGTACAGTTCTGGTCACCGCATTATAGGAAGGACGTGGAGGCTTTGGAGCGGGTGCAGAGGAGATTTATCAGGATGTTGCCTGGTATGGAGGGAAAATCTTATGAGGAAAGGCTGATGGACTTGAGGTTGTTTTCGTTGGAGAGAAGAAGGTTAAGAGGAGACTTAATAGAGGCATACAAAATGATCAGGGGGTTGGATAGGGTGGACAGTGAGAGCCTTCTCCCGCGGATGGAAATGGCTGGCACGAGGGGACATAACTTTAAACTGAGGGGTAATAGATATAGGACAGAGGTCAGAGGTAGGTTCTTTACGCAAAGTGTAGTGAGGCCATGGAATGCCCTACCTGCTATAGTAGTGAACTTGCCAACATTGAGGGCATTTAAAAGTTTATTGGAGAAACATATGGATGATAATGGTATAGTGTAGGTTAGATGGCTTTTGTTTCGGTGCAACATCGTGGGCCGAAGGGCCTGTACTGCGCTGTATTGTTCTATGTTCTATGTTCTATGTTCTATGATCAACCTCTCGAAGCACTTCATTACGACTGAAGTCAGGGCCACTGGTCGGTAGTCATTGAGGCACGTTGCCTGGTCCAACTGCTCCTGCAGGAGGGGATCATTGAGGCCATCACAGCCCTTGGAGAGCTCAAGTGGTGGTAGTGAAGACTGGGGAGAAGCACAGGATGGTCATTGACTACAGCCAGACCATCAACCGGTACACGCAGCTCGATGCGTACCCGCTCCCATGCGTATCTGACATAGTCAATCAGATTGCGTAGTATCGAGTCTTCTCCACAGTAGACTTGAAGTCCGCCTACTACCAGCTCCCCATCCGCCTGGAGAACCGCCAATACACTGCGTTCGAAGCAGATGGCCGTCTCTATCATTTCCTCAGAGTTCCCTTCGGCGTCACCAATCGGGTCTCGGTCTTCCAGCGAGAGATGAACTGAATGGTTGGCCAGTACGGGCTGCGGGCCACCTTCCCGTACCTAGATAACGTCACCATCTGCGGCCACGATCAGCAGGACCACGACGCAAACCTCCAAAATTTCCTCCATACCGCCAAACTCCTTAACCTCACCTACAATAAGGAGAAATGCGTGTTCCGCACCAACCGCTTAGCCATCCTTGGCTATGTAGTGGAAAATGGAGTCCTAAGGCCCGACCCCGACAGTATGCTTCGAACTCCCTCTCCCTCACTGCCCCAAGGTCCTGAAACGATGTCTGGGGTTTTTTCGTATTACGGCCAGTGGGTCCCTAATTATGCGGACAAGGCCCGCCCACTTCTCAAGTCCACAGTTTTTCCCCTGACGGCTGAGGCCCGCCAGACCTTCAACCACATCAAGGCAGACATCGCCAAGGCCACGATGCACGCATCTACGAGACCCTCCTCTTTCAGATGGAGAGCGATGCATCGGACGAAGCCCTGGCCGCCACCCTCAACCAGGCGGGCAGACCCGTGGCTTTCTTTTCCCGCACCCTCCATGCCTCTGAAATCCAGCACTCCTCTGTCGAAAAGGAGGCCCAAGCCATTGTGGAAGCTGTGTGACATTGGAGGCATTACCTGGCCGGCAGGAGATTCACTCTCCTGACTGACCAATGGTCGGTTGCCTTCATGTTTAAAAAGACGCAGCGGGGCAAGATTAAAAATGACAAGATCTTGAGGTGGAGGATCGAGCTCTCCACCTATAACTATGAGATCTTGTATCGCCCGGGGAAGCTCAACGAGCCCCTTGATGCCCGATCCCGCGGTACATGTGCCAGCGCACAAGTGGACTGACTCCGGGCTCTCCACTATGACCTCTGCCACCCGGTTCTTCCATTTTGTCAAGGCCCTCAACCTGCCCTACTCCATTGAGGAGGTCAGGACCGCCAAGTCTGCGCAGAGTGCAAGCCGCTCTTCTACCGGCCAGATAGAGCGCACCTGGTGAAGGCCTCCCGCCCCTTTGAACGCCTCAGTGTGGATTTCAAAGGGCCCCTCCCCTCCACTGACCGAAATGTGTACTTCCTCAACGTTATTGATGAGTACTCCCGGTTCCCTTTCGCCATCCCATGCCCCGACATGACTTCTGCCACGGTCATTAAAGCCCTGCCCAGCATCTTCACTCTGCTCGGTTTCCCCACCTATATCCACAGTGATCGAGGATCCTCTTTCATGAGCGATGAACTGCGTCAGTTCCTGCTCAGCAAGCGCATCGCCTTGAGCAGGACGACCAGCTACAACCCCTGGGGAAACGGGCAGGTGGAGAGGGAGAACGGGACGATCTGGAAGGCCATCCTGCTGGCCCTTTGGTCTAAAAATCTCCCGGTCTCCCGCTGGCAGGAGCTCCTACCCGACACGCTCCACTCCATCCCGTCGCTCCTCTGCACTGCCACTAATGAGACCCCTCACGAACGTGTGTTTGCCTTCCCCAGGAGGTCCACCTCCGGGGTCTCGCTCCCAACATGGCTGACAGTTCCTGGATCCGTCCGCCTCCGGAAGCATGTGCGGAGCCATAAATCGGACCCCTTCAACAAAGAACAAAGGGAACAAAGAAAAATACAGCACAGGAACAGGCCCTTCGGCCCTCCAAGCCCGTGCCGATCATGCTGCCTGACTAAACTAAAATCTTCTACTCTTCCTGGGTCCATATCCCTCTATTCCCATCCTATTCATGTATTTGTCAAGCTGCCCCTTAGATGTCACTATCGTCCCTGCTTCCGCCACCTCCTCCGGCAGTGGGTTCCAGGCACCCACTACCCTCTGTGTAAAAAACTTGCCTCGTACATCTCCTCTAAACCTTGCCCCTCACACCTTCAACCTAAGCCCTCTAGTAATTGACCCCTCTACCCTGGGGAAAAGCCTCTGACGATCCACTCTGTCTATGCCCCATATCATTTTGTAGACCTCTATCAGGTCACTCCTCAACCTCCGTCGTTCCAGTGAGAACAAACCGAGTTTATTCAACCGCTCCTCATAGCTAATGCCCTCCATACCAGGCAACATTCTGGTAAATCTCTTCTGCACCCTCTCTAAAGCCTCCACATCCTTCTGTAGTGTGGCGACCAGAATTGAACACTATACTCCAAGTGTGGCCTAACTAAGGTTCTATACAGCTGCAACATGACTTGCCAATTCTTATACACAATGCCCCGGCCAATGAAGGCAAGCATGCCGTATGTCTTCTTGACTACTTTCTCCACCTGTGTTGCCCCTTTCAGTGACCTGTGGACCTGTACGCCTAGATCTCTCTGACTTTCAATACTCTTGAGGGTTCTACCATTCACTACCTGCATTAGACCTTCCAAAATGCATTACCTCACATTTAGAACATAGAACATAGAACATAGAACAATACAGCGCAGTACAGGCCCTTCGGCCCACGATGTTGCACCGAAACAAAAGCCATTTAACCTACACTATGCCATTATCATCCATATGTTTATCCAATAAACTTTTAAATGCCCTCAATGTTGGCGAGTTCACTACTGTAGCAGGTAGGGCATTCCACGGCCTCACTACTCTTTGCGTAAAGAACCTACCTCTGACCTCTGTCCTATATCTATTACCCCTCAGTTTAAAGTTATGTCCCCTCGTGCCAGCCATATCCATCCGCGGGAGAAGACTCTCACTGTCCACCCTATCCAACCCCCTGATCATTTTGTATGCCTCTATTAAGTCTCCTCTTAACCTTCTTCTCTCCAACGAAAACAACCTCAAGTCCATCAGCCTTTCCTCATAAGATTTTCCCTCCATACCAGGCAACATCCTGGTAAATCTCCTCTGCACCCGCTCCAAAGCCTCCACGTCCTTCCTATAATGCGGCAACCAGAACTGTACGCAATACTCCAAATGCGGCCGTACCAGAGTTCTGTACAGCTGCAACATGACCTCCCGACTCCGGAACTCAATCCCTCTACCAATAAAGGCCAACACTCCATTGGCCTTCTTCACAACCCTATCAACCTGGGTGGCAACTTTCAGGGATCTATGTACATGGACACCTAGATCCCTCTGCTCATCCACACTTTCAAGAACTTTACCATTAGTCAAATATTCCGCATTCCTGTTATTCCTTCCAAAGTGAATCACCTCACACTTCTCTACATTAAACTCCATTTGCCACCTCTCAGCCCAGCTCTGCAGCTTATCTATATCCCTTTGTAACCTGCTACATCCTTCCACACTATCGACAACACCACCGACTTTAGTATCGTCTGCAAATTTACTCACCCACCCTTCTGCGCCTTCCTCGAGGTCATTGATAAAAATGACAAACAGCAACGGCCCCAGAACAGATCCTTGTGGTACTCCACTTGTGACTGTACTCCATTCTGAACATTTCCCATCAACCACCACCCTCTGTCTTCTTTCAGCTAGCCAATTTCTGATCCACATCTCTAAATCACCCTCAATCCCCAGCCTCCGTATTTTTTGCAATAGCCTACCGTGGGGAACCTTATCAAACGCTTTGCTGAAATCCATATACACGACATCAACTGCTCTACCCTCGTCTACCTGTTCAGTCACCTTCTCAAAGAACTCAATAAGGTTTGTTAGGCATGACCTACCCTTCACAAAGCCATGCTGACTATCCCTGATCATATTATTCCTATCTAGATGATTATAAATCTTGTCTCTTATAATCTCCTCCAAGACTTTACCCACTACAGACGTGAGGCTCACCGGTCTATAGTTGCCGGGGTTGTCTCTGCTCCCCTTTTTGAACAAATGGGACCACATTTTCTGTCCTCCAGTCCTCTGGCACTATTCCTGTAGCCAATGATGACATAAAAATCAAAGCCAAAGGTCCAGCAATCTCTTCCCTGGCCTCCCAGAGAATCCTAGGATAAATCCCATCAGGTCCCGGGGACTTATCTATTTTCAGCCTGTCCAGAATTGCCAACACCTCTTCCCTCCGTACCTCAATGCCATCTATTCTATTAGCCTGGGGCTCAGCATTCTCCTCCACAACATTATCTTTTTCCTGAGTGAATACTGACGAAAAATATTCATTTAGTATCTCGCCTATCTCTTCAGACTCCACACACAATTTCCCATCCCTGTCCTTGACTGGTCCTACTCTTTCCCTAGTCATTCGCTTATTCCTGACATACCTATAGAAAGCTTTTGGGTTTTCCTTGATCCTTCTTGCCAAATACTTCTCATGTCCCCTCCTTGCTCTTTTCCAGATTAAACTCCATCTGCCATCTCTCAGTCCAAGTCTCCAAACGATCTAAATCCTGCTGTATCCTCTGACAGTCCTCATCGCTATCCACAATTCCCCCAACCTTTGTGTCATCTGCAAACTTACTAATCAGACCAGTTACATTTTCCTCCAAATCATTTATATATCCTACGAACAGCAAAGGTCCCAGCACTGATCCCTGCGGAACACCACTAGTCACAGCCCTCCAATTAGAAAAGCACCCTTCCATTGCTACTCTCTGCCTTCTATAACCTAGCCAGTTCTGTATCCACCTTGCCAGCTCACCCCTCATCCCGTGTGACTTCACCTTTTGTACCAGTCTACCAAAGGCCTTACTGAAGTCCATATTGACAACATCCACTGCCCTACCTGCATCAATCATTTTTGTGACTTCTTCGAAAAACTCTATCAAGTTAGTGAGACACGACCTCCCCTTCACAAAACCATGCTGCTTCTCATTAATACGTCCATTTGCTTCCAAATGGGAGTAGATCCTGTCTCGAAGAATTCTCTCCAGTAATTTCCCTACCACTGACGTAAGGCTCATCGGCCTGTAGTTCCCTGGATTATCCCTGCTACCCTTCGAAACAAAGGAACAACATTGGCTATTCTCCAGTCCTCCGGGACATCACCTGAAGACAGGGCCTCAGCAATTTCCTCTCTAGCCTCCTTCAGTATTCTGGGGTAGATCCCATCAGGCCCTGGGAACTTATCTACCTTAATATTTTTCAAGACGCCCAACACCTCGTCTTTTTGGATCTCAATGTGACCCAGGCTATCTACACACCCTTCTCCAGACTCAACATCCACCAATTCCTTCTCTTTGGTGAATACTGATGCAAAGTATTCATTTAGTACCTCACCCATTTCCTCTGGCTCCACACATAGATTCCCTTGCCTATCCTTCAGTGGGCCAACCCTTTCCCTGGCTACCCTCTTGCCTTTTACGTACGTGTAAAAAGCCTTGGGATTTTCCTTAACCCTATTTGCCAATGACTTTTCGTGAGCCCTTCTCGCCCTCCTGACTCCTTGCTTAAGTTCCTTCCTACTTTCCTGATATTCCACACAGGCTTTGTCTGTTCCCAGCCTTCTAGCCCTGACAAATGCCTCCTTTTTCTTTTTGACGAGGCCTACACTATCTCTCATTATCCAAGGTTCCCAAAATTTGCCGTATTTATCCTTATTCCGCACAGGAACATGCTGGTCCTGAATTCCTTTCAACTGACATTTGAAAGCCTCCCACATGTCAGATGTTGATTTACCTCAAACATCCGCCCCTAATCGAGGTTCTTCATTTCCCGCCTAATATTTGTTATAATTAGCCTTCCCCCAATTTAGCACATTCACCCTAGGATCACTCTTATCCTTGTCCACCAGCACTTTAAAACTTACTGAATTGTAGTCACTGTTCCCGAAATGCTCCCCTACTGAAACTTCTACCACCTGGCCGTGCTCATTCCCCAATACCAGGTCCAGTATAGCCCCTTCCCTAGTTGGACTGTCTACATATTGTTTTAAGAAGCCCTCCTGGATGCTCCTTAAAAACTCTGCCCCGTCTAAGCCCCTGGCACTAAGTGAGTCCCAGTCAATATTGGGGAAGTTGAAGTCTCCCATCACCACAACCCTGTTGTTTTTACTCTTTTCCAAAATCTGTCTACCTATCTGCTCCTCTATCTCCCGCTGGCCCTTGGGAAGCCTGTAGTAAACCCCCAACATTGTGACTGCACCCTTCTTATTCCTGATCTCTACCCATATAGCCTCGCTGCCCTCTGAGGTGTCCTCCCGTAGTACAGCTGTGATATTCTCCCTAACCAGTCGTGCAACTCCGCCACCCCTTTTACATCCCCCTCTATCCCACCTGAAACATCTAAATCCTGGAATGTTTAGCTGCCAATCCTGTCCTTCCTTCAACCATGTCTCTGTAATGGCAACAACATCATAGTTCCAAGTACTAATCCAAGCTCTAAGTTCATCTTCCTTACCCGTAATACGTCTTGCATTAAAACATATGCACTTCAGGCCACCAGACCCGCTGTGTTCAGCAACATCTCCCTGTCTGCTGTTCCTCAGAGCCGACAGGCACCATGACACAGTCTCCCTCCGGGACCTGTGTAGCCATCTGGGATGGCCACTTCCAGAATACAAAATGGACGCTCACAAAGAATGTAGGGAAATGTGGACAATGCTAGACAACAAGCAGGCACAGTGCCTGAATGTCTATTTGGGAAGCAGTTACCAGACGGATTCAAAACTCTGGGTCGATTAGCATATTGATGGCCCATTTCCAAGGAACAAAGGACACTCAGGTAGTTGATACTGTTACAGACATCCGGGCGCCAGAAAGACACAAACAAAGCAAGGCCAACGGCCACCTAAGACACGCCCAGCCGTCAGGGCACCCACCCCTTTTATTGGTTAAGATCGATAACAATGATCGAGAAGCTGCCCAATTAATTGGGGCCAAGTTTAAGGCCCGCCTAAAAGCACGCGAAGCCCCTCCAAGTATAAGAAGGAACCCCCACGAGAGATTCGCTCTCTTGGATTTGGCTCTCAAGCGGAGAGACCCATCCACCAGCATCACCAGAAGCAAGTAAGTTCAAGGTCAATGCTCACTACCAGACGGACTGTTCTCCTTCGAACCCAACAGCCTCAGATCCGAACAACAGCCATTGTTCCTCTGACTAAGTGGGCACCCGAAGTTAAGTATAGGCATTAGCGTTAGAGATAGTTTAGTTTGTAGTACTGTTGTGCATGAGTAGATCTTACTGTGTGTGTAAATAAATAGTATTGACTTTGAACTAACTAACTGGTGTATTGGCTCTTTGATCAGTATTCAGGTCGAACCTTGTGGGGGTATCGAGAGATACCTGGCGACTCTGAAAGTAGAAACATAATTAGGATTAAGAAAGGTGACCATATTGACCGCCATATTTATAACCAGATAAATATAGCAACATTACTGGCGACATCTGGTGAGACATGACCTAGAAGTGGCTTTGGAACTCCGAGAGAACCCAAATTTGAATTAGAAATCCAATTGGAAAAAGAAAAACCACAAGCGTAAGACCAATACTGATCAAACCACCAAGATTCGGAAGTGTGTTATTTGCATGCATACTAACAGGGATATAAGGTAAACCTGAGAGATTTGGTTGTGTAAAACTGTCGGGAGTTTTGTAGGCTGGAAAATAGCGTAAGCCGTACCCGTGTTTACATCACCACTTTATTCCCCCCTGTTCCAAATTCGGTAGAAACCCCAGAGATAGTAATAGAAATGGCAATGAAGGCAATGGAACGCCTTATGAACCCCCAGGAATTAAAAGTCGTAGCGACCAGTAGAGTAGGACAGTGTCCCGTATGGGAAGAGGAAATCAGAAAATATCTCAAAGGGAAAGGAGTGAATTTTGTGCGAATGATGAAACAGGTCCCGGAAGTATAGGGCATACTTGGTGGGCGAACCTGACAGAGATCCATAAAAAGAGCTTAGGGAAAGCTCGTAAGCCGATGGCAATTGTGTCCTGCTTGGCACAATTGCAAGGCACAGAGGAGGTCGTGAGGACGCTCCGCAGAGAGATTGAAGAGAGAGATAAGAATAGTGAGGGAGACATGAGTGAGTACGAGACCGTTCCGATAACGCAGATATGAATGGCACCGATTGACGGTGTTCGGACTCCCCAACTTGGGTCTGCGACACCCTTTGGGACAAGTCCGGAAGACCGGTAGTGGCAGGCACAGTCCGGGGACACCCCGTAGAATTTCTTTGGGACACAGGAGGGTCCCGCACCACGCTCAACTCCTCCACAATGTTTCAACGAGACACATGGCCCACCACAGACACCATTACTCTCAGCGGTTTTACAGGGCACTTGCAGCAGGGACACATTGCAACCCTGTAGCGATTCAGATAGGGAACATTAAAACTAAACACCTCGTAGTTCTAGTCGATCCACCCCAGACAACCAAACACATTTTAGGTATAGATTTTATGAGCTCCCACAATCTATCGTTCGACCCCGTAAACAAATGTGTGTGGAGAATGGCAAAGGCAGCATGAACCCCCGCCACGCTCACAGTTGGAGACTACGAAAACAGAATTAGCGCAGTAGGAGACTTCTGGTTCGACCCTCAAGCCATTAGTCAGGACAGAGAGGTTAGAGACGTTTTGCAGCGACACAAAGCAGCTTTTGCCCAGCACAAGCATGACTGTGGCAAGATCGCTGGCTTAGTGAACATTACAGGTCCAGACCCCAAACCCCAAAAGCAGTACGGTTTTCCCCAAGAAGCCGAGGGAGAAATCTCAAAGGTTACCAGAGTCTGCTTGACCAAGGCGTACTCCGTTCAGTAGCCTCAACGAATAATGCCCCAATTTGGCCCGTCAGGAAACCCGATGGATCATGGCGACTGACCATCGATTACCGGGAACTGAACAAAGTAACCCCAGTAGCAGCCCCCACCGTAGCCACGAGTCCTGAGACAATGCAGTCACTCCAGTCAAAATTTTCTTCGGTTTTGAACATTAGTAATGGCTTTTGGTCCATTCCATTGGATAACGCGTGCCAATATAAATTTGCTTTCACCTTCCAGGGACAGCAATACACATGGACGTGTCTTCCACAAGGCTTCCACAACTCCCCCTCCATTTTCCACCGACAGCTGGCGAATGGATTAGCCAAATTTTACCGACCCGATTGCCTTGTCCAGTATGTAGATGACTTGCTTCTACAAACGGACACTAAGGGAGAGCACATTTCGCTTCTCGCTGAACTATTAGGACTCCTTCAACAAATTGGATGTAAAGTGAACCCCAAAAAGGCCCAGAATCTACAAAAAAAAGTAATTTATTTAGGAACAGTCATCACCCATGGCAAACGCGAGATTAAGCAGAAACACAATGACTCCATTGTCAAATTACACTTGCCCCATAATGTCACAGCCGTCCGGTCATTTCTAGGACTGGCTGGCTACTGTAGGAATCACATCGACGGTTTGGCCACAAAGGCAGCGCTCCTCTCCGAACTCCTAAAGAAGCAAGCATCATGGGAATGGCTTCCACAGCACACGGATGCCATGGATGCATTAAAAAGAGCCCTCAGCACAGGCATTACAGGTCCCAGATCCACTCTCCCCCATACGCAATTGAGGTTGCAACCACCGACCGAACCCTTTCAGCCGTGCTCCTCCAAGAAAGACACAATCGTTTAGGCCCCGTAGCATACGCCTCACGAGTACTTGATCCAGTTGAGCAAGGATTTTCTGCCTGCGAAAGGCACCTGCTCGCAGTTTTGTGGGCAGTTCAATACTTCGCCTACATAACAGGACTCAACTCCATCACCATTTTAACTGAGCACACCCCAACACAACTTCTCCTGGATGGTAGACTAAAGGACGGCACAGTCAGCCAAATTCACGCCGCCCGATGGACTCTTCTCGGGACATTACAGTAAAGAGGACAGAAACACACACTTTCCTCGCAGACAATTTACACTATGCCGGCACCCCACATGAGTGTGAAATCATCTCCACCAAACACAACACAACCCTTTGTACCAAAGTCAGCTCCCCCGAAACCAGGCACTACACCCCAGAGACCCCAGCCCACAGACATAGGTGCACCCCTTAGGATTTATGTGGATGGCTCCTCCACAGTTTTGAACGGTAAAAGGATTACCGGTTGCGGTATATATGTAGAGGACACGCAGGGACGCGCATTAGAGGAGATATCTTTGAAATTGCCCGAAAATTTAGGCTCACAGGCAGCAGAACTAGCAGCCGTAGCGTATATTGTAGAGCACCCCGACTCGTTCCCGACCAAAGCCGACATATATTACGACAGTCTATATGTCTGTAATAGTTTGACAGAATTCCTACCCCTGTGGGAATCTAGAGGTTTTGTTTCCGCAGGTGGAAAACTCCTACCCTCAGCCCCATTACTCCAGCATATTCTAAGGACAGCTAAAGATCGGAAATATAGTATTATTAAAGTTCGCAGCCACCATCATTCTTCCCCCCCCCCCCGGTAACGTTAAGGCAGACGCCCTAGCAAAGGCAGGTTCCAGACAGGGTCACTTTTGGAATCCTCCAGAGAGTGCCCCAGTACACGTGGTTCAGGTCTCACAGACCAACATTCAGGATTTAGCGCAGGCCCAAAAAGAAGATGAGCAGCTCAGGGAAGTTTTAAAAGGCAACTTCCCAGCCCCCTACGATAAATACAAGAACATATTGACGTCACATGATGGTATAATTTTAAAAGAAGGTATTTATGTGGTCCCCACTCAGGACAGAAACCAAATTATTTGCCAATTCCATGAAAACCATGGACATCAAGGCATAGAAGCAATCTCGCCCACCTCAGACCTCTCTGCTGGTGGCCCGATTTAAAATCCAATGTAACGCACTACATTGAGAACTGTTTAATCTGTGCCCAGAACAATCCGGACAGATATGCAAGGCAAGGTCAGCTTAGTCCCAACCGCCCAGTTAATGGCCCCTGGATGAATTTGAGGATTGATTATATAGGACCCCTACTCCCCCTGCAAGAATGGTTTTATGTATGTGTTGGTGGTCATCGACACCTTCACAAAATGGGTGGAAGCTTTTCCATCCAGAACGAACATGGCTAAAACGACAGCCAAGATCCTCACTCAGCACATCTTTACAAGATGGGGACATCCACGCAGCATAAAGTCCGACCAAGGCTCATATTTTACAGGACGAGTGATGAAAAACATCCTCACAATTTTCGGAATCAAACAAAAATTCCACATTGCATATCACCCCCAATCAAGCAGAATAGTTGAGAGAATGAATAGGACTCTCAAAGCAACCCGAAGGAAAATGGTGCAACAGCACAATAGCACCTGGGACACAGTTCTCCCCTTTGCACTGATGTTCATAAGAAACACGGTATCCACGTCGACAGGATACACCCTCCACACCCTCATGACCGGACGCCCCATGAAGGGGACAGAATATTTGTCAGGACTCGATTTGGCCAGCCCCACAGTCACCGCCCTCACCCATGAGAAAACAGTTCAGCAGATTGCCGAGAGTGTAAAAGCAGCCCAGCTCACAGCAGCTGTTAGGCTTGGGACACGGAAGAAGCAAAGTAAAGTTTGCTTCGACAAAACAGTACATGCCACAGAATTTGTAGTAGGGCAGCAGGTCACGCTATCGCTCTACAACCCCAGCTTATTCCTCTCCCCCACTTTGCAGGACCATACTCCATTTCTGATAAAGTCAGCCCCTCCGTATATAAAATTACTTATCCCAATGGCAAGTCTGCATGGTTTCACATAAACCAGCTTAAGGCTTATGTCAAACAGAACAACCATTCACACCACATCTCACTTGCAGCAGCAGATGAACACGCCCCGCCCACGGTCGACCTATTCCTACCCTCCCCCAACCAGTCCAGCCCATCCTCAGACACAACTTCAACTCCACCCCCAAAGTCATGACTCCGCCTCTCCCTTCATTGAACCAGCAGCGACAGCGACAGCGATAGTGACAGCCCCATAGCACCGCAACACGATTACACCCCTGCACCAGGCCCCACTCCCAGCAACTCCGAACAAGATTCCAGCGACCCCTTTGAGACCACGTACATTAAAGCCCCTGATCCAGACCCACCGCCCGACGACCCCTACCACCTCCAACCTCGACATGAAACACTGGTACCGAGATAATTCGTACAGACTCATCCGGAATGATGAGATGGATCCCAATTCGCCCCAAGCAGCTTTGGCACAACTACTCCAGTCACGAGTATGGCAACCGGGAGAAGATGATGCCTTAGAGTCTGACTTCCACCAGACGAACCCCTTTGCGACTCTGTTCACTATAGAGCAATGAGGTGTCCAGATGATGGTCAAAAGGAATCGATGGAGATTTATGGTGTCCTTTCTGATGGAACCTGCACGATTTTTATTGTGTTAGTTTGTTGCTTTAAATGTTTGTTACTGTACATGTTGAATGTTGTTTGTTCACTTAAAGTTTTCATGGCCCCACACCACCACTCTTTTAATGTCCACTAGTTAAAGGAACTAGTTTGTCAGCAGACAACCGATCATAGCTACTATTCTGATTCGAAGGTAATCACAAGTGGCAACATCCACGGTGAACACAAATTCTTTCCGTTCTTGTCCAGTCGCTCAGGCAGTGGAGTAACGGCACTGGTTCCCACCCTGCCTGAGGACCCCCATCTGGTCAGCTACACTCGAGTAGTGCACATACGGCACTGGTCACCGCCCTACCTGGGGATTCCACCTATTCTTACCCTCCACGGCCCATACGCACCCCATTCAGAACTTTTGGTTCAAAACTCTTTTGTTTGTGTTCCAGCGACCCTTACATTGCTCTCCATATGCTATTTACATCCTCAAACACTGGGATGGTCCACTCACCGCATCGATCACACAAGCTGCGAGACTGCTCGCGCTGTGACAGTATTTTCTTCTCGGATGTCTTGTCCCAAAATATTTGGTTTAAAAAAAAAATGAGGGAGTCACAGATGGTGACCAATTATAATGGGTAATTGTGAAGTGGAGATGCCGGATTTAGACTGGGGTGAGCACAGTAAGAAGTCTTACAACACCAGGTTAAAGTCCAACAGGTTTGTTTCGATAATTGGTAATTGGTAATAAAAGGACAGACAATGGGTAATTGGTAATAAAAGGACAGACAGACATACGAGATCTTAAGCAAGATAATAACAAATATTATGCTTGTGTCCACAGAAATCCAGAACCACAGAAGCCACAGGAAGACCACGGAAGGAAGAAGAGAACATTTAGACAGACATCATGGTCTACATTTGGATCTTCGCGGGATCCCTACAGTTGCGCGCGGACGCGACCCCCCTGACCCCTACCCCACAGGCCGTGAATGTTTCCCATCCCTGCCATACACTGTACCCAGAGATAGCAACTGACACACCAACCTGGTGTGACAAGTTCATCACGTGGTATTCCCTGTCCTACATTGTAGAAGCACTATTAGCCATGGCAATACTCTGTAGTGTCATCCAGATACTGAGACTTAGAAAATGGTGAAGGAAAGCCTCCCGTACTCCAGTATATACCCTCAGACCCCCTATTTTCAGCTTCAGCAACCCCCCCACTCGCTTTAAGTGAATAAAATGCACCGCCTAATTTTTTGTTTGTTTGTTCCAATAAAAGAAAGATATAAAATCCTGTACTTGACTGCCAAGTTACAGAGAACTGTATTGCTGCTACTGTATAGTTTATACTGTTGTAAATTCTTTTAAGTGATTAAGGATAGTTTAGACAAGAATAGTTAGAGGTTCCCGTGTTTTAATTGTAATGCATGCCTGAATGTCATAGCGTCCTGCAGAATTTTATAATAATGTGTGTATATAAAACAATTTAGGTAAAGTTCCAATCCATAGGACAGAGTAGAGTAGAGCCTGTCCTTGATTGCGGATGCTCGACTTAGGCAGAGAACAAAGAAGATGCAGTAATATGATCCTTCATGCTTCGCGTTGAGGATCACAAGGAGGATGTGCAGCCAACTGGAATGGCCACTTCCAGAATACAAAATGGACGCTCACAAAGAATGTAGGGAAATGTGGACAATGCGAGACAACAAGCAGGCACAGTGCCTGAATGTATATTTGGGAAGCAGTTACCAGACGGAATCGAAACTCTGGGTCGATTAGCATATTGATGATCGATAACAATGATCGAGAAGCTGCCCAATTAATTGGGACCAAGTTTAAGGCCTGCCTAAAAGCGCGCAAAGCCCCTCCAAGTATAAGAAGGAACCTCCAAGAGAGATTCGCTCTCTTGGATTTGGCTCTCAAGCGGAGAGACCCATCCACCAGCATCACCAGAAGCAAGTAAGTTCAAGTTCAAGTAAGTTTTATTTTATTTTTTAAGGCGGGAACAGGAAGTTCGAACCAGAAGTTCGACCCGCGGACTTCTGGGAAGCGGCGTGCAGGGGCTGCCGGTAGGTGAGTATTTGAATTTAAAATCACTTACCTTGCAGGAGCAGCACTTAGAATTTCGGCGGGAGCGGCGTGCAGGGGCTGCTGGTGGGTGAGTTTTTGAGTTTGGAGTCACTTGCCTTGCAGGAGCAGCACTTGGAGTTTCGGTGGGAGTGGCGTGTGGGGGCTGCCGGTAGGTGAGTATTTAAGTTTAAAATCACTTACCTTGCAGGAGCAGCACTTGGAGTTTCGGCGGGAGCGGAGTGCGGGGGCTGCCGGTGGGTGAGTATTTGAGTTTGAAACACTTACCTGGTCCCGTTTCTGTTCTTTTCTGTTTTATTTTTTTTATTTTATTTTTTAAGGCGGGAACAGGAAGTTCGAACCGGAAGTTCGACCCACGGACTTCTGGGAAGGTTTCCCCCCCCCCCCTCCCCCCCTCCACCAATAAATTCTGGTGGAGAGGAAACCCGAGACACTACACGTGTAGTGTCTCCCACCCGCCCTCCTCCTCTAACCTAATAATAAAACCCATTGGTGTGAGGTAAGTGCCATATTATATTATTATTTTTTCTTTTTTGAAATTTTTAAATTTATTAGCCAGATCTTGGTTGGAAGTTGGAGGGATGGCAGGGAAGGGAGTGCAATGTTCCTCCTGCAGGATGTTTGAGGTGAGGGATGCCGTTAGTGTCCCTGCTGATTTTACCTGCAGGAAGTGCAGCCATCTCCAGCTCCTCCAAGACCGAGTTCGGGAACTGGAGCTGGAGTTGGATGAACTTTCGGATCATTCGGGAGGCAGAGGGGGTCATAGATAGCAGCTTCAGGGAGTTAGTTACACCAAAGATTGGAGATAGATGGGTAACTGTAAGAGGGACTGGGAAGAAGCAGTCAGTGCAGGGATCCCCTGCGGTCGTTCCCCTGGGTAACAAGTATACCGCTTTGGATACTTGTGGGGGGGGGGGGGGGGACTTACCAGGGGTAAGCCATGGGGTACGGGCCTCTGGCACGGAGTCTGTCCCTGTTGCTCAGAAGGGAAGGGGGGAGAGGAGCAGAGCATTAGTAATTGGGGACTCGATAATCAGGGGCACAGATAGGAAATTTTGTGGGAGCGAGAGAGACTCACGTTTGGTATGTTGCCTCCCAGGTGCAAGGGTACGTGATGTCTCGGATCGTGTTTTCCGGGTCCTTAAGGGGGAGGGGGAGCAGCCCCAAGTCGTGGTCCACATTGGCACTAACGACATAGGTAGGAAAGGGGACAAGGATGTCAGGCAGGCTTTCAGGGAGCTAGGATGGAAGCTCAGAACGAGAACAAACAGAGTTGTTATCTATAGTATGTTAATGAGATGAGGAATAGGCAGAGAGAGCAATTAAACGCGTGGCTACAGGGGTGGTGCAGGCGGGAGGGATTCAGATTTCTGGATAACTGGGGCTCTTTCTGGGGAAGGTGGGACCTCTACAGACAGGATGGTCCACATCTGAACCTGAGGGGCACAAATATCCTGGGGGGGAGATTTGTTAGTGCTCTTTGGGGGGGGGGGGGGGTTTAAACTAATGCAGCAGGGGCATGGGAACCTGGATTGTAGTTTTAGGGTACGGGAGAATGAGAGTATAGAGGTCAGGAGCACAGATTTGACTTCGCAGGAGGGGGCCAGTGTTCAGGTAGGTGGTTTGAAGTGTGTCTACTTCAATGCCAGGAGTATACGAAATAAGGTAGGGGAACTGGCAGCATGGGTTGGTACCTGGGACTTCGATGTTGTGGCCATTTCGGAGACATGGATAGAGCAGGGACAGGAATGGATGTTGCGGGTTCCGGAGTTTAGGTGTTTTAGTAAGCTCAGAGAAGGAGGCAAAAGAGGGGGAGGTGTGGCGCTGCTAGTCAAGAGCAGTATTACGGTGGCGGAGAGGATGCTAGATGGGGACTCTTCTTCCGAGGTAGTATGGGCTGAGGTTAGAAACAGGAAAGGAGAGGTCACCCTGTTGGGAGTTTTCTGTAGGCCTCCAAATAGTTCTAGGGATGTAGAGGAAAGGATGGCGAAGGTGATTCTGGAAAAGAGCGAAAGTAACAGGGTAGTTATTATGGGAGACTTTAACTTTCCAAATATTAACTGGAAAAGATATAGTTCGAGTACATTAGATGGGTCGTTTTTTGTACAATGTGTGCAGGAGGGTTTCAATATGTTGACAGGCCAACAAGAGGCGAGGCTCTTTGGATTTGGTTTTGGGTAATGAACCAGGCCAGGTGTTGGATTTAGAGGTAGGAGAGCACTTTGGGGACAGTGACCACAATTCGGTGACGTTTACGTTAGTGATGGAAAGGGATCTTGCCATAGGGCAAGAGTTATAGCTGGGGGAAGGGCAATTATGATGCCATTAGACATGACTTGGGGGGGATAGGTTGGAGAAGTAGGCTGCAAGTGTTGGGCACACTGGATAAGTGGAGCTTGTTCAAGGAACAGCTACTGCGTGTTCTTGATAAGTACGTACCGGTCAGGCAGGGAGGAAGGCGTCGAGCGAGGGAACCGTGGTTTACCAAAGAAGTGGAATCTCTTGTTAAGAGGAAGAAGGAGGCCTATGTGAAGATGAGGTGTGAAGTTTCAGTTGGGGCGATTGATAGTTACAAGGTAGCGAGGAAGGATCTAAAGAGAGAGCTAAGACGAGCAAGGAGGGGACATGAGAAGTATTTGGCAGGAAGGATCAAGGAAAACCCAAAAGCTTTCTATAGGTATGTCAGGAATAAGCGAATGACTAGGGAAAGAGTAGGACCAGTCAAGGACAGGGATGGGAAGTTGTGTGTGGAGTCTGAAGAGATAGGCGAGATACTAAATGAATATTTTTCGTCAGTATTCACTCAGGAAAAAGATAATGTTGTGGAGGAGAATGCTGAGGCCCAGGCTATTAGAATAGATGGCATTGAGGTACGTAGGGAAGAGGTGTTGGCAATTCTGGACAGGCTGAAAATAGATAAGTCCCCGGGGCCTGATGGGATTTATCCTAGGATTCTCTGGGAACCAGGGAAGAGGTTGCTGGGCCTTTGGCTTTGATTTTTATGTCATCATTGGCTACAGGAATAGTGCCAGAGGACTGGAGGATAGCAAATGTGGTCCCTTTGTTCAGAAAGGGGAGTAGAGACAACCCCGGCAACTATAGCGGTGAGCCTCACGTCTGTTGTGGGTAAAGTCTTGGAGGGGATTATAAGAGACAAGATTTATAATCATCTAGATAGGAATAATATGATCAGGGATAGTCAGCATGGCTTTGTGAAGGGTAGGTCATGCCTCACAAACCTTATCGAGTTCTTTGAGAAGGTGACTGAAGGTAGACGAGGGTAGAGCAGTTGATGTGGTGTATATGGATTTCAGCAAAGCGTTTGATAAGGTTCCCCACAGTAGGCTATTGCAGAAAATACGGAGGATGGGGATTGAGGGTGATTTAGAGATGTGGATCAGAAATTGGCTGGCTGAAAGAAGACAGAGGGTGGTGGTTGGTGGGAAATGTTCAGAATGGAGTTCAGTTACAAGTGGCGTACCACAAGGATCTGTCCTGGGGCCGTTGCTGTTTGTCATTTTTATCAATGACCTAGAGGAGGGTGCAGAAGGGTGGGTTAGTAAATTTGCAGACGACACTAAAGTCGGTGGTGTTGTCGACAGTGCGGAAGGATGTAGCAGGTTACAGAGGGACATAGATAAGCTGCAGAGCTGGGCTGAGAGGTGGCAAATGGAGTTTAATGTAGAGAAGTGTGAGGTGATTCACTTTGGAAGGAATAACAGGAATGCGGAATATTTGGCTAATGGTAAAGTTCTTGGAAGTGTGGATGAGCAGAGGGATCTTGGGGTCCACGTATATAGATCCCTCAAAGTTGCCACACAGGTTGATAGGATTGTTAAGAAGGTGTATGGTGTGTGTTATGGGCCAGGGTTTAGAGAACCCCAAAGTGTATCATGGAGTTCACCTGTCCCACAACTTTTAATAGATTATGGTATGGGGAGCACACGACCCACTCTACAGGTGTGGTACAGCAGAAATGGAAAAGTAATTTTTAAAGCAAAACAATGTTTATTCTATGAACTGAAGTTAACCTTTTAAAACATACAATGAACATCTTAGCAACCATCAATTCAAATACAACCCCAAAGAATACAACATTAAGTAATCCTTAATAACTTCCCAAACTCATCCAGGAGACAAAAGAAACACCTTTTAACAGAAGCACATTAGGTTTACATTCACTACTGAGAACATTTATAATTCTGAATTCACCAAATGATCAAGAGATAGTCTTTTCATGGCAGAGAGATCAACAGTACACCTGCTCTGTCTGGCTTAAGCTCCAACACTGAAAACAAAACCAAATACTCACTCTATAACAGCCTGCTCAAAAATGAAAGTAAAAAGCTGACAGCCCAGCTCCACCCACTCTCTGACATCACTGCAGTAGTAAACACCAATTTCTTAAAGGTACTCTCACATGACATGTGTTGGCTTTCATTAACAAGGGGATTGAGTTTAAGAGCCGTGAGGTTTTGCTGCAGCTTTATAAAACCCTGGTTAGACCACACTTGGAATATTGTGTCCGGTTCTGGTCGCCTCATGAGAGGAAGGATGTGCATGCTTTGGAGAGGGTGCAGAGGAGATTTGCCAAGATGCTGCCTGGACTGGAGGGCATGTCTTATGGAAAAAGGTTGAGGGAGCTAGGGCTTTTCGCACTGGAGCGAAGAAGGAAGAGAGGTGACTTGATAGAAGTGTACAAGGTGATGAGAGGCATGGATAGAGTGGATAGCCAGAGACATTTCCCCAGGGCGGAAATGGCTGTCACGAGGGGACATAATTTTAAGGTGATTGGAGGAAGTTATAAGACCATGAGACATAGGAGCAGAATTAGGCCACTTGGCCCATCGAGTCTGCTCCACCAATCAATCATGGCTGATATTTTCTCATCCCCATTCTCCTGCCTTCTCCCCAGAACCCCTTATTAATCAAGAACCTATTTATCTCTGCCTTAAAGACACTCAGTGATTTGGCCTCCACAGCCTTCTGCGGCAAATAGTTCCACAGATTCACCACCCTCTGTCTGAAAAAATTCCTCCTCATCGTCCCTTTAGTCTGAGATGGTGTCCTCTGCTTCTAGTTTTTCCTACAAGTGGAAACATCCTCTCCACGTCCACTCTATCCAGGCCCCGCAGTATCTTGTACGTTTCAATAAGATCCCCTCTCATCCTTCTAAACTCCAACGAGTATGGACCCAGAGTCCTCAACCGTTCCTCATACGACAAGTTCTTCATTCCAGGGATCATTCTTGTGAACTTCCTCTGGACCCTTTCCAAGGCCAGCACATCCTTCCTTAGATACGGGGCCTAAAACTGCTCACAATACTGCAAATGGGGTCTGACCAGAGCCTTATATAGCCTCAGATGTACCTCCCTGGTCTTGTATTCTAGCCCTCTTGACATGAATGCTAACATTGCATTTGCCTTCTTAACTGCCGACTGAACCTGCATGTTAACCTTAAGAGAATCGTGATCAAGGACTCCCAAGTCCTTTGTGCTTCTGATTTCCTGAGCATTTCTCCATTTAGAAAAGTCTAGGCCTAAATTCCTCCTTCCAAAGTGCATAACCTCACACTTTTCCACATTGTATTTCATTTGTCACTTCATTGCCCACTCTCCTAGCTTGTCCAAGTCCTTCTGCAGCCCCTAGCTTCCTCAATACGACCTGTCCCTCTACAGATCTTTGTATCATCTAAAAACTTAGCAACAGTGCCCTCAGTTCCTTCTTCCAGATCATTAATGTATGTTGTGAAAAGTTGTGATCCCAGCACTATTAAGTAACTATTCAGTTCCTCTGTCATTTCTTGGTTTCCTGTAACTACTTCTCCAGCCACATTTTCTAGTGGTCCAATGTCTATTCTTGCCTCTCTCTTACCTTTCATATATTGAAACAAACTCTTCCTATCTTCCTTTATATTACTAGCTAGCTTGCACTCATACTTTCACTATGTCATACTCATTTTCTCCCCCCTTATTGCTTTTTTAGTTGCCTTCTGCTCACTTTTAAAGGCTTCCCAATCCTCTGGGGCTTCCCACTAATCCTCACCACTTTGTATGCTTTTTCTTTAGCTTTTATGCTGTCCTTGACATCCCTAGTCAGCCATGGAAGCCTTGTCCTCCCCTTAGCATGTTTCCTCCTCCTTGGGATGAATTTCTGTTGTGCCTTCCTAATAAACCCCCAAAACTCCTGCCATTGCTGTTCCACTGTCTTCCCTGCTAGGCTCCTTTTCCAATCAACTCTGGACATCTCCTCCTTCATGTCTTTGTAGTTACCCTTATTTAATTGTAATACTGTTACATCTGATTGCAGCTTCTCCCTCTCAAACTGCAGGGTAAATTATATCATATTGTGGTCACTGCTCCCTCAGGGTTCCTTCCCCTTAAGTTCCCTAATCAAGTCTTCCTCATTACACATCACCAAATCCAGAATTGCCTGTTCCGTAGTAGGCCCTGTCACAAGCTGCTCCAAAAAACCATCTCTTAGACATTCCACAAATTCCATTTCTTGGGATCCACTATCAACCTGATTTTCCCTGTCCACCTGCATATTGAAGTCCCCCATGATTATTGTAATATTGCCTTTTTTACATGCCTTTTCTATCTCCTGATTTATTTCCTGCCCCACATCTTGACTACTGCCAGGGGGCCTGTACATAACTCTCATCAGGGTCTTTTTACCTTTGCGATTCCTCAACTCTACCCAGAGATTCTATGCCTTCTGATCCTATATCGCTCCTTGCTATCGATTTAACTTAATTCCTTACTGACAATGCAATCCCACCCCCTTTGCCCATCTGCCTGAACTTTCGTTAGGACATATATCCTTGGATATTTAGATCCCAGCCCTGATCCCCTTGCAGCCACGTCTCTGTGATGCCCACAACATCGTACTGACCAATTTCAATGTGCGCAACAAGCTCATTTACCTTGTTCCATATACTGCGCGCATTTAGGTAAAACACCCTCAATCCTGCATTGACCACCTCCCCTTTCACACTCCTCAGTCACTGTACCCTGTACTGTGGCCCTTTTTTGATTTTTGACTATGGCTTCTCTGCCCTAAACTTTCCCCCTTCCTGCTTATAGGGGAGATGTCAGAGGTAGGTTCTTTACACAGAGTGGTGGGTGCGTGGAATGCACTGCCAGCAGAGGTGGTGGAGTCAGAGACATTAGGGACATTTAAGTGACTCTTGGACAGGCACATGGACAGCAGTGAATTGAAGGGGTGTAGGTTAGGGTGAACTTAGATTAGGGTAAATGGTTGGCACAACATTGTGGGCAGAAGGGCCTGTACTGTGCTGTACTGTTCTATGTTCTAAATGCCTTACTGAAATCCATATACACCACATCCATGTTATTGTTAATCAATAAACATTCAACTAGTCACAAACTGGATGTTTTCAAGTGCACTAATCGTGTCCGGCAAGCACCAGAATGTAACACTAGGTATGAGTCCAACCAGGTCATCTTTAATGTTATAGAATTGAGGGCATTGGCCCTTGAGCCACCCGTCTGTCAGGTGGCGCATGCCACATTGGAGCAGGGGATCGTTGGCCGTCTCACGACGAATCTGGATGAGTCGTTCGTCCGTGGCAGGCAGATTGGATGCGGCGAATGCCACCTGAGCATCAATTTGACACACGAAGCCCGCTGGGTCGCAGGGTGTGGTGACAGATCGGGAGAGTGTATTGGCGACGATGAGCTCCTTACCTGGGGTGTAGACGAGTTTGAAGTCGTACCGCCTGAGTTTAAGGAGAATGCGCTGCAGGCGCGGCGTCATGCCGTTAAGGTCTTTTTGAATGATATTGACCAGTGGCCTGTGGTCTGTCTCAACTGTGAACTTTGGGAGTCCATAGACATAGCCATGGAATTTGACGACTCCGGTAAGAAAGCCCAGGCACTCTTTTTCAATTTGCGCATAGCGCTGTTCGGTGGGCGTCATTGCACGTGACGCGTATGCGAAAGGAGCCCCTGAGGAGGCGTCGTCACTTTGAAGGAGCACAGCTCCAATGCCGGACTGACTGGCATCCGTGGAGATCTTTGTTTCTTTAGCCGGATCGAAAATTGCCAACACCGGAGCCTTGGTCAGCTTCGCCCTGAGTTCCCGCCATTCTTGTTCGTGGGTGGGGAGCCATTAGAATTTGGTCGTCTTCTTAACCAAGTTCCTGAGAGCCGTGGTGTGGGAGGCGAGGTGAGGGATGAATTTTGCCAGGAAATTGACCATGCCCAGGAAGCGAGGACCGCCTTCTTGTTTTCCGGTGTCTTCATGGCCTTAATGGCAGATATCTTGTCACCATCCGGCTGCACGCCAAACTGTGAAATGTGGTCTCCGAGGAATTTAAGTTCTGTTTGACCAAAGGAGCATTTGGCCCTGTTGAGGCGGAGGCCATGCTCATGGATTCGTCGGAAGACGCGTTGGAGGCGATCAATGTGTTCCTGCGGGGTGGTAGACCAGACGATGATGTCATCCACATATATGCAAATCCCTTCGATACCTTCCATCATCTGCTCCATTATTCTGTGGAACACTTCCGATGCGGAGATGATGTCAAACGGCATCCGGTTGTAGCAATACCGGCCAAATGGGGTGTTAAAGGTGCAGAGCTTCTGACTGGATGCAGCGAGTTGGATCTGCCAGAACCCCTTGGATGCGTCTAGCTTGGTGAACAATTTGGCGCGAGCCATCTCGCAGGTGAGTTCTTCGCGCTTTGGAATCGGATAGTGTTCTCTCATAATATTGCGGTTGAGGTCCTTGGGATCAATACGTATGCGTAATTCGCCGGATGTTTTTTTTCACGCACACCATAGAGCTGACCCAGTCAATCGGTTCTGTAATTTTCGAAAGTCCGCCCTGGTCCTGGAGGTCCTGCAGCTGCTGCTTGAGGCGATCCTTGAGGGGTGCTGGTACCCTGCGAGGTGCGTGCACCACAGGCGTGGCATTTGGTTTTAACAAGATTTTATAAGTGTATGGGAGTGTGCCCATGCCCTCGAATACACCGTGGTATCGGGTGATGATGGCGTTCAGCTGTGTCCGAATGTCAGCGTCCTGAGATGCGGAAGCATCAGCGGGTGACAGGGAGTGAACCCTTTGGACAAGGTTTAGAAGTTTGCATGCCCGAGCACCAAGCAGGGAGGCTTTAGTGGATCCCACTATTTAGAATGGCAGGTTAGTCTTTAATGCTAGACACTACAAGCTGGAAAGAGCCACTGGCAGCAATGGCATTACCATTATAGTCCAGAAGCTGGCAGGCGGATGGCAGGATGGTAGGCTTGACATGGAGGCTTTCAAGGGCTGAAGAGCCGGTGTCCAGGCGGAATCGGATGCGGGATCGATTGACCGTGAGGGTGGCACACCACTCGTCGTCCGGATCAATGATGAATATTGGGAGAGACTTGGCTTCTGTCTTCTGGAGCACCTTGTGTTTGATGATGATGCCCACCTGAAATGGTGCTTTAGGGTCCTCGGTGTCAAGGTCCAGAATCAAGTCGGAGTCGGAATCGGTGACCGGTGGCTGGATGGTTTGGACATCCCTGCGAGGCTGGTTGGAGCGAAGAGAGATAGTAGGTTGAGCACATTGGAGACAGCGTCGGGATTTTGCAGGACATTGCCACTTTAAGTGGGCGGAGCCACAGTTGCCGCACTTCGTGACGTCAGAACGTTCGGTACATCACCGCGCATGTGCGGTGCGGTCGTACGTAGTGCGTGCCTGTGCAGTGCGGTCTTCGGCCTCGCCGTCCCCTCGGTCAGTGCGCGCATGATCCGGAGCCGGCGAAAAACGCACAAAATGGCCGCCCTCATCCAGGCTTAGGCCCTGGAGTTGTTTAATGGCTTGCACCCTCTCTGCCTCGTGGGGACCGTTTCAGCCGCTTGAATGTGCGAGTATCGGTTAGTGGCGTGTTCATGCAGAACGCAGGTCTCGATGGCTATCGCAAGGGTGAGCTGTTTAACCTTGAGGAGCTGCTGGCGTAGGGGGTCCGATTGCACACCAAAATGATCTGGTCACGGATCATCGAGTCGGAGGTGGAGACGTAATTGCAGGACTGCGCGAGGATGCGAAGGTGGGTGAGGAAAAATTGAAAAGGTTCATCCTTACCCTGCAGATGCTGTTGAAAGACATAGCGCTCAAAACTTTCATTTACCTCAATGTCACAGTGACTGTCGAATTTGAGCAGGACTGCTTTGAACTTGGACTTCACCTTCAGCGAAAGTGAGGGTTGAAGATATGGATGGCGTGGTCCCCAGCCATGGAAAGGAAGAGAGCAATCTTCCTGGCGTCTGAACCAGCTTCCAGGTCTGTAGCTTTGAGGTATAGCTGGAATCGTTGTTTGAAGATTTTCCAGTTCGCACCGAGGTTGCCAGTGATGCGGAGCGGCGGGGGAGGGCGGACGCTGTCCATACTACCTGATGACTGATTGTTGGTCGAAGGCAGGTCACTTGAAGGTAGGTCTATTAAACTCTAGCATCACATACTGGTACCATGATGTGTTGGGTACTCTGGATCTGAGGAGACTGTGTTTACCTTAGCAGTAACATAGACAGGCTACCAACACTTGTAATACAAGTGATAGTACAACTCTATTTTATTTAACTAAGAGCTGTTAAACATACTTGCACTGTGGGTCGACACTATGTTAGATTGACTGAAGACATATGCCTAACCTGACCAGCCTATACTGCTAGCACATGGTGGATGTTAGTGCTACTGACTGCGGGCTCTGTCTGTCTCAGAGGCTGCATCCCGAAAGCGCGAGAAAACTTAGTGCCCTCTGTCTTCATACTGACCGTGCCCTACCTGATGATTGGCTGCTGTGTTGTGTGTGTTGATTGGTCTTGCAGTGTGTCAGTCAGTGTGTGTCTCTGCACCATCATATACTGATGTGTATATTATGACAGAACATAGAACAGCACAGCACAGTACAGGCCCTTCGGCCCACGATGTTGTGCCAACCATTTATTCTAATCTAAGATCAACCTAACCTACACCCCTTCAATTCACTGCTGTCCATGTGCCTGTCAGGAATGATGAAAAAACCTCAGGCCATTTTTGCAGTAGTGACTCAACCATTTGTTGAGGTGTTACATTAGACTGACTGTTTCAGTAAGGTGAGAGATCCTGACCAATCATATGGAAAATGTACAGAAATTTACTGTAAGAAACGTTTTCAACTTAATATTGGCAAAATGTAAAATTACTGAAATGCCAGGAGAGACTTTTTGAAGGATGCCATGGGCAGGATTCTCCAATAATGGGGCTATTGGCGCCGATTTTCACACCATATACACCACAATCATGTTATTGTTAATCAATAAATATTCAACTAGTCACAAACTAGACGTTTTCAAGTGCACTAATTCTGTCCGGCAAGCACCAGAATGCAACACTAGGTATGAGTCCAACCAGCAGAGGGTTTTCTCCCTGATTCTCACAGACTAAGGGTGGTTAGTCAATCAGAGGAGACATGACTGGGGAGGAGGTGGGAGAATCCACTGGGGCCAGGGTTCTCCGGCGTCAACTGCCCCCGAAAGTGAGGAATTCTCCCCTTTGTAGGGGGCTAGGTTGCCGACGGAGTGGTTCCCGCAGCTCCAGCCAGCACCGAACGGCCCGCGTGAGTTTGCCCTTGCGCGGAATGACCGGGGTATTTTGGCGCCTGCGCGAGGGGTTCCCTACTCCGCGCCTGCCCCGGGGCAATATGGAGGAGCCTTCCAGGGGCCCGATGCAGAGTAAAGTAGGCCCCCCCGGAACCAGCCCACCCGCCGATCGGTAGGCCCCAATCGCGGGCCAGGACACCATGGGGGTCCCCCACGTGGTCGGTTCCCCCCCCGCCCTCCCCCCCTCCATTACGGCCCCCACACACTTACCTTCCAGGTCCCGCCATGTGGGAGGTGAGTAATCCACGCCGGCGGGACTCGTCCAAACTCGTCGGCCACTCGGCCCATTGGGCCCCGGAGAATCGCTGGCGGGGCCGCTGTGAACGGCCCCCGACCAGCACGGCGGGAATTCTGCGGGCGCACGAAAAACGGCACCGGAGAATAGGGAAGCTGGCGTCAGGCCGGCGGGGCGGGATTCGCGCCTCCCCCTGGGGATTCTCCGACCCGACGTAGGGTTGGAGAATCCCGGCCCATGATTCTCTTATTACACAATGATTATCAGAATGGTTTGTGAGTGGCTTTGTGGACCAGGGCATGATTATCTGTCTACCTATGTCTGTATAGCAAATAATTAGAAGCACTGAACCATTTGAGGAATTATTATTCTCACATTATCTCAAAGAAAGATTCAAGGAGTTTATTAAGTTAATGATACACATACTGGCAACTGCTAACATCACAGAACTTATTTGGCATCTCGTATGTTTAATGAAATAATGCAGTTGTTGGATCCAATGCCAATCTCAGCTCATTGGTTCACAGCATGCCTGCAAAACAAAAGCTATTACTCACACTTGCATTCACCACTTTGCTCCATTCAAATTTAGAGAGTGAATTTGTAAAAAGTGCCCAACTGACAAATATAGATCCCAGAAATGGAAAGTGAACTATTTTAACCATCAAACCTCAGATCATCTGAGGCATCTTGAAGATTAAGAGATTATAGAACGGTGGAGGAAGCAGGTGGAGTTTGGGTTGAAGGAAGGCAGAGAAAGACAATGGAATGGAAAGCCTCAGAAAGAGAGAATGAGTGAGAGAAAATGCGAAAGAAACAGGAGGAAAAAAGAAACAAAGGAGGAAAATAAACAGTGAAAAGAGTGAGAGAAGCATGGGGAAGTGGAGAGTGAGAAAAGGGAAAAGGAAAGGGAGACATAAATGACAGGAAAAGCTAAAGAGGATACAGAAACAAGAGAACTGAGGACAATGAGAAATGAGGGGAAATAAGAGAGAGAGGAAGCACTAAAAATTAATGAAAACTAAAGAGAGAGGGACAGAGAAATGGAATGTGGTAAAGGAGAGAGAGAGAAATGGAAATTGGTGAATACAAGAGAAATGGAATGTAGTGATGAAGAGAGAAATGGAAAGTGGTGAGGAAGGAAGAGAAATAGATTGTGGTGATGGAGAGAAACAGAATGTGGTGATGAAGAGATAAATGTACTGTGGCAAGCAAGAGAACGAAATGGAATCTGCTGAAGCAGAGTGAAAAATGGAATGTGGTAAGGGAGAGTGAGAAATGGAGTGTTAGGCCAGTGAACCTCACGTCGATAGTCGGTAAATTATTGGAGAGAATTTTCAAAGACAGGATTTATACCCATTTGGAAACAAATGGACTCATTACCGATAGACAGCGTGGTTTTGTGAAGGGGCGGTCGTGCCTCACTAACTTGATTGGCTTTTTCGAGGAGGTGACAAAGATGATTGATGGGGGGAGGGAGGTGATTGTTGTTTACATGGACTTCAGTAAAGCCTTTGACAAGGTGCCTCATGGCAGTTTCTACAAAACGTGAAGTCACACGGGATCAGAGGGGAGGTGGAAGATGGATATAGAACTGGCTCGGTTACAGAAGGCAAAGGGTAGCAATAGAAGGTTGTTTTTCTGAATGAAAGGTTGTGACTAGTGGTGTTCCACAGGGGTCAGTGCTGGGGCCTCTGTTGTTTGTAATATACATAAACGATTTGTAGGAAAATGTAGCTGGTTTGATTAGTAAGTCCATCAAGATTGGCAGATAGAGTTGAGGATTGTCAGAGGATACAGCAGGACATAGATAGGTTGGAGACTTGGGCAGAGAAATGGCAAATGGAGTTTAACCAGACAAATGTGAGGTAATGCATTTTAGTATTTCTAACATTGAGCGTAAATATACCGTAAATGGCAAAACTCTTAGGAATATAGAAAGTCAGAGAGATCTGGGTGCGCAGGTCCACAGATCGTTGACAAGTGGACAAGGTAGTCAAGAAAGCATACGGAATGCTTGCCTTCATTGGACGGGCCATCGAATATAAAAACTGGCAAGTCATGCTACAGTTCTATAGAACGTCTGTAAGGCCGCACTTGGAAAATTGCACACAATTCTCGTCGCCACACTACTAGAAGGATGTGGAGGCCTTGGAGAGGGTGCAGTGGAGGTTTTCCAGTATGTTGCCTGGCCTGGAGGGTGATAGCTATGCGGAGAGGCTGTATGGACTCAGACTGTTTTCAATAGAATGACGGATGTTGAGGGATGACCTGGTAGAGGTCTACAAGATTACGAGGGTCATGGATAGAGTGGATGGGTAGGCACTCTTTCCCAGGGTGGAGGGGTCAGTCACGAGGGGGCATAGGTTTAAAGTCCGTGGGGCAAAATTTAGAGGAGATGTGCGAGGCAGGTTTTTATACACAGAGGTTGGTGAGTGCCTGGAATGCGTTGCCAGGGGAGATTGTGGGAGCAGATACATTAACAGCGTTCAAAAGGGATCTCGATAAATACATGGATAGGATGGGTGTAGAGGGATAGGCACGAGGAGGTACTGAGGGTGGTATCATGACCGGTGCAGGTTTGGAGGGCCAAAGGTCCTGTTCCTGTGCTGAGGGAGAGTGGGAAATGGAATGTGGTGAGGGAGAGTTAGAAGTGGAACGTGGTGAGGGTGAGACGGAAATGGAGTGTGGTGACGGAGAGTGGGAAATGGAATGTGTTGAGGGAGAGTGGGAAATCGAATGCAGTGAGGGAGAGTGAGAAATGGAATGTGGTGAAGGAGAGTGAGAAATGGAGTGTAGTGAGGTAGAGTGAGAAATGGAATGTGGTGAGGTAGAGTGAGAAATGGAGTGTGGTGAGGTAGAGTGAGAAATGAAATGAGGTGAGGTAGAGTGAGAAATGAAATGAGGTGAGGGAGAGGAGGAATAGAATGTGGTAAGGGAGAGTGGGAAATGAAACGTGTGAGGGAGAGTGAGAAACGGAATGTGGTGAGGGAGAGTGAGAAATGGAGTGTGGTGAGGGAGTGAGAAATGGAATGAGGTGAGGGAGAGTGAGAAATGGAATGTGGTGAAGGAGAGTGAGAAATGGAATGAGGTGAGGGAGAGCAAAATGGAATGTGGTGAGGAAGAGTGGGAAATGGAATATGGTGAGGGAAAGAAGCGACTGGAATGTGGTGAGGGAGAGGAGGTAATGGAATGTGCTAAAGGAGAGTGAGAAATAGAGTGTGGTGAGGTAGAGTGAGAAATGGAGTGTGGTGAGGGAGAGTGAGAAATGGAGTGTGGTGAGGGAGAGTCGGGAATGGAATGTGGTGAGGGAGAGTGAGGAATGGAATGTGGTGAGGGAGAGTGAGAAACTGAATGTGGTGAAGGAGAGTGAGAAATGGAGTGACGTAAGGGCGAGTGGGAAATGGAGTGACGTAAGGGCGAGTGGGAAATGGAGTGACGTAAGGGTGAGTGCGAAATGGAATGAGGTGAGAAATGGAGTGTGGTGAGGGAGAGTGAGAAATGGAATGTGGCGAGGGAGAGGGAGAAATGGAATGAGGTGAGGGAGAGTGCGAAATGGAATGAGGTGAGGGAGAGTGAGAAATGGAATGTGGTGAAGGAGAGTGAGAAATGGAGTGTGGTGTGGGAGAGTGAGAAGTGGAATATGGTTAGGGAGAGGAGGAAATGGTGTGTGGTGAGGGAGAGTGAGAAATGGAATGTGGTGAGGGAGAGTGAGAAATGGAGTGTGGTGAGGGAGGGGAGGAAATGGAATGTGGTGAGGGAGAGTGAGAAATGGAGTGTGGTGAAGGAGAGTGAGAAATGGAGTGTGGTGTGGGAAAGTGAGAAGTGGAATATGGTGAGGGAGAGGAGGAAATGGTGTGTGGTGAGGGAGAGTGAGTCATGGAGTGTGGTGAGGGAGAGTGAGAAATGGAATGTGGTGAGGTAGAGTGAGAAATGGTATGTGGTGTGGGAGAATGAGAAATGAAATGTGGCGTTGGACAGTGAGAAATGGAATGACATGAGGAAGATTGAAATGGAATGAGGTGAGGGTGAGTGGAAAATGGAGTGTAGTGAGGGCGATTGAGAAATGTAATGAGGTGAGTGTGAGTGGGAAATGGAATGTAGTAAGGCAGAGTGAGAAATGGAAAGAGGTGAGGAAGAGTGAGAAATGGAGTGTGGTGAGGGAGAGTGAGAAATGGAGTGTGGTGAGGGAGAGTGAAAAATGGAGTGTGGTGATGAAGACTGGGAAATGAAGTGTGACGGAGAGTGAGAAATGGAGTGTGGTGCGAGAGTCAGAAATGGAGTGTGGTGAGGAAGAGTAGGAATGGAGTGTGGTGAGGGAGAGTGAGAAATGGAATGAGGAGTGGGAGAGTGAGAAATGGAGTGTGGTGCGAGAGTCAGAAATGGAGTGTGGTGAGGGAGAGTGAGAAATGGAATGAGGAGTGGGAGAGTGAGAAATGGAATGTGGTGAGGGGGAGTGGAAAATGGAATGTGGTGAGGGGCAGTGAGAAATGCAATGTGGAGTGGGAGAGTGAGAAATGGAATATGGTGAGGGAGAGAAGGGAATGGAATGTGGTGAGGGAGAATGAGAAATGGAATGTGGTGAGGGAGAGTGGGAAATGGAACATGGAGGGAGAGTGGGAAATGGAATATGGTGAGGGAGAGAAGGGAATGGAATGTGGTGAGGGAGAGGAGGTAATGGAGTGTGGCGAGGGAGAATGAGAAATGGAATGAGGTGACGGAGCGTGATGAATGGAATGTGGTGTGTGAGAGGGGGAAATGCAATGTGGTGAGGGAGAGTGAAGAATGGAGTGTGGTGAGGGAGAGTGAAAAATGGAATGTGGTGAAGGAGAGGGAGATTTGGAATGTGGTGAGGGAGAGTGAAAAATCGAATGAGGTCAAGGAGATGAGAAATGGAATGAGGTGAGGAAGATTGAAATGGAATGAGGGGAGGGTGAGTGGGAAATGGAATGAGGAGAGGGCGAGTGAGAAATGGAATGAGGTGAGGAAGATTGAAATGGAATGAGGTGAGGGTGAGTGGGAAATGGAATGAGGTGAGGTAGAGTGAGAAGTGGAATGTGGTTAGGGAGAGTGAGAAATGGAATGAGGTGTGGGAGAGTGAGAAATGGATCGTGGTGAGGGGGAGTGAAATGGAATGTGGTGAGGGAGAGTGAGAAATGGAATGAGGTGTGGGAGATTGAGAAATGGATCGTGGTGAGGGGGAGTGAAATGGAATGTGGTGAGGGAGAGTGAGAAATGGAGTGTGGTGAGGGAGAGTGAGAAACGGAATGAGGTGAGGGAGAGTGAGAAATGGAATGAGGTGAGGGAGAGTGAGAAATGGAATGAGGTGAGGGAGAGTGAGAAATGGAGTGTGGTGAAGGAGAGTGAGAAATGGAATGAGGTGTGGGAGAGTGAGAAATGGATCGTGGTGAGGGGGAGTGAAATGGAATGTGGTGAGGGAGAGTGAGAAATGGAATGTGGTGAGGGGGAGTGAAATGGAATGTGGTGAGGGAGAGTGAGAAATGGAATGTGGTGAGGGAGAGTGGGAAATGGAACATGGAGGGAGTGTGGGAAATGGAATATGGTGAGGGAGAGAAGGGAAAGGAATGTGGTGAGGGAGAGGAGGTAATGGAGTGTGGCGAGGGAGAATGAGAAATGGAATGAGGTGACGGAGCGTGATGAATGGAATGTGGTGTGTGAGAGGGGGAAATGCAATGTGGTGAGGGAGAGTGAAGAATGGAGTGTGGTGAGGGAGAGTGAAAAATGGAATGTGGTGAAGGAGAGGGAGATTTGGAATGTGGTGAGGGAGAGTGAAAAATCGAATGAGGTCAAGGAGATGAGAAATGGAATGAGGTGAGGAAGATTGAAATGGAATGAGGGGAGGGTGAGTGGGAAATGGAATGAGGAGAGGGCGAGTGAGAAATGGAATGAGGTGAGGAAGATTGAAATGGAATGAGGTGAGGGTGAGTGGGAAATGGAATGAGGTGAGGTAGAGTGAGAAGTGGAATGTGGTTAGGGAGAGTGAGAAATGGAATGAGGTGTGGGAGAGTGAGAAATGGATCGTGGTGAGGGGGAGTGAAATGGAATGTGGTGAGGGAGAGTGAGAAATGGAATGAGGTGTGGGAGATTGAGAAATGGATCGTGGTGAGGGGGAGTGAAATGGAATGTGGTGAGGGAGAGTGAGAAATGGAGTGTGGTGAGGGAGAGTGAGAAACGGAATGAGGTGAGGGAGAGTGAGAAATGGAATGAGGTGAGGGAGAGTGAGAAATGGAATGAGGTGAGGGAGAGTGAGAAATGGAGTGTGGTGAAGGAGAGTGAGAAATGGAATGAGGTGTGGGAGAGTGAGAAATGGATCGTGGTGAGGGGGAGTGAAATGGAATGTGGTGAGGGAGAGTGAGAAATGGAATGTGGTGAGGGGGAGTGAAATGGAATGTGGTGAGGGAGAGTGAGAAATGGAATGTGGTGTGGGAGAGTGAGAAATGGATCGTGGTGAGGGGGAGTGAAATGGAATGTGGTGAGGGAGAGTGAGAAATGGAATGTGGTGAGGGGGAGTGAAATGGAATGTGGTGAGGGAGAGTGAGAAATGGAATGTGGTGAGGGGGAGTGAAATGGAATGTGGTGAGGGAGAGTGAGAAATGGATAATGCTGAGTGAGAGAGAGAAATGGTGTGTGCTGAGGGAGAGTGAAAAATGGAGTGTGGTGAGGGAGCGTGAGAAATGGAATGTGGTGAGGGGGAGTGAAATGGAATGTGGTGAGGGAGAGTGAGAAATGGAATGTGTTGAGGTGGAGTGAAATGGAATGTGGTGAGGGAAAGTGAGAAATGGAGTGTGGTGAGGGAGAGTGAGAAACGGAATGAGGTGAGGGAGAGTGAGAAATGGAATGAGGTGAGGGAGAGTGAGAAATGGAATGTGGTTCGGGAGTGTGAGAATTGGAATATGGTGAGGGAGAGTGAGAAATGGAATGAGGTGTGGGAGATTGAGAAATGGATCGTGGTGAGGGGGAGTGAAATGGAATGTGGTGAGGGAGAGTGAGAAATGGAGTGTGGTGAGGGAGAGTGAGAAACGGAATGAGGTGAGGGAGAGTGAGAAATGGAATGAGGTGAGGGAGAGTGAGAAATGGAGTGTGGTGAGGGAGAGTGAGAAATGGAATGAGGTGTGGGAGAGTGAGAAATGGATCGTGGTGAGGGGGAGTGAAATGGAATGTGGTGAGGGAGAGTGAGAAATGGAATGTGGTGAGGGGGAGTGAAATGGAATGTGGTGAGGGAGAGTGAGAAATGGAATGTGGTGTGGGAGAGTGAGAAATGGATCGTGGTGAGGGGGAGTGAAATGGAATGTGGTGAGGGAGAGTGAGAAATGGAATGTGGTGAGGGGGAGTGAAATGGAATGTGGTGAGGGAGAGTGAGAAATGGAATGTGGTGAGGGGGAGTGAAATGGAATGTGGTGAGGGAGAGTGAGAAATGGAATATGCTGAGTGAGAGAGAGAAATGGTGTGTGCTGAGGGAGAGTGAAAAATGGAGTGTGGTGAGGGAGCGTGAGAAATGGAATGTGGTGAGGGAGAGTGTGAAATGGAATATGCTAAGTGAGAGTGAGAAATGGAGTGTGGTGTGGGAGAGGGAGAAATGGAATGTGGTGAGGAAGAGTGAGAAATGGAGTGTGGTGAGGAAGAGTGAGAAATTGAGTGTGGTGAAGAAGAGTGAGAAATGGAGTGTGGTGACGGAGAGTGAGAAATGGAGTGTGGTGTACCAGAGTAAGAAACGGAGTGCATTGAGGTTGAGTGGGAAATGGAGTGTGGTGAGGGAGAGGGAGAAATAGAGTGTGGTGATGAAGACTGGGAAATGAAGTGTGACGGAGAGTGAGAAATGGAGTGTGGTGCGAGAGTCAGAAATGGAGTGTGGTGAGGAAGAGTAGGAATGGAGTGTGGTGAGGGAGAGTGAGAAATGGAATGAGGAGTGGGAGAGTGAGAAATGGAATGTGGTGAGGGGGAGTGGAAAATGGAATGTGGTGAGGGGGAGTGAGAAATGGAATGTGGAGTGGGAGAGTGAGAAATGGAGTGTGGTGAGGGAGAGTGAGAAATGCAATGAGGTGAGGGAGAGTCGGGAATGGAATGTGGTGAGGGAGAATGAGAAATGGAATGTGGTGAGGGAGAGTGGGAAATGGAATATGGTGAGCAAGAGTGGGAAATGGAATATGGTGAGGGAGAGAAGGGAATGGAATGTGGTGAGGGAGAGGAGGTAATGGAGTGTGGTGAGGGAGAGTGAGAAATGGAATGTGGTGAAGGAGAGGGAGATTTGGAATGTGGTGAGGGAGAGTGAAAAATCGAATGAGGTCAAGGAGATGAGAAATGGAATGAGGTGAGGAAGATTGAAATGGAATGAGGGGAGGGTGAGTGGGAAATGGAGTGTGGTGAGGGAGAGTGAGAAATGGAATGAGGTGAGGTAGATTGAAATGAAATGAGGTGAGGGTGAGTGGGAAATGGAATGAGGTGAGGGAGAGTGAGAAGTGGAATGTGGTTAGGGAGAGTGAGAAATGGAATGAGCTGTGGGAGAGTGAGAAATGGATCGTGGTGAGGGGGAGTGAAATGGAATGTGGTGAGGGAGAGTGAGAAATGGAATGTGGTGAGGGAGAGTGAAATGGAATGTGGTGAGGGAGAGTGAGAACTGGAGTGTGGTGAGGGAGAGTGAGAAACGGAATGAGGTGAGGGAGAGTGAGAAATGGAATGAGGTGAGGGAGAGTGAGAAATGGAGCGTGGTGAGGGAGAGTGAGAAATGGAATGTGGTTAGGGAGTGTGAGAATTGGAATATGGTGAGGGAGAGTGAGAAATGGAATGAGGTGTGGGAGATTGAGAAATGGATCGTGGTGAGGGGGAGTGAAATGGAATGTGGTGAGGGAGAGTGAGAAATGGAGTGTGGTGAGGGAGAGTGAGAAATGGAATGTGGTGAGGGAGAGTCGGGATTGGAATGTGGTGAGGGAGAATGAGAAATGGAATGTGGTGAGGGAGAGTGAGAAATGGAGTGTGGTGAGGGAGAGTGAGAAATGGAGTGTGGTGGGGGAGAGTGAGAAGTGGAATGTGGTGAGGGAGAATGAGAAATGGAATGTGCTCAGGGAGAGTGAGAAATGGAATATGCTGAGGGAGAGGGAGAAATGGAGTAAGCTCAGGGAGAGTGAGAAATGGAGTGAGGCGAGGGAGACTGAGAAATGGAATGTGGTGAGGGAGAGGGAGAAATGGAGTGTGCTCAGGGAGAGTGAGAAATGGAGTGAGGCGAGGGAGACTGAGAAATAGAATGTGGTGAGGGAGAGGGAGAAATGGAATGTGGTGAGGGGGGTGAAATGGAATGTGGTGAGGGAGAGTGAGAAATGGAATGTGGTGAGGGGGAGTGAAATGGAATGTGATGAGGGAGTGTGAGAAATGGAATATGCTGAGTGAGAGTGAGAAATGGTGTGTGCTGAGGGAGAGTGAAAAATGGAGTGTGGTGAGGGAGCGTGAGAAATGGAATGTGGTGAGGGAGAGTGTGAAATGGAATATGCTAAGTGAGAGTGAGAAATGGAGTGTGGTGTGGGAGAGGGAGAAATGGAATGTGGTGAGGAAGAGTGAGAAATGGAGTGTGGTGAGGAAGAGTGAGAAATTGAGTGTGGTGAAGAAGAGTGAGAAATGGAGTGTGGTGAAGGAGAGTGAGAAATGGAGTGTGGTGTACCAGAGTAAGAAACGGAGTGCATTGAGGTTGAGTGGGAAATGGAGTGTGGTGAGGGAGAGGGAGAAATAGAGTGTGGTGATGAAGACTGGGAAATGAAGTGTGACGGAGAGTGAGAAATGGAATGTGGTGCGAGAGTCAGAAATGGAGTGTGGTGAGGAAGAGTAGGAATGGAGTGTGGTGAGGGAGAGTGAGAAATGGAATGAGGAGTGGGAGAGTGAGGAATGGAATGTGGTGAGGGGGAGTGGAAAATGGAATGTGGTGAGGGGGAGTGAGAAATGGAATGTGGAGTGGGAGAGTGAGAAATGGAGTGTGCTGAGGGAGAGTGAGAAATGCAATGAGGTGAGGGAGAGTCGGGAATGGAATTTGGTGAGGGAGAATGAGAAATGGAATGTGGTGAGGGAGAGTGGGAAATGGAATATGGTGAGGGAGAGTGGGAAATGGAATATGGTGAGGGAGAGAAGGGAATGGAATGTGGTGAGGGAGAGGAGGTAATGGAGTGTGGTGAGGGAGAGTGAGAAATGGAATGTGGTGAAGGAGAGGGAGATTTGGAATGTGGTGAGGGAGAGTGAAAAATCGAATGAGGTCAAGGAGATGAGAAATGGAATGAGGTGAGGAAGATTGAAATGGAATGAGGGGAGGGTGAGTCGGAAATGGAATGAGGAGAGGGAGAGTGAGAAATGGAATGAGGTGAGAAAGATTGAAATGGAATGAGGTGAGGGTGAGTGGGAAATGGAATGAGGTGAGGGAGAGTGAGAAGTGGAATGTGGTTAGGGAGAGTGAGAAATGGAATGAGGTGTGGGAGAGTGAGAAATGGATCGTGGTGAGGGGGAGTGAAATGGAATGTGGTGAGGGAGAGTGAGAAATGGAATGTGGTGAGGGGGAGTGAAATGGAATGTGGTGAGGGAGAGGGAGAACTGGAGTGTGGTGAGGGAGAGTGAGAAACGGAATGAGGTGAGGGAGAGTGAGAAATGGAATGAGGTGAGGGAGAGTGAGAAATGGAGTGTGGTGAGGGAGAGTGAGAAATGGAATGTGGTGAGGGAGTGTGAGAATTGGAATATGGTGAGGGAAAGTGAGAAATGGAATGAGGTGTGGGAGAATGAGAAATGGATCGTGGTGAGGGGGAGTGAAATGGAATGTGGTGAGGGAGAGTGAGAAATGGAGTGTGGTGAAGGAGAGTGAGAAACGGAATGAGGTGAGGGAGAGTGAGAAATGGAATGAGGTGAGGGAGAGTGAGAAATGGAGTGTGGTGAGGGGGTGTGAAATGGAATGTGGTGAGGGAGAGTGAGAAATGGAATGTGGTGAGGGGGAGTGAAATGGAATGTGGCGAGGGAGAGTGAGAAATGGAATGTGGTGTGGGAGAGTGAGAAATGGATCGTGGTGAGGGGGAGTGAAATGGAATGTGGTGAGGGAGAGTGAGAAATGGAATGTGGTGAGGGGGAGTGAAATGGAATGTGGTGAGGGAGAGTGAGAAATGGATTGTGGTGAGGGAGAGTCGGGAATGGAATGAGGTGAGGGAGAGTGGGAAATGGAATGTGGTGAGTGAGAGTGGGAAATGGAATGTGGTGAGGGAGAGTCGGGAATGGAATGAGGTGAGGGAGAGTGGGAAATGGAATGTGGTGAGGGAGAGTCGGGATTGGAATGTGGTGAGGGAGAATGAGAAATGGAATGTGGTGAGGGAGAGTGAGAAATGGAGTGTGGTGAGGGAGAGTGAGAAATGGAGTGTGGTGAGGGAGAGTGAGAAGTGGAATGTGGTGAGGGAGAATGAGAAATGGAATGTGCTCAGGGAGAGTGAGAAATGGAATATGCTGAGGGAGAGGGAGAAATGGAGTGTGCTCAGGGAGAGTGAGAAATGGAGTGAGGCGAGGGAGACTGAGAAATGGAATGTGGTGAGGGAGAGGGAGAAATGGAGTGTGCTCAGGGAGAGTGAGAAATGGAATATGCTGAGGGAGAGGGAGAAATGGAGTGTGCTCAGGGAGAGTGAGAAATGGAGTGAGGCGAGGGAGACTGAGAAATGGAATGTGGTGAGGGAGAGGGAGAAATGGAGTGTGCTCAGGGAGAGTGAGAAATTGAATATGCTGAGGGAGAGGGAGAAATGGAGTGTGCTCAGGGAGAGTGAGAAATGGAATATGCTGAGGGAGAGGGAGAAATGGAGTGTGCTCAGGGAGAGTGAGAAATGGAATATGCTGAGGGAGAGGGAGAAATGGAGTGTGGTGAGGAAGAGTGAGAAATGGAGTGAGGCGAGGGAGACTGAGAAATGGAATGTGGTGAGGGAGAGTGAGGAATGGAATGTTGTGAGGGAGAGTGAGAAATGGATGTGGTGAGGGAGAGTGAGAAATGGAATGTGGTTAGGGAGAGTGAGAAACGGAATATGGTGAGGGAGAGTGAGAAATGGAATGTGGTTAGGGAGAGTGAGAAATGGAATATGGTGAGAGAGAGTGAGAAATGGAGTGTGGTGAGTGAGAGTGAGACATGGAATGTGGTGATGGAGAGGGAGAAATGGAGTGTGGTGAGGGAGAGTGAGAAATGTAATGTGGTGAGGGAGAGGGAGAAATGGAGTGTGGTGAGAGTGAGCGAGAAATGGCATGAAGTGAGGGCGAGTGAGGAATGGGGTGAGGTGAGGGAGAGTAAAATGGCTTGTGGTGAGAGAGTGTGAGAAATGGAGTGTGGTGTGGGTGAGTGAGAAATGGAATGTGGTGTGGGAGAGTGAGAAATGGATAGTGGTGAGGGGGAGTGAAATGGAATGTGGTGAGGGAGAGTGAGAAATGGAATGTGGTGAGGGGGTGTGAAATGGAATGTAGTGAGGGAGAGTGAGAAATGGAATGTGGTGAGGGGGAGTGAAATGGAATGGGGTGAGGGAGAGTGAGAAATGGAATATGCTAAGTGAGAGTGAGAAATGGAATGTGGTGAGGGAGAGTGAGAAATATAGGGTGGTGTGGGAGAGGGAGAAATGGAATGTGGTGAGGGAGAGTGAGAAATGGAGTGTGGTGAGGAAGAGTGAGAAATGGAGTGTGGTGAAGAAGAGTGAGAAATTGAGTGTGGTGAAGGAAAGTGAGAAATGGAGTGTGGTGTACCAGCGTAAGAAACGGAGTGCATTGAGGTTGAGTTTGAAATGGAGTGTGGTGAGGGAGAGGGAGAAATGGAGTGTGGTGAGGAAGAGTGAGAAATGGAGTGTGGTGAAGAAGAGTGAGAAATGGAGTGTGGTGAAGGAGAGTGAGAAATGGAGTATGGTGTACCAGAGTAAGAAATGGAGTGCATTGAGGTTGAGTGGGAAATGGAGTGTGGTGAGGGAGAAATGGAGTGTGGTGAGGAAGAGTGAGAAATGGAATGAGGTGAGGGAGAGTGAGAAATGAAATGAGGTGAGGAAGATTGAAATGCAATGAGGTGAGGGAGAGAGGGAAATGGAGTGTGGTGAGGGAGAGTGAGAAATGGAGTACGATGAGGGAGAGGGGGAAATGGACTGTGGTGAGGGAGAGTGAGAAATGGAGTGTGGTGGGGGTGAGTAAAATGGATTGCGGTGAGAGAGAGTGAGAAATGGAGTGTGGTGTGGGAGAGTGAGAAATAGAATGTGGTGTGGGAGAGTGAGAAATGGATAGTGGTGAGGGAGAGTGAGAAATGGAATGTGGTGAGGGAGAGTGAGAAATAGAATGTGTTGTGGGAGAGTGAGAAATGGAGTGTGGTGAGGGAGAGTGAGAAATGGAATGAGGCGAGGGAGAGTGAAATGGAATGTGATGAGGGAGAGTGAGCAATGGAATATGATGAGGGAGAGGGAGAATCGGAGTATGCTCAGGGAGCGTGAGAAATGGAATGCGGTGAGGAAGATTGAAATGGAATAAGGTGAGGGTGAGTGGGAAATGGAGTCTGGTGAGGCAGAGTACGAAATGGAGTGTGGTGAGGAAGAGTGAGAAATGGAGTGTGGTGAACCAGAGTGAGAAATGGATTGAGGTGAGGGAGAGTGAGAAATGGAGTGAGGGGGAGTGAGAAATTGAGTGTGGTGTGGGAGAGTGAGAAATAGAATGTGCTGTGGGTGAGTGACAAATGGATAGTGGTGAGGGAGAGTGAGAAATGGAATATGGTGAGGGAGAGTGAGAAATGGAATGTGGCGAGGGAGATTGAAATGGAATGTGATGAGGGAGAGTGAGAAATGTAATATGCTGAGGGAGAGGGAGAAATGGAGTGTGCTCAGGGAGAGTGAGAAATGGAATATGCTGAGGGAGAGGGAGAAATGTGCTCAGGGAGAGTGAGAAATGGAGTGAGGCGAGGGAGACTGAGAAATGGAATGTGGTGAGGGAGAGAGAGAAATGGAGTGTGCTCAGGGAGAGTGAGAAATGGAATATGCTGAGGGAGAGGGAGAAATGGAGTGTGCTCAGGGAGAGTGAGAAATGGAGTGAGGCGAGGGAGACTGAGAAATGGAATGTGGTGAGGGAGAGGGAGAAATGGAGTGTGCTCAGGGAGAGTGAGAAATGGAATATGCTGAGGGAGAGGGAGAAATGGAGTGTGCTCAGGGAGAGTGAGAAATGGAATGTGCTGAGGGAGAGGGAGAAATGGAGTGTGCTCAGGGAGTGTGAGAAATGGAATATGCTGAGGGAGAGGGAGAAATGGAGTGTGCTCAGGGAGAGTGAGAAATGGAGTGAGGCGAGGGAGACTGAGAAATGGAATGTGGTGAGGGAGAGTGAGGAATGGAATGTTGTGAGGGAGAGTGAGAAATGGATGTGGTGAGGGAGAGTGAGAAATGGAATGTGGTTAGGGAGAGTGAGAAATGGAATATGGTGAGGGAGAGTGAGAAATGGAATGTAGTTAGGGAGAGTGAGAAATGGAATATGGTGAGAGAGAGTGAGAAATGGAGTGTGGTGAGTGAGAGTGAGACATGGAATGTGGTGAGGGAGAGGGAGAAATGGAGTGTGGTGAGGGAGAGTGAGAAATGTAATGTGGTGAGGGAGAGGGAGAAATGGAGTGTGGTGAGAGTGAGCGATAAATGGCATGAAGTTAGGGCGAGTGAGGAATGGGGTGAGGTGAGGGAGAGTAAAATGGCTTGTGGTGAGAGAGTGTGAGAAATGGAGTGTGGTGTGGGTGAGTGAGAAATGGAATGTGGTGTGGGAGAGTGAGAAATGGATAGTGGTGAGGGGGAGTGAAATGGAATGTGGTGAGGGAGAGTGAGAAATGGAATGTGGTGAGGGGGTGTGAAATGGAATGTAGTGAGGGAGAGTGAGAAATGGAATGTGGTGAGGGGGAGTGAAATAGAATGTGGTGAGGGAGAGTGAGAAATGGAATATGCTAAGTGAGAGTGAGAAATGAAATGTGGTGAGGGAGAGTGTGAAACGGAATATGCTAAGTGAGAGTGAGAAATAGAGTGTGGTGTGGGAAAGGGAGAAATGGAATGTGGTGAGGTGGAGTGAGAAATGGAGTGTGGTGAGGAAGAGTGAGAAATGGAGTGTGGTGAAGAAGAGTGAGAAATGGAGTGTGGTGAAGGAAAGTGAGAAATGGAGTGTGGTGTACCAGCGTAAGAAACGGAGTGCATTGAGGTTGAGTGGGAAATGGAGTGTGGTGAGGAAGAGTGAGAAATGGAGTGTGGTGAGGGAGAGGGAGAAATGGAGTGTGGTGAGGAAGAGTGAGAAATGGAGTGTGGTGAAGGAGAGTGAGAAATGGAGTGTGGTGTACCAGAGTAAGAAACAGAGTGCATTGAGGTTGAGTGGGAAATGGAGTGTGGTGAGGGAGAGGGAGAAATGGAGTGTGGTGAGGGAGAGTGAGAAATGGAGTGTGGTGAAGGAGAGTGAGAAATGGAGTGTGGTGTACCAGAGTAAGAAACGGAGTGCATTGAGGTTGAGTGGGAAATGGAGTGTGGTGAGGGAGAGGGAGAAATGGAGTGTGGTGAGGAAGAGTGAGAAATGGAGTGTGGTGAAGGAGAGTGAGAAATGGAGTGTGGTGTACCAGAGTAAGAAACGGAGTGCATTGAGGTTGAGTGGGAAATGGAGTGTGGCGAGGGAGAGGGAGAAATGGAGTGTGGTGAGGAAGAGTGAGAAATGGAGTGTGGTGAAGGAGAGTGAGAAATGGAGTGTGGTGTACCAGAGTAAGAAACAGAGTGCATTGAGGTTGAGTGGGAAATGGAGTGTGGTGAGGGAGAGTGAGAAATGGATTGTGGTTAGGGAGAGTGAGAAATGGAATATGGTGAGGGAGAGTGAGAAATGGAATGTAGTTAGGGAGAGTGAGAAATGGAATATGGTGAGAGAGAGTGAGAAATGGAGTGTGGTGAGTGAGAGTGAGACATGGAATGTGGTGAGGGAGAGGGAGAAATGGAGTGTGGTGAGGGAGAGTGAGAAATGTAATGTGGTGAGGGAGAGGGAGAAATGGAGTGTGGTGAGAGTGAGCGAGAAATGGCATGAAGTTAGGGCGAGTGAGGAATGGGGTGAGGTGAGGGAGAGTTAAATGGCTTGTGGTGAGAGAGTGTGAGAAATGGAGTGTGGTGTGGGTGAGTGAGAAATGGAATGTGGTGTGGGAGAGTGAGAAATGGATAGTGGTGAGGGGGAGTGAAATGGAATGTGGTGAGGGAGAGTGAGAAATGGAATGTGGTGCGGGGGTGTGAAATGGAATGTAGTGAGGGAGAGTGAGAAATGGAATGTGGTGAGGGGGAGTGAAATGGAATGGGGTGAGGGAGAGTGAGAAATGGAATATGCTAAGTGAGAGTGAGAAATGGAATGTGGTGAGGGAGAGTGTGAAATGGAATATGGTAAGTGAGAGTGAGAAATAGAGGGTGGTGTGGGAGAGGGAGAAATGTAATGTGGTGAGGGAGAGTGAGAAATGGAGTGTGGTGAGGAAGAGTGAGAAATGGAGTGTGGTGAAGAAGAGAGGGAAATGGAGTGTGGTGAAGGAAAGTGAGAAATGGAGTGTGGTGTACCAGCGTAAGAAACGGAGTGCATTGAGGTTGAGTTTGAAATGGAGTGTGGTGAGGGAGAGGGAGAAATGGAGTGTGGTGAGGAAGAGTGAGAAATGGAGTGTGGTGAAGAAGAGTGAGAAATGGAGTGTGGTGAAGGAGAGTGAGAAATGGAGTATGGTGTACCAGAGTAAGAAATGGAGTGCATTGAGGTTGAGTGGGAAATGGAGTGTGGTGAGGGAGAAATGGAGTGTGGTGAGGAAGAGTGAGAAATGGAATGAGGTGAGGGAGAGTGAGAAATGAAATGAGGTGAGGAAGATTGAAATGCAATGAGGTGAGGGAGAGAGGGAAATGGAGTGTGGTGAGGGAGAGTGAGAAATGGAGTACGATGAGGGAGAGGGGGAAATGGACTGTGGTGAGGGAGAGTGAGAAATGGAGTGTGGTGGGGGTGAGTAAAATGGATTGCGGTGAGAGAGAGTGAGAAATGGAGTGTGGTGTGGGAGAGTGAGAAATAGAATGTGGTGTGGGAGAGTGAGAAATGGATAGTGGTGAGGGAGAGTGAGAAATGGAATGTGGTGAGGGAGAGTGAGAAATAGAATGTGTTGTGGGAGAGTGAGAAATGGAGTGTGGTGAGGGAGAGTGAGAAATGGAATGAGGCGAGGGAGAGTGAAATGGAATGTGATGAGGGAGAGTGAGAAATGGAATATGATGAGGGAGAGGGAGAATCGGAGTGTGCTCAGGGAGCGTGAGAAATGGAATGAGGTGAGGAAGATTGAAATGGAATGAGGTGAGGGTGAGTGGGAAATGGAGTCTGGTGAGGCAGAGTACGAAATGGAGTGTGGTGAGGAAGAGTGAGAAATGGAGTGTGGTGAACCAGAGTGAGAAATGGATTGAGGTGAGGGAGAGTGAGAAATGGAGTGAGGGGGAGTGAGAAATTGAGTGTGGTGTTGGAGAGTGAGAAATAGAATGTGGTGTGGGTGAGTGAGAAATGGATAGTGGTGAGGGAGAGTGAGAAATGGAATATGGTGAGGGAGAGTGAGAAATGGAATGTGGCGAGGGAGATTGAAATGGAATGTGATGAGGGAGAGTGAGAAATGTAATATGCTGAGGGAGAGGGAGAAATGGAGTGTGCTCAGGGAGAGTGAGAAATGGAATATGCTGAGGGAGAGGGAGAAATGTGCTCAGGGAGAGTGAGAAATGGAGTGAGGCGAGGGAGACTGAGAAATGGAATGTGGTGAGGGAGAGAGAGAAATGGAGTGTGCTCAGGGAGAGTGAGAAATGGAATATGCTGAGGGAGAGGGAGAAATGGAGTGTGCTCAGGGAGAGTGAGAAATGGAGTGAGGCGAGGGAGACTGAGAAATGGAATGTGGTGAGGGAGAGGGAGAAATGGAGTGTGCTCAGGGAGAGTGAGAAATGGAATATGCTGAGGGAGAGGGAGAAATGGAGTGTGCTCAGGGAGAGTGAGAAATGGAATGTGCTGAGGGAGAGGGAGAAATGGAGTGTGCTCAGGGAGTGTGAGAAATGGAATATGCTGAGGGAGAGGGAGAAATGGAGTGTGCTCAGGGAGAGTGAGAAATGGAGTGAGGCGAGGGAGACTGAGAAATGGAATGTGGTGAGGGAGAGTGAGGAATGGAATGTTGTGAGGGAGAGTGAGAAATGGATGTGGTGAGGGAGAGTGAGAAATGGAATGTGGTTAGGGAGAGTGAGAAATGGAATATGGTGAGGGAGAGTGAGAAATGGAATGTAGTTAGGGAGAGTGAGAAATGGAATATGGTGAGAGAGAGTGAGAAATGGAGTGTGGTGAGTGAGAGTGAGACATGGAATGTGGTGAGGGAGAGGGAGAAATGGAGTGTGGTGAGGGAGAGTGAGAAATGTAATGTGGCGAGGGAGAGGGAGAAATGGAGTGTGGTGAGGAAGAGTGAGAAATGGAGTGTGGTGAAGGAGAGTGAGAAATGGAGTGTGGTGTACCAGAGTAAGAAACAGAGTGCATTGAGGTTGAGTGGGAAATGGAGTGTGGTGAGGGAGAGGGAGAAATGGAGTGTGGTGAGGGAGAGTGAGAAATGGAGTGCGGTGAGGGACAGTGAAATGCAGTCTGGCATGGGAGAGTGAGAAATGGAGTGTGGTGAGGGAAAGTGAGGAATAGAATGTGTTGAGGGAGAGTGAGAAATGGAGTGTGGTGAGGGACAGTGGGAGATGGAGTGAGGTGAGGGAGAGTGAGCAATGGAATGTGGAGAGGGAGTGTGGCAAATGGAGTGTGGTGAGGGAGAGTGGGAAATGGAATGTGGCAAGGTAGAGTGAAAAACGGAATGAGGTGATAGAGAGTGAGAAATGGATTATGGTGAGGGAGTGTCGGGAATGGAATGTGGTGAGGGAGAGTGGGAAATGGAATGTGGTGAGGGAGTGTCGGGAATGGAATGAGGTGAGGGAGAGTGGGAAATGGAATGTGGTGAGTGAGAGTGGGAAATGGAATGTGGTGAGGGAGAGTCGGGAATGGAATGAGGTGAGGGAGAGTGGGAAATGGAATGTGGTGAGGGAGAGTCGGGATTGGAATGTGGTGAGGGAGAGGGAGAAATGTGCTCAGGGAGAGTGAGAAATGGAGTGAGGCGAGGGAGACTGAGAAATGGAATGTGGTGAGGGAGAGAGAGAAATGGAGTGTGCTCAGGGAGAGTGAGAAATGGAATATGCTGAGGGAGAGGGAGAAATGGAGTGTGCTCAGGGAGAGTGAGAAATGGAATTTGCTGAGGGAGAGGGAGAAATGGAGTGTGCTCAGGGAGAGGGAGAAATGGAATATGCTCAGGGAGAGTGAGAAATGGAGTGAGGCGAGGGAGACTGAGAAATGGAATGTGGTGAGGGAGAGTGAGGAATGGAATGTTGTGAGGGAGAGTGAGAAATGGATGTGGTGAGGGAGAGTGAGAAATGGAATGTGGTTAGGGAGAGTGAGAAATGGAATATGGTGAGGGAGAGTGAGAAATGGAATGTAGTTAGGGAGAGTGAGAAATGGAATATGGTGAGAGAGAGTGAGAAATGGAGTGTGGTGAGTGAGAGTGAGACATGGAATGTGGTGAGGGAGAGGGAGAAATGGAGTGTGGTGAGGGAGAATGAGAAATGTAATGTGGTGAGGGAGAGGGAGAAATGGAGTGTGGTGAGAGTGAGCGAGAAATGGCATGAGTGAGGAATGGGGTGAGGTGAGGGAGAGTAAAATGGCTTGTGGTGAGAGAGTGTGAGAAATGGAGTGTGGTGTGGGTGAGTGAGAAATGGAATGTGGTGTGGGAGAGTGAGAAATGGATAGTGGTGAGGGGGAGTGAAATGGAATGTGGTGAGGGAGAGTGAGAAATGGAATGTGGTGAGGGGGTGTGAAATGGAATGTAGTGAGGGAGAGTGAGAAATGGAATGTGGTGAGGGGGAGTGAAATAGAATGTGGTGTGGGAGAGTGAGAAATGGAATATGCTAAGTGAGAGTGAGAAATGGAATGTGGTGAGGGAGAGTGTGAAATGGAATATGCTAAGTGAGAGTGAGAAATAGAGTGTGGTGTGGGAAAGGGAGAAATGGAATGTGGTGAGGGAGAGTGAGAAATGGAGTGTGGTGAGGAAGAGTGAGAAATGGAGTGTGGTGAAGAAGAGTGAGAAATGGAGTGTGGTGAAGGAAAGTGAGAAATGGAGTGTGGTGTACCAGCGTAAGAAACGGAGTGCATTGAGGTTGAGTGGGAAATGGAGTGTGGTGAGGAAGAGTGAGAAATGGAGTGTGGTGAGGGAGAGGGAGAAATGGAGTGTGGTGAGGAAGAGTGAGAAATGGAGTGTGGTGAAGGAGAGTGAGAAATGGAGTGTGGTGTACCAGAGTAAGAAACAGAGTGCATTGAGGTTGAGTGGGAAATGGAGTGTGGTGAGGGAGAGGGAGAAATGGAGTGTGGTGAGGGAGAGTGAGAAATGGAGTGTGGTGAAGGAGAGTGAGAAATGGAGTGTGGTGTACCAGAGTAAGAAACGGAGTGCATTGAGGTTGAGTGGGAAATGGAGTGTGGTGAGGGAGAGGGAGAAAGGGAGTGTGGTGAGGAAGAGTGAGAAATGGAGTGTGGTGAAGGAGAGTGAGAAATGGGGTGTGGTGTACCAGAGTAAGAAACGGAGTGCATTGAGGTTGAGTGGGAAATGGAGTGTGGTGAGGGAGAGGGAGAAATGGAGTGTGGTGAGGAAGAGTGAGAAATGGAGTGTGGTGAAGGAGAGTGAGAAATGGAGTGTGGTGTACCAGAGTAAGAAACGGAGTGCATTGAGGTTGAGTGGGAAATGGAGTGTGGTGAGGGAGAGGGAGAAATGGAGTGTGGTGTACCAGAGTAAGAAACGGAGTGCATTGAGGTTGAGTGGGAAATGGAGTGTGGTGAGGAAGAGTGAGAAATGGAGTGTGGTGAGTGAGAGTGAGACATGGAATGTGGTGAGGGAGAGGGAGAAATGGAGTGTGGTGAGGGAGAGTGAGAAATGTAATGTGGTGAGGGAGAGGGAGAAATGGAGTGTGGTGAGAGTGAGCAATAAATGGCATGAAGTTAGGGCGAGTGAGGAATGGGGTGAGGTGAGGGAGAGTAAAATGGCTTGTGGTGAGAGAGTGTGAGAAATGGAGTGTGGTGTGGGTGAGTGAGAAATGGAATGTGGTGTGGGAGAGTGAGAAATGGATAGTGGTGAGGGGGAGTGAAATGGAATGTGGTGAGGGAGAGTGAGAAATGGAATGTGGTGAGGGGGTGTGAAATGGAATGTAGTGAGGGAGAGTGAGAAATGGAATGTGGTGAGGGGGAGTGAAATAGAATGTGGTGAGGGAGAGTGAGAAATGGAATATGCTAAGTGAGAGTGAGAAATGAAATGTGGTGAGGGAGAGTGTGAAACGGAATATGCTAAGTGAGAGTGAGAAATAGAGTGTGGTGTGGGAAAGGGAGAAATGGAATGTGGTGAGGGAGAGTGAGAAATGGAGTGTGGTGAGGAAGAGTGAGAAATGGAGTGTGGTGAAGAAGAGTGAGAAATGGAGTGTGGTGAAGGAAAGTGAGAAATGGAGTGTGGTGTACCAGCGTAAGAAACGGAGTGCATTGAGGTTGAGTGGGAAATGGAGTGTGGTGAGGAAGAGTGAGAAATGGAGTGTGGTGAGGGAGAGGGAGAAATGGAGTGTGGTGAGGAAGAGTGAGAAATGGAGTGTGGTGAAGGAGAGTGAGAAATGGAGTGTGGTGTACCAGAGTAAGAAACAGAGTGCATTGAGGTTGAGTGGGAAATGGAGTGTGGTGAGGGAGAGGGAGAAATGGAGTGTGGTGAGGGAGAGTGAGAAATGGAGTGTGGTGAAGGAGAGTGAGAAATGGAGTGTGGTGTACCAGAGTAAGAAACGGAGTGCATTGAGGTTGAGTGGGAAATGGAGTGTGGTGAGGGAGAGGGAGAAAGGGAGTGTGGTGAGGAAGAGTGAGAAATGGAGTGTGGTGAAGGAGAGTGAGAAATGGAGTGTGGTGTACCAGAGTAAGAAACGGAGTGCATTGAGGTTGAGTGGGAAATGGAGTGTGGCGAGGGAGAGGGAGAAATGGAGTGTGGTGAGGAAGAGTGAGAAATGGAGTGTGGTGAAGGAGAGTGAGAAATGGAGTGTGGTGTACCAGAGTAAGAAACGGAGTGCATTGAGGTTGAGTGGGAAATGGAGTGTGGTGAGGGAGAGGGAGAAATGGAGTGTGGTGTACCAGAGTAAGAAACGGAGTGTGGTGAGGGAGAGGGAGAAATGGAGTGTGGTGAGGGAGAGTGAGAAATGGAGTGTGGTGAAGGAGAGTGAGAAATGGAGTGTGGTGTACCAGAGTAAGAAACGGAGTGCATTGAGGTTGAGTGGGAAATGGAGTGTGGTGAGGGAGAGGGAGAAATGGAGTGTGGTGAGGGAGAGTGAGAAATGGAGTGCGGTGAGGGACAGTGAAATGCAGTCTGGCACGGGAGAGTGAGAAATGGAGTGTGGTGAGGGAAAGTGAGGAATAGAATGTGTTGAGGGAGAGTGAGAAATGGAATGTGGTGAGGGACAGTGGGAGATGGAGTGAGGTGAGGGAGAGTGAGCAATGGAATGTGGAGAGGGAGTGTGGCAAATGGAGTGTGGTGAGGGAGAGTGGGAAATGGAATGTGGCGAGGTAGAGTGAAAAACGGAATGAGGTGATGAAGAGTGAGAAATGGATTGTGGTGAGGGAGAGGGAGAAATGGAGTGTGGTGAGGAAGAGTGAGAAATGGAGTGTGCTCAGGGAGAGTGAGAAATGGAATATGCTGAGGGAGAGGGAGAAATGGAGTGTGCTCAGGGAGAGTGAGAAATGGAGTGAGGCGAGGGAGACTGAGAAATGGAATGTGGTGAGGGAGAGGGAGAAATGGAGTGTGCTCAGGGAGAGGGAGAAATGGAATATGCTGAGGGAGAGGGAGAAATGGAGTGTGCTCAGGGAGAGGGAGAAATGGAATATGCTGAGGGAGAGGGAGAAATGGAGTGTGCTCAGGGAGAGTGACAAATGGAATATGCTGAGGGAGAGGGAGAAATGGAGTGTGCTCAGGGAGAGTGAGAAATGGAGTGAGGCGAGGGAGACTGAGAAATGGAATGTGGTGCGGGAGAGTGAGGAATGGAATGTTGTGAGGGAGAGTGAGAAATGGATGTGGTGAGGGAGAGTGAGAAATGGAATGTGGTTAGGGAGAGGGAGAAATGGAATATGGTGAGGGAGAGTGAGAAATGGAATGTGGTTAGGGAGAGTGAGAAATGGAATATGGCGAGAGAGAGTGAGAAGTGGACTGTGGTGAGTGAGAGTGAGACATGGAATGTGGTGAGGGAGAGGGAGAAATGGAGTGTGGTGAGGGAGAGTGAGAAATGTAATGTGGTGAGGGAGAGGGAGAAATGGAGTGTGGTGAGAGTGAGCGAGAAATGGCATGAAGTGAGGGCGAGTGAGGAATGGGGTGAGGTGAGGGAGAGTAAAATGGCTTGTGGTGAGAGAGTGTGAGAAATGGAGTGTGGTGTGGGAGAGTGAGAAATGGATAGTGGTGAGGGGGAGTGAAATGGAATGTGGTGAGGGAGAGTGAGAAATGGAATGTGGTGAGGGGGAGTGAAATGGAATGTAGTGAGGGAGAGTGAGAAATGGAATGTGGTGAGGGGGAGTGAAATCGAATGTGGTGAGGGAGAGTGAGAAATGGAATATGCTAAGTGAGAGTGAGAAATGGAATGTGGTGAGGGAGAGTGTGAAATGGAATATGCTAAGTGAGAGTGAGAAATAGAGTGTGGTGTGGGAGAGGGAGAAATGGAATGTGGTGAGGGAGAGTGAGAAATGGAGTGTGGTGAGGAAGAGTGAGAAATGGAATGTCGTGAAGAAGAGTGAGAAATGGAGTGTGGTAAAGGAGAGTGAGAAATGGAGTGTGGTGTACCAGCGTAAGAAACGGAGTGCATTGAGGTTGAGTGGGAAATGGAGTGTGGTGAGGGAGAGGGAGAGATGGAGTGTGGTGAGGAAGAGTGAGAAATGGAGTGTGGTGAAGAAGAGTGAGAAATGGAGTGTGGTGAAGGAGAGTGAGAAATGGAGTGTGGTGTACCAGATTAAGAAACGGAGTGCATTAAGGTTGAGTGGGAAATGGAGTGTGGTGAGGGAGAGGGAGAAATGGAGTGTGGTGAGGAAGAGTGAGAAATGGAGTGTGGTGAAGGAGAGTGAGAAATGGAGTGTGGTGTACCAGAGTAAGAAACGGAGTGCATTGAGGTTGAGTGGGAAATGGAGTGTGGTGAGGGAGAGGGAGAAATGGAGTGTGGTGAGGGAGAGTGAGAAATGGAGTGTGGTGAAGAAGAGTGAGAAATGGAGTGTGGTGAAGGAGAGTGAGAAATGGAGTGTGGTGTACCAGAGTAAGAAACGGAGTGCATTGAGGTTGAGTGGGAAATGGAGTGTGGTGAGGAAGAGTGAGAAATGGAGTGTGTTGAAGGAGAGTGAGAAATGGATTGTGGTGTACCAGAGAAAGAAACGGAGTGCATTGAGGTTGAGTGGGAAATGGAGTGTGGTGAGGGAGAGGGAGAAATGGAGTGTGATGAGGGAGAGAGGGTAATGGAGTGTGGTGAAGAAGAGTGAGAAATGGAGTATGGTGAAGGAGAGTGAGAAATGGAGTGTGGTGTACCAGAGTAAGAAACGGAGTGCATTGAGGTTGAGTGGGAAATGGAGTGTGGTGAGGGAGAGTGAGAAATGGAGTGTGGTGAGGGAGAGTGAGAAATGGAGTGCGGTGAGGGACAGTGAAATGCAGTCTGGCATGGGAGAGTGAGAAATGGAGTGTGTTGAGGGAAAGTGAGGAATAGAATGTGTTGAGGGAGAGTGAGAAATGGAATGTGGTGAGGGACAGTGGGAGATGGAGTGAGGTGAGGGAGAGTGAGCAATGGAATTTGGAGAGGGAGTGTGGCAAATGGAGTGTTGTGAGGGCGAGTGGGAAATGGAATGTGGCGAGGGAGAGTCGGGATTGGAATGTGGTGAGGGAGAATGAGAAATGGAATGTGGTGAGGGAGAGTCGGGAATGGAATGAGGTGAGGGAGAGTGAGAAAAGGAATGTGGTGAGGGAGAGTGAGAAGTGGAATGTGGTGTGGGAGGGTGAGAAATGGAGTGTGGTGAGGGAGAGTGAGAAATGGAATGTGCTGAGGGAGAGTCGGGAATGGAATGAGGTGAGGGAGAGTGGGAAATAGAATGTGGTGAGGGAGTCGGGATTGGAATGTGGTGAGGGAGAGTGGGAAATGGAATGTGGTGAGGGAGAGTCGGGATTGGAATGTGGTGAGGGAGAATGAGAAATGGAATGTGGTGTGGGAGGGTGAGAAATGGAGTGTGGTGAGGGAGAGTGAGAAGTGGAATGTGGTGAGGGAGAGTGAGAAGTGGAATGTGGTGAGGGAGAATGAGAAATGGAATGTGGTGTGGGAAAGTGAGATTTGGAATGTGGCGTGGGAGAGTGAAAAATGGAGTGGGTGAGGGAGAGTGAGTAATGGAATGAGGTGAGGGAGAGTGAGAAATGGAATGAGGTGAGGAAGATTGAAATGGAATGAGGTGAGGGAGAGTGGGAAATGGAGTGTGGCTGAGCGAGAGTGTGAAATGGAGTACGATGAGGGAGAGGAGGAAATAGACTATGGTGAGGGAGAGTGAGAAATGGAGTGTGGTGAGGGTGAGCGAGATATGGAATGAAGTGAGGGAGAGTGAGAAATGGATTGTGGTGAGGGAGAGTAAAATGGATTGCGGTGAGAGAGAGTGAGAAATGGAGTGTGGTGTGGGAGAGTGAGACATGGAATATGCAGAGGGAGAGGGAGAAATGGAGTGTGCTCTGGGAGAGTGAGAAATGGAGTGTGGCGAGGGAGACTGAGAAATGTGGTGTGGTGAGGGAGAGTGAGGAATGGAGTGTGGAGAGGGAGTGAGAGAATGGAATGTGGTGAGGGACAGTGGGAGATGGAGTGAGGTGAGGGAAAGTGAGCAATGGAATGTGGAGAGGGAGTGTGGCAAATGGAGTGTGGTGAGGGGGAGTGAGAAATGGCTTGTGGTGAGAGAGAGTGAGAAATAGAATGTGGTGTGGGAGAGTGAGAAATGGAGTGTGGTGAGGGAGAGTGAGAAATGGAATGTGGCGAGGGAGAGTGAAATGGAATGTGATGAGGGAGAGTGAGAAATGGAATATGCTGAGGGAGAGGGAGAAATGGAGTGTGCTCAGGGAGAGTGAGAAATGGATTGAGGTGAGGAAGATTGAAATGGAATGAGGTGAGGGTGAGTGGGAAATGGAGTCTGGTGAGGCAGAGTACGAAATGGAGTGTGGTGAGGAAGAGTGAGAAATGGAGTGTGGTGAAGAAGAGTAAGAAATGGAGTGTGTTGAGGTTGAGTGGGAAATGGAGTGTGGTGAGGGAGAGTGAGAAATGGAGTGTGGTGAGGGAGAGTGAGAAATGGAGTGTAGTGTGGGAGAGTGAGAAATGGAATGAGGTGAGGGAGAGTGAAAAGATGTGTCGTGTGGGAGAGTGAGAAAAGGAGTGTGGTGAGAGTGAGCGAGAAATGGCATGAAGTGAGGGCGAGTGAGGAATGGGGTGAGGTGAGGGAGAGTAAAATGGCTTGTGGTGAGAGAGTGTGAGAAATGGAGTGTGGTGAGGGAGAGTGAGAAATGGATGTGGTGAGGGAGAGTGAGAAATGGAATGTGGTTAGGGAGAGTGAGAAATGGAATATGGTGAGGGAGAGTGAGAAATGGAATGTGGTTAGGGAGAGTGAGAAATGGAATATGGTGAGAAAGAGTGAGAAATGGAGTGTGGTGAGTGAGAGTGAGAAATGGAATGTGGTGAGGGAGAGGGAGAAATGGAGTGTGGTGAGAGTGAGCGAGAAATGGCATGAAGTGAGGGCGATTGAGGAATGGGGAGAGGTGTGGGAGAGTAAAATGGCTTGTGGTGAGAGAGTGTGAGAAATGGAGTGTGGTGTGGGTGAGTGAGAAATGGAATTTGGTGTGGGAGAGTGAGAAATGGATAGTGGTGAGGGGAAGTGAAATGGAATGTGGTGAGGGAGAGTGAGAAATGGAATGTGGTGAGGGGGAGTGAAATGGAATGTAGTGAGGGAGAGTGAGAAATGGAATGTGGTGAGGGAGAGTGAAATGGAATGTGGTGAGGGAGAGTGAGAAATGGAAAATGGAAAGTGAGAGTGAGAAATGGAGTGTGGTGTGGGAGAGTGAGAAATGGAATATGCTAAGTGAGAGTGAGAAATAGACTGTGGTGAGGAAGAGTGAGAAATGGAGTGTGGTGAAGAAGAGTGAGAAATGGAGTGTGGTGAAGGAGAGTGAGAAATGGAGTGTGGTGTACCAGAGTAAGAAACGGAGTGCATTGAGGTTGAGTGGGAAATGGAGTGTGGTGAGGGAGAGTGAGAAATGGAGTGTGATGAGGGAGAGTGAGAAATGGAGTGCGGTGAGGGACAGTAAAATGCAGTCTGGCATGGGAGAGTGAGAAATGGAGTGTGGTGAGGGAAAGTGAGGAATAGAATGTGTTGAGGGAAACTGAGAAATGGAATGTGGTGAGGGACAGTGGGAGATGGAGTGAGGTGAGGGAGAGTGAGCAATGGAATGTGGAGAGGGAGTGTGGCAAATGGAATGTGGCGAGGTAGAGTGAAAAACGGAATGAGGTGATGGAGAGTGAGAAATGGATTGTGGTGAGGGAGAGTCGGGAATGGAATGAGGTGAGGGAGAGTGAGAAAAGGAATGTGGTGAGTGAGAGTGGGAAATGGAATGTGCTGAGGGAGAGTCGGGAATGGAATGAGGTGAGGGAGAGTGGGAAATGGAATGTGGTGAGGGAGTCGGGATTGGAATGTGGTGAGGGAGAGTCGGGAATGGAATGAGGTGAGGGAGAGTGGTAAATGGAATGTGGTGAGGGAGAGTCGGGATTGGAATGTGGTGAGGGAGAATGTGAAATGGAATGTGGTGTGGGAGGGTGCGAAATGGAGTGTGGTGAGGGAGAGTGAGAAGTGGAATGTGGTGAGGGAGAGTGAGAAGTGGAATGTGGTGAGGGAGAATGAGAAATGGAATGTGGTGTGGGAGAGTGAGATTTGGAATGTGGCGTGGGAGAGTGAAAAATGGAATGGGTGAGGGAGAGTGAGGAATGGAATGAGGTGAGGGAGAGTGAGAAATGGAATGAGGTGAGGAAGATTGAAATGGAATGAGGTGAGGGAGAGTGGGAAATGGAGTGTGGCTGAGCGAGAGTGTGAAATGGAGTACGATGAGGGAGAGGAGGAAATAGACTGTGGTGAGGGAGAGTGAGAAATGGAGTGTGGTGAGGGAGAGTAAAATGGATTGCGGTGAGAGTGTGAAATGGAGTGTGGTGTGGGAGAGTGAGAAATAGAATGTGGTGTGGGAGAGTGAGAAATGGAATATGCAGAGGGAGAGGGAGAAATGGAGTGTGCTCAGGAAGAGTGAGAAATGGAGTGTGGCGAGGGAGACTGAGAAATGTGGTGTGGTGAGGGAGAGTGAGGAATGGAGTGTGGAGAGGGAGTGAGAGAATGGAATGTGGTGAGGGACAGTGGGAGATGGAGTGAGGTGAGGGAGAGTGAGCAATGGAATGTGGAGAGGGAGTGTGGCAAATGGAGTGTGGTGAGGGAGAGTGAGAAATGGAATGTGGTTAGGGAGTGTGAGAAATGGAATATGGTGAGGGAGAGTGAGAAATGGAGTGTGGTGAGGGAGAGTGAGAAATGGAATGTGGCGAGGGAGAGTGAAATGGAATGTGATGAGGGAGAGTGAGACATGGAATATGCTGAGGGAGAGGGAGAAATGGAGTGTGCTCAGGGAGAGTGAGAAATGGAGTGTGGCGAGGGAGACTGAGAAATGTGGTGTGGTGAGGGAGAGTGAGGAATGGAGTGTGGAGAGGGAGTGAGAGAAATGGAATGTGGTGTGGGAGAGTGAGATTTGGAATGAGGTGAGGGAGAGTGAGGAATGGAATGAGGTGAGGGAGAGTGAGAAATGGAATGAGGTGAGGGAGAGTGAGAAATGGAGTGTGCTGAGGGACAGTGAGAAGTGGAATGTGGTGAGGGAGAATAAGAAATGGATTGTGGTGTGGGAGGGTGAGATTTGGAATGTGGCGTGGGTGAGTGAAAAATGGAATGAGGTGAGGGAGAGTGAGCAATGGAATGAGGTGAGGGAGAGTGAGAAATGAAATGTGGTGAGGAAGATTGAAATGGAATGAGGTGAGGGAGAGAGGGAAATGGAGTGTGGTGAGGGAGAGTGAGAAATGGAGTACGATGAGGGAGAGGGGGAAATAGACTGTGGTGAGGGAGAGTGAGAAATGGAGTGTGGTGAGGGAGAGTAAAATGGATTGCGGTGAGAGAGAGTGAGAAATGGAGTGTGGTGTGGGAGAGTGAGAAATAGAATGTGGCGTGGGAGAGTGAGAAATGGAATGAAGTGAGGGAGAGTGAGAAATGGAATGAGGTGAGGGAGATTGAGAAATGGAATGAGGTGAGGAAGATTGAAATGGAATGAGGTGAGGGAGAGTGGGAAATGGAGTGTGGTGAGGGAGAGTGAGAAATGGAGTACGCTGAGGGAGAGGGGGAAATAGACTGTGGTGAGGGAGAGTGAGAAATGGAGTGTGGTGAGAGTGAGCATGTAATGGAATGAAGTGAGGGAGAGTGAGAAATCGAGTGTGGTGAGGGAGAGTAAAATGGATTGCGGTGAGAGAGAGTGAGAAATGGAGTGTGGTGTGGGAGAGTGAGAAATAGAATGTGGTGTGGGAGAGTGAGAAATGGATAGTGGTGAGGGAGAGTGAGAAATGGAATGTGGTTAGGGAGTGTGAGAAATGGAATATGGTGAGGGAGAGTGAGAAATGGAGTGTGGTGAGGGAGAGTGAGAAATGGAGTGTGGTGAGGGAGAGTGAGAAATAGAATGTGGTGTGGGAGAGTGAGAAATGGAGTGTGGTGAGGGAGAGTGAGAAATGGAATGTGGCGAGGGAGAGTGAAATGGAGTGTGATGAGGGAGAGTGAAAAATGGAATATGCTGAGGGAGAGGGAGAAATGGAGTGTGCTCAGGGAGAGTGAGAAATGGAATGAGGTGAGGAAGATTGAAATGGAATGGGTGAGTGGGAAATGGAGTCTGGTGAGGCAGAGTACGAAATGGAGTGTGGTGAGGAAGAATGAGAAATGGAGTGTGGTGAAGAAGAGTGAGAAATGGAGTGTGTTGAGGTTGAGTGGGAAATGGAGTGTGGTGAGGGAGAGTGAGAAATGGAGTGTGGTGAGGGAGAGTGAGAAATGGAGTGTGGTGAGGGAGAGTAAAATGGATTGCGGTGAGAGAGAGTGAGAAATTGAGTCTGGTGTGGGAGAGTGAGAAATGGAATGAGGTGAGGGAGAGTGAAAAGATGTGTGGTGTGGGAGAGTGAGAAAAGGAGTGTGGTGAGGAAGAGTGAGAAATGGAGTGAGGTGAGGGGGAGTGATAAATGGAGTGTGGTGAGGGAGAGTAACATGGATTGCGGTGAGAGAGCGTGAGAAATTGAGTGAGGTGTGGGAGAATGAGAAATAGAATGTGGTGTGGGAGAGTGAGAAATGGATAGTGGTGAGGGAGAGTGAGAAATGGAATATGGTGAGGGAGAGTGAGAAATGGAGTGTGGTGAGGGAGAGTTAGAAATGGAATATGCTGAGGGAGAGGGAGTAATGGAGTGTGCTCAGGGAGACTGAGAAATGGAGTGAGGCGAGGGAGACTGATAAATGGAATGTGGTGAGGGAGAGTGAGGAATGGAATGTTGTGAGGGAGAGTGAGAAATGGATGTGGTGAGGGAGAGTGAGAAATGGAATGTGGTTAGGGAGAGTGAGAAATGGAATATGGTGAGGGAGAGTGAGAAATGGAATGTTGTTAGGGAGAGTGAGAAATGGAATATGGTGAGAGAGAGTGAGAAATGGAGTGTGGTGAGTGAGAGTGAGGCATGGAATGTGGTGAGGGAGAGGGAGAAATGGAGTGTGGTGAGAGTGAGCGAGAAATGGAATGAAGTGAGGGCGAGTGAGGAATGGGGTGAGGTGTGGGAGAGTGAGAAATAGAATGTGGTGTGGGAGAGTGAGAAATGGATAGTGGTGAGGGAGAGTGAGAAATGGAATGTGGTGTGGGAGAGTGAGAAATGGATAGTGGTGAGGGGGAGTGAAATGGAATGTGGTGAGGGAGAGTGAGAAATGGAATGTGGTGAGGGGGAGTGAAATGGAATGTAGTGAGGGAGAGTGAGAAATTTAATGTGGTGAGGGGGAGTGAAATAGAATGTGGTGAGGGAGAGTGAGAAATGGAATGTGGTGAGGGGGAGTGAAATGGAATGTGGTGAGGGAGAGTGTGAAATGGAGTGTGGTGAAGGAGAGTGAGAAATGGAGTGTGGTGTACCAGACTAAAAAACGGAGTGCATTGAGGTTGAGTGGGAAATGGAGTGTGGTGAGGGAGAGGGAGAAATGGAGTGTGGTGAGGGAGAGTGAGAAATGGAGTGTGGTGTGGGAGGCGGAGAAATGGAGTGTGGTGAGGGAGAGTGAGAAATGGAATGTAGCGAGGGAGAGTGAAATGGAATGTGATGAGGGAGAGTGAGAAATGGAATGAGGTGAGGAAGATTGAAATGGAATGAGGTGAGGGTGAGTGGGAAATGTATTCTGGTGAGGCAGAGTACGAAATGGAGTGTGGTGAGGAAGAGTGAGAAATGGAGTGTGGTGAACCAGAGTGAGAAATGGAGTGTGTTGAGGTTGAGTGGGAAATGGAGTGTGGTGAGGGAGAGGGAGAAATGGAATGAGGTGAGGGAGAGTGAAAAGATGTGTGGTGTGGGAGAGTGAGAAATGGAGTGAGGTGAGGGGGAGTGAGAAATGGAGTGAGGTGAGGGGGAGTGAGAAATTGAGTGTGGTGAGGGAGAGTAAAATGGATTGCGGTGAGAGAGAGTGAGAAATTGAGTGTGGTGTGGGAGAGTGAGATATAGAATGTGGTGTGGGAGAGTGAGAAATGGATAGTGGTGAGGGAGAGTGAGAAATGGAATATGGTGAGGGAGAGTGAGAAATGGAGTGTGGTGAGGGAAAGTGAGAAATGGAATGTGGCGAGGGAGATTGAAATGGAATGTGATGAGGGAGAGTGAGAAATGGAATATGCTGAAGGAGAGGGAGAAATGGAGTGTGCTTAGGGAGAGTGAGAAATGGAGTGAGGCGACGGAGACTGAGAAATGGAATGTGGTGAGGGAGAGTGAGGAATGGAATGTTGTGAGGGAGAGTGAGAAATGGATGTGGTGAGGGAGAGTGAGAAATTGAATGTGGTTAGGGAGAGTGAGAAATGGAATATGGTGAGGGAGAGTGAGAAATGGAATGTGGTTAGGGAGAGTGAGAAATGGAATATGGTGAGAGAGAGTGAGAAATGGAGTGTGGTGAGTGAGAGTGAGCAATGGAATGTGGTGAGGGAGAGGGAGAAATGGAGTGTGGTGAGAGTGAGCGAGAAATGGCATGAAGTGAGGGCGAGTGAGGAATGGGGTGAGGTGAGTGAGAGTAAAATGGCTTGTGGTGAGAGAGTGTGAGAAATGGAGTGTGGTGTGGGTGAGTGAGAAATGGAATGTGGTGTGGGAGAGTGAGAAATGGATAGTGGTGAGGGGGAGTGAAATGGAATGTAGTGAGGGAGAGTGAGAAATGGAATGTGGTGAGGGAGAGTGAGAAATGGAATGTGGTGAAGGAGAGTGTGAAATGGAATATGCTAAGTGAGAGTGAGAAATGGAGTGTGGTGTGGGAGAGGGAGAAATGGAATGTGGTGAGGGAGAGTGAGAAATGGAGTGTGGTGAGGAAGAGTGAGAAATGGAGTGTGGTGAGGAAGAGTGAGAAATGGAGTGTGGTGAAGGAGAGTGAGAAATGGAGTGTGGTGAACCAGAGTAAGAAACGGAGTGCATTGAGGTTGAGTGGGAAATGGAGTGTGGTGAGGGAGAGGGAGAAATGGAGTGTGGTGAGGGAGAGTGAGAAATGGAGTGTGGTGAAGGAGAGTGAGAAATGGAGTGCGGTGAGGGACAGTGAAATGCAATCTGGCATGGGAGAGTGAGAAATGGAGTGTGGTGAGGGAGAGGGAGAAATGGAGTGTGGTGAGGGAGAATGAGAAATGGAGTGCGGTGAGGGACAGTGAAATGCAATCTGGCATGGGAGAGTGAGAAATGGAGTGTGGTGAGGGAAAGTGAGGAATAGAATGTGTTGAGGGAGAGTGAGAAATAGAATGTGGTGAGGGACAGTGGGAGATGGAGTGAGGTGAGGGAGAGTGAGCAATGGAATGTGGAGAGGGAGTGTGGCAAATGGAGTATGGTGAGGGAGAGTGGGAAATGGAATGTGGCGAGGTAGAGTGAAAAACGGAATGAGGTGATGGAGAGTGAGAAATGGATTGTGGTGAGGGAGAGTCGGGAATGGAATGTGGTGAGGGAGTGTGGGAAATGGAATGTGGTGAGTGAGAGTGGGAAATGGAATGTGGTGAGGGAGAGTCGGGAATGGAATGAGGTGAGGGAGAGTGGGAAATGGAATGTGGTGAGTGAGAGTGGGAAATGGAATGAGGTGAGGGAGAGTGAGAAACGAAATGTGGTGAGGAAGATTGAAATGGAATGAGGTGAGGGAGAGAGGGAAATGGAGTGTGGTGAGGGAGAGTGAGAAATGGAGTACGATGAGGGAGAGGGGGAAATAGACTGTGGTGAGGGAGAGTGAGAAATGGAGTGTGGTGAGGGAGAGTAAAATGGATTGCGGTGAGAGAGAGTGAGAAATGGAGTGTGGTGTGGGAGAGTGAGAAATAGAATGTGGCGTGGGAGAGTGAGAAATGGAATGAAGTGAGGGAGAGTGAGAAATGGAATGAGGTGAGGGAGAGTGAGAAATGGAATGAGGTGAGGAAGATTGAAATGGAATGAGGTGAGGGAGAGTGGGAAATGGAGTGTGGTGAGGGAGAGTGAGAAATGGAGTACGCTGAGGGAGAGGGGGAAATAGACTGTGGTGAGGGAGAGTGAGAAATGGAGTGTGGTGAGAGTGAGCATGTAATGGAATGAAGTGAGGGAGAGTGAGAAATCGAGTGTGGTGAGGGAGAGTAAAATGGATTGCGGTGAGAGAGAGTGAGAAATGGAGTGTGGTGTGGGAGAGTGAGAAATAGAATGTGGTGTGGGAGAGTGAGAAATGGATAGTGGTGAGGGAGAGTGAGAAATGGAATGTGGTTAGGGAGTGTGAGAAATGGAATATGGTGAGGGAGAGTGAGAAATGGAGTGTGGTGAGGGAGAGTGAGAAATGGAGTGTGGTGAGGGAGAGTGAGAAATAGAATGTGGTGTGGGAGAGTGAGAAATGGAGTGTGGTGAGGGAGAGTGAGAAATGGAATGTGGCGAGGGAGAGTGAAATGGAGTGTGATGAGGGAGAGTGAAAAATGGAATATGCTGAGGGAGAGGGAGAAATGGAGTGTGCTCAGGGAGAGTGAGAAATGGAATGAGGTGAGGAAGATTGAAATGGAATGGGTGAGTGGGAAATGGAGTCTGGTGAGGCAGAGTACGAAATGGAGTGTGGTGAGGAAGAATGAGAAATGGAGTGTGGTGAAGAAGAGTGAGAAATGGAGTGTGTTGAGGTTGAGTGGGAAACGGAGTGTGGTGAGGGAGAGTGAGAAATGGAGTGTGGTGAGGGAGAGTGAGAAATGGAGTGTGGTGAGGGAGTGTAAAATGGATTGCGGTGAGAGAGAGTGAGAAATTGAGTCTGGTGTGGGAGAGTGAGAAATGGAATGAGGTGAGGGAGAGTGAAAAGATGTGTGGTGTGGGAGAGTGAGAAAAGGAGTGTGGTGAGGAAGAGTGAGAAATGGAGTGAGGTGAGGGGGAGTGATAAATGGAGTGTGGTGAGGGAGAGTAACATGGATTGCGGTGAGAGAGCGTGAGAAATTGAGTGAGGTGTGGGAGAATGAGAAATAGAATGTGGTGTGGGAGAGTGAGAAATGGATAGTGGTGAGGGAGAGTGAGAAATGGAATATGGTGAGGGAGAGTGAGAAATGGAGTGTGGTGAGGGAGAGTTAGAAATGGAATATGCTGAGGGAGAGGGAGTAATGGAGTGTGCTCAGGGAGACTGAGAAATGGAGTGAGGCGAGGGAGACTGATAAATGGAATGTGGTGAGGGAGAGTGAGGAATGGAATGTTGTGAGGGAGAGTGAGAAATGGATGTGGTGAGGGAGAGTGAGAAATGGAATATGGTGAGGGAGAGTGAGAAATGGAATGTTGTTAGGGAGAGTGAGAAATGGAATATGGTGAGAGTGAGAAATGGAGTGTGGTGAGTGAGAGTGAGGCATGGAATGTGGTGAGGGAGAGGGAGAAATGGAGTGTGGTGAGAGTGAGCGAGAAATGGAATGAAGTGAGGGCGAGTGAGGAATGGGGTGAGGTGTGGGAGAGTGAGAAATAGAATGTGGTGTGGGAGAGTGAGAAATGGATAGTGGTGAGGGAGAGTGAGAAATGGAATGTGGTGTGGGAGAGTGAGAAATGGAATGTGGTGAGGGGGAGTGAAATGGAATGTAGTGAGGGAGAGTGAGAAATTTAATGTGGTGAGGGGGAGTGAAATAGAATGTGGTGAGGGAGAGTGAGAAATGGAATGTGGTGAGGGGGAGTGAAATGGAATGTGGTGAGGGAGAGTGTGAAATGGAGTGTGGTGAAGGAGAGTGAGAAATGGAGTGTGGTGTACCAGACTAAAAAACGGAGTGCATTGAGGTTGAGTGGGAAATGGAGTGTGGTGAGGGAGAGGGAGAAATGGAGTGTGGTGAGGGAGAGTGAGAAATGGAGTGTGGTGTGGGAGGGGGAGAAATGGAGTGTGGTGAGGGAGAGTGAGAAATGGAATGTAGCGAGGGAGAGTGAAATGGAATGTGATGAGGGAGAGTGAGAAATGGAATGAGGTGAGGAAGATTGAAATGGAATGAGGTGAGGGTGAGTGGGAAATGTATTCTGGTGAGGCAGAGTACGAAATGGAGTGTGGTGAGGAAGAGTGAGAAATGGAGTGTGGTGAACCAGAGTGAGAAATGGAGTGTGTTGAGGTTGAGTGGCAAATGGAGTGTGGTGAGGGAGAGGGAGAAATGGAATGAGGTGAGGGAGAGTGAAAAGATGTGTGGTGTGGGAGAGTGAGAAATGGAGTGAGGTGAGGGGGAGTGAGAAATGGAGTGAGGTGAGGGGGAGTGAGAAATTGAGTGTGGTGAGGGAGAGTAAAATGGATTGCGGTGAGAGAGAGTGAGAAATTGAGTGTGGTTTGGGAGAGTGAGATATAGAATGTGGTGTGGGAGAGTGAGAAATGGATAGTGGTGAGGGAGAGTGAGAAATGGAATATGGTGAGGGAGAGTGAGAAATGGAGTGTGGTGAGGGAGAGTGAGAAATGGAATGTGGCGAGGGAGATTGAAATGGAATGTGATGAGGGAGAGTGAGAAATGGAATATGCTGAAGGAGAGGGAGAAATGGAGTGTGCTTAGGGAGAGTGAGAAATGGAGTGAGGCGACGGAGACTGAGAAATGGAATGTGGTGAGGGAGAGTGAGGAATGGAATGTTGTGAGGGAGAGTGAGAAATGGATGTGGTGAGGGAGAGTGAGAAATGGAATGTGGTTAGGGAGAGTGAGAAATGGAATATGGTGAGGGAGAGTGAGAAATGGAATGTTGTTAGGGAGAGTGAGAAATGGAATATGGTGAGAGAGAGTGAGAAATGGAGTGTGGTGAGTGAGAGTGAGGCATGGAATGTGGTGAGGGAGAGGGAGAAATGGAGTGTGGTGAGAGTGAGCGAGAAATGGAATGAAGTGAGGGCGAGTGAGGAATGGGGTGAGGTGTGGGAGAGTGAGAAATAGAATGTGGTGTGGGAGAGTGAGAAATGGATAGTGGTGAGGGAGAGTGAGAAATGGAATGTGGTGTGGGAGAGTGAGAAATGGATAGTGGTGAGGGGGAGTGAAATGGAATGTGGTGAGGGAGAGTGAGAAATGGAATGTGGTGAGGGGGAGTGAAATGGAATGTAGTGAGGGAGAGTGAGAAATTTAATGTGGTGAGGGGGAGTGAAATAGAATGTGGTGAGGGAGAGTGAGAAATGGAATGTGGTGAGGGGGAGTGAAATGGAATGTGGTGAGGGAGAGTGTGAAATGGAGTGTGGTGAAGGAGAGTGAGAAATGGAGTGTGGTGTACCAGACTAAAAAACGGAGTGCATTGAGGTTGAGTGGGAAATGGAGTGTGGTGAGGGAGAGGGAGAAATGGAGTGTGGTGAGGGAGAGTGAGAAATGGAGTGTGGTGTGGGAGGGGGAGAAATGGAGTGTGGTGAGGGAGAGTGAGAAATGGAATGTAGCGAGGGAGAGTGAAATGGAATGTGATGAGGGAGAGTGAGAAATGGAATGAGGTGAGGAAGATTGAAATGGAATGAGGTGAGGGTGAGTGGGAAATGTATTCTGGTGAGGCAGAGTACGAAATGGAGTGTGGTGAGGAAGAGTGAGAAATGGAGTGTGGTGAACCAGAGTGAGAAATGGAGTGTGTTGAGGTTGAGTGGGAAATGGAGTGTGGTGAGGGAGAGGGAGAAATGGAATGAGGTGAGGGAGAGTGAAAAGATGTGTGGTGTGGGAGAGTGAGAAATGGAGTGAGGTGAGGGGGAGTGAGAAATGGAGTGAGGTGAGGGGGAGTGAGAAATTGAGTGTGGTGAGGGAGAGTAAAATGGATTGTGGTGAGAGAGAGTGAGAAATTGAGTGTGGTTTGGGAGAGTGAGATATAGAATGTGGTGTGGGAGAGTGAGAAATGGATAGTGGTGAGGGAGAGTGAGAAATGGAATATGGTGAGGGAGAGTGAGAAATGGAGTGTGGTGAGGGAGAGTGAGAAATGGAATGTGGCGAGGGAGATTGAAATGGAATGTGATGAGGGAGAGTGAGAAATGGAATATGCTGAAGGAGAGGGAGAAATGGAGTGTGCTTAGGGAGAGTGAGAAATGGAGTGAGGCGACGGAGACTGAGAAATGGAATGTGGTGAGGGAGAGTGAGGAATGGAATGTTGTGAGGGAGAGTGAGAAATGGATGTGGTGAGGGAGAGTGAGAAATTGAATGTGGTTAGGGAGAGTGAGAAATGGAATATGGTGAGGGAGAGTGAGAAATGGAATGTGGTTAGGGAGAGTGAGAAATGGAATATGGTGAGAGAGAGTGAGAAATGGAGTGTGGTGAGTGAGAGTGAGCAATGGAATGTGGTGAGGGAGAGGGAGAAATGGAGTGTGGTGAGAGTGAGCGAGAAATGGCATGAAGTGAGGGCGAGTGAGGAATGGGGTGAGGTGAGTGAGAGTAAAATGGCTTGTGGTGAGAGAGTGTGAGAAATGGAGTGTGGTGTGGGTGAGTGAGAAATGGAATGTGGTGTGGGAGAGTGAGAAATGGATAGTGGTGAGGGGGAGTGAAATGGAATGTAGTGAGGGAGAGTGAGAAATGGAATGTGGTGAGGGGGAGTGAAATGGAATGTGGTGAGGGAGAGTGAGAAATGGAATGTGGTGAAGGAGAGTGTGAAATGGAATATGCTAAGTGAGAGTGAGAAATGGAGTGTGGTGTGGGAGAGGGAGAAATGGAATGTGGTGAGGGAGAGTGAGAAATGGAGTGTGGTGAGGAAGAGTGAGAAATGGAGTGTGGTGAGGAAGAGTGAGAAATGGAGTGTGGTGAAGGAGAGTGAGAAATGGAGTGTGGTGAACCAGAGTAAGAAACAGAGTGCATTGAGGTTGAGTGGGAAATGGAGTGTGGTGAGGGAGAGGGAGAAATGGAGTGTGGTGAGGGAGAGTGAGAAATGGAGTGTGGTGAAGGAGAGTGAGAAATGGAGTGCGGTGAGGGACAGTGAAATGCAATCTGGCATGGGAGAGTGAGAAATGGAGTGTGGTGAGGGAGAGGGAGAAATGGAGTGTGGTGAGGGAGAGGGAGAAATGGAGTGTGGTGAGGGAGAATGAGAAATGGAGTGCGGTGAGGGACAGTGAAATGCAATCTGGCATGGGAGAGTGAGAAATGGAGTGTGGTGAGGGAAAGTGAGGAATAGAATGTGTTGAGGGAGAGTGAGAAATAGAATGTGGTGAGGGACAGTGGGAGATGGAGTGAGGTGAGGGAGAGTGAGCAATGGAATGTGGAGAGGGAGTGTGGCAAATGGAGTATGGTGAGGGAGAGTGGGAAATGGAATGTGGCGAGGTAGAGTGAAAAACGGAATGAGGTGATGGAGAGTGAGAAATGGATTGTGGTGAGGGAGAGTCGGGAATGGAATGTGGTGAGGGAGTGTGGGAAATGGAATGTGGTGAGTGAGAGTGGGAAATGGAATGTGGTGAGGGAGAGTCGGGAATGGAATGAGGTGAGGGAGAGTGGGAAATGGAATGTGGTGAGTGAGAGTGGGAAATGGAATGTGGTGGGGGAGAGTCGGGAATGGAATGAGGTGAGGGAGAGTGGGAAATGGAATGTGGTGAGTGAGAGTGGGAAATGGAATGTGGTGAGGGAGAGTCGGGAATGGAATGAGGTGAGGGAGAGTGGGAAATGGAATGTGGTGAGTGAGAGTGGGAAATGGAATGTGGTGAGGGAGAGTCGGGATTGGAATGTGGTGAGGGAGAATGAGAAATGGAATGTGGTGAGGGAGAGTGAGAAATGGAGTGTGGTGAGGGAGAGTGAGAAGTGGAATGTGGTGAGGGAGAATGAGAAATGGAATGTGGTGTGGGACAGTGAGATTTGGAATGTGGCGTGGGAGAGTGAAAAATGGAATGGGTGAGGGAGAGTGAGGAATGGAATGAGGTGAGGGAGAGTGAGAAATGGAATGAGGTGAGGAAGATTGAAATGGAATGAGGTGAGGGAGAGTGGGAAATGGAGTACGATGAGGGAGAGGAGGAAATAGACTGTGGTGAGGGAGAGTGAGAAATGGAGTGTGGTGAGGGAGAGTAAAATGGATTGCGGTGAGAGAGAGTGTGAAATGGAGTGTGGTGTGGGAGAGTGAGAAATAGAATGTGGTGTGGGAGAGTGAGAAATGGAATATGCAGAGGGAGAGGGAGAAATGGAGTGTGCTCAGGGAGAGTGAGAAATGGAGTGTGGCGAGGGAGACTGAGAAATGTGGTGTGGTGAGGGAGAGTGAGGAATGGAGTGTGGAGAGGGAGTGAGAGAATGGAATGTGGTGAGGGACAGTGGGAGATGGAGTGAGGTGAGGGAGAGTGAGCAATGGAATGTGGAGAGGGAGTGTGGCAAATGGAGTGTGGTGAGGGAGAGTGAGAAATGGAATGTGGTTAGGGAGTGTGAGAAATGGAATATGGTGAGGGAGAGTGAGAAATGGAGTGTGGTGAGGGAGAGTGAGAAATGGAATGTGGCGAGGGAGAGTGAAATGGAATGTGATGAGGGAGAGTGAGACATGGAATATGCTGAGGGAGAGGGAGAAATGGAGTGTGCTCAGGGAGAGTGAGAAATGGAGTGTGGCGAGGGAGACTGAGAAATGTGGTGTGGTGAGGGAGAGTGAGGAATGGAGTGTGGAGAGGGAGTGAGAGAAATGGAATGTGGTGTGGGAGAGTGAGATTTGGAATGAGGTGAGGGAGAGTGAGGAATGGAATGAGGTGAGGGAGAGTGAGAAATGGAATGAGGTGAGGGAGAGTGAGAAATGGAGTGTGCTGAGGGACAGTGAGAAGTGGAATGTGGTGAGGAAGAATAAGAAATGGAATGTGGTGTGGGAGGGTGAGATTTGGAATGTGGCGTGGGTGAGTGAAAAATGGAATGAGGTGAGGGAGAGTGAGAAATGGAATGAGGTGAGGTAGAGTGAGAAATGAAATGAGGTGAGGAAGATTGAAATGGAATGAGGTGAGGGAGAGAGGGAAATGGAGTGTGGTGAGGGAGAGTGAGAAATGGAGTACGATGAGGGAGAGGGGGAAATCGACTGGTGAGGGAGAGTGAGAAATGGAGTGTGGTGAGGGAGAGTAAAATGGATTGCGGTGAGAGAGAGTGAGAAATGGAGTGTGGTGTGGGAGAGTGAGAAATAGAATGTGGTGTGGGAGAGTGAGAAATGGAATGAAGTGAGGGAGAGTGAGAAATGGAATGAGGTGAGGGAGAGTGAGAAATGGAATGAGGTGAGGAAGATTGAAATGGAATGAGGTGAGGGAGAGTGGGAAATGGAGTGTGGTGAGGGAGAGTGAGAAATGGAGTACGCTGAGGGAGAGGGGGAAATAGACTGTGGTGAGGGAGAGTGAGAAATGGAGTGTGGTGAGAGTGAGCATGTAATGGAATGAAGTGAGGGAGAGTGAGAAATCGAGTGTGGTGAGGGAGAGTAAAATGGATTGCGGTGAGAGAGAGTGAGAAATGGAGTGTGGTGTGGGAGAGTGAGAAATAGAATGTGGTGTGGGAGAGTGAGAAATGGATAGTGGTGAGGGAGTGTGAGAAATGGAATATGGTGAGGGAGAGTGAGAAATGGAGTGTGGTGAGGGAGAGTGAGAAATGGAATGTGGCGAGGGAGAGTGAAATGGAATGTGATGAGGGAGAGTGAGACATGGAATATGCTGAGGGAGAGGGAGAAATGGAGTGTGGCGAGGGAGACTGAGAAATGTGGTGTGGTGAGGGAGAGTGAGGAATGGAGTGTGGAGAGGGAGTGAGAGAAATGGAATGTGGTGTGGGAGAGTGAGATTTGGAATGAGGTGAGGGAGAGTGAGGAATGGAATGAGGTGAGGGAGAGTGAGAAATGGAATGAGGTGAGGGAGAGTGAGAAATGGAGTGTGCTGAGGGACAGTGAGAAGTGGAATGTGGTGAGGAAGAATAAGAAATGGAATGTGGTGTGGGAGGGTGAGATTTGGAATGTGGCGTGGGTGAGTGAAAAATGGAATGAGGTGAGGGAGAGTGAGAAATGGAATGAGGTGAGGGAGAGTGAGAAATGAAATGAGGTGAGGAAGATTGAAATGGAATGAGGTGAGGGAGAGAGGGAAATGGAGTGTGGTGAGGGAGAGTGAGAAATGGAGTACGATGAGGGAGAGGGGGAAATAGACTGGTGAGGGAGAGTGAGAAATGGAGTGTGGTGAGGGAGAGTAAAATGGATTGCGGTGAGAGAGAGTGAGAAATGGAGTGTGGTGTGGGAGAGTGAGAAATAGAATGTGGTGTGGGAGAGTGAGAAATGGAATGAAGTGAGGGAGAGTGAGAAATGGAATGAGGTGAGGGAGAGTGAGAAATGGAATGAGGTGAGGAAGATTGAAATGGAATGAGGTGAGGGAGAGTGGGAAATGGAGTGTGGTGAGGGAGAGTGAGAAATGGAGTACGCTGAGGGAGAGGGGGAAATAGACTGTGGTGAGGGAGAGTGAGAAATGGAGTGTGGTGAGAGTGAGCATGTAATGGAATGAAGTGAGGGAGAGTGAGAAATCGAGTGTGGTGAGGGAGAGTAAAATGGATTGCGGTGAGAGAGAGTGAGAAATGGAGTGTGGTGTGGGAGAGTGAGAAATAGAATGTGGTGTGGGAGAGTGAGAAATGGATAGTGGTGAGGGAGAGTGAGAAATGGAATGTGGTTAGGGAGTGTGAGAAATGGAATATGGTGAGGGAGAGTGAGAAATGGAGTGTGGTGAGGGAGAGTGAGAAATGGAGTGTGGTGAGGGAGAGTGAGAAATGGAATGTGGCGAGGGAGAGTGAAATGGGATGTGATGAGGGAGAGTGAGACATGGAATATGCTGAGGGAGAGGGAGAAATGGAGTGTGCTCAGGGAGAGTGAGAAATGGAGTGTGGCGAGGGAGACTGAGAAATGTGGTGTGGTGAGGGAGAGTGAGGAATGGAGTGTGGAGAGGGAGTGAGAGAAATGGAATGTGGTGTGGGAGAGTGAGATTTGGAATGAGGTGAGGGAGAGTGAGGAATGGAATGAGGTGAGGGAGAGTGAGAAATGGAATGAGGTGAGGGAGAGTGAGAAATGGAGTGTGCTGAGGGACAGTGAGAAGTGGAATGTGGTGAGGGAGAATAAGAAATGGAATGTGGTGTGGGAGGGTGAGATTTGGAATGTGGCGTGGGTGAGTGAAAAATGGAATGAGGTGAGGGAGAGTGAGAAATGGAATGAGGTGAGGGAGAGTGAGAAATGAAATGAGGTGAGGAAGATTGAAATGGAATGAGGTGAGGGAGAGAGGGAAATGGAGTGTGGTGAGGGAGAGTGAGAAATGGAGTACGATGAGGGAGAGGGGGAAATAGACTGTGGTGAGGGAGAGTGAGAAATGGAGTGTGGTGAGGGAGAGTAAAATGGATTGCGGTGAGAGAGAGTGAGAAATGGAGTGTGGTGTGGGAGAGTGAGAAATAGAATGTGGTGTGGGAGAGTGAGAAATGGAATGAAGTGAGGGAGAGTGAGAAATGGAATGAGGTGAGGGAGAGTGAGAAATGGAATGAGGTGAGGAAGATTGAAATGGAATGAGGTGAGGGAGAGTGGGAAATGGAGTGTGGTGAGGGAGAGTGAGAAATGGAGTACGCTGAGGGAGAGGGGGAAATAGACTGTGGTGAGGGAGAGTGAGAAATGGAGTGTGGTGAGAGTGAGCATGTAATGGAATGAAGTGAGGGAGAGTGAGAAATCGAGTGTGGTGAGGGAGAGTAAAATGGATTGCGGTGAGAGAGAGTGAGAAATGGAGTGTGGTGAGGGAGAGTGAGAAATGGAATGTGGTTAGGGAGTGTGAGAAATGGAATATGGTGAGGGAGAGTGAGAAATGGAGTGTGGTGAGGGAGAGTGAGAAATGGAGTGTGGTGAGGGAGAGTGAGAAATAGAATGTGGTGTGGGAGAGTGAGAAATGGAATGAAGTGAGGGAGAGTGAGAAATGGAATGAGGTGAGGGAGAGTGAGAAATGGAATGAGGTGAGGAAGATTGAAATGGAATGAGGTGAGGGAGAGTGGGAAATGGAGTGTGGTTAGGGAGTGTGAGAAATGGAATATGGTGAGGGAGAGTGAGAAATGGAGTGTGGTGAGGGAGAGTGAGAAATGGAGTGTGGTGAGGGAGAGTGAGAAATAGAATGTGGTGTGGGAGAGTGAGAAATGGAATGAAGTGAGGGAGAGTGAGAAATGGAATGAGGTGAGGGAGAGTGAGAAATGGAATGAGGTGAGGAAGATTGAAATGGAATGAGGTGAGGGAGAGTGGGAAATGGAGTGTGGTGAGGGAGAGTGAGAAATGGAGTACGCTGAGGGAGAGGGGGAAATAGACTGTGGTGAGGGAGAGTGAGAAATGGAGTGTGGTGAGAGTGAGCATGTAATGGAATGAAGTGAGGGAGAGTGAGAAATCGAGTGTGGTGAGGGAGAGTAAAATGGATTGCGGTGAGAGAGAGTGAGAAATGGAGTGTGGTGTGGGAGAGTGAGAAATAGAATGTGGTGTGGGAGAGTGAGAAATGGATAGTGGTGAGGGAGAGTGAGAAATGGAATGTGGTTAGGGAGTGTGAGAAATGGAATATGGTGAGGGAGAGTGAGAAATGGAGTGTGGTGAGGGAGAGTGAGAAATGGAGTGTGGTGAGGGAGAGTGAGAAATAGAATGTGGTGTGGGAGAGTGAGAAATGGAATGAAGTGAGGGAGAGTGAGAAATGGAATGAGGTGAGGGAGAGTGAGAAATGGAATGAGGTGAGGAAGATTGAAATGGAATGAGGTGAGGGAGAGTGGGAAATGGAGTGTGGTGAGGGAGAGTGAGAAATGGAATGTGGCGAGGGAGAGTGAAATGGAGTGTGATGAGGGAGAGTGAGAAATGGAATATGCTGAGGGAGAGGGAGAAATGGAGTGTGCTCAGGGTGAGTGAGAAATGGAATGAGGTGAGGAAGATTGAAATGGAATGGGTGAGTGGGAAATGGAGTCTGGTGAGGCAGAGTACGAAATGGAGTGTGGTGAGGAAGAATGAGAAATGGAGTGTGGTGAAGAAGAGTGAGAAATGGAGTGTGTTGAGGTTGAGTGGGAAATGGAGTGTGGTGAGGGAGAGTGAGAAATGGAGTGTGGTGAGGGAGAGTGAGAAATGGAGTGTGGTGAGGGAGAGTAAAATGGATTGCGGTGAGAGAGAGTGAGAAATTGAGTCTGGTGTGGGAGAGTGAGAAATGGAATGAGGTGAGGGAGAGTGAAAAGATGTGTGGTGTGGGAGAGTGAGAAAAGGAGTGTGGTGAGGAAGAGTGAGAAATGGAGTGAGGTGAGGGGGAGTGAGAAATGGAGTGTGGTGAGGGAGAGTAACATGGATTGCGGTGAGAGAGCGTGAGAAATTGAGTGTGGTGTGGGAGAGTGAGAAATAGAATGTGGTGTGGGAGAGTGAGAAATGGATAGTGGTGAGGGAGAGTGAGAAATGGAATATGGTGAGGGAGAGTGAGAAATGGAGTGTGGTGAGGGAGAGTGAGAAATGAAATATGCTGAGGGAGAGGGAGTAATGGAGTGTGCTCAGGGAGACTGAGAAATGGAGTGAGGCGAGGGAGACTGATAAATGGAATGTGGTGAGGGAGAGTGAGGAATGGAATGTTGTGAGGGAGAGTGAGAAATGGATGTGGTGAGGGAGAGTGAGAAATGGAATGTGATTGGGGAGAGTGAGAAATGGAATATGGTGAGGGAGAGTGAGAAATGGAATGTTGTTAGGGAGAGTGAGAAATGGAATATGGTGAGAGAGAGTGAGAAATGGAGTGTGGTGAGTGAGAGTGAGGCATGGAATGTGGTGAGGGAGAGGGAGAAATGGAGTGTGGTGAGAGTGAGCGAGAAATGGAATGAAGTGAGGGCGAGTGAGGAATGGGGTGAGGTGTGGGAGAGTGAGAAATAGAATGTGGTGTGGGAGAGTGAGAAATGGATAGTGGTGAGGGAGTGTGAGAAATGGAATGTGGTGTGGGAGAGTGAGAAATGGATAGTGGTGAGGGGGAGTGAAATGGAATGTGGTGAGGGAGAGTGAGAAATGGAATGTGGTGAGGGGGAGTGAAATGGAATGTAGTGAGGGAGAGTGAGAAATTTAATGTGGTGAGGGGGAGGGAAATAGAATGTGGTGAGGGAGAGTGAGAAATGGAATGTGGTGAGGGGGAGTGAAATGGAATGTGGTGAGGGAGAGTGTGAAATGGAGTGTGGTGAAGGAGAGTGAGAAATGGAGTGTGGTGTACCAGACTAAAAAACGGAGTGCATTGAGGTTGAGTGGGAAATGGAGTGTGGTGAGGGAGAGGGAGAAATGGAGTGTGGTGAGGGAGAGTGAGAAATGGAGTGTGGTGTGGGAGGGGGAGAAATGGAGTGTGGTGAGGGAGAGTGAGAAATGGAATGTAGCGAGGGAGAGTGAAATGGAATGTGATGAGGGAGAGTGAGAAATGGAATATGCTGAGGGAGAGGGAGAAACGGAGTGTGCTCAGGGAGAGTGAGAAATGGAATGAGGTGAGGAAGATTGAAATGGAATGAGGTGAGGGTGAGTGGGAAATGGATTCTGGTGAGGCAGAGTACGAAATGGAGTGTGGTGAGGAAGAGTGAGAAATGGAGTGTGGTGAACCAGAGTGAGAAATGGAGTGTGTTGAGGTTGAGTGGGAAATGGAGTGTGGTGAGGGAGAGGGAGAAATGGAATGAGGTGAGGGAGAGTGAAAAGATGTGTGGTGTGGGAGAGTGAGAAATGGAGTGAGGTGAGGAGGAGTGAGAAATGGAGTGAGGTGAGGGGGAGTGATAAATTGAGTGTGGTGAGGGAGAGTAAAATGGATTGCGGTGAGAGAGAGTGAGAAATTGAGTGTGGTGTGGGAGAGTGAGATATAGAATGTGGTGTGGGAGAGTGAGAAATGGATAGTGGTGAGGGAGAGTGAGAAATGGAATATGGTGAGGGAGAGTGAGAAATGGAGTGTGGTGAGGGAGAGTGAGAAATGGAATGTGGCGAGGGAGATTGAAATGGAATGTGATGAGGGAGAGTGAGAAATGGAATATGCTGAGGGAGAGGGAGAAATGGAGTGTGCTTAGGGAGAGTGAGAAATGGAGTGAGGCGACGGAGACTGAGAAATGGAATGTGGTGAGGGAGAGTGAGGAATGGAATGTTGTGAGGGAGAGGGAGAAATGGATGTGGTGAGGGAGAGTGAGAAATTGAATGTGGTTAGGGAGAGTGAGAAATGGAATATGGTGAGGGAGAGTGAGAAATGGAATGTGGTTAGGGAGAGTGAGAAATGGAATATGATGAGGGAGAGTGAGAAATGGAATGTGGTTAGGGAGAGTGAGAAATGGAATATGGTGAGAGAGAGTGAGAAATGGAGTGTGGTGAGTGAGAGTGAGCAATGGAATGTGGTGAGGGAGAGGGAGAAATGGAGTGTGGTGAGAGTGAGCGAGAAATGGCATGAAGTGAGGGCGAGTGAGGAATGGGGTGAGGTGAGTGAGAGTAAAATGGCTTGTGGTGAGAGAGTGTGAGAAATGGAGTGTGGTGTGGGTGAGTGAGAAATGGAATGTGGTGTGGGAGAGCGAGAAATGGATAGTGGTGAGGGGGAGTGAAATGGAATGTAGTGAGGGAGAGTGAGAAATGGAATGTGGTGAGGGGGAGTGTGAAATGGAATGTGGTGAGGGAGAGTGAGAAATAGAGTGTGGTGATGAAAAGTGAGAAATGGAGTGTGGTGAGGAAGAGTGAGAAATGGAGTGTGGTGAAGGAGAGTGAGAAATGGAGTGTGGTGAACCAGAGTAAGAAACGGAGTGCATTGAGGTTGAGTGGGAAATGGAGTGTGGTGAGTGAGAGGGAGAAATGGAGTGTGGTGAGGAAGAGTGAGAAATGGAGTGTGGTGAAGGAGAGTGAGAAATGGAGTGTGGTGTACCAGAGTAAGAAACGGAGTGCATTGAGGTTGAGTGGGAAATGGAGTGTGGTGAGGGAGAGGGAGAAATGGAGTGTGGTGAGGGAGAGTGAGAAATGGAGTGTGGTGAAGGAGAGTGAGAAATGGAGTGCGGTGAGGGACAGTGAAATGCAATCTGGCATGGGAGAGTGAGAAATGGAGTGTGGTGAGGGAGAGGGAGAAATGGAGTGTGGTGAGGGAGAGTGAGAAATGGAGTGCGGTGAGGGACAGTGAAATGCAATCTGGCATGGGAGAGTGAGAAATGGAGTGTGTTGAGGGAAAGTGAGGAATAGAATGTGTTGAGGGAGAGTGAGAAATAGAATGTGGTGAGGGACAGTGGGAGATGGAGTGAGGTGAGGGAGAGTGAGCAATGGAATGTGGAGAGGGAGTGTGGCAAATGGAGTATGGTGAGGGAGAGTGGGAAATGGAATGTGGCGAGGTAGAGTGAAAAACGGAATGAGGTGATGGAGAGTGAGAAATGGATTGTGGTGAGTGAGAGTGGGAAATGGAATGTGGTGAGGGAGAGTCGGGAATGGAATGAGGTGAGGGAGAGTGGGAAATGGAATGTGGTGAGTGAGAGTGGGAAATGGAATGTGGTGAGGGAGAGTCGGGAATGGAATGAGGTGAGGGAGAGTGGGAAATGGAATGTGGTGAGTGAGAGTGGGAAATGGAATGTGGTGAGGGAGAGTCGGGAATGGAATGAGGTGAGGGAGAGTGGGAAATGGAATGTGGTGAGGGAGAGTGGGAAATGGAATGTGGTGAGGGAGAGTCGGGATTGGAATGTGGTGAGGGAGAATGAGAAATGGAATGTGGTGAGGGAGAGTGAGAAATGGAGTGTGGTGAGGGAGAGTGAGAAGTGGAATGTGGTGAGGGAGAATGAGAAATGGAATGTGGTGTGGGACAGTGAGATTTGGAATGTGGCGTGGGAGAGTGAAAAATGGAATGGGTGAGGGAGAGTGAGGAATGGAATGAGGTGAGGGAGAGTGAGAAATGGAATGAGGTGAGGAAGATTGAAATGGAATGAGGTGAGGGAGAGTGGGAAATGGAGTACGATGAGGGAGAGGAGGAAATAGACTGTGGTGAGGGAGAGTGAGAAATGGAATGTGGCGAGGGAGAGTGAAATGGAATGTGATGAGGGAGAGTGAGACATGGAATATGCTGAGGGAGAGGGAGAAATGGAGTGTGCTCAGGGAGAGTGAGAAATGGAGTGTGGCGAGGGAGACTGAGAAATGTGGTGTGGTGAGGGAGAGGGAGAAATGGAGTGTGGAGAGGGAGTGAGAGAAATGGAATGTGGTGTGGGAGAGTGAGATTTGGAATGTGGCGTGGGAGAGTGAAAAATGGAATGAGGTGAGGGAGAGTGAGAAATGTGGTGTGGTGAGGGAGAGTGAGAAGTGGAATGTGGTGAGGGAGAATGAGAAATGGAATGTGGTGTGGGAGGGTGAGATTTGGAATGTGGCGTGGGAGAGTGAAAAATGGAATGAGGTGAGGGAGAGTGAGGAATGGAATGAGGTGAGGGAGAGTGAGAAATGAAATGAGGTGAGGAAGATTGAAATGGAATGAGGTGAGGGAGAGAGGGAAATGGAGTGTGGTGAGGGAGAGTAAAATGGATTGCGGTGAGAGAGAGTGAGAAATGGAGTGTGGTGTGGGAGAGTGAGAAATAGAATGTGGTGTGGGAGAGTGAGAAATGGATAGTGGTGAGGGAGAGTGAGAAATGGAATGTGGTTAGGGAGTGTGAGAAATGGAATATGGTGAGGGAGCGTGAGAAATGGAATGTGGTTAGGGAGAGTGAGAAATGGAATGTGGCGAGGGAGAGTGAAATGGAATGTGATGAGGGAGAGTGAGAAATGGAGTGTGGTGTGGGAGAGTGAGAAATAGAATGTGGTGTGGGAGAGTGAGAAATGGATAGTGGTGAGGGAGAGTGAGAAATGGAATGTGGTTAGGGAGTGTGAGAAATGGAATATGGTGAGGGAGCGTGAGAAATGGAATGTGGTTAGGGAGAGTGAGAAATGGAATGTGGCGAGGGAGAGTGAAATGGAATGTGATGAGGGAGAGTGAGAAATGGAGTGTGGTGTGGGAGAGTGAGAAATAGAATGTGGTGTGGGAGAGTGAGAAGTGGAATGTGGTGAGGGAGAATGAGAAATGGAGTGTGGTGTGGGAGGGTGAGATTTGGAATGTGGCGTGGGAGAGTGAAAAATGGAATGAGGTGAGGGAGAGTGAGGAATGGAATGATGTGAGGAAGAGTGAGAAATGGAATGAGGTGAGGAAGATTGAAATGGAATGAGGTGAGGGAGAGTGGGAAATGGAGTACGATGAGGGAGAGGGGGAAATAGACTGTGGTGAGGGAGAGTGAGAAATGGAGTGTGGTGAGGGAGAGTGAGAAATGGAATGAGGTGAGGGAGAGTGAGAAATGGAGTGTGGTGAGTGAGAGTGGGAAATGGAGTGTGGTGAGTGAGAGTGAGAAATGGAGTGTGGTGAGGGAGAGTGAGAAATGGAATGAGGTGAGGGAGAGTGAGAAACGGAGTGTGGTGAAGAGTGCTGTCTTTGTGCTTCTGGTATGAACTTTAGTCAGATTCTAAGAATCAGCTGTGGAAGTGATCTCAGACCAGATGGGGGGTCGCCATTCACACACCTCTGGCAATGCAGCATGCATAACCAATTCAAAAGAAATGTCCGTTTGGAAGTTCTGTGCAAGTTTACAGGCATTTTGCTGTGGAAAATAGTTGTGAGGGAATCTCTTCAGGGTTATATACCACTTGGACAGACAGCATGCACAAATGGAAGGGAGGTCCTGGCAGAACTTCTCGTTCAAAGTGTCCCAATAAAATCTCTCAATCTGGGAGTTCCATTTTCTCAATCCGAACGGCTACATCACATTTTCAAAAAGTTGCAAAGATCTCATGATATTTTCATCCTAAACAGAGGAAGAGACAGAGTTACAGATGAACAATGTTTCATCAACAAACGCATAGCAGGAAGGGACCAGCCACATCACCAGCCAATAATATCGATTGGTGCAGAACTAAGGCTCACACACCTGCAGACGGACCAAGTCCAACACAGTCTTGTCACCTGGAGTGGTAATTTGGCCAGCATTGCGATTCTAATTGTTAATAGCAACAGAGATCCTGCCCAATGCCCCTTCCCCACCACCTCTGCCCCCATTTATCCCCTCGCACATTCCCACTTGACCTCCAATCCCCCTGCTCCCCATTCTCCCACCTGCACCACTCCACCCCATTCCCTCTCCATCCCATTCCTCCCGCCCCCATTCCTCCTCCACCTCCCAAGCCCATTCCCATCCCCCCTTTCCTCTCAATCCCATTCCCCCGCCCCCCACTCCTCCTCGACCTCCCACACCCATTCTCACTCCTCCCCCATTCCCTCTCCATATCCATTTCCATTTCCCCTCTGCTCCATTCCTCCTCTGCTCCACTCCCCCGCTGCTCCAATCCCCCTCCTCTGCTCCATTCCCCCTCTGCTCCATACACCCTCCTCTGCTCCAGTCCCCCTCTGCTCCATTCCTCCTCTGCTCCATGTTCCCTCTGCTCCATTTCCCCTCTGCTCCTTTCCCCCTTGCTCCATTCCCCTCCCTCTTTGCTCCATTCCCCCCCCATCTGCTCCATTCCCCTCCTCCTTTGCTCCATTCCCCCCCCCTCTGCTCTATTCCCCCTCTGCTCCATTCCCCCTCTGCTCCATTCCCCCTCTGCTCCATTCCCCCTCCTCTGCTCCAGTCTCCCTCTGCTCTTTCCCCCTCTCTGCACCATTACCCCTATGCTCCATTCCCCTTCTGCTCCATTCCCCCTCTGCTCCATTAACCCCCTCTGCTCCATTCCACCTGTGCTCCATTCTCCCTGTGCACCACTTCCCCTTGCTCCATTCCCCCTCTGCTCCAGTCCCCCTCTGCTCCACTCCCCCTCTGCCCCACTCCCCCTCTGCCCCACTCCCCCTCTGCCCCACTCCCCCTCTGCCCCACTCCCCCTCTGCCCCACTCCCACTCTGCCCCACTCCCCCTCTGCCCCACTCCCCCTCTGCCCCCCTTCCACTCTGCCCCCTCCCCCTCTGCCCCCTCCCCCTCTGCACCCCTCCCCCTCTGCCCCCCTCCCCCCTCTGCCACCCTCCCCCTATGCCCCCTCCCCTCTGCCCCCTCCCCCCTCCCCCTCTGCCCCCCTCCCCCTCTGCCCCCCGCCCCCTCTGCCCCCCTCCCCCTCTGCCCCCCTCCCCCTCTGCCCCCTCCCCCTCTGCCCCCCTCCCCCTCTGCCCCCCTCCCCCTCTGCCCCCCTCCCCCTGTGCCCCCCTCCTCCCCTCCCCTCCCCCTCTGCTCCCCTCCCCCTCTGCTCCCCTCCCCTCTGCTCACCTCCCCCTCTGCTCCCCTCCCCCTCTGCTCCCCTCCCCCTCTGGACCCCTCCCCCTCTGCTCCCCTCCTCCTCTGCTCCACTCCCCCTCTGCTCCCCTCCCCCTCTGCTCCCCTCCCCCTCTGCTCCATACACCCTTCTCTGCTCCAGTCCCCCCCTGCTCCATTCCCCCTCTCCTCCACTCCCCCTTTGCTCCATTGCTCCTCTGCTCCATTTCCCCTTCTGCTCCTTTCCCCATCTGCTCCATTCCCTCACCTCTGCTCCATTCCCCCATCTCTGCTCCATTCTCCCTCTGCTCCTTTCCCCCCTCTGCTTCATTCCCCCTCTGCTTCATTCCCCCTCTGCATCATTCCCCCTCTGCTGCTTTCCACCTCTGCTCCATTCCCCCTTTGCTCCATTCCCCCTCTGCTCCATTCCTACTCTGCTCCATTCCTACTCTGCTCCATTCCCCCTCTGCTCCATTCCCCCTCTGCTCCACTCCCCCTCTGCTCCATTCACCCACTGCTCCATTCCACCTCCTCTGCTCCATTCCCCCTCCTCTGCCCCATTCCCCCTCCTCTGCCCCATTCCCTTTCCTCTGCTCCACTCCCCCTCTGCTCCATTCCCCCTCTGCTCCATTCCCCCTATGCTCCATACCCCCTCGTCTGCTCCATTCCCCCTCTGCTCCACTTCCCCTCTGCTCCATTCCCACTCCTCTGCCCCATTCCCCCTCTGCTCCAATCCCCCTGTGCTCCATTCCCCCCGTGCTCCATTCCCCCCGTGCTCCATTTCCCCCGTGCTCCATTCCGCCTCTGCTCCATTCCCCCTCTGCTCCACCCCCTCTGCTCCATTCCCCCTCTGCTCCATTCCCCCTCTGCTCCAATCCACATCTGCTCCATTCCGCCTCGGCTCCATTCCCCCTCGGCTCGATTCCCCCTCGGCTGCATTCCCCCTCGGCTCCATTCCCCCGCCTCTGCTACATTCCCCCTCTGCTCCATTCCCCCTCCTCTGCCCCATTCCCCCTGCTCTGCCCCATTCCCCCTCCTCTGCCCCATTCCCCCTCCTCTGCCCCATTCCCCCTCCTCTGCCCCATTCTCCCTCTGCTCCAATTACCCTCTGCTCCATTGCCGCGCTGCTCCATTCCCTCTCTGCTCCATTCCCCCTCCTCTGCTCCAAACCCCCTCTGCACCATTCCCCCTCTGCTCTATTCCCCCTCTGCTCCTGTCCCCCTCCTCTGCTCCAGTCTCCCTCTGCTCCTTCCCCCCCCCCCTCGGCACTATTACCCCCCCCCGCTCCACTCCCCCCCTGCTCCACTCCCCCCCTGCTCCACTCCCCCCCTGCACCACTCCCCCCTGCTCCACTCCCCCCTGCTCCACTCCCCCCCTGCTCCACTCCCCCTCTGCACCATTCCCCCTCTGCTCCACTCCCCCTCTACTCCATTCCTACTCTGCTCCATTCCCCCTCTGCTCCTTTCCCCCTCTGCTCCATTCCTCCTCCTCTGCTTTATTCCCCCTCCTCTGCTCCATTCTCCCTCTGCCCCATTCCCCCTCTGCCCCATTCCCCCTCTGCCACACTCCCCCTCTGCTCCACTCCCCCTCTGCTCCACTCCCCCTCTACTCCACTACCCCTCTGCTCGACTTCCCCTCTGCTCCATTCTCCCCTCTGATCCATTCCTACTCTGCTCCATTTCCCCTCTGCTCCATTCCCCCTCTGCTCCATTCCCGCTCGGCTCCTTCCCCCCTCGGCTCCATTCCCCCTCGACCCATTCCCCCTCTGCTCCATTCTCCCTCTGCTCCATTCCCCCTCTGCACCATTCCCTCTCTGCTCTATTCCCCCTCTGCTCCAGGCCCCCTCCTCTGCTCCAGTCTCCCTCTGCTCCTTCCCCCCCCCCTCGGCACCATTACCCCCCCCCCCTCTGCACCATTCCCCCTCTGCTCCACTCCCCCTCTGCTCCATTCCCCCTCTGCTCCATTTCCCCTCTGCTCCTTTCCCCCTCTGCTCCAACCCCCCCCCCCCCGCTACATTCCCCCTCTGCTCCATTCCCCCTCTGCTCCATTTCCCCTCTGCTCCATTCCCCCTCCTCTGCTCCAAACCCCCTCTGCTCCATTCGCCCTCGGCTCCATTCTCCCTGTGCACCACTTCCCCTATGCTCCAATACACCTCTGCTCCATTCCCCCTCTGCCCCATTCCCCTCTGCTCCATTCTCCCTCTGCTCCATTCTCCCTCTGCTCCATTCCCCCTCCTCTGCCCCATTGCCACTCCTCTGCCCCATTCCGCCTCTGCTCCATTCCCCGTGCTTCATTCCCCCTCTGCTCCATTCCCCCTCTGCTCCATTCCCCCTCTGGTCCATTCCCCCTCTGGTCCATTCCCCCTCTGATCCATTCCCCCTCTGATCCATTCCCCCTCTGATCCATTCCCCCTCTACTCCATTCTCCCTCTGCTCCATTCTCCCTCTGCTCCAATCCACCTGTGCTCCACTTCCCCTCTGCTCCATTCCCGCTCTGCACCATTCCCCCACGGCTCCATTCCCCCTCCTCTGCTCCAATCTCTCTCTGCTCCATTCCCCCTCTGCTCCATTCCCACCCTGCTCCATTCTCCCTCCTCTGCCCCATTCCCCCTCCTCTGCCCCATTCCCCCTCCTCTGCCTCATTCCCCCTCCTCTGCTCCATTCCCCCTCCTTTGCTCCATTCCCCCTCTGCTCCATTCCTACTCTGCTCCATTCCGGCATTGCTCCATTCCCCCTCTGCTCCATTCCCCCTCTGCTCCATTCCCCCTCTGCTCCATTCTCCCTCTGCTCCTTTCCCTCCCTCTGCACCATTACCCCGCCTCTGCACCATTACCCGTGTGCCCCATTTCCCCTCTGCTCCATTCCCCCTCGGCTCCATTCCCCCTCCTCTGCTCCATTCCCCTCTGCTCCATTTCCCCTCTGCTCCATTTCCCCTCTGCTCCATTCCCCATCGGCTCCATTCCCCCTCCTCTGCTCCATTCTCCCTCTGCTCCAATCCACCTCTGCTCTATTCCCCCTCTACTCCAGTCTCCCTCTGCTCCATTCCCCCTCTGCTCCATTCCCCCTCTGCTCCAATCCACCTGTGCTCCACTTCCCCTCTGCTCCAATCCACCTCTGCTCCATTCCCCCTCTGCTCCATTCTCCCTCTGCTCCATTCCCCCTCCTCTGCCCCATTCCCACTCCACTGCCCCATTCCCCCTGTGCTCCATTCCCCCTGTGCTCCATTCCCCCCGTGCTCCATTCCCCCGGTGCTCCATTCCCCCTCTGCTTCATTCCTCCTCTGCTCCATTCCCCCTCTGCTCCATTCCCCCTCTGATCCATTCCCCCTCTGATCCATTCCCCCTCTGATCCATTCCCCCTCTGCCCCACTTCCCCTCTGCTCCAATCCACATCTGCTCCATTCCCCCTCGGCTCCATTCCCCATCGGCTCCATTCCCCCTCGGCTCCATTCCCCCGCCTCTGCTCCATTCCCCCTCCTCTGCCCCATTCCCCCTCCTCTGCCCCATTCTCCCTATGCTCCAATCACCCTCTGCTCCATTCCCCCTCCTCTGCTCCAATCCCCCCCCTCTGCACCATTCCCCCTCTGCTCTATTCCCCCTCTGCTCTATTCCCCCTCTGCTCCTGTCCCCCTCCTCTGCTCCAGTCTCCCTCTGCTCCTTGCCCCTCCTCGGTACCATTACCCCCCCTGCTCCACTCCCCCCCTGCTCCACTCCCCCCCGCTCCACACCCCCCCCTGCTCCACTCCCCCCCCTGCTCCACTCACCCCCTGCTCCACTCACCCCCTGCTCCACTCCCCCCCTGCTCCACTCCCCCCCTGCTCCACTCCCCCCCTGCTCCACTCCCCCCCTGCTCCACTCCCCCCTGCTCCACCCCCCCTGCTCCGCTCACCCCGTGCTCCACTCCCCCCCCCCTGCTGCACTCCAGCCCGCTCCACTCCCCCCCTGCTCTACTCCCCCCCTGCTCCACTCCCCCTCTGCTCCACTCCCTCATTGCTCCATTCTCCCCTCTACTCCATTCCCCCTCTGCTCCAATCCACCTCTGCTCCATTCCCCCTCTGCTCCATTTCCCCTCTGCTCCATTCCTCCTCTGCTCCACTCCCCCTCGGCTCCATTCCCCCTCCTTTGCTCCATTCCCCCTCTGCTTCATTCTCCCTCTGCTCCATTCTCCCTCTGCCCCAATCCCCCTCTGCACCATTCCCTCTCTGCTCCATTCCCCCTTCTGCTCCATTCCACCTCCTCTGCTCCAATCCCCCTCTGCACCATTCCCCCTCTGCTCTATTCCCCCTCTGCTCCAGTCCCCCTCCTCTGCTCCAATCTCCCTCTACTCCTTTCCCCCCTCTGCACTATTAACCCACCCCTCGGCACCATTACCCCGATGCTCCATTACCCCTCTGCTCCATTCCCCCTCCTCGGCTCCAGTCTCCCTCTGCTCCTTCCCCCCCCACTCGGCACCATTTCCCCCCCTCTGCACCATTCCCCCTCTGCTCCACTCCCCCACTACTCCATTCCTACTCTGCTCCATTTCCCCTCTGCTCCTTTCCCCCTCCTCTGCTCCATTCCCCCTCTGCTCCATTCGCCCTCGGCTCCATTCTCCCTGTGCACCACTTCCCCTCTGCTCTATTGCCCCTCTGCTCCATTCTCCCTCTGCTCCAATCCACCTGTGCTCCACGTCCCCTCTGCTCCAACACACCTCTGCTCCATTCCCCTTCTGCTCCATTCCCCCTCTGCTGCATTCCCCCTCCTCTGCCCCATTGCCGCTCCTCTGCCCCATTCCCCCTCTGCTCCATTCCCCGTGCTCCATTCACCCTCTGCTCCATTCCCCCTCTGGTCCATTCCCCCTATGATCCATTCCCCCTCTGCTCCATTCTCCCTCTGCTCAAATCCACCTGTGCTCCACTTCCCCTCTGCACCATTTCCCCTCGGCTCCATTCCCCCTCCTCTGCTCCATTCTCTCTCTGCTCCATTCCCCCTTCTGCTCCATTCCCACTCTTCTCCATTCTCCCTCCTCTGCCCCATTCCCCCTCCTCTTCCCCATTCCCCCTCCTCTGCCCCATTCCCCCTCCTCTGCTCCATTCCCCGTCCTTTGCTCCATTCCCCCTCTGCTTCATTCTCCCTCTGCTCCATTCTCCCTCTGCTCCAATCCCCCTCTGCTCCATTCCGGCATTGCTCCATTCCCCCTCTGCTCCATTCCCCCTCTGCTCCATTCCCCCGCCTCTGCTCCAAACCCCCACTGCACCATTCCCCCTCTGCTCCATTCCCTCTCTGCTCCATTCTCCCTCTGCTCCTTTCCCTCCCTCTGCACCATTACCCCGCCTCTGCACCATTACCCGTGTGCTCCATTCCCCCTCTGCTCCATCCCCCTCTGCTCCATTCCCCCTCTGCTCCATTCCCCCTCTGCTCCATTCTCCCTCAGCTCCAATCCACCTGTGCTCCACTTCCCCTCTGCTCCATTCCCCCTCTGCACCATACCCCCACGGCTCCATTCCCCCTCCTCTGCTCCATACTCTCTCTGCTCCATTCCCCCTCTGCTCCATTCCCCCTCTGCCCCATTCCCCCTCTGCCCCATTCCCCCTCCTCTGCTGCATTCCCCCTCTGCACCATACCCCCACGGCTCCATTCCCCCTCCACTGCTCCATTCTCTCTCTGCTCCATTCCCCCTCTGCTCCATTCCCCCTCTGCTCCATTCCCCCTCTGCTCCATTCGCCCTCTGCTCCACTCCCCCTCTGCTCCACTCCCTCTCTGCTCCACTCCCACTCTGCCCCACTCCCCCCCTGCTCCATTCTCCCCTCTACTCCATTCCCCCCCTGATCCATTCCCCCTCTGATCCATTCCTCCTCTGATCGATTCCCCCTCTGCTCCATTCTCCCTCTGCTCCAATCCACCTGTGCTCCACTTCCCCTCTGCTCCAATCCACCTCTGCTCCATTCCCCCTCTGCTCCATTCCTCCTCTGCTCCATTCCCCCTCTGCTCCATTCGCCCTCTGCTCCACTCCCCCTCTGCTCCACTCCCTCTCTGCTCCACTCCCACTCTGCTCCACTCCCCCTCTGCTCCATTCTCCCCTCTACTCCATTCCCCCCCTGATCCATTCCCCCTCTGATCCATTCCTCCTCTGATCGATTCCCCCTCTGCTCCATTCTCCCTCTGCTCCAATCCACCTGTGCTCCACTTCCCCTCTGCTCCAATCCACCTCTGCTCCATTGCCCCTCGGCTCCATTCCCCCTCCTCTGCTCCATTCTCCCTCTGCTCCATTCCCCCTCTGCTCCATTATCCCTCTGCTCCATTCTCCCTCTGCTCCATTCCCCCTCCTCTGCTCCAATCCCCCTCTGCTCTATTCCCCCTCTGCTCCAGTCCCCCTCCTCTGCTCCAGTCTTCCTCTACTCCTTTCCCCCCTCTGCACTATTAACCCCCCTCCCCCTCTGTACCATTACCCTGATGCTCCATTCCCGCTCTGCTCCATTCCCCCTCCTCTGCTCCAGTCTCCCTCTGCTCCTTCCCCGCCCCCCCCCTCGGCACCATTCCCCCCCCCTCTGCACCATTCCCCCTCTGCTCCACTCCCCCTCTACTCCATTCCTAGTCTGCTCCATTCCCCCTCTGCTCCATTTCCCCTCTGCTCCTTTCCCCCTCTGCTCCACCCCCCCCGCTCCATTTCCCCTCTTCTCCATTCCCACCCTCTGCTCCATTCCCCCTCCTCTCCTCCATTCCCCCTCCTCCGCTCCATTCCCACTCCTCTGCTCCATTCTCCCTCTGCCCCATTCCCCATCCTCTGCCCCATTCCCCCTCCTCTGCTCCATTCCCCCTATGCTCCATAACCCCCCCTCTGCTCCATTCCCCCTCCTCTGCTCCATTCCCCATCGGCTCCATTCCCCTCCTCTGCTCCATTCTCCCTCTGCTCCAATCCCCCTCTGCTCTATTCCCCCTCTGCTCCAGTCTCCCTCTGCTCCATTCCCCCTCTGCTCCATTCCCCCTCTGCTCCATTCCCCCTCTGCTCCAATCCACCTGTGCTCCACTTCCCCTCTGCTCCAATCCACCTCTGCTCCATTCCCCCACTGCTCCATTTCCCCTCTGCTCCATTCTCCCTCTGCTCCATTCCCCCTCTGCTGCATTCCCCCTCCTCTGCCCCATTCCCCCTCCTCTGTCCCATTCCCCCTCCTCTGCCCCATTCCCCCTCCTCTGCCCCATTCTCCCTCTGCTCCAATCACCCTCTGGTCCATTGCCGCGCTGCTCCATTCCCTCTCTGCTCCATTCCCCCTCCTCTGCTCCAATCCCCCCCCTCTGCACCATTACCCCCCACCTGCTCCACTCCTCCCCTGCTCCACACCCCCCCTGCTCCACTCCCCCCCTGCTCCACACCCCCCCTGCTCCACTCCCCCCCTGCTCCACTCCCCCCCTGCTCCACTCCCCCTCTGCTCCACTCCCCCTCTGCTCCTGTCCCCCCCCTGCTCCACACCCCCCCTGCTCCACTCCCCCCCTGCTCCACTCCCCCCCTGCTCCACTCCCCCCCTGCTCCATTCTCCCCTCTACTCCATTCCCCCCCTGATCCATTCCCCCTCTGATCCATTCCTCCTCTGCTCCAATCCACCTGTGCTCCACTTCCCCTCTGCTCCAATCCACCTCTGCACCATTCCCCCTCTGCTCCATTTCCCCTCTGCTCCATTCCTCCTGTGCTCCATTCCCCCTCTGCTCCATTCCCCCTCGGCTCCATTCCCCCTCCTCTGCTCCATTCTCCCTCTGCTCCATTCCCCCTCTGCTCCATTATTCCGCTGCTCCATTCTCCCTCTGCTCCAATCCCCCTCTGCTCCATTCCCCCTCTGCTCCATTATTCCTCTGCTCCATTCTCCCTCTGATCCATTCCCCCGCTGATCCATTCCCCCTTTGCTCCATTCTCCCTTGGCTCCATTCCCCCTCGGCTCCATTCCCCCGCCTCTGCTCCATTCCCCCTCTGCTGCATTCCCCCTCCTCTGCCCCATTCCCCCTCCTCTGTCCCATTCCCCCTCCTCTGCCCCATTCCCCCTCCTCTGCCCCATTCTCCCTCTGCTCCAATCACCCTCTGGTCCATTGCCGCGCTGCTCCATTCCCTCTCTGCTCCATTCCCCCTCCTCTGCTCCAATCCCCCCCCTCTGCTCCAGTCTCCCTCTGCTCCTTCCACCCCCCTCGGCACCATTACCCCCCCCACCTGCTCCACTCCCCCCCTGCTCCACACCCCCCCTGCTCCACTCCCCCCCTGCTCCACTCCCCCCCTGCTCCACTCCCCCCCTGCTCCACTCCCCCCCTGCTCCACTCCCCCTCTGCTCCACTCCCCCTCTGCTCCTGTCCCCCTCTGCTCCACTCCCACTCTGCTCCACTCCCCCTCTGCTCCATTCTCCCCTCTACTCCATTCCCCCCCTGATCCATTCCCCCTCTGATCCATTCCTCCTCTGCTCCAATCCACCTGTGCTCCACTTCCCCTCTGCTCCAATCCACCTCTGCTCCATTCCCCCTCTGCTCCATTTCCCCTCTGCTCCATTCCTCCTGTGCTCCATTCCCCCTCTGCTCCATTCCCCCTCGGCTCCATTCCTCCTCAGCTCCATTCCCCCTCTGCTCCATTCTCCCTCTGCTCCATTCCCCCTCTGCTCCATTATTCCTCTGCTCCATTCTCCCTCTGCTCCAATCCCCCTCTGCACCACTCCCTCTCTGCTCCATTCCCCCTTCTGCTCCATTCCACCTCCTCTGCTCCAATCCCCCTCTGCACCATTCCCCCTCTGCTCTATTCCCCCTCTGCTCCTGTCCCCCTCCTCTGCTCCAGTCTCCCTCTACTCCTTTCCCCCCTCTGCACTATTAACCCCCCCCTCTGTACCATTACCCCGATGCTCCATTCCCGCTCTGCTCCATTCCCCCTCCTCTGCTCCAGTCTCCCTCGGGTCCTTCCCCCCCCGCCCCCCTCGGCACCATTACCCCCCCCCCCTTTGCACCATTCCCCCTCTGCTCCACTCCCCCTCTCCTCCATTCCTACTCTGCTCCATTCCCCCTCTGCTCCATTTCCCCTCTGCTCCTTTCCCCCTCTGCTCCACCTCCCCCTGCTCCATTTCCCCTCTTCCCCATTCCCACCCTCTGCTCCATTCCCCCTCCTCTGCTCCATTCCCCCTCCTCTGCTCCATTCCCACTCCTCCGCTCCAATCCCACTCCTCTGCTCCATTCTCCCTCTGCCCCATTCCCCATCCTCTGCCCCATTCCCCCTCCTCTGCTCCATTCCCCCTATGCTCCATAACCCCCCCTCTGCTCCATCCCCCCTCTGCTCCATTCCCCCTCTGCTCCATTCCCCCTCTGCTCCATTCCCCCTCTGCTCCATCCCCCCTCTGCTCCATACCCCCTCTGCTACATTCCCCCTCTGCTCCATTCCCCCTCTGATCCATACCCCCTCTGCTACATTCCCCCTCTGCTCCATTCTCCCTCTGCTCCAATCCACCTGTGCTCCACTACCCCTCTGCTCCATTCTCTCTCTGCTCCATTCCCCCTCTGCTCCATTCCCCCTCTGCCCCATTCCCCCTCTGCCCCATTCCCCCACATCTGCCCCATTCCCCCTTCTCTGCCCCATTCCCCCTCCTCTGCTCCATTCCCCCTCTGCTCCATTCTCCCTCTGCTCCAATCCACCTGTGCTCCATTCCCCCTCTGCCCCATTCTCCCTCTGCCCCATTCCCCCTCCTCTGCCCCATTCCCCCTCCTCTGCTCCAATCCCCCTCTGCTGCATTCCCCCTCTGCTCCATTCCCCCTCTGCTCCATTCCCCCTCTGCTCCATTCCCCCTCTGCCCCATTCCCCCTCTGCCCCATTCCCCCACATCTGCCCCATTCCCCCTTCTCTGCCCCATTCCCCCTCCTCTGCTCCATTCCCCCTCTGCTCCATTCTCCCTCTGCTCCAATCCACCTGTGCTCCATTCCCCCTCTGCCCCATTCTCCCTCTGCCCCATTCCCCCTCTTCTGCCCCATTCCCACTCCTCTGCCCCATTCCCCGTCTGCTCCATTCCCTCTGTGCTCCATTCCCCCCGTGCTCCATTCCCCCCGTGCTCCATTTCCCCCGCGCTCCATTCCCCCTCTTCTGCCCCATTCCCGCTCCTCTGCCCCATTCTCCCTCTGCTCCAATCACCCTCTGGTCCATTGCCGCGCTGCTCCATTCCCCCTCCTCTGCTCCAATCCCCCTCTGCTCCTTCCCCCCCCTCGGCACCATTACCCCCCCACCCCTGCTCCACTCCCCCCCTGCTCCACTCCCCCCCCCCCTGCTCCACTCTCCCCCTGCTCCACTCCCCCCCGGCTCCACTCCCCCTCTGCTCCATTCCACCTCTGCTCCACTCCCCTCTACTCCATTCCTACTCTGCTCCATTCCCCCTCTGCTCCATTCCCCCTCTGCTCCTTTCCCCCTCTGCTCCATTCCCCCTCCTCTGCTCCATTCCCCCTCCTCTGCTCCACTCCCCCTCCTCTGCTCCATTCCCACTCCTCTGCTCCATTCTCCCTCTCGCCCATTCCCCCTCTGTCCCACTCCCCCTCTGCCCCACTCCCCCTCTGCCCCACTCCCCCTCTGCCCCACTCCCCCTCTGCCCCACTTCCCCTCTGCTCCAATCCACATCTGCTCCATTCCCCCTCGGCTCCATTCCCCTTCGGCTCCATTTCGCTCGGCTCCATTCCCCCTCGGCTCCATTCCCCCGCCTCTGCTCCATTCCCCCTCTGCTCCATTCCCCCTCCTCTGCCCCATTCCCCCTCCTCTGCCCCATTCTCCTTCAGCTCCAATCACCCTCTGCCCCATTCCCCCTCCTCTGCTCCATTCCCCGTCCTTTGCTCCATTCACCCTCTGCTCCATTCTCCCTCTGCTCCAATCCCCCTCTGCTCCATTCCGGCATTGCTCCATTCCCCCTCTGCTCCATTCCCCCTCCTCTGCTCCAAACCCCCTCTGCACCATTCCCCCTCTGCTCCATTCCCCCTCTGCTCCATTCTCCCTCTGCTCCTTTCCCTCCCTCTGCACCATTACCCCGCCTCTGCACCATTACCCGTGTGCTCCATTTCCCCTCTGCTCCATTCCACCTCGGCTCCATTCCCCCTCCTCTGCTCCATTCCCCCTCTGCTCCATTTCCCCTCTGCTCCATTCCCCATCGGCTCCATTCCGCTCCTCTGCTCCATTCTCCCTCTGCTCCAATCCCCCTCTGCTCTATTCCCCCTCTGCTCCAGTCTCCCTCTGCTCCATTCCCCCTCTGCTCCATTCCCCCTCTGCTCCAATCCACCTGTGCTCCACTTCCCCTCTGCTCCAATCCACCTCTGCTCCATTCCCCCACTGCTCCATTCCCCCTCTGCTCCATTCTCCCTCTGCTCCATTCCCCCTCCTCTGCCCCATTCGCACTCCTCTGCCCCATTCCCCCTGTGCTCCATTCCCCCTGTGCTCCATTCCCCCGTGCTCCATTCCCCCGTGCTCCATTCCCCCCGTGCTCCATTCATCCTCTGCTTCATTCCCCCTCTGCTCCATTCCCCCTCTGCTCCATTCCCCCTCTGCTCCATTCCCCCTCTGATCCATTCCCCCTCTGCTCCATTGCCCCTCTGCTCCATTCCCCCTCTGCTCCATTCCCCCTCTGCCCCACTTCCCCTCTGCTCCATTCCCCCGCCTCTGCTCCATTCCCGTCCTCTGCCCCATTCCCCCTCCTCTGCCCCATTCCCCCTCCTCTGCCCCATTCCCCCTCCTCTGCCCCATTCTACTTCAGCTTCAATCACCCTCTGGTCCATTGCCGCGCTGCACCATTCCCTCTCTGCTCCATTCCCCCTCCTCTGCTCCAATCCCCCTCTGCACCATTCCCCCTCTGCTCTATTCCCCCTCTGCTCCTGTCCCCCTCCTCTGCTCCAGTCTCCCTCTGCTCCTTCCCCCCCCTCGGCACCATTACCCCCCCCTGCTCCACTCCCCCTGCTCCACTCCCCCCCTGCTCCACTCCCCCCCCCGCTCCACACCCCCCCTGCTCCACTCCCCCCCTGCTCCACTCCCCCCCTGCTCCACTCCCCCCCTGCTCCACTCCCCCTCTGCACCATTCCCCCTCTGCTCCACTCCCCCCCCTGCTCCACTCCCCCCCTGCTCCACTCCCCCTCTGCCCCACTCCCCCTCTGCCCCACTCCCCCTCTGTTCCACTCCCCCTCTGCTCCACTCCCCCTCTGCTCCCTTCCCCCTCTGCTCCATTCTCCCTCTGCTCCAATCCACCTGTGCTCCAATCCACCTCTGCTCCATTCCCCCTCTGCTCCATTTCCCCGCTGCTCCATTCCCCCTCTGCACCATTCTCCCTCTGCTCCATTCTCCCTCTGCTCCATTCTCCCTCTGCTCCTTTCCCCCTCCTCTGCCCCAGTCCCACTCCTCTGCCCCATTCCCCCTGTGCCCCATTCCCCCTGTGCTCCATTCCCCCCGTGCTCCATTCCCCCCGTGCTCCATGCCCCCTCTGCTCCACTCTCCCCCTGCTCCACTCCCCCCCGCCTCCACTCCCCCTCTGCTCCATTCCACCTCTGCTCCACTCCCCTCTACTCCATTCCTACTCTGCTCCATTCCCCCTCTGCTCCATTCCCCCTCTGCTCCTTTCCCCCTCTGCTCCATTCCCCCTCCTCTGCTCCATTCCCCCTCCTCTGCTCCACTCCCCCTCCTCTGCTCCATTCCCACTCCTCTGCTCCATTTTCCCTCTCGCCCATTCCCCCTCTGTCCCACTCCCCCTCTGCCCCACTCCCCCTCTGCCCCACTCCCCCTCTGCCCCACTCCCCCTCTGCCCCACTTCCCCTCTGCTCCAATCCACATCTGCTCCATTCCCCCTCGGCTCCATTCCCCTTCGGCTCCATTTCGCTCGGCTCCATTCCCCCTCGGCTCCATTCCCCCGCCTCTGCTCCATTCCCCCTCTGCTCCATTCCCCCTCCTCTGCCCCATTCCCCCTCCTCTGCCCCATTCTCCTTCAGCTCCAATCACCCTCTGCCCCATTCCCCCTCCTCTGCTCCATTCCCCGTCCTTTGCTCCATTCACCCTCTGCTCCATTCTCCCTCTGCTCCAATCCCCCTCTGCTCCATTCCGGCATTGCTCCATTCCCCCTCTGCTCCATTCCCCCTCCTCTGCTCCAAACCCCCTCTGCACCATTCCCCCTCTGCTCCATTCCCCCTCTGCTCCATTCTCCCTCTGCTCCTTTCCCTCCCTCTGCACCATTACCCCGCCTCTGCACCATTACCCGTGTGCTCCATTTCCCCTCTGCTCCATTCCACCTCGGCTCCATTCCCCCTCCTCTGCTCCATTCCCCCTCTGCTCCATTTCCCCTCTGCTCCATTCCCCATCGGCTCCATTCCGCTCCTCTGCTCCATTCTCCCTCTGCTCCAATCCCCCTCTGCTCTATTCCCCCTCTGCTCCAGTCTCCCTCTGCTCCATTCCCCCTCTGCTCCATTCCCCCTCTGCTCCAATCCACCTGTGCTCCACTTCCCCTCTGCTCCAATCCACCTCTGCTCCATTCCCCCACTGCTCCATTCCCCCTCTGCTCCATTCTCCCTCTGCTCCATTCCCCCTCCTCTGCCCCATTCGCACTCCTCTGCCCCATTCCCCCTGTGCTCCATTCCCCCTGTGCTCCATTCCCCCGTGCTCCATTCCCCCGTGCTCCATTCCCCCCGTGCTCCATTCATCCTCTGCTTCATTCCCCCTCTGCTCCATTCCCCCTCTGCTCCATTCCCCCTCTGCTCCATTCCCCCTCTGATCCATTCCCCCTCTGCTCCATTCCCCCTCGGCTCCATTCCCCCTCTGCTCCATTCCCCCTCTGCCCCACTTCCCCTCTGCTCCATTCCCCCGCCTCTGCTCCATTCCCGTCCTCTGCCCCATTCCCCCTCCTCTGCCCCATTCCCCCTCCTCTGCCCCATTCCCCCTCCTCTGCCCCATTCTACTTCAGCTTCAATCACCCTCTGGTCCATTGCCGCGCTGCACCATTCCCTCTCTGCTCCATTCCCCCTCCTCTGCTCCAATCCCCCTCTGCACCATTCCCCCTCTGCTCTATTCCCCCTCTGCTCCTGTCCCCCTCCTCTGCTCCAGTCTCCCTCTGCTCCTTCCCCCCCCTCGGCACCATTACCCCCCCCCTGCTCCACTCCCCCTGCTCCACTCCCCCCCTGCTCCACTCCCCCCCCCGCTCCACACCCCCCCTGCTCCACTCCCCCCCTGCTCCACTCCCCCCCTGCTCCACTCCCCCCCTGCTCCACTCCCCCTCTGCACCATTCCCCCTCTGCTCCACTCCCCCCCTGCTCCACTCCCCCCCTGCTCCACTCCCCCTCTGCCCCACTCCCCCTCTGCCCCACTCCCCCTCTGTTCCACTCCCCCTCTGCTCCACTCCCCCTCTGCTCCCTTCCCCCTCTGCTCCATTCTCCCTCTGCTCCAATCCACCTGTGCTCCAATCCACCTCTGCTCCATTCCCCCTCTGCTCCATTTCCCCGCTGCTCCATTCCCCCTCTGCACCATTCTCCCTCTGCTCCATTCTCCCTCTGCTCCATTCTCCCTCTGCTCCTTTCCCCCTCCTCTGCCCCAGTCCCACTCCTCTGCCCCATTCCCCCTGTGCCCCATTCCCCCTGTGCTCCATTCCCCCCGTGCTCCATTCCCCCCGTGCTCCATGCCCCCTCTGCTCCATTCCCCCTCTGCTCCATTCCCCCTCTGATCCATTCCCCCTCTGATCCATTCCCCCTCTGATCCATTTCCCCTCTGATCCATTCCCCCTCTGCCCCACTTCCCCTCTGCTCCAATCCACATCTGCTCCATTCCCCCTCGGCTCCATTCCCCTTCGGCTCCATTTCGCTCGGCTCCATTCCCCCCCGGCTCCATTCCCCCGCCTCTGCTCCATTCCCCCTCTGCTCCATTCCCCCTCCTCTGCCCCATTCCCCCTCCTCTGCCCCATTCTCCTTCAGCTCCAATCACCCTCTGCCCCATTCCCCCTCCTCTGCTCCATTCCCCGTCCTTTGCTCCATTCACCCTCTGCTCCATTCTCCCTCTGCTCCAATCCCCCTCTGCTCCATTCCGGCATTGCTCCATTCCCCCTCTGCTCCATTCCCCCTCTGCTCCATTCCACCTCCTCTGCTCCAAACCCCCTCTGCACCATTCCCCCTCTGCTCCATTCCCCCTCTGCTCCATTCTCCCTCTGCTCCTTTCCCTCCCTCTGCACCATTACCCCGCCTCTGCACCATTACCTGTGTGCTCCATTTCCCCTCTGCTCCATTCCACCTCGGCTCCATTCCCCCTCCTCTGCTCCATTCCCCCTCTGCTCCATTTCCCCTCTGCTCCATTCCCCATCGGCTCCATTCCGCTCCTCTGCTCCAGTCTCCCTCTGCTCCATTCCCCCTCTGCTCCATTCTCCCTCTGCTCCAATCCACCTGTGCTCCACTTCCCCTCTGCTCCAATCCACCTCTGCTCCATTCCCCCACTGCTCCATTCCCCCTCTGCTCCATTCTCCCTCTGCTCCATTCCCCCTCCTCTGCCCCATTCGCACTCCTCTGCCCCATTCCCCCTGTGCTCCATTCCCCCTGTGCTCCATTCCCCCAGTTCTCCATTCCCCCGTGCTCCATTCCCCCCGTGCTCCATTCATCCTCTGCTTCATTCCCCCTCTGCTCCATTCCCCCTCTGCTCCATTCCCCCTCTGCTCCATTCCCCCTTTGATCCATTCCCCCTCTGATCCATTCCCCCTCTGATCCATTCCCCCTCTGCCCCACTTCCCCTCTGCTCCATTCCCCCGCCTCTGCTCCATTCCCGTCCTCTGCCCCATTCCCCCTCCTCTGCCCCATTCCCCCTCCTCTGCCCCATTCTCCCTGTGCTCCAATCACCCTCTGGTCCATTGCCGCGCTGCTCCATTCCCTCTCTGCTCCATTCCCCCTCCTCTGCTCCAATCCCCCCCCTTTGCACCATTCCCCCTCTGCTCTATTCGCCCTCTGCTCCTGTCCCCCTCCTCTGCTCCAGTCTCCCTCTGCTCCTTCCCCCCCCCCCCCTCAGCACCATTACCCACCCCCCTGCTCCACTCCCCCCCTGCTCCACACCCCCCCTGCTCCACTCCCCCCCTGCTCCACTCCCCCCCTGCTCCACTCCCCCCCCAGCTCCACTCCCCCCCCCCCACTGGTCCACTCCCCCCCCTGCTCCACTCCCCCCCTGCTCCACTCCCCCCCCTGCTCCACTCCCCACCTGCTCTACTCCCCCCTCCTCCACTCCCCCTCTGCTCCACTCCCCCTCTGCTCCTCTCCCCCTCTGCTCCACTCCCACTCTGCTCCACTCCCCCTCTGTTCCATTCTCCCCTCTACTCCATTCCCCCCCTGATCCATTCCCCCTCTGATCCATTCCTCCTCTGATCGATTCCCCCTCTGCTCCACTTCCCCTCTGCTCCAATCCACCTCTGCTCCATTCCCCCTCTGCTCCATTCCTCCTCTGCTCCATTCCCACTCGGCACCATTCCCCCTCGGCTCCATTCCCCCTCCTCTGCTCCATTCTCCCTCTGCTCCATTCCCCCTCTGCTCCATTATTCCTCTGCTCCATTCTCCCTCTGCTCCAATCCCCCTCTGCACCATTCCCTCTCTGCTCCATTCCCCCTTCTGCTCCATTCCCCCTCCTCTGCTCCAATCCCCCTCTGCAGCATTCCCCCTCTGCTCTATTCCCCCTCTGCTCCATTCCCCCTCCTCTGCTCCATTCCCCCTCCTCTGCTCCACTCCCCCTCCTCTGCTCTATTCCCACTCCTCTGCTCGATTCTCCCTCTACTCCTTTCCCCCCTCTGCACTATTAACCCCCCCCCCCCCCCCCTGCACCATTTCCCGGATGCTCCATTCCCTCTCTGCTCCTTTCCCCTCCTCTGCTCCAGTCTCCCTCTGCTCTTCCCCCCCCCCCTCGGCACCATTACCCCCCCTCTGCACAATTCCCCCTCTGCTCCACTCCCCCTCTACTCCATTCCTACTCTGCTCCATTCCCCCTCTGCTCCATTTCCCCTCTGCTCCTTTCCCCCTCTGCTCCATTCCCCCTCCTCTGCTCCATTCCCACTCCTCTGCCCCACTCCCCGTCTGCCCCACTCCCCCTCTGCTCCACTCCCCCTCTGCTCCACTCCCCCTCTGCTCCATTCCCCCTCTGCTCCATTCTCCCCTCTGCTCCCTTCCCCCTCTGCTCCATTCTCCCTCTGCTCCAATCCACCTGTGCTCCAATCCACCTGTGCTCCACTTCCCCTCTGCTCCAATCCACCTCTGCTCCATTCCCCCTCTGCTTCATTCCCCCTCTGCTCCATTCCCCCTCTGCTCCATTCCCCCTCTGCTCCATTCCCCCTCTGCTCCAATCCACCTGTGCTCCAATCCACCTGTGCTCCACTTCCCCTCTGCTCCAATCCACCTCTGCTCCATTCCCCCTCTGCTTCATTCCCCCTCTGCTCCATTCCCCCTCTGCTCCATTCCCCCTCTGCTCCAATCCACCTCTGCTCCATTCCCCCTCTGCTCCATTCCCCCTCTGCTCCATTCCCCCTCTGATCCATTCCCCCTCTGATCCATTCCCCCTCTGCCCCACTTCCCCTCTGCTCCAATCCACATCTGCTCCATTCCCCCTTGGCTCCATTCCCCCTCGGCTCCATTCCCCCTCGGCTCCATTCCCCCGCCTCTGCTCCATTCCCCCTCTGCTCCTTTCCCCCTCCTCTGCCCCATTCCCCCTCCTCTGCCCCATTCCCCCTCCTCTGCCCCATTCTCCTTCTGCTCCAATCACCCTCTGGTCCATTGCCGCGCTGCTCCATTCCCTCTCTGCTCCATTCCCCCTCCTCTGCTCCAATCCCCCCCCTCTGCACCATTTCCCCCCTGCTCCACACACCCCCTGCTCCACTCCCCCCTGCTCCCTCCCCTCCTGACCCACTCCCCCCTGCTCCAGTCCCCCCCTGCTCCATTCTCCCTCTGCTCCATTCCCCCTCTGCTCCATTCTCCCTCTGCTCCATTCTCCCTCTGCTCCAATCCCCGTCTGCACCATTCCCTGTCAGCTCTATTCCCCCTTCTGCTCCATTCCCCCTCCTCTGCTCCAATCCCCCTCTGCACCATTCCCCCTCTGCTCTATTCCCCCTCTGCTCCATTCCCCCTCCTCTGCTCCATTCCCCCTCCTCTGCTCCACTCCCCCTCCTCTGCTCCATTCCCACTCCTCTGCTCGATTCTCCCTCTACTCCTTTCCCCCCTCTGCACTATTAACCCCCCCCCCCCCTGCACCATTTCCCGAATGCTCCATTCCCTCTCTGCTCCTTTCCCCTCCTCTGCTCCAGTCTCCCTCTGCTCTTCCCCCCCCCCTCGGCACCATTACCCCCCCTCTGCACAATTCCCCCTCTGCTCCACTCCCCCTCTACTCCATTCTCCCTCTGCTCCATTCCCCCTCTGCTCCATTCTCCCTCTGCTCCATTCTCCCTCTGCTCCAATCCCCGTCTGCACCATTCCCTGTCAGCTCTATTCCCCCTTCTGCTCCATTCCCCCTCCTCTGCTCCAATCCCCCTCTGCACCATTCCCCCTCTGCTCTATTCCCCCTCTGCTCCATTCCCCCTCCTCTGCTCCATTCCCCCTCCTCTGCTCCACTCCCCCTCCTCTGCTCCATTCCCACTCCTCTGCTCGATTCTCCCTCTACTCCTTTCCCCCCTCTGCACTATTAACCCCCCCCCCCCCCCTGCACCATTTCCCGAATGCTCCATTCCCTCTCTGCTCCTTTCCCCTCCTCTGCTCCAGTCTCCCTCTGCTCTTCCCCCCCCCCCCTCGGCACCATTACCCCCCCCTCTGCACAATTCCCCCTCTGCTCCACTCCCCCTCTACTCCATTCCTACTCTGCTCCATTCCCCCTCTGATCCATTTCTCCTCTGCTCCTTTCCCCCTCTGCTCCACCCCCCCTGCTCCATTTCCCCTCTTCTCCATTCCCACCCTCTGCTCCATTCCCCCTCCTCTGCTCCATTCCCCCTCCTCTGCTCCATTCCCATTCCTCTGCTCCATTTCCGCTCCTCTGCTCCATTCTCCCTCTGCCCCATTCCCCATCCTCTGCCCCATTCCCCCTCCTCTGCTCCATTCGCCCTATGCTCCATAACCCCCCTCTGCTCCATTCCCCCTCTGCTCCATTCCCCCTCTGCTCCATTCCCCCTCTGCTCAATTCCCCCCCTGCTCCATTCCCCCTCTGCTCCATCCCCCTCTGCTCCATTCCCCCTCTGCCCCATTCCCCCTCCTCTGCTCCATTCTCCCTCTGCTCCAATCCACCTGTGCTCCACTTCCCCTCTGCTCCATTCCCCCTCTGCTCCATTCCCCCTCCTCTGCTCCATTCTCTCTCTGCTCCATTCCCCCTCTGCTCTATTCCCCATCTGCTCTATTCCCCCTCTGCCACATTCCCCCTCTGCCCCATTCCCCCTCCTCTGCCACATTCCCCCTCCTCTGCTCCATTCCCCCTCCTCTGCTCCATTCTCCCTCTGCTCCAATCCCTCTCTGCTCCATTCCCCCTCTGCTCCATTCCCCTTCTGCTCCATTCCCCCTCTGCTCCATTCCCCCTCTGCTCCATTCTCCCTCTGCTCCATTCCCCCTCCTCAGCTCCATTCTCCCTCCTCTGCCCCATTCCCCCTCCTCTGCTCCATTCCCCCTCCTCTGCTCCATTCCCCCTCTGCTCCATTCCCCCTCTGCTCCATTCCCCCTCTGTTCCAGTCTCCCCCTGCTCCTTTACCCTCCTCTGCCCCATTCCTCCTCCTCTGCTTCATTCCCCCTCTGCCCCACTCCCCCTCTGCCCCACTCCCCCTCTGCTCCACTTGCCCTCTGCTCCATTCTCCCCTCTGCTCCATTCTCCCTCTGCCCCACTCCCCCTCTGCTCCACTTCCCCTCTGCTCCACTCCCCCTCTGCTCCATTCTCCCCTCTGCTCCATTCTCCCCTCTGCTCCCTTCCCCCTCTGCTCCATTCTCCCCTCTGCTCCCTTCCCCCTCTGCTCCATTTCCCCTCTGATCCATTCCCCCTCTGCTCCATTCCCGCTTGGCTCCATTCCCCCTCGGCTCCATTCCCCCTCTGCTCCAATCCCCCTCTGCACCATTCCCTCTCTGCTCCATTCCCCCTTCTGCTCCATTCCCCCTCCTCTGCTCCAATCCCCCTCTGCACCATTCCCTCTCTGCTCTATTCCCCCTCTGCTCCATTCCCTCTCTGCTCTATTCCCCCTCTGCTCTATTCCCCCTCTGCTCCAGTCCCCCTCCTCTGCTCCAGTCTCCCTCTACTCCTTTAACCCCCTCTGCACCATTAACCCGATGCTCCATTCCCCATGCTCTCCTCCAGTCTTCCTCTGCTCCTTCCTCCCCCCCTCGGCACCATTACCCCCCCCCTCTGCACCTTTCCCCCTCTGCTTCACTCCCCCTCTACTCCATTCCCCCTCTGTTCCATTTCCCCTTTGCTCCTTTCCCCGTCTGCTCCACCCCCCCCCCTGCTCCATTCCCCATCTGCTCCATTCCCCCTCTGCTCCATTTCCCCCTCTGCTCCACCCACCCGCCCCCCCGCTCCATTTCCCCTCTTCTCCATTCCCACCCTCTGCTCCATTCCCCCTCCTCTGCTCCATTTCCCCTCTGCTCCATTCCCCGTGCTCCATTCCCCCTCTGCTCCATTCCCCCTCAGCTCCATTCCACCTCTGGTCCATTCCCCCTCTGATCCATTCCCCCTCTGATCCATTCCCCCTCTGCTCCATTCCCCCTCTGCTCCATTCCCCCTCTGCTCCATTCCCCCTCTGCTCCATTCCCCCTCTGATCCATTCCCCCTCTGATCCATTCCCCCTCTGATCCATTCCCCCTCTACTCCATTCCCCCTCTGCTCCATTCCCCCTCTGCTCCATTCTCCCTCTGCTCCAATCCACCTGTGCTCCACTTCCCCTCTGCACCATTCCCCCTCGGCTCCATTCCCCCTCCTCTGCTCCATTCTCTCTCTGCTCCATTCCCCTCTGCTCCATTCCCACTCTGCTCCATTCTCCCTCCTCTGCCCCATTCCCCCTCCTCTTCCCCATTCCCCCTCCTCTGCCCCATTCCCCCTCCTCTGCTCCATTCCCCCTCCTTTGCTCCATTCTCCCTCTGCTCCAATCCCCCTCTGCTCCATTCCCCCTCTGCTCCATTCCTCCTCCTCTGCTCCAAACACCCTCTGCACCATTCCCCCTCTGCTCCAGTCCCCCTCTGCTCAATTCTCCCTCTGCTCCGTTCCCTCCCTCTGCACCATTACCCCACCTCTGCACCATTACCCGCGTGCTCCATTTCCCCTCTGCTCCATTCCCATTCGGCTCCATTCCCCATCCTCTGCTCCATTCCCCCTCTGCTCCATTTACCCTCTGCTCCATTTCCCCTTTACTCCATTCCCCATCGGCTCCATTCCCCCTCCTCTGCTCCATTCCCCCTCTGCTCCATTCTCCCTCTGCTCCAATCCCCCTCTGCTCTATTCCCCCTCTACTCCAGTCTCCCTCTGCTCCATTCCCCCTGTGCTCCATTCCCCCTCTGCTCCATTCCCCCTCTGCTCCAATCCACCTGTGCTCCACTTCCCCTCTGCTCCAATCCACCTCTGCACCATTGCCCCTCGGCTCCATTCCCCCTCCTCTGCTCCATTCTCTCTCTGCTCCATTCCCACTCTGCTCCATTCTCCCTCCTCTGCCCCATTCCCCCTCCTCTTCCCCATTCCCCCTCCTCTTCCCCATTCCCCCTCCTCTGCCCCATTCCCCCTCCTCTGCTCCATTCCCCCTCCTTTGCTCCATTCCCCCTCTGCTCCATTCTCCCTCTGCTCCATTCCCCCTCTGCTCCATTCCCCCTCTGCTCCATTCCCCCTCCTCTGCTCCAAACACCCTCTGCACCATTCCCCCTCTGCTCAATTCCAACTCTGCTCCATTCCCCCTCTGCTTCATTCTCCCCCTGCTCCTTTCCCTCCCTCTGCACCATTACCCCGCTTCTGCACCATTACCCGCGTGCTCCATTTCCCCTCTGCTCCATTCCCCCTCGGCTCCATTCCCCCTCCTCTGCTCCATTCCCCCTCTGCTCCATTTCCCCTCTGCTCCATTTCCCCTCTACTCCATTCCTCATCGGCTCCATTCCCCCTCCTCTGCTCCATTCTCCCTCTGCTCCAATCCCCCTCTGCTCTATTCCCCATCTACTCCACACTCCCTCTGCTCCATTCCCCCTCTGCTCCATTCCCCCTCTGCTCCATTCCCCCTCTGCTCCAATCCACCTGTGCTCCACTTCCCCTCTGCTCCAATCCACCTCTGCTCCATTCCCCCTCTGCTCCATTCTCCCTCTGCTCCATTCCCCCTCCTTTGCCCCATTCCCACTCCTCTGCCCCATTCCCCCTGAGCTCCATTTCCCCCGTGCTCCATTCCCCCTCTGCTTCATTCCCCCTCTGCTCCATTCCCCCGCTGCTCCATTCCCCCTCTGATCCAATCCCCCTCTGATCCATTCCCCCTCTGCCCCACTTCCCCTCTGCTCCAATCCACATCTGCTCCATTCCCCCTCTGCTCCATTCCCCCTCGGCTCCATTCCCCCTCTGCTCCATCCCCCTCTGCTCCATTCCCCCTCTGCCCATTCCCCCTCCTCTGCTCCATTCTCCCTCTGCTCCAATCCACCTGTGCTCCACTTCCCCTCTGCTCCATTCCCCCTCTGCTCCATTCCCCCTCCTCTGCTCCATTCTCTCTCTGCTCTATTCCCCCTCTGCCACATTCCCCCTCTGCCCCATTCCCCCTCCTCTGCCACATTCCCCCTCCTCTGCTCCATTCCCCCTCCTCTGCTCCATTCTCCCTCTGCTCCATTCTCCCTCTGCTCCAATCCTCCTCTGCTCCATTCCCCCTCTGCTCCATTCCCCCTCCTCAGCTCCATTCTCCCTCCTCTGCCCGATTCCCCCTCCTCTGCTCCATTCCCCCTCCTCTGCTCCATTCCCCCTCTGCTCCATTCTCCCTCTGCTCCATTCCCCCTCAGCTCCATTCTCCCTCCTCTGCCCCATTCCCCCTCCTCTGCCCCATTCCCCCTCCTCTGCTCCATTCCCCCTCTGCTCCATTCCCCCTCTGTTCCAGTCTCCCCCTGCTCCTTTACCCTCCTCTGCCCCATTCCTCCTCCTCTGCTTCATTCCCCCTCTGCTCCATTCTCCCTCTGCCCCACTCCCCCTCTGCCCCACTCCCCCTCTGCCCCACTCCCCCTCTGCCCCACTCCCCCTCTGCCCCACTCCCCCTCTGCCCCACTCCCCCTCTGCTCCACTCCCCCTCTGCTCCATTCTCCCCTCTGCTCCATTCTCCCCTCTGCTCCCTTCCCCCTCTGCTCCATTCTCCCCTCTGCTCCCTTCCCCCTCTGCTCCATTTCCCCTCTGATCCATTCCCCCTCTGCTCCATTCCCGCTTGGCTCCATTCCACCTCGGCTCCATTCCCCCTCCACTCCATTCCCCCTCTGCTCCAATCGCCCTCTGCACCATTCCCTCTCTGCTCCATTCCCCCTTCTGCTCCATTCCCCCTCCTCTGCTCCAATCCCCCTCTGCACCATTCCCTCTCTGCTCTATTCCCCCTCTGCTCCATTCCCTCTCTGCTCTATTCCCCCTCTGCTCCAGTCCCCCTCCTCTGCTCCAGTCTCCCTCTACTCCTTTAACCCCCTCTGCACCATTAACCCGATGCTCCATTCCCCCTGCTCTCCTCCAGTCTTCCTCTGCTCCTTCCTCCCCCCCCTCGGCACCATTACCCCCCCCCTCTGCACCTTTCCCCCTCTGCTTCACTCCCCCTCTACTCCATTCCCCCTCTGTTCCATTTCCCCTCTGCTCCTTTCCCCGTCTGCTCCACCCCCCCCCCCTGCTCCATTCCCCATCTGCTCCATTCCCCCTCTGCTCCATTTCCCCCTCTGCTCCACCCACCCCCCCCCCCCCCCCCCCGCTCCATTTCCCCTCTTCTCCATTCCCACCCTCTGCTCCATTCCCCCTCCTCTGCTCCATTTCCCCTCTGCTCCATTCCCCGTGCTCCATTCCCCCTCTGCTCCATTCCCCCTCTGCTCCATTCCCCCTCTGGTCCATTCCCCCTCTGGTCCATTCCCCCTCTGATCCATTCCCCCTCTGATCCATTCCCCCTCTGATCCATTCCCCCTCTACTCCATTCTCCCTCTGCTCCATTCTCCCTCTGCTCCAATCCACCTGTGCTCCACTTCCCCTATGCTCCATTCCCCCTCTGCACCATTCCCCCTCGGCTCCATTCCCCCTTGTCTGCTCCATTCTCTCTCTGCTCCATTCCCCTCTGCTCCATTCCCACTCTGCTCCATTCTCCCTCCTCTGCCCCATTCCCCCTCCTCTTCCCCATTCCCCCTCCTCTGCCCCATTCCCCCTCCTCTGCTCCATTCCCCCTCCTTTGCTCCATTCCCCCTCTGCTCCATTCTCCCTCTGCTCCATTCTCCCTCTGCTCCAATCCCCCTCTGCTCCATTCCCCCTCTGCTCCATTCCTCCTCCTCTGCTCCGAACACCCTCTGCACCATTCCCCCTCTGCTCCATTCTCCCTCTGCTCCGTTCCCTCCCTCTGCACCATTACCCCACCTCTGCACCATTACCCGCGTGCTCCATTTCCCCTCTGCTCCATTCCCCCTCGGCTCCATTCCCCCTCCTCTGCTCCATTCCCCCTCTGCTCCATTTACCCTCTGCTCCATTTCCCCTCTACTCCATTCCCCATCGGCTCCATTCCCCCTCCTCTGCTCCATTCCCCCTCTGCTCCATTCTCCCTCTGCTCCAATCCCCCTCTGCTCTATTCCCCCTCTACTCCAGTCTCCCTCTGCTCCATTCCCCCTCTGCTCCATTCCCCCTCTGCTCCAATCCACCTGTGCTCCACTTCCCCTCTGCACCATTGCCCCTCGGCTCCATTCCCCCTCCTCTGCTCCATTCTCTCTCTGCTCCATTCCCCCTCTGCTCCATTCCCACTCTGCTCTATTCCCCCTCTGCTCCTGTCCCCCTCCTCTGCTCCAGTCTCCCTCTGCTCCTTCCCCCCCCTCGGCAGCATTACCCCCCCCCCCCTGCTCCACTCCCCCTCTGCTCCACTCCCCCCCTGCTCCACTCCCCCCCTGCTCCACTCCCCCCCCTGCTCCCCTCCCCCCCTGCTCCACTCCCCCCTGCTCCACTCCCCCCATGCTCCACTCCCCCCCTGCTCTATTCCCCCCCAGCTCCACTCCCCCTCTGCTCCACTCCCCCTCTGCTCCACTCCCCCTCTGCTCCATTCTCCCCCTCTGCTCCATTCTCCCCTCTACTCCATTCCCCCTCTGATCCATTCCCCCTCTAATCCATTCCCCCTCTAATCCATTCCCCCTCTGCTCCAATCCACCTGTGCTCCACTTCCCCTCTGCTCCAATACACCTCTGCTCCATTCCCCCTCTGCTCCATTTCCCCTCTGCTCCATTCCCCCTCTGCTCCATTCCCCCTCGGCTCCATTCCCCCTCGGCTCCATTCCCCCTCCTCTGCTCCATTCTCCCTCTGCTCCATTCCCCCTCTGCTCCATTATCCCTCTGCTCCATTCTCCCTCTGCTCCAATCCCCCTCTGCACCATTCCCTCTCTGCTCCATTCCCCCTTCTGCTCCATTCCCCCTCCTCTGCTCCAATCCCCCTCTGCACCATTCCCCCTCTGCTCTATTCCCCCTCTGCTCCAGTCCCCCTCCTCTGCTCCAGTCTCCCTCTACTCCTTTCCCCCCTCTGCACTATTAACCCCCCCTCTGCACCATTACACCGATGGTCCATTCCCCCTCTGCTCCATTACCCCCCCTCTGCACCATTCCCCCTCTGCTCCACTCCCCCTCTACTCCATTCCTACTCTGCTCCATTCCCCCTCTGCTCCATTTCCCCTCTGCTCCTTTCCCCCGCTGCTCCACCCCCCCCTGCTCCATTTCCCCTCTGCCCCATTCCCCCTCTGCCCCATTCCCCCTCATCTGCCCCATGCCCCCTCCTCTGCTCCATTCCCCCTCTGCTCCATTCTCCCCTCTGCTCCATTCTCCCCTCTGCTCCCTTCCCCCTCTGCTCCATTCTCCCCTCTGCTCCCTTCCCCCTCTGCTCCATTTCCCCTCTGATCCATTCCCCCTCTGCTCCATTCCCGCTTGGCTCCATTCCACCTCGGCTCCATTCCCCCTCGGCTCCATTCCCCCTCTGCTCCAATCCCCCTCTGCACCATTCCCTCTCTGCTCCATTCCCCCTTCTGCTCCATTCCCCCTCCTCTGCTCCAATCCCCCTCTGCACCATTCCCTCTCTGCTCTATTCCCCCTCTGCTCCATTCCCTCTCTGCTCTATTCCCCCTCTGCTCCAGTCCCCCTCCTCTGCTCCAGTCTCCCTCTACTCCTTTAACCCCCTCTGCACCATTAACCCGATGCTCCATTCCCCCTGCTCCATTTCCCCTCTGATCCATTCCCCCTCTGCTCCATTCCCGCTTGGCTCCATTCCACCTCGGCTCCATTCCCCCTCGGCTCCATTCCCCCTCTGCTCCAATCCCCCTGTGCACCATTCCCCCTCTGCTCCATTCCCCCTTCTGCTCCATTCCCCCTCCTCTGCTCCAATCCCCCTCTGCACCATTCCCTCTCTGCTCTATTCCCCCTCTGCTCCATTCCCCCTCTGTTCCATTTCCCCTCTGCTCCTTTCCCCGTCTGCTCCACCCCCCCGTCTGCTCCATTCCCCATCTGCTCCATTCCCCCTCTGCTCCATTCTCCCTCTGCTCCAATCCACCTGTGCTCCACTTCCCCTATGCTCCATTCCCCCTCTGCACCATTCCCCCTCGGCTCCATTCCCCCTCCTCTGCTCCATTCTCTCTCTGCTCCATTCCCCTCTGCTCCATTCCCACTCTGCTCCATTCTCCCTCCTCTGCCCCATTCCCCCTCCTCTTCCCCATTCCCCCTCCTCTGCCCCATTCCCCCTCCTCTGCTCCATTCCCCCTCCTCTGCTCCATTCCCCCTCTGCTCCATTCTCCCTCTGCTCCATTCTCCCTCTGCTCCAATCCCCCTCTGCTCCATTCCCCCTCTGCTCCATTCCTCCTCCTCTGCTCCGAACATTCCCCCTCGAACATTCCCCCTCGGCTCCATTCCCCCTCTTCTGCTCCATTCCCCTTCTGCTCCATTTCCCCTCTGCTCCATTTCCCCTCTACTCCATTCCTCATCGGCTCCATTCCCCCTCCTCTGCTCCATTCTCCCTCTGCTCCAATCCCCCTCTGCTCTATTCCCCATCTACTCCACTCTCCCTCTGCTCCATTCCCCCTCTGCTCCATTCCCCCTCTGCTCCATTCCCCCTCTGCTCCAATCCACCTGTGCTCCACTTCCCCTCTGCTCCAATCCACCTCTGCTCCATTCCCCCTCTGCTCCATTCTCCCTCTGCTCCATTCCCCCTCCTTTGCCCCATTCCCACTCCTCTGCCCCATTCCCCCTGTGCTCCATTTCCCCCGTGCTCCATTCCCCCTCTGCTTCATTCCCCCTCTGCTCCATTCCCCCGCTGTTCCATTCCCCCTCTGATCCAATCCCCCTCTGATCCATTCCCCCTCTGCCCCACTTCCCCTCTGCTCCAATCCACATCTGCTCCGTTCCCCCTCGGCTCCATTCCCCCTCGGCTCCATTCCCCCTCGGCTCCATTCCCCCGCCTCTGCTCCATTCCCCCTCTGCTCCATTCCCCCTCCTCTGCCCCATTCCCCCTCATCTGCCCCATGCCCCCTCCTCTGCTCCATTCCCCCTCTGCTCCATTCTCCCTCTGCTCCATTCCCCCTCTGCCCCATTCCCCCTCCTCTGCCCCATTCCCCATCCTCTGCTCCAATCCCCCTCTGCTGCATTCCCCCTCTGCTCCATTCCCCCTCTGCCCTATTCTCCCTCTGCTCCATTCCCCCTGCTCTGCCCCATTCCCACTCCTCTGCCCCATTCCCCGTCTGCTCCATTCCACCTGTGCTCCATTGCCCCCGTGCTCCATTCCCCCCTGTGCTCCATTCCCCCTCTGCTCCATTCCCCCTCTGCTCCATTCCCCCTCTGCTCCATTCCCCCTCTGCTCCATTCCCCCTCTGCTCCATTCCCTCTCTGCTCCATTCCCCCTCTGCCCCATTCCCCCTCCTCTTCCCCATTCCCCCTCCTCTGCCCCATTCCCCCTCCTCTGCTCCATTCCCCCTCCTCTGCTCCATTCCCCCTCTGCTCCATTCTCCCTCTGCTCCATTCTCCCTCTGCTCCAATCCCCCTCTGCTCCATTCCCCCTCTGCTCCATTCCTCCTCCTCTGCTCCGAACATTCCCCCTCGAACATTCCCCCTCGGCTCCATTCCCCCTCTTCTGCTCCATTCCCCTTCTGCTCCATTTCCCCTCTGCTCCATTTCCCCTCTACTCCATTCCTCATCGGCTCCATTCCCCCTCCTCTGCTCCATTCTCCCTCTGCTCCAATCCCCCTCTGCTCTATTCCCCATCTACTCCACTCTCCCTCTGCTCCATTCCCCCTCTGCTCCATTCCCCCTCTGCTCCATTCCCCCTCTGCTCCAATCCACCTGTGCTCCACTTCCCCTCTGCTCCAATCCACCTCTGCTCCATTCCCCCTCTGCTCCATTCTCCCTCTGCTCCATTCCCCCTCCTTTGCCCCATTCCCACTCCTCTGCCCCATTCCCCCTGTGCTCCATTTCCCCCGTGCTCCATTCCCCCTCTGCTTCATTCCCCCTCTGCTCCATTCCCCCGCTGTTCCATTCCCCCTCTGATCCAATCCCCCTCTGATCCATTCCCCCTCTGCCCCACTTCCCCTCTGCTCCAATCCACATCTGCTCCGTTCCCCCTCGGCTCCATTCCCCCTCGGCTCCATTCCCCCTCGGCTCCATTCCCCCGCCTCTGCTCCATTCCCCCTCTGCTCCATTCCCCCTCCTCTGCCCCATTCCCCCTCATCTGCCCCATGCCCCCTCCTCTGCTCCATTCCCCCTCTGCTCCATTCTCCCTCTGCTCCATTCCCCCTCTGCCCCATTCCCCCTCCTCTGCCCCATTCCCCATCCTCTGCTCCAATCCCCCTCTGCTGCATTCCCCCTCTGCTCCATTCCCCCTCTGCCCTATTCTCCCTCTGCTCCATTCCCCCTCATCTGCCCCATGCCCCCTCCTCTGCTCCATTCCCCCTCTGCTCCATTCTCCCTCTGCTCCATTCCCCCTCTGCCCCATTCCCCCTCCTCTGCCCCATTCCCCATCCTCTGCTCCAATCCCCCTCTGCTGCATTCCCCCTCTGCTCCATTCCCCCTCTGCCCTATTCTCCCTCTGCTCCATTCCCCCTCCTCTGCCCCATTCCCACTCCTCTGCCCCATTCCCCGTCTGCTCCATTCCACCTGTGCTCCATTGCCCCCGTGCTCCATTCCCCCCTGTGATCCATTCCCCCTCTGCTCCATTCCCCCTCTGCTCCATTCCCCCTCTGCTCCATTCCCCCTCTGCTCCATTCCCTCTCTGCTCCATTCCCCCTCTGCTCCATTCCCCCTCTGCTCCAATCCACATCTGCTCCATTCCCCCTCGGCTCCATTCCCCCTCTGCTCCATTCTCCCTCTGCTCCAATCCCCGTCTGCACCATTCCCTGTTAGCTCTATTCCCCCTTCTGCTCCATTCCACCTCCTCTGCTCCAATCCCCCTCTGCACCATTCCCCCTCTGCTCTATTCCCCCTCTGCTCCATTCCCCCTCCTCTGCTCCATTCCCCCTCCTCTGCTCCACTCCCCCTCCTCTGCTCCATTCCCACTCCTCTGCTCCATTCTCCCTCTGGCCCATTCCCCCTCTGCCCCACTCCCCCTCTGCCCCACTCCCCCTCTGCTCCACTCCCCCTCTGCTCCATTCCCCCTCTGCTCAATTTCCCCGCTGCTCCATTCCCCCTCTGCACCATTCTCCCTCTGCTCCATTCTCCCTCTGCTCCATTCTCCCTCTGCTCCTTTCCCCCTCCTCTGCCCCATTCCCCCTATGCCCCATTCCCACTGTGCTCCATTCCCCCCGTGCTCCATTCCCCCCGTGCTCCATGCCACCTCTGCTCCATTCCCCCTCTGCTCCATTCCCCCTCTGCTCCATTCCCCCTCTGATCCATTCCCCCTCTGGTCCATTCCCCCTCTGCCCCACTTCCCCTCTGCTCCATTCCCCCGCCTCTGCTCCATTCCCGTCCTCTGCCCAATTCCCCCTCCTCTGCCCCATTCCCCCTCCTCTGCCCTATTCTCCCTCCTCTGCCCCATTCTCCTTCTGCTCCAATCACCCTCTGGTCCATTGCCGCGCTGCTCCATTCCCTCTCTGCTCCATTCCCCCTCCTCTGCTCCAATCCCCCCCCTTTGCACCATTCCCGCTCTGCTCTATTCGCCCTCTGCTCCTGTCCCCCTCCTCTGCTCCAGTCTCCCTCTGCTCCTTCCCCCCCCCCCTCAGCACCATTACCCACCCCCCTGCTCCACTCCCCCCCTGGTCCACACCCCCCCTGCTCCACTCCCCCCCTGCTCCACTACCCCCCTGCTCCACTCCCCCCCCAGCTCCACTCCCCCCCCCCGCTCCACCCCCCCCCTGCTCCACTCCCCCCCCTGCTCCACTCCCCCCCTGCTCCACTCCCCACCTGCTCTACTCCCCCCTCCTCCACTCCCCCTCTGCTCCACTCCCCCTCTGCTCCTCTCCCCCCTCTACTCCATTCCCCCCCTGATCCATTCCCCCTCTGATCCATTCCTCCTCTGATCGATTCCCCCTCTGCTCCATTCTCCCTCTGCTCCAATCCACCTGTGCTCCACTTCCCCTCTGCTCCAATCCACATCTGCTCCATTCCCCCTCGGCTCCATTCCCCCTCTGCTCCATTCTCCCTCTGCTCCAATCCCCGTCTGCACCATTCCCTGTTAGCTCTATTCCCCCTTCTGCTCCATTCCCCCTCCTCTGCTCCAATCCCCCTCTGCACCATTCCCCCTCTGCTCTATTCCCCCTCTGCTCCATTCCCCCTCCTCTGCTCCATTCCCCCTCCTCTGCTCCACTCCCCCTCCTCTGCTCCATTCCCACTCCTCTGCTCCATTCTCCCTCTGGCCCATTCCCCCTCTGCCCCACTCCCCCTCTGCCCCACTCCCCCTCTGCTCCACTCCCCCTCTGCTCCATTCCCCCTCTGCTCAATTTCCCCGCTGCTCCATTCCCCCTCTGGACCATTCTCCCTCTGCTCCATTCTCCCTCTGCTCCATTCTCCCTCTGCTCCTTTCCCCCTCCTCTGCCCCATTCCCCCTATGCCCCATTCCCACTGTGCTCCATTCCCCCCGTGCTCCATTCCCCCCGTGCTCCATGCCACCTCTGCTCCATTCCCCCTCTGCTCCATTCCCCCTCTGCTCCATTCCCCCTCTGATCCATTCCCCCTCTGATCCATTCCCCCTCTGCCCCACTTCCCCTCTGCTCCATTCCCCCGCCTCTGCTCCATTCCCGTCCTCTGCCCCATTCCCCCTCCTCTGCCCCATTCCCCCTCCTCTGCCCCATTCTCCCTCCTCTGCCCCATTCTCCTTCTGCTCCAATCACCCTCTGGTCCATTGCCGCGCTGCTCCATTCCCTCTCTGCTCCATTACCCCTCCTCTGCTCCAATCCCCCCCCTTTGCACCATTCCCGCTCTGCTCTATTCGCCCTCTGCTCCTGTCCCCCTCCTCTGCTCCACTCCCCCCCTGCTCCACACCCCCCCTGCTCCACTCCCCCCCTGCTCCACTCCCCCCCTGCTCCACTCCCCCCCCAGCTCCACTCCCCCCCCCCCGCTCCACCCCCCCCCTGCTCCACTCCCCCCCCTGCTCCACTCCCCCCCTGCTCCACTCCCCCTCTGCTCCTCTCCCCCTCTGCTCCATTCTCCCCACTACTCCATTCCCCCCCTGATCCATTCCCCCTCTGATCCATTCCTCCTCTGATCGATTCCCCCTCTGCTCCATTCTCCCTCTGCTCCAATCCACCTGTGCTCCACTTCCCCTCTGCTCCAATCCACCTCTGCTCCATTCCCCCTCTGCTCCATTTCCCCTCTGCTCCATTCCTCCTCTGCTCCATTCCCACTCGGCACCATTCCCCCTCGGCTCCATTCCCCCTCCTCTGCTCCATTCTCCCTCTGCTCCATTCCCCCTCTGCTCCATTATTCCTCTGCTCCATTCTCCCTCTGCTCCAATCCCCCTCTGCACCATTCCCTCTCTGCTCCATTCCCCCTTCTGCTCCATTCCCCCTCCTCTGCTCCAATCCCCCTCTGCAGCATTCCCCCTCTGCTCTATTCCCCCTCTGCTGCAGTCCCCCTCCTCTGCTCCAGTCTCCCTCTACTCCTTTCCCCCCTCTGCACTATTAACCCCCCCCTCTGTACCATTACCCCGATGCTCCATTCCCCCTCCGCTCCATTCCCCCTCCTCTGCTCCAGTCTCCCTCTGCTCCTTCCCCCCCCCCCCCTCGGCACCTTTACCCCCCCTCTGCACCATTCCCCCTCTGCTCCACTCCCCCTCTACTCCATTCCTACTCTGCTCCATTCCCCCTCTGCTCCATTTCCCCTCTGCTCCATTCCCCCTCTGCTCCATTCCCCCTCGGCTCCATTCCCCCTCGTCTCCATTCCCCCTCCTCTGCTCCAGTCTCCCTCTGCTCCATTCTCCCTCTGCTCCATTCCCCCTCTGCTCCATTATCCCTCTGCTCCATTCTCCCTCTGCTCCAATCCCCCTCTGCACCATTCCCTCTCTGCTCCATTCCCCCTTCTGCTCCATTCCCCCTCCTCTGCTCCAATCCCCCTCTGCACCATTCCCCCTCTGCTCTATTCCCCCTCTGCTCCAGGCCCCCTCCTCTGCTCCAGTCTCCCTCTACTCCTTTCCCCCCTCTGCACTATTAACCCCCCCTCTGCACCATTACCCCGATGGTCCATTCCCCCTCTGCTCCATTACCCCCCCTCTGCACCATTCCCCCTCTGCTCCACTCCCCCTCTACTCCATTCCTACTCTGCTCCATTCCCCCTCTGCTCCATTTCCCCTCTGCTCCTTTCCCCCGCTGCTCCACCCCCCCTGCTCCATTTCCCCTCTTCTCCATTCCAACCCTCTGCTCCATTCCCCCTCCTCTGCTCCATTCCCCCTCCTCTGCTCCATTCCCCCTCTGCCCCATTCCCCCTCTGCCCCATTCCCCCTCTGCCCCATTCCCCCTCATCTGCCCCATGCCCCCTCCTCTGCTCCATTCCCCCTCTGCTCCATTCTCCCTCTGCTCCATTCCCCCTCTGCCCCATTCCCCCTCCTCTGCCCCATTCCCCATCCTCTGCTCCAATCCCCCTCTGCTGCATTCCCCCTCTGCTCCATTCCCCCTCTGCCCTATTCTCCCTCTGCTCCATTCCCCCTCCTCTGCCCCATTCCCACTCCTCTGCCCCATTCCCCGTCTGCTCCATTCCACCTGTGCTCCATTCCCCCCGTGCTCCATTCCCCCCTGTGCTCCATTCCCCCTCTGCTCCATTCCCCCTCTGCTCCATTCCCCCTCTGCTCCATTCCCTCTCTGCTCCATTCCCCCTCTGCTCCATTCCCCCTCTGCTCCAATCCACATCTGCTCCATTCCCCCTCGGCTCCATTCCCCCTCTGCTCCATTCTCCCTCTGCTCCAATCCCCGTCTGCACCATTCCCTGTTAGCTCTATTCCCCCTTCTGCTCCATTCCCCCTCCTCTGCTCCAATCCCCCTCTGCACCATTCCCCCTCTGCTCTATTCCCCCTCTGCTCCATTCCCCCTCCTCTGCTCCATTCCCCCTCCTCTGCTCCACTCCCCCTCCTCTGCTCCATTCCCACTCCTCTGCTCCATTCTCCCTCTGGCCCATTCCCCCTCTGCCCCACTCCCCCTCTGCCCCACTCCCCCTCTGCTCCACTCCCCCTCTGCTCCATTCCCCCTCTGCTCAATTTCCCCGCTGCTCCATTCCCCCTCTGCACCATTCTCCCTCTGCTCCATTCTCCCTCTGCTCCATTCTCCCTCTGCTCCTTTCCCCCTCCTCTGCCCCATTCCCCCTAAGCCCCATTCCCACTGTGCTCCATTCCCCCCGTGCTCCATTCCCCCCGTGCTCCATGCCACCTCTGCTCCATTCCCCCTCTGCTCCATTCCCCCTCTGCTCCATTCCCCCTCTGATCCATTCCCCCTCTGATCCATTCCCCCTCTGCCCCACTTCCCCTCTGCTCCATTCCCCCGCCTCTGCTCCATTCCCGTCCTCTGCCCAATTCCCCCTCCTCTGCCCCATTCCCCCTCCTCTGCCCCATTCTCCCTCCTCTGCCCCATTCTCCTTCTGCTCCAATCACCCTCTGGTCCATTGCCGCGCTGCTCCATTCCCTCTCTGCTCCATTCCCCCTCCTCTGCTCCAATCCCCCCCCTTTGCACCATTCCCGCTCTGCTCTATTCGCCCTCTGCTCCTGTCCCCCTCCTCTGCTCCAGTCTCCCTCTGCTCCTCCCCCCCCCCCCCTCAGCACCATTACCCACCCCCCTGCTCCACTCCCCCCCTGCTCCACACCCCCCCTGCTCCACTCCCCCCCTGCTCCACTCCCCCCCTGCTCCACTCCCCCCCCAGCTCCACTCCCCCCCCCGCTCCACCCCCCCCCCGCTCCTCTCCCCCCCCTGCTCCACTCCCCCCTGCTCCACTCCCCACCTGCTCTACTCCCCCCTCCTCCACTCCCCCTCTGCTCCACTCCCCCTCTGCTCCTCTCCCCCTCTGCTCCATTCTCCCCTCTACTCCATTCCCCCCCTGATCCATTCCCCCTCTGATCCATTCCTCCTCTGATCGATTCCCCCTCTGCTCCATTCTCCCTCTGCTCCAATCCACCTGTGCTCCACTTCCCCTCTGCTCCAATCCACATCTGCTCCATTCCCCCTCGGCTCCATTCCCCCTCTGCTCCATTCTCCCTCTGCTCCAATCCCCGTCTGCACCATTCCCTGTTAGCTCTATTCCCCCTTCTGCTCCATTCCCCCTCCTCTGCTCCAATCCCCCTCTGCACCATTCCCCCTCTGCTCTATTCCCCCTCTGCTCCATTCCCCCTCCTCTGCTCCATTCCCCCTCCTCTGCTCCACTCCCCCTCCTCTGCTCCATTCCCACTCCTCTGCTCCATTCCCCCTCTGCCCCATTCCCCCTCCTCTGCCCCATTCCCCATCCTCTGCTCCAATCCACCTCTGCTGCATTCCCCCTCTGCTCCATTCCCCCTCTGCCCTATTCTCCCTCTGCTCCATTCCCCCTCCTCTGCCCCATTCCCACTCCTCTGCCCCATTCCCCGTCTGCTCCATTCCACCTGTGCTCCATTCCCCCCGTGCTCCATTCCCCCCTGTGCTCCATTCCCCCTCTGCTCCATTCCCCCTCTGCTCCATTCCCCCTCTGCTCCATTCCCCCTCTGCTCCATTCCCTCTCTGCTCCATTCCCCCTCTGCTCCATTCCCCCTCTGCTCCAATCCACATCTGCTCCATTCCCCCTCGGCTCCATTCCCCCTCTGCTCCATTCTCCCTCTGCTCCAATCCCCGTCTGCACCATTCCCTGTTAGCTCTATTCCCCCTTCTGCTCCATTCCCCCTCCTCTGCTCCAATCCCCCTCTGCACCATTCCCCCTCTGCTCTATTCCCCCTCTGCTCCATTCCCCCTCCTCTGCTCCATTCCCCCTCCTCTGCTCCACTCCCCCTCCTCTGCTCCATTCCCACTCCTCTGCTCCATTCTCCCTCTGGCCCATTCCCCCTCTGCCCCACTCCCCCTCTGCCCCACTCCCCCTCTGCTCCACTCCCCCTCTGCTCCACTCCCCCTCTGCTCCATTCCCCCTCTGCTCAATTTCCCCGCTGCTCCATTCCCCCTCTGCACCATTCTCCCTCTGCTCCATTCTCCCTCTGCTCCATTCTCCCTCTGCTCCTTTCCCCCTCCTCTGCCCCATTCCCCCTATGCCCCATTCCCACTGTGCTCCATTCCCCCCGTGCTCCATTCCCCCCGTGCTCCATGCCACCTCTGCTCCATTCCCCCTCTGCTCCATTCCCCCTCTGCTCCATTCCCCCTCTGATCCATTCCCCCTCTGATCCATTCCCCCTCTGCCCCACTTCCCCTCTGCTCCATTCCCCCGCCTCTGCTCCATTCCCGTCCTCTGCCCAATTCCCCCTCCTCTGCCCCATTCCCCCTCCTCTGCCCCATTCTCCCTCCTCTGCCCCATTCTCCTTCTGCTCCAATCACCCTCTGGTCCATTGCCGCGCTGCTCCATTCCCTCTCTGCTCCATTCCCCCTCCTCTGCTCCAATCCCCCCCCTTTGCACCATTCCCGCTCTGCTCTATTCGCCCTCTGCTCCTGTCCCCCTCCTCTGCTCCAGTCTCCCTCTGCTCCTCCCCCCCCCCCCTCAGCACCATTACCCACCCCCCTGCTCCACTCCCCCCCTGCTCCACACCCCCCCTGCTCCACTCCCCCCCTGCTCCACTCCCCCCCTGCTCCACTCCCCCCCCAGCTCCACTCCCCCCCCCCGCTCCACCCCCCCCCCCTGCTCCACTCCCCCCCCGCTCCACTCCCCCCCTGCTCCACTCCCCACCTGCTCTACTCCCCCCTCCTCCACTCCCCCTCTGCTCCACTCCCCCTCTGCTCCTCTCCCCCTCTGCTCCATTCTCCCCTCTACTCCATTCCCCCCCTGATCCATTCCCCCTCTGATCCATTCCTCCTCTGATCGATTCCCCCTCTGCTCCATTCTCCCTCTGCTCCAATCCACCTGTGCTCCACTTCCCCTCTGCTCCAATCCACATCTGCTCCATTCCCCCTCGGCTCCATTCCCCCTCTGCTCCATTCTCCCTCTGCTCCAATCCCCGTCTGCACCATTCCCTGTTAGCTCTATTCCCCCTTCTGCTCCATTCCCCCTCCTCTGCTCCAATCCCCCTCTGCACCATTCCCCCTCTGCTCTATTCCCCCTCTGCTCCATTCCCCCTCCTCTGCTCCATTCCCCCTCCTCTGCTCCACTCCCCCTCCTCTGCTCCATTCCCACTCCTCTGCTCCATTCTCCCTCTGGCCCATTCCCCCTCTGCCCCACTCCCCCTCTGCCCCACTCCCCCTCTGCTCCACTCCCCCTCTGCTCCATTCCCCCTCTGCTCAATTTCCCCGCTGCTCCATTCCCCCTCTGCACCATTCTCCCTCTGCTCCATTCTCCCTCTGCTCCATTCTCCCTCTGCTCCTTTCCCCCTCCTCTGCCCCATTCCCCCTATGCCCCATTCCCACTGTGCTCCATTCCCCCCGTGCTCCATTCCCCCCGTGCTCCATGCCACCTCTGCTCCATTCCCCCTCTGCTCCATTCCCCCTCTGCTCCATTCCCCCTCTGATCCATTCCCCCTCTGATCCATTCCCCCTCTGCCCCACTTCCCCTCTGCTCCATTCCCCCGCCTCTGCTCCATTCCCGTCCTCTGCCCCATTCCCCCTCCTCTGCCCCATTCCCCCTCCTCTGCCCCATTCTCCCTCCTCTGCCCCATTCTCCTTCTGCTCCAATCACCCTCTGGTCCATTGCCGCGCTGCTCCATTCCCTGTCTGCTCCATTCCCCCTCCTCTGCTCCAATCCCCCCCCTTTGCACCATTCCCGCTCTGCTCTATTCGCCCTCTGCTCCTGTCCCCCTCCTCTGCTCCAGTCTCCCTCTGCTCCTTCCCCCCGCCCCTCAGCACCATTACCCACCCCCCTGCTCCACTCCCCCCCTGCTCCACACCCCCCCTGCTCCACTCCCCCCTGCTCCACTCCCCCCCTGCTCCACTCCCCCCCCAGCTCCACTCCCCCCCCCCGCTCCACCCCCCCCTGCTCCACTCCCCCCCCTGCTCCACTCCCCCCCTGCTCCACTCCCCCTCTGCTCCTCTCCCCCTCTGCTCCATTCTCCCCTCTACTCCATTCCCCCCCTGATCCATTCCCCCTCTGATCCATTCCTCCTCTGATCGATTCCCCCTCTGCTCCATTCTCCCTCTGCTCCAATCCACCTGTGCTCCACTTCCCCTCTGCTCCAATCCACCTCTGCTCCATTCCCCCTCTGCTCCATTTCCCCTCTGCTCCATTCCTCCTCTGCTCCATTCCCACTCGGCACCATTCCCCCTCGGCTCCATTCCCCCTCCTCTGCTCCATTCTCCCTCTGCTCCATTCCCCCTCTGCTCCATTATTCCTCTGCTCCATTCTCCCTCTGCTCCAATCCCCCTCTGCACCATTCCCTCTCTGCTCCATTCCCCCTTCTGCTCCATTCCCCCTCCTCTGCTCCAATCCCCCTCTGCAGCATTCCCCCTCTGCTCTATTCCCCCTCTGCTCCAGTCCCCCTCCTCTGCTCCAGTCTCCCTCTACTCCTTTCCCCCCTCTGCACTATTAACCCCCCCCTCTGTACCATTACCCCGATGCTCCATTCCCCCTCCGCTCCATTCCCCCTCCTCTGCTCCAGTCTCCCTCTGCTCCTTCCCCCCCCCCCCTCGGCACCTTTACCCCCCCTCTGCACCATTCCCCCTCTGCTCCACTCCCCCTCTACTCCATTCCTACTCTGCTCCATTCCCCCTCTGCTCCATTTCCCCTCTGCTCCTTTCCCACTCTGCTCCACCCCCCCCTGCTCCATTCCCCCTCTTCTCCATTCCCACCCTCTGCTCCATTCCCCCTCCTCTGCTCCATTCCCCCTCCTCTGCTCCAGTCCCACTCCTCCGCTCCATTCCCACTCCTCTGCTCCATTCTCCCTCTGCCCCATTCCCCATCCTCTGCCCCATTCGCCCTACTCTGCTCCATTCCCCCTATGCTCCATAACCCACCCTCTGCTCCATTCCCCCTCTGCTCCACTTCCCCTCTGCTCCATTCCCCCTCTGCACCATACCCCCTCGGCTCCATTCCCCCTCCTCTGCTCCATTCTCTCTCTGCTCCATTCCCCCTCTGCTCCATTCCCCCTCTGCCCCATTCCCCCTCTGCCCCATTACCCCTCCTCTGCCCCATTCCCCCTCCTCTGCCCCATTCCCCCTCCTCTGCTCCATTCCCCCTCTGCTCCATTCTCCCTCTGCTCCACTCCCCCTCTGCTCCACTCCCCCTCTGCTCCACTCCCACTCTGCTCCACTCCCCCTCTGCTCCATTCGCCCCTCTACTCCATTCCCCCCCCCTGATCCATTCCCCCTCTGATCCATTCCTCCTCTGATCGATTCCCCCTCTGCTCCATTCTCCCTCTGCTCCAATCCACCTGTGCTCCACTTCCCCTCTGCTCCAATCCACCTCTGCTCCATTCCCCCTCTGCTCCATTTCCCCTCTGCTCCATTCCTCCTCTGCTCCATTCCCCCTCGACTCCATTCCCCCTCGGCTCCATTCCCCCTCCTCTGCTCCATTCTCCCTCTGCTCCATTCCCCATCTGCTCCATTATCCCTCTGCTCCATTCTCCCTCTGCTCCAATCCCCCTCTGCACTATTCCCTCTCTGCTCCATTCCCCCTTCTGCTCCATTCCCCCTCCTCTGCTCCATTCCCTCTCTGCACCATTCCCCCTCTGCTCTATTCCCCCTCTGCTCCAGTCCCCCTCCTCGGCTCCAGTCTCACTCTACTCCTTTCCCCCCTCTGCACTATTAACCCCCCCCCTCTGTACCATTTCCCCGATGCTCCATTCCCGCTCTGCTCCATTCCCCCTCCTCTGCTCCAGTCTCCCTCTGCTCCTCCCCCCCCCTCGGCACCATTACACCCCCTCTGCACCATTCCCCCTCTGCTCCACTCCCCCTCTACTCCATTCCTACTCTGCTCCATTCCCCCTCTGCTCCATTTCCCCTCTGCTCCTTTCCCCCTCTGCTGCATTCTCCCTCTGCTCCATTCCCCCTCTGCTCCATTCCCCCTCTGCTCCATTCCCCCTCCTCTGCTCCAAACCCCCTCTGCACCATTCCCCCTCTGCTCCATTCCCCCTCTGCTGCATTCTCCCTCTGCTCCTTTCCCTCCCTCTGCACCATTACCCCGCCTCTTCACCATTACCCGTGTGCTCCATTTCCCCTCTGCTCCATTCCCCCTCGGCTCCATTCCCCCTCCTCTGCTCCATTCCCCCTCTGCTCCATTTCCCCTCTGCTCCATTTCCCCTCTACTCCATTCCCCATCGGCTCCATTCCCCTCCTCTGCTCCATTCCCCCTCTGCTCCATTCCCCCTCTGCTCCATTCCCCCTCTGCTCCATTCCCCCTCTGCTCCAATCCACCTGTGCTCCACTTCCCCTCTGCTCCAATCCACCTCTGCTCCATCCCCCACTGCTCCATTCCCCCTCTGCTCCATTCTCCCTCTGCTCCATTCCCCCTCCTCTGCCCCATTCGCACTCCTCTGCCCCATTCCCCCTGTGCTCCATTCCCCCTGTGCTCCATTCCCCCGTGCTCCATTCCCCCCGTGCTCCATTCATCCTCTGCTTCATTCCCCCTCTGCTCCATTCCCACTCTGCTCCATTCCCCCTCTGCTCCATTCCCCCTCTGATCCATTCCCCCTCTGATCCATTCCCCCTCTGATCCATTCCCCCTCTGATCCATTCCCCCTCTGCCCCACTTCCCCTCTGCTCCATTCCCCCTCGGCTCCATTCCCCCGCCTCTGCTCCATTCCCCCTCTGCTCCATTCCCCCTCCTCTGCCCCATTCCCCCTCCTCTGCCCCATTCTCCCTCTGCTCCAATCACCCTCTGGTCCATTGCCGCGCTGCTCCATTCCCTCTCTGCTCCATTCCCCCTCCTCTGCTCCAATCCCCCCCCCTCTGCACCATTCCCCCTCTGCTCTATTCGCCCTCTGCTCCTGTCCCCCTCCTCTGCTCCAGTCTCCCTCTGCTCCTTCCCCCCCCCTCGGCACCATTACCCCCCCCCCCCCCTGCTCCACACCCCCTTTGCTCCACTCCCCCCCTGCTCCACTCCCCCCATGCTCCACTCCCCCCCTGCTCCACTCCCACCCCCTGCTCCACTCCCCCCCCTGCTCCACTCCCCCCCTGCTCAACTCCCCCCTGCTCTACTCCCCCCTGCTCCACTCCCCCTCTTCTCCACTCCCCCTCTGCTCATCTCCCCCTCTGCTACACTCCCACTCTGCTCCACTCCCCCTCTGCTCCATTCTCCCCTCTACTCCATTCCCCCCCTGATTCTTTCCCACTCTGATCCATTCCTCCTCTGATCGATTCCCCCTCTGCTCCATTCTCCCTCTGCTCCAATCCACCTGTGCTCCACTTCCCCTCTGCTCCAATCCACCTCTGCTCCATTCCCCCTCTGCTCCATTTCCCCTCTGCTCCATTCCTCCTCTGCTCCATTCCCCCTCGGCTCCATTCCCCCTCCTCTGCTCCATTCTCCCTCTGCTCCATTCCCCCTCTGCTCCATTATTCCGCTGCTCCATTCTCCCTCTGCTCCAATCCCCCTCTGCACCATTCCCTCTCTGCTCCATTCCCCCTTCTGCTCCATCCCCCCTCCTCTGCTCCAATCCCCCTCTGCACCATTCCCCCTCTGCACCATTCCCCCTCTGCTCTATTCCCCCTCTGCTCCAGTCCCCCTCCTCTGCTCCAGTCTCCCTCTACTCCTTTCCCCCCTCTGCACTATTAACCCCCCCCTCTGTACCATTACCCCGATACTTCATTCCCCCTCTGCTCCATTCCCCCTCCTCTGCTCCAGTCTCCATCTGCTCCTTCCCCCCCCCCCCTCGGCACCATTACCCCCCCTCTGCACCATTCCCCCTCTGCTCCACTCCCCCTCTACTCCATTCCCACTCTGCTCCATTCCCCCTCTGCTCCATTTCCCCTCTGCTCCTTACCCCCTCTGCTCCACCCCCCCCCCCCCTGCTCCATTCCCCCTCTTCTCCATTCCCACCCTCTGCTCCATTCCCCCTCTGCTCCATTTCCCCTCTGCTCCATTCCTCCTCTGCTCCATTCCCCCTCGGCTCCATTCCCCCTCCTCTGCTCCGTTCTCCCTCTGCTCCATTCCCCCTCTGCTCCATTATCCCTCTGCTCCATTCTCTCTCTGCTCCAATCCCCCTCTGCACCATTCCCTCTCTGCTCCATTCCCCCTTCTGCTCCATTCCCCCTCCTCTGCTCCAATCCCCCTCTGCACCATTCCCCCTCTGCTCTATTCCCCCTCTGCTCCAGTCTCCCTCTATTCCTTTCCCCCCTCTGCACTATTAACCACCCCCCCCCTCTGTACCATTTCCCCGATGCTCCATTCCCGCTCTGCTCCATTCCCCCTCCTCTGCTCCAGTCTCCCTCTGCTCCTTCCCCCCCCCTGGCACCATAACCCCCCCCCTCTGCACCATTCCCCCTCTGCTCCACTCCCCCTCTACTCCATTCCTACTCTGCTCCATTCCCCCTCTGCTCCATTTCCCCTCAGCTCCTTTCCCCCTCTGCTCCATTCCCCCTCTGCTCCATTATTCCGCTGCTCCATTCTCCCTCTGCTCCAATCCCCCTCTGCACCATTCTCCCCTCTACTCCATTCCCCCCCTGATTCTTTCCCACTCTGATCCATTCCTCCTCTGATCGATTCCACCTCTGCTCCATTCCCCCTCTGCTCCATTTCCCCTCTGCTCCATTCCTCCTCTGCTCCATTCCCCCTCGGCTCCATTCCCCCTCCTCTGCTCCATTCTCCCTCTGCTCCATTCCCCCTCTGCTCCATTATTCCGCTGCTCCATTCTCCCTCTGCTCCAATCCCCCTCTGCACCATTCCCTCTCTGCTCCATTCCCCCTTCTGCTCCATCCCCCCTCCTCTGCTCCAATCCCCCTCTGCACCATTCCCCCTCTGCACCATTCCCCCTCTGCTCTATTCCCCCTCTGCTCCAGTCCCCCTCCTCTGCTCCAGTCTCCCTCTACTCCTTTCCCCCCTCTGCACTATTAACCCCCCCCTCTGTACCATTACCCCGATACTTCATTCCCCCTCTGCTCCATTCCCCCTCCTCTGCTCCAGTCTCCATCTGCTCCTTCCCCCCCCCCCCCCCTCGGCACCATTACCCCCCCTCTGCACCATTCCCCCTCTGCTCCACTCCCCCTCTACTCCATTCCCACTCTGCTCCATTCCCCCTCTGCTCCATTTCCCCTCTGCTCCTTACCCCCTCTGCTCCACCCCCCCCCCCCCTGCTCCATTCCCCCTCTTCTCCATTCCCACCCTCTGCTCCATTCCCCCTCTGCTCCATTTCCCCTCTGCTCCATTCCTCCTCTGCTCCATTCCCCCTCGGCTCCATTCCCCCTCCTCTGCTCCGTTCTCCCTCTGCTCCATTCCCCCTCTGCTCCATTATCCCTCTGCTCCATTCTCTCTCTGCTCCAATCCCCCTCTGCACCATTCCCTCTCTGCTCCATTCCCCCTTCTGCTCCATTCCCCCTCCTCTGCTCCAATCCCCCTCTGCACCATTCCCCCTCTGCTCTATTCCCCCTCTGCTCCAGTCTCCCTCTATTCCTTTCCCCCCTCTGCACTATTAACCACCCCCCCCCTCTGTACCATTTCCCCGATGCTCCATTCCCGCTCTGCTCCATTCCCCCTCCTCTGCTCCAGTCTCCCTCTGCTCCTTCCCCCCCCCTGGCACCATTACCCCCCCCCTCTGCACCATTCCCCCTCTGCTCCACTCCCCCTCTACTCCATTCCTACTCTGCTCCATTCCCCCTCTGCTCCATTTCCCCTCAGCTCCTTTCCCCCTCTGCTCCACCCCCCCTGCTCCATTTCCCCTCTTCTCCATTCCCACCCTCTGCTCCATTCCCCCTCATCTGCTCCATTCCCCCTCCTCTGCTCCATTCCCACTCCTCCGCTCCATTCCCACTCCTCTGCTCCATTCTCCCTCTGCCCCATTCCCCATCCTCTGCCCCATTCCCCCTCCTCTGCTCCATTCCCCCTATGCTCCATTCTCCCTCTGCTCCAATCCACCTGTGCTCCATTTCCCCTCTGATCCATTCCCCCTCTGCTCCATTCCCGCTTGGCTCCATTCCACCTCGGCTCCATTCCCCCTCGGCTCCATTCCCCCTCTGCTCCAATCCCCCTCTGCACCATTCCCTCTCTGCTCCATTCCCCCTTCTGCTCCATTCCCCCTCCTCTGCTCCAATCCCCCTCTGCACCATTCCCTCTCTGCTCTATTCCCCCTCTGCTCCATTCCCTCTCTGCTCTATTCCCCCTCTGCTCCAGTCCCCCTCCTCTGCTCCAGTCTCCCTCTACTCCTTTAACCCCCTCTGCACCATTAACCCGATGCTCCATTCCCCCTGCTCCATTTCCCCTCTGATCCATTCCCCCTCTGCTCCATTCCCGCTTGGCTCCATTCCACCTCGGCTCCATTCCCCCTCGGCTCCATTCCCCCTCTGCTCCCATCCCCCTCTGCACCATTCCCTCTCTGCTCCATTCCCCCTTCTGCTCCATTCCCCCTCCTCTGCTCCAATCCCCCTCTGCACCATTCCCTCTCTGCTCTATTCCCCCTCTGCTCCATTCCCTCTCTGCTCTATTCCCCCTCTGCTCCAGTCCCCCTCCTCTGCTCCAGTCTCCCTCTACTCCTTTAACCCCCTCTGCACCATTAACCCGATGCTCCATTCCCCCTGCTCTCCTCCAGTCTTCCTCTGCTCCTTCCTCCCCCCCCTCGGCACCATTACCCCCCCCCTCTGCACCTTTCCCCCTCTGCTTCACTCCCCCTCTACTCCATTCCCCCTCTGTTCCATTTCCCCTCTGCTCCTTTCCCCGTCTGCTCCACCCCCCCGTCTGCTCCATTCCCCATCTGCTCCATTCCCCCTCTGCTCCATTCTCCCTCTGCTCCAATCCACCTGTGCTCCACTTCCCCTATGCTCCATTCCCCCTCTGCACCATTCCCCCTCGGCTCCATTCCCCCTCCTCTGCTCCATTCTCTCTCTGCTCCATTCCCCTCTGCTCCATTCCCACTCTGCTCCATTCTCCCTCCTCTGCCCCATTCCCCCTCCTCTTCCCCATTCCCCCTCCTCTGCCCCATTCCCCCTCCTCTGCTCCATTCCCCCTCCTCTGCTCCATTCCCCCTCTGCTCCATTCTCCCTCTGCTCCATTCTCCCTCTGCTCCAATCCCCCTCTGCTCCATTCCCCCTCTGCTCCATTCCTCCTCCTCTGCTCCGAACATTCCCCCTCGAACATTCCCCCTCGGCTCCATTCCCCCTCCTCTGCTCCATTCCCCTTCTGCTCCATTTCCCCTCTGCTCCATTTCCCCTCTACTCCATTCCTCATCGGCTCCATTCCCCCTCCTCTGCTCCATTCTCCCTCTGCTCCAATCCCCCTCTGCTCTATTCCCCATCTACTCCACTCTCCCTCTGCTCCATTCCCCCTCTGCTCCATTCCCCCTCTGCTCCATTCCCCCTCTGCTCCAATCCACCTGTGCTCCACTTCCCCTCTGCTCCAATCCACCTCTGCTCCATTCCCCCTCTGCTCCATTCTCCCTCTGCTCCATTCCCCCTCCTTTGCCCCATTCCCACTCCTCTGCCCCATTCCCCCTGTGCTCCATTTCCCCCGTGCTCCATTCCCCCTCTGCTTCATTCCCCCTCTGCTCCATTCCCCCGCTGTTCCATTCCCCCTCTGATCCAATCCCCCTCTGATCCATTCCCCCTCTGCCCCACTTCCCCTCTGCTCCAATCCACATCTGCTCCGTTCCCCCTCGGCTCCATTCCCCCTCGGCTCCATTCCCCCTCGGCTCCATTCCCCCGCCTCTGCTCCATTCCTCCTCTGCTCCATTCCCCCTCCTCTGCCCCATTCCCCCTCCTCTGCCCCATTCCACCTCCTCTGCCCCATTCTCCCTCTGCTCCAATCACCCTCTGGTCCATTGTCGCGCTGCTCCATTCCCTCTCTGCTCCATTCCCCATCCTCTGCTCCAATCCCCCCCCTCTGCACCATTCCCCCTCTGCTCTATTCCCCCTCTGCTCCTGTCCCCCTCCTCTGCTCCAGTCTCCCTCTGCTCCTTCCCCCCCCTCGGCAGCATTACCCCCCCCCCTGCTCCACTCCCCCTCTGCTCCACTCCCCCCCTGCTCCACTCCCCCCCTGCTCCACTCCCCCCCCTGCTCCACTCCCCCCCTGCTCCACTCCCCCCTGCTCCACTCCCCCCATGCTCCACTCCCCCCCTGCTCTATTCCCCCCCAGCTCCACTCCCCCTCTGCTCCACTCCCCCTCTGCTCCACTCCCCCTCTGCTCCATTCTCCCCCTCTGCTCCATTCTCCCCTCTACTCCATTCCCCCTCTGATCCATTCCCCCTCTAATCCATTCCCCCTCTAATCCATTCCCCCTCTGCTCCAGTCCACCTGTGCTCCACTTCCCCTCTGCTCCAATACACCTCTGCTCCATTCCCCCTCTGCTCCATTTCCCCTCTGCTCCATTCCCCCACTGCTCCATTCCCCCTCGGCTCCATTCCCCCTCGGCTCCATTCCCCCTCCTCTGCTCCAGTCTCCCTCTGCTCCATTCTCCCTCTGCTCCATTCCCCCTCTGCTCCATTATCCCTCTGCTCCATTCTCCCTCTGCTCCAATCCCCCTCTGCACCATTCCCTCTCTGCTCCATTCCCGCTTCTGCTCCATTCCCCCTCCTCTGCTCCAATCCCCCTCTGCACCATTACCCCGATGGTCCATTCCCCCTCTGCTCCATTACCCCCCCTCTGCACCATTCCCCCTCTGCTCCACTCCCCCTCTACTCCATTCCTACTCTGCTCCATTCCCCCTCTGCTCCATTTCCCCTCTGCTCCTTTCCCCCGCTGCTCCACCCCCCCTGCTCCATTTCCCCTCTTCTCCATTCCAACCCTCTGCTCCATTCCCCCTCCTCTGCTCCATTCCCCCTCCTCTGCTCCATTCCCCCTCTGCCCCATTCCCCCTCTGCCCCATTCCCCCTCATCTGCCCCATGCCCCCTCCTCTGCTCCATTCCCCCTCTGCTCCATTCTCCCTCTGCTCCATTCCCCCTCTGCCCCATTCCCCCTCCTCTGCCCCATTCCCCATCCTCTGCTCCAATCCCCCTCTGCTGCATTCCCCCTCTGCTCCATTCCCCCTCTGCCCTATTCTCCCTCTGCTCCATTCCCCCTCCTCTGCCCCATTCCCACTCCTCTGCCCCATTCCCCGTCTGCTCCATTCCACCTGTGCTCCATTCCCCCCGTGCTCCATTCCCCCCTGTGCTCCATTCCCCCTCTGCTCCATTCCCCCTCTGCTCCATTCCCCCTCTGCTCCATTCCCTCTCTGCTCCATTCCCCCTCTGCTCCATTCCCCCTCTGCTCCAATCCACATCTGCTCCATTCCCCCTCGGCTCCATTCCCCCTCTGCTCCATTCTCCCTCTGCTCCAATCCCCGTCTGCACCATTCCCTGTTAGCTCTATTCCCCCTTCTGCTCCATTCCCCCTCCTCTGCTCCAATCCCCCTCTGCACCATTCCCCCTCTGCTCTATTCCCCCTCTGCTCCATTCCCCCTCCTCTGCTCCATTCCCCCTCCTCTGCCCCACTCCCCCTCCTCTGCTCCATTCCCACTCCTCTGCTCCATTCTCCCTCTGGCCCATTCCCCCTCTGCCCCACTCCCCCTCTGCCCCACTCCCCCTCTGCTCCACTCCCCCTCTGCTCCATTCCCCCTCTGCTCAATTTCCCTGCTGCTCCATTCCCCCTCTGCACCATTCTCCCTCTGCTCCATTCTCCCTCTGCTCCATTCTCCCTCTGCTCCTTTCCCCCTCCTCTGCCCCATTCCCCCTATGCCCCATTCCCACTGTGCTCAATTCCCCCCGTGCTCCATTCCCCCCGTGCTCCATGCCACCTCTGCTCCATTCCCCCTCTGCTCCATTCCCCCTCTGCTCCATTCCCCCTCTGATCCATTCCCCCTCTGATCCATTCCCCCTCTGCCCCACTTCCCCTCTGCTCCATTCCCCCGCCTCTGCTCCATTCCCCTCCTCTGCCCCATTCCCCCTCCTCTGCTCCATTCCCCCTCTGCTCCATTCTCCCTCTGCTCCACTCCCCCTCTGCTCCACTCCCCCTCTGCTCCACTCCCACTCTGCTCCACTCCCCCTCTGCTCCATTCGCCCCTCTACTCCATTCCCCCCCCCTGATCCATTCCCCCTCTGATCCATTCCTCCTCTGATCGATTCCCCCTCTGCTCCATTCTCCCTCTGCTCCAATCCACCTGTGCTCCACTTCCCCTCTGCTCCAATCCACCTCTGCTCCATTCCCCCTCTGCTCCATTTCCCCTCTGCTCCATTCCTCCTCTGCTCCATTCCCCCTCGACTCCATTCCCCCTCGGCTCCATTCCCCCTCCTCTGCTCCATTCTCCCTCTGCTCCATTCCCCATCTGCTCCATTATCCCTCTGCTCCATTCTCCCTCTGCTCCAATCCCCCTCTGCACTATTCCCTCTCTGCTCCATTCCCCCTTCTGCTCCATTCCCCCTCCTCTGCTCCATTCCCTCTCTGCACCATTCCCCCTCTGCTCTATTCCCCCTCTGCTCCAGTCCCCCTCCTCGGCTCCAGTCTCACTCTACTCCTTTCCCCCCTCTGCACTATTAACCCCCCCCCTCTGTACCATTTCCCCGATGCTCCATTCCCGCTCTGCTCCATTCCCCCTCCTCTGCTCCAGTCTCCCTCTGCTCCTCCCCCCCCCTCGGCACCATTACACCCCCTCTGCACCATTCCCCCTCTGCTCCACTCCCCCTCTACTCCATTCCTACTCTGCTCCATTCCCCCTCTGCTCCATTTCCCCTCTGCTCCTTTCCCCCTCTGCTGCATTCTCCCTCTGCTCCATTCCCCCTCTGCTCCATTCCCCCTCTGCTCCATTCCCCCTCCTCTGCTCCAAACCCCCTCTGCACCATTCCCCCTCTGCTCCATTCCCCCTCTGCTGCATTCTCCCTCTGCTCCTTTCCCTCCCTCTGCACCATTACCCCGCCTCTTCACCATTACCCGTGTGCTCCATTTCCCCTCTGCTCCATTCCCCCTCGGCTCCATTCCCCCTCCTCTGCTCCATTCCCCCTCTGCTCCATTTCCCCTCTGCTCCATTTCCCCTCTACTCCATTCCCCATCGGCTCCATTCCCCTCCTCTGCTCCATTCCCCCTCTGCTCCATTCCCCCTCTGCTCCATTCCCCCTCTGCTCCATTCCCCCTCTGCTCCAATCCACCTGTGCTCCACTTCCCCTCTGCTCCAATCCACCTCTGCTCCATCCCCCACTGCTCCATTCCCCCTCTGCTCCATTCTCCCTCTGCTCCATTCCCCCTCCTCTGCCCCATTCGCACTCCTCTGCCCCATTCCCCCTGTGCTCCATTCCCCCTGTGCTCCATTCCCCCGTGCTCCATTCCCCCCGTGCTCCATTCATCCTCTGCTTCATTCCCCCTCTGCTCCATTCCCACTCTGCTCCATTCCCCCTCTGCTCCATTCCCCCTCTGATCCATTCCCCCTCTGATCCATTCCCCCTCTGATCCATTCCCCCTCTGATCCATTCCCCCTCTGCCCCACTTCCCCTCTGCTCCATTCCCCCTCGGCTCCATTCCCCCGCCTCTGCTCCATTCCCCCTCTGCTCCATTCCCCCTCCTCTGCCCCATTCCCCCTCCTCTGCCCCATTCTCCCTCTGCTCCAATCACCCTCTGGTCCATTGCCGCGCTGCTCCATTCCCTCTCTGCTCCATTCCCCCTCCTCTGCTCCAATCCCCCCCCCTCTGCACCATTCCCCCTCTGCTCTATTCGCCCTCTGCTCCTGTCCCCCTCCTCTGCTCCAGTCTCCCTCTGCTCCTTCCCCCCCCCTCGGCACCATTACCCCCCCCCCCCCTGCTCCACACCCCCTTTGCTCCACTCCCCCCCTGCTCCACTCCCCCCATGCTCCACTCCCCCCCTGCTCCACTCCCACCCCCTGCTCCACTCCCCCCCCTGCTCCACTCCCCCCCTGCTCAACTCCCCCCTGCTCTACTCCCCCCTGCTCCACTCCCCCTCTTCTCCACTCCCCCTCTGCTCATCTCCCCCTCTGCTACACTCCCACTCTGCTCCACTCCCCCTCTGCTCCATTCTCCCCTCTACTCCATTCCCCCCCTGATTCTTTCCCACTCTGATCCATTCCTCCTCTGATCGATTCCCCCTCTGCTCCATTCTCCCTCTGCTCCAATCCACCTGTGCTCCACTTCCCCTCTGCTCCAATCCACCTCTGCTCCATTCCCCCTCTGCTCCATTTCCCCTCTGCTCCATTCCTCCTCTGCTCCATTCCCCCTCGGCTCCATTCCCCCTCCTCTGCTCCATTCTCCCTCTGCTCCATTCCCCCTCTGCTCCATTATTCCGCTGCTCCATTCTCCCTCTGCTCCAATCCCCCTCTGCACCATTCCCTCTCTGCTCCATTCCCCCTTCTGCTCCATCCCCCCTCCTCTGCTCCAATCCCCCTCTGCACCATTCCCCCTCTGCACCATTCCCCCTCTGCTCTATTCCCCCTCTGCTCCAGTCCCCCTCCTCTGCTCCAGTCTCCCTCTACTCCTTTCCCCCCTCTGCACTATTAACCCCCCCCTCTGTACCATTACCCCGATACTTCATTCCCCCTCTGCTCCATTCCCCCTCCTCTGCTCCAGTCTCCATCTGCTCCTTCCCCCCCCCCCCTCGGCACCATTACCCCCCCTCTGCACCATTCCCCCTCTGCTCCACTCCCCCTCTACTCCATTCCCACTCTGCTCCATTCCCCCTCTGCTCCATTTCCCCTCTGCTCCTTACCCCCTCTGCTCCACCCCCCCCCCCCCTGCTCCATTCCCCCTCTTCTCCATTCCCACCCTCTGCTCCATTCCCCCTCTGCTCCATTTCCCCTCTGCTCCATTCCTCCTCTGCTCCATTCCCCCTCGGCTCCATTCCCCCTCCTCTGCTCCGTTCTCCCTCTGCTCCATTCCCCCTCTGCTCCATTATCCCTCTGCTCCATTCTCTCTCTGCTCCAATCCCTCTCTGCACCATTCCCTCTCTGCTCCATTCCCCCTTCTGCTCCATTCCCCCTCCTCTGCTCCAATCCCCCTCTGCACCATTCCCCCTCTGCTCTATTCCCCCTCTGCTCCAGTCTCCCTCTATTCCTTTCCCCCCTCTGCACTATTAACCACCCCCCCCCTCTGTACCATTTCCCCGATGCTCCATTCCCGCTCTGCTCCATTCCCCCTCCTCTGCTCCAGTCTCCCTCTGCTCCTTCCCCCCCCCTGGCACCATAACCCCCCCCCTCTGCACCATTCCCCCTCTGCTCCACTCCCCCTCTACTCCATTCCTACTCTGCTCCATTCCCCCTCTGCTCCATTTCCCCTCAGCTCCTTTCCCCCTCTGCTCCATTCCCCCTCTGCTCCATTATTCCGCTGCTCCATTCTCCCTCTGCTCCAATCCCCCTCTGCACCATTCTCCCCTCTACTCCATTCCCCCCCTGATTCTTTCCCACTCTGATCCATTCCTCCTCTGATCGATTCCACCTCTGCTCCATTCCCCCTCTGCTCCATTTCCCCTCTGCTCCATTCCTCCTCTGCTCCATTCCCCCTCGGCTCCATTCCCCCTCCTCTGCTCCATTCTCCCTCTGCTCCATTCCCCCTCTGCTCCATTATTCCGCTGCTCCATTCTCCCTCTGCTCCAATCCCCCTCTGCACCATTCCCTCTCTGCTCCATTCCCCCTTCTGCTCCATCCCCCCTCCTCTGCTCCAATCCCCCTCTGCACCATTCCCCCTCTGCACCATTCCCCCTCTGCTCTATTCCCCCTCTGCTCCAGTCCCCCTCCTCTGCTCCAGTCTCCCTCTACTCCTTTCCCCCCTCTGCACTATTAACCCCCCCCTCTGTACCATTACCCCGATACTTCATTCCCCCTCTGCTCCATTCCCCCTCCTCTGCTCCAGTCTCCATCTGCTCCTTCCCCCCCCCCCCCCTCGGCACCATTACCCCCCCTCTGCACCATTCCCCCTCTGCTCCACTCCCCCTCTACTCCATTCCCACTCTGCTCCATTCCCCCTCTGCTCCATTTCCCCTCTGCTCCTTACCCCCTCTGCTCCACCCCCCCCCCCCCTGCTCCATTCCCCCTCTTCTCCATTCCCACCCTCTGCTCCATTCCCCCTCTGCTCCATTTCCCCTCTGCTCCATTCCTCCTCTGCTCCATTCCCCCTCGGCTCCATTCCCCCTCCTCTGCTCCGTTCTCCCTCTGCTCCATTCCCCCTCTGCTCCATTATCCCTCTGCTCCATTCTCTCTCTGCTCCAATCCCCCTCTGCACCATTCCCTCTCTGCTCCATTCCCCCTTCTGCTCCATTCCCCCTCCTCTGCTCCAATCCCCCTCTGCACCATTCCCCCTCTGCTCTATTCCCCCTCTGCTCCAGTCTCCCTCTATTCCTTTCCCCCCTCTGCACTATTAACCACCCCCCCCCTCTGTACCATTTCCCCGATGCTCCATTCCCGCTCTGCTCCATTCCCCCTCCTCTGCTCCAGTCTCCCTCTGCTCCTTCCCCCCCCCTGGCACCATTACCCCCCCCCCTCTGCACCATTCCCCCTCTGCTCCACTCCCCCTCTACTCCATTCCTACTCTGCTCCATTCCCCCTCTGCTCCATTTCCCCTCAGCTCCTTTCCCCCTCTGCTCCACCCCCCCTGCTCCATTTCCCCTCTTCTCCATTCCCACCCTCTGCTCCATTCCCCCTCATCTGCTCCATTCCCCCTCCTCTGCTCCATTCCCACTCCTCCGCTCCATTCCCACTCCTCTGCTCCATTCTCCCTCTGCCCCATTCCCCATCCTCTGCCCCATTCCCCCTCCTCTGCTCCATTCCCCCTATGCTCCATTCTCCCTCTGCTCCAATCCACCTGTGCTCCATTTCCCCTCTGATCCATTCCCCCTCTGCTCCATTCCCGCTTGGCTCCATTCCACCTCGGCTCCATTCCCCCTCGGCTCCATTCCCCCTCTGCTCCAATCCCCCTCTGCACCATTCCCTCTCTGCTCCATTCCCCCTTCTGCTCCATTCCCCCTCCTCTGCTCCAATCCCCCTCTGCACCATTCCCTCTCTGCTCTATTCCCCCTCTGCTCCATTCCCTCTCTGCTCTATTCCCCCTCTGCTCCAGTCCCCCTCCTCTGCTCCAGTCTCCCTCTACTCCTTTAACCCCCTCTGCACCATTAACCCGATGCTCCATTCCCCCTGCTCCATTTCCCCTCTGATCCATTCCCCCTCTGCTCCATTCCCGCTTGGCTCCATTCCACCTCGGCTCCATTCCCCCTCGGCTCCATTCCCCCTCTGCTCCCATCCCCCTCTGCACCATTCCCTCTCTGCTCCATTCCCCCTTCTGCTCCATTCCCCCTCCTCTGCTCCAATCCCCCTCTGCACCATTCCCTCTCTGCTCTATTCCCCCTCTGCTCCATTCCCTCTCTGCTCTATTCCCCCTCTGCTCCAGTCCCCCTCCTCTGCTCCAGTCTCCCTCTACTCCTTTAACCCCCTCTGCACCATTAACCCGATGCTCCATTCCCCCTGCTCTCCTCCAGTCTTCCTCTGCTCCTTCCTCCCCCCCCTCGGCACCATTACCCCCCCCTCTGCACCTTTCCCCCTCTGCTTCACTCCCCCTCTACTCCATTCCCCCTCTGTTCCATTTCGCCTCTGCTCCATTCTCCCTCTGCTCCAATCCACCTGTGCTCCACTTCCCCTATGCTCCATTCCCCCTCTGCACCATTCCCCCTCGGCTCCATTCCCCCTCCTCTGCTCCATTCTCTCTCTGCTCCATTCCCCTCTGCTCCATTCCCACTCTGCTCCATTCTCCCTCCTCTGCCCCATTCCCCCTCCTCTTCCCCATTCCCCCTCCTCTGCCCCATTCCCCCTCCTCTGCTCCATTCCCCCTCCTCTGCTCCATTCCCCCTCTGCTCCATTCTCCCTCTGCTCCATTCTCCCTCTGCTCCAATCCCCCTCTGCTCCATTCCCCCTCTGCTCCATTCCTCCTCCTCTGCTCCGAACATTCCCCCTCGAACATTCCCCCTCGGCTCCATTCCCCCTCCTCTGCTCCATTCCCCTTCTGCTCCATTTCCCCTCTGCTCCATTTCCCCTCTACTCCATTCCTCATCGGCTCCATTCCCCCTCCTCTGCTCCATTCTCCCTCTGCTCCAATCCCCCTCTGCTCTATTCCCCATCTACTCCACTCTCCCTCTGCTCCATTCCCCCTCTGCTCCATTCCCCCTCTGCTCCATTCCCCCTCTGCTCCAATCCACCTGTGCTCCACTTCCCCTCTGCTCCAATCCACCTCTGCTCCATTCCCCCTCTGCTCCATTCTCCCTCTGCTCCATTCCCCCTCCTTTGCCCCATTCCCACTCCTCTGCCCCATTCCCCCTGTGCTCCATTTCCCCCGTGCTCCATTCCCCCTCTGCTTCATTCCCCCTCTGCTCCATTCCCCCGCTGTTCCATTCCCCCTCTGATCCAATCCCCCTCTGATCCATTCCCCCTCTGCCCCACTTCCCCTCTGCTCCAATCCACATCTGCTCCGTTCCCCCTCGGCTCCATTCCCCCTCGGCTCCATTCCCCCTCGGCTCCATTCCCCCGCCTCTGCTCCATTCCTCCTCTGCTCCATTCCCCCTCCTCTGCCCCATTCCCCCTCCTCTGCCCCATTCCACCTCCTCTGCCCCATTCTCCCTCTGCTCCAATCACCCTCTGGTCCATTGTCGCGCTGCTCCATTCCCTCTCTGCTCCATTCCCCATCCTCTGCTCCAATCCCCCCCCTCTGCACCATTCCCCCTCTGCTCTATTCCCCCTCTGCTCCTGTCCCCCTCCTCTGCTCCAGTCTCCCTCTGCTCCTTCCCCCCCCTCGGCAGCATTACCCCCCCCCCCCTGCTCCACTCCCCCTCTGCTCCACTCCCCCCCTGCTCCACTCCCCCCCCTGCTCCACTCCCCCCCCTGCTCCACTCCCCCCCTGCTCCACTCCCCCCTGCTCCACTCCCCCCATGCTCCACTCCCCCCCTGCTCTATTCCCCCCCAGCTCCACTCCCCCTCTGCTCCACTCCCCCTCTGCTCCACTCCCCCTCTGCTCCATTCTCCCCCTCTGCTCCATTCTCCCCTCTACTCCATTCCCCCTCTGATCCATTCCCCCTCTAATCCATTCCCCCTCTAATCCATTCCCCCTCTGCTCCAATCCACCTGTGCTCCACTTCCCCTCTGCTCCAATACACCTCTGCTCCATTCCCCCTCTGCTCCATTTCCCCTCTGCTCCATTCCCCCTCTGCTCCATTCCCCCTCGGCTCCATTCCCCCTCGGCTCCATTCCCCCTCCTCTGCTCCAGTCTCCCTCTGCTCCATTCTCCCTCTGCTCCATTCCCCCTCTGCTCCATTATCCCTCTGCTCCATTCTCCCTCTGCTCCAATCCCCCTCTGCACCATTCCCTCTCTGCTCCATTCCCCCTTCTGCTCCATTCCCCCTCCTCTGCTCCAATCCCCCTCTGCACCATTCCCCCTCTGCTCTATTCCCCCTCTGCTCCAGTCCCCCTCCTCTGCTCCAGTCTCCCTCTACTCCTTTCCCCCCTCTGCACTATTAACCCCCCCTCTGCACCATTACCCCGATGGTCCATTCCCCCTCTGCTCCATTACCCCCCCTCTGCACCATTCCCCCTCTGCTCCACTCCCCCTCTACTCCATTCCTACTCTGCTCCATTCCCCCTCTGCTCCATTTCCCCTCTGCTCCTTTCCCCCGCTGCTCCACCCCCCCTGCTCCATTTCCCCTCTTCTCCATTCCAACCCTCTGCTCCATTCCCCCTCCTCTGCTCCATTCCCCCTCCTCTGCTCCATTCCCCCTCTGCCCCATTCCCCCTCTGCCCCATTCCCCCTCATCTGCCCCATGCCCCCTCCTCTGCTCCATTCCCCCTCTGCTCCATTCTCCCTCTGCTCCATTCCCCCTCTGCCCCATTCCCCCTCCTCTGCCCCATTCCCCATCCTCTGCTCCAATCCCCCTCTGCTGCATTCCCCCTCTGCTCCATTCCCCCTCTGCCCTATTCTCCCTCTGCTCCATTCCCCCTCCTCTGCCCCATTCCCACTCCTCTGCCCCATTCCCCGTCTGCTCCATTCCACCTGTGCTCCATTCCCCCCGTGCTCCATTCCCCCCTGTGCTCCATTCCCCCTCTGCTCCATTCCCCCTCTGCTCCATTCCCCCTCTGCTCCATTCCCTCTCTGCTCCATTCCCCCTCTGCTCCATTCCCCCTCTGCTCCAATCCACATCTGCTCCATTCCCCCTCGGCTCCATTCCCCCTCTGCTCCATTCTCCCTCTGCTCCAATCCCCGTCTGCACCATTCCCTGTTAGCTCTATTCCCCCTTCTGCTCCATTCCCCCTCCTCTGCTCCAATCCCCCTCTGCACCATTCCCCCTCTGCTCTATTCCCCCTCTGCTCCATTCCCCCTCCTCTGCTCCATTCCCCCTCCTCTGCTCCACTCCCCCTCCTCTGCTCCATTCCCACTCCTCTGCTCCATTCTCCCTCTGGCCCATTCCCCCTCTGCCCCACTCCCCCTCTGCCCCACTCCCCCTCTGCTCCACTCCCCCTCTGCTCCATTCCCCCTCTGCTCAATTTCCCTGCTGCTCCATTCCCCCTCTGCACCATTCTCCCTCTGCTCCATTCTCCCTCTGCTCCATTCTCCCTCTGCTCCTTTCCCCCTCCTCTGCCCCATTCCCCCTATGCCCCATTCCCACTGTGCTCCATTCCCCCCGTGCTCCATTCCCCCCGTGCTCCATGCCACCTCTGCTCCATTCCCCCTCTGCTCCATTCCCCCTCTGCTCCATTCCCCCTCTGATCCATTCCCCCTCTGATCCATTCCCCCTCTGCCCCACTTCCCCTCTGCTCCATTCCCCCGCCTCTGCTCCATTCCCGTCCTCTGCCCCATTCCCCCTCCTCTGCCCCATTCCCCCTCCTCTGCCCCATTCTCCCTCCTCTGCCCCATTCTCCTTCTGCTCCAATCACCCTCTGGTCCATTGCCGCGCTGCTCCATTCCCTCTCTGCTCCATTCCCCCTCCTCTGCTCCAATCCCCCCCCTTTGCACCATTCCCGCTCTGCTCTATTCGCCCTCTGCTCCTGTCCCCCTCCTCTGCTCCAGTCTCCCTCTGCTCCTTCCCCCCCCCCCTCAGCACCATTACCCACCCCCCTGCTCCACTCCCCCCCTGCTCCACACCCCCCCTGCTCCACTCCCCCCCTGCTCCACTCCCCCCCTGCTCCACTCCCCCCCCAGCTCCACTCCCCCCCCGCTCCACCCCCCTCCCCTGCTCCACTCCCCCCCCTGCTCCACTCCCCCCCTGCTCCACTCCCCACCTGCTCTACTCCCCCCTCCTCCACTCCCCCTCTGCTCCACTCCCCCTCTGCTCCTCTCCCCCTCTGCTCCATTCTCCCCTCTACTCCATTCCCCCCCTGATCCATTCCCCCTCTGATCCATTCCTCCTCTGATCGATTCCCCCTCTGCTCCACTCCCCCCCTGCTCCACTCCCCCCTGCTCTACTCCCCCCTGCTCCACTCCCCCTCTTCTCCACTCCCCCTCTGCTCATCTCCCCCTCTGCTACACTCCCACTCTGCTCCACTCCCCCTCTGCTCCATTCTCCCCTCTACTCCATTCCCCCCCTGATTCTTTCCCACTCTGATCCATTCCTCCTCTGATCGATTCCCCCTCTGCTCCATTCTCCCTCTGCTCCAATCCACCTGTGCTCCACTTCCCCTCTGCTCCAATCCACCTCTGCTCCATTCCCCCTCTGCTCCATTTCCCCTCTGCTCCATTCCTCCTCTGCTCCATTCCCCCTCGGCTCCATTCCCCCTCCTCTGCTCCATTCTCCCTCTGCTCCATTCCCCCTCTGCTCCATTATTCCGCTGCTCCATTCTCCCTCTGCTCCAATCCCCCTCTGCACCATTCCCTCTCTGCTCCATTCCCCCTTCTGCTCCATCCCCCCTCCTCTGCTCCAATCCCCCTCTGCACCATTCCCCCTCTGCACCATTCCCCCTCTGCTCTATTCCCCCTCTGCTCCAGTCCCCCTCCTCTGCTCCAGTCTCCCTCTACTCCTTTGCCCCCTCTGCACTATTAACCCCCCCCTCTGTACCATTACCCCGATACTTCATTCCCCCTCTGCTCCATTCCCCCTCCTCTGCTCCAGTCTCCATCTGCTCCTTCCCCCCCCCCCTCGGCACCATTACCCCCCCTCTGCACCATTCCCCCTCTGCTCCACTCCCCCTCTACTCCATTCCCACTCTGCTCCATTCCCCCTCTGCTCCATTTCCCCTCTGCTCCTTACCCCCTCTGCTCCACCCCCCCCCCTGCTCCATTCCCCCTCTTCTCCATTCCCACCCTCTGCTCCATTCCCCCTCTGCTCCATTTCCCCTCTGCTCCATTCCTCCTCTGCTCCATTCCCCCTCGCTCCATTCCCCCTCCTCTGCTCCGTTCTCCCTCTGCTCCATTCCCCCTCTGCTCCATTATCCCTCTGCTCCATTCTCTCTCTGCTCCAATCCCCCTCTGCACCATTCCCTCTCTGCTCCATTCCCCCTTCTGCTCCATTCCCCCTCCTCTGCTCCAATCCCCCTCTGCACCATTCCCCCTCTGCTCTATTCCCCCTCTGCTCCAGTCTCCCTCTATTCCTTTCCCCCCTCTGCACTATTAACCACCCCCCCCCTCTGTACCATTTCCCCGATGCTCCATTCCCGCTCTGCTCCATTCCCCCTCCTCTGCTCCAGTCTCCCTCTGCTCCTTCCCCCCCCCTGGCACCATTACCCCCCCCTCTGCACCATTCCCCCTCTGCTCCACTCCCCCTCTACTCCATTCCTACTCTGCTCCATTCCCCCTCTGCTCCATTTCCCCTCAGCTCCTTTCCCCCTCTGCTCCACCCCCCCTGCTCCATTTCCCCTCTTCTCCATTCCCACCCTCTGCTCCATTCCCCCTCATCTGCTCCATTCCCCCTCATCTGCTCCATTCCCACTCCTCCGCTCCATTCCCACTCCTCTGCTCCATTCTCCCTCTGCCCCATTCCCCATCCTCTGCCCCATTCCCCCTCCTCTGCTCCATTCCCCCTATGCTCCATTCTCCCTCTGCTCCAATCCACCTGTGCTCCATTTCCCCTCTGATCCATTCCCCCTCTGCTCCATTCCCGCTTGGCTCCATTCCACCTCGGCTCCATTCCCCCTCGGCTCCATTCCCCCTCTGCTCCAATCCCCCTCTGCACCATTCCCTCTCTGCTCCATTCCCCCTTCTGCTCCATTCCCCCTCCTCTGCTCCAATCCCCCTCTGCACCATTCCCTCTCTGCTCTATTCCCCCTCTGCTCCATTCCCTCTCTGCTCTATTCCCCCTCTGCTCCAGTCCCCCTCCTCTGCTCCAGTCTCCCTCTACTCCTTTAACCCCCTCTGCACCATTAACCCGATGCTCCATTCCCCCTGCTCTCCTCCAGTCTTCCTCTGCTCCTTCCTCCCCCCCCTCGGCACCATTACCCCCCCCTCTGCACCTTTCCCCCTCTGCTTCACTCCCCCTCTACTCCATTCCCCCTCTGTTCCATTTCCCCTCTGCTCCTTTCCCCGTCTGCTCCACCCCCCCGTCTGCTCCATTCCCCATCTGCTCCATTCCCCCTCTGCTCCATTCTCCCTCTGCTCCAATCCACCTGTGCTCCACTTCCCCTATGCTCCATTCCCCCTCTGCACCATTCCCCCTCGGCTCCATTCCCCCTCCTCTGCTCCATTCTCTCTCTGCTCCATTCCCCTCTGCTCCATTCCCACTCTGCTCCATTCTCCCTCCTCTGCCCCATTCCCCCTCCTCTTCCCCATTCCCCCTCCTCTGCCCCATTCCCCCTCCTCTGCTCCATTCCCCCTCCTCTGCTCCATTCCCCCTCTGCTCCATTCTCCCTCTGCTCCATTCTCCCTCTGCTCCAATCCCCCTCTGCTCCATTCCCCCTCTGCTCCATTCCTCCTCCTCTGCTCCGAACATTCCCCCTCGAACATTCCCCCTCGGCTCCATTCCCCCTCCTCTGCTCCATTCCCCTTCTGCTCCATTTCCCCTCTGCTCCATTTCCCCTCTACTCCATTCCTCATCGGCTCCATTCCCCCTCCTCTGCTCAATTCTCCCTCTGCTCCAATCCCCCTCTGCTCTATTCCCCATCTACTCCACTCTCCCTCTGCTCCATTCCCCCTCTGCTCCATTCCCCCTCTGCTCCATTCCCCCTCTGCTCCAATCCACCTGTGCTCCACTTCCCCTCTGCTCCAATCCACCTCTGCTCCATTCCCCCTCTGCTCCATTCTCCCTCTGCTCCATTCCCCCTCCTTTGCCCCATTCCCACTCCTCTGCCCCATTCCCCCTGTGCTCCATTTCCCCCTCTGCTCCATTCCCCCTCTGCTTCATTCCCCCTCTGCTCCATTCCCCCGCTGTTCCATTCCCCCTCTGATCCAATCCCCCTCTGATCCATTCCCCCTCTGCCCCACTTCCCCTCTGCTCCAATCCACATCTGCTCCGTTCCCCCTCGGCTCCATTCCCCCTCGGCTCCATTCCCCCTCGGCTCCATTCCCCCGCCTCTGCTCCATTCCCCCTCTGCTCCATTCCCCCTCCTCTGCCCCATTCCCCCTCCTCTGCCCCATTCCACCTCCTCTGCCCCATTCTCCCTCTGCTCCAATCACCCTCTGGTCCATTGTCGCGCTGCTCCATTCCCTCTCTGCTCCATTCCCCATCCTCTGCTCCAATCCCCCCCCTCTGCACCATTCCCCCTCTGCTCTATTCCCCCTCTGCTCCTGTCCCCCTCCTCTGCTCCAGTCTCCCTCTGCTCCTTCCCCCCCCTCGGCAGCATTACCCCCCCCCCCTGCTCCACTCCCCCTCTGCTCCACTCCCCCCCTGCTCCACTCCCCCCCTGCTCCACTCCCCCCCCTGCTCCACTCCCCCCCTGCTCCACTCCCCCCTGCTCCACTCCCCCCATGCTCCACTCCCCCCCTGCTCTATTCCCCCCCAGCTCCACTCCCCCTCTGCTCCACTCCCCCTCTGCTCCACTCCCCCTCTGCTCCATTCTCCCCCTCTGCTCCATTCTCCCCTCTACTCCATTCCCCCTCTGATCCATTCCCCCTCTAATCCATTCCCCCTCTAATCCATTCCCCCTCTGCTCCAATCCACCTGTGCTCCACTTCCCCTCTGCTCCAATACACCTCTGCTCCATTCCCCCTCTGCTCCATTTCCCCTCTGCTCCATTCCCCCTCTGCTCCATTCCCCCTCGGCTCCATTCCCCCTCGGCTCCATTCCCCCTCCTCTGCTCCAGTCTCCCTCTGCTCCATTCTCCCTCTGCTCCATTCCCCCTCTGCTCCATTATCCCTCTGCTCCATTCTCCCTCTGCTCCAATCCCCCTCTGCACCATTCCCTCTCTGCTCCATTCCCCCTTCTGCTCCATTCCCCCTCCTCTGCTCCAATCCCCCTCTGCACCATTCCCCCTCTGCTCTATTCCCCCTCTGCTCCAGTCCCCCTCCTCTGCTCCAGTCTCCCTCTACTCCTTTCCCCCCTCTGCACTATTAACCCCCCCTCTGCACCATTACCCCGATGGTCCATTCCCCCTCTGCTCCATTACCCCCCCTCTGCACCATTCCCCCTCTGCTCCACTCCCCCTCTACTCCATTCCTACTCTGCTCCATTCCCCCTCTGCTCCATTTCCCCTCTGCTCCTTTCCCCCGCTGCTCCACCCCCCCCTGCTCCATTTCCCCTCTTCTCCATTCCAACCCTCTGCTCCATTCCCCCTCCTCTGCTCCATTCCCCCTCCTCTGCTCCATTCCCCCTCTGCCCCATTCCCCCTCTGCCCCATTCCCCCTCATCTGCCCCATGCCCCCTCCTCTGCTCCATTCCCCCTCTGCTCCATTCTCCCTCTGCTCCATTCCCCCTCTGCCCCATTCCCCCTCCTCTGCCCCATTCCCCATCCTCTGCTCCAATCCCCCTCTGCTGCATTCCCCCTCTGCTCCATTCCCCCTCTGCCCTATTCTCCCTCTGCTCCATTCCCCCTCCTCTGCCCCATTCCCACTCCTCTGCCCCATTCCCCGTCTGCTCCATTCCACCTGTGCTCCATTCCCCCCGTGCTCCATTCCCCCCTGTGCTCCATTCCCCCTCTGCTCCATTCCCCCTCTGCTCCATTCCCCCTCTGCTCCATTCCCCCTCTGCTCCATTCCCCCTCTGCTCCATTCCCTCTCTGCTCCATTCCCCCTCTGCTCCATTCCCCCTCTGCTCCAATCCACATCTGCTCCATTCCCCCTCGGCTCCATTCCCCCTCTGCTCCATTCTCCCTCTGCTCCAATCCCCGTCTGCACCATTCCCTGTTAGCTCTATTCCCCCTTCTGCTCCATTCCCCCTCCTCTGCTCCAATCCCCCTCTGCACCATTCCCCCTCTGCTCTATTCCCCCTCTGCTCCATTCCCCCTCCTCTGCTCCATTCCCCCTCCTCTGCTCCACTCCCCCTCCTCTGCTCCATTCCCACTCCTCTGCTCCATTCTCCCTCTGGCCCATTCCCCCTCTGCCCCACTCCCCCTCTGCCCCACTCCCCCTCTGCTCCACTCCCCCTCTGCTCCATTCCCCCTCTGCTCAATTTCCCCGCTGCTCCATTCCCCCTCTGCACCATTCTCCCTCTGCTCCATTCTCCCTCTGCTCCTTTCCCCCTCCTCTGCCCCATTCCCCCTATGCCCCATTCCCACTGTGCTCCATTCCCCCCGTGCTCCATTCCCCCCGTGCTCCATGCCACCTCTGCTCCATTCCCCCTCTGCTCCATTCCCCCTCTGCTCCATTCCCCCTCTGATCCATTCCCCCTCTGATCCATTCCCCCTCTGCCCCACTTCCCCTCTGCTCCATTCCCCCGCCTCTGCTCCATTCCCGTCCTCTGCCCCATTCCCCCTCCTCTGCCCCATTCCCCCTCCTCTGCCCCATTCTCCCTCCTCTGCCCCATTCTCCTTCTGCTCCAATCACCCTCTGGTCCATTGCCGCGCTGCTCCATTCCCTCTCTGCTCCATTCCCCCTCCTCTGCTCCAATCCCCCCCCTTTGCACCATTCCCGCTCTGCTCTATTCGCCCTCTGCTCCTGTCCCCCTCCTCTGCTCCAGTCTCCCTCTGCTCCTTCCCCCCCCCCTCAGCACCATTACCCACCCCCCTGCTCCACTCCCCCCCTGCTCCACACCCCCCCTGCTCCACTCCCCCCCTGCTCCACTCCCCCCCTGCTCCACTCCCCCCCCAGCTCCACTCCCCCCCCCCGCTCCACCCCCCTCCCCTGCTCCACTCCCCCCCCTGCTCCACTCCCCCCCTGCTCCACTCCCCACCTGCTCTACTCCCCCCTCCTCCACTCCCCCTCTGCTCCACTCCCCCTCTGCTCCTCTCCCCCTCTGCTCCATTCTCCCCTCTACTCCATTCCCCCCCTGATCCATTCCCCCTCTGATCCATTCCTCCTCTGATCGATTCCCCCTCTGCTCCATTCTCCCTCTGCTCCAATCCACCTGTGCTCCACTTCCCCTCTGCTCCAATCCACCTCTGCTCCATTCCCCCTCTGCTCCATTTCCCCTCTGCTCCATTCCTCCTCTGCTCCATTCCCACTCGGCACCATTCCCCCTCGGCTCCATTCCCCCTCCTCTGCTCCATTCTCCCTCTGCTCCATTCCCCCTCTGCTCCATTATTCCTCTGCTCCATTCTCCCTCTGCTCCAATCCCCCTCTGCACCATTCCCTCTCTGCTCCATTCCCCCTTCTGCTCCATTCCCCCTCCTCTGCTCCAATCCCCCTCTGCAGCATTCCCCCTCTGCTCTATTCCCCCTCTGCTCCAGTCCCCCTCCTCTGCTCCAGTCTCCCTCTACTCCTTTCCCCCCTCTGCACTATTAACCCCCCCCTCTGTACCATTACCCCGATGCTCCATTCCCCCTCCGCTCCATTCCCCCTCCTCTGCTCCAGTCTCCCTCTGCTCCTTCCCCCCCCCCCCCCCTCGGCACCTTTACCCCCCCTCTGCACCATTCCCCCTCTGCTCCACTCCCCCTCTACTCCATTCCTACTCTGCTCCATTCCCCCTCTGCTCCATTTCCCCTCTGCTCCTTTCCCACTCTGCTCCACCCCCCCCCTGCTCCATTCCCCCTCTTCTCCATTCCCACCCTCTGCTCCATTCCCCCTCCTCTGCTCCATTCCCCCTCCTCTGCTCCAGTCCCACTCCTCCGCTCCATTCCCACTCCTCTGCTCCATTCTCCCTCTGCCCCATTCCCCATCCTCTGCCCCATTCGCCCTACTCTGCTCCATTCCCCCTATGCTCCATAACCCACCCTCTGCTCCATTCCCCCTCTGCTCCACTTCCCCTCTGCTCCATTCCCCCTCTGCACCATACCCCCTCGGCTCCATTCCCCCTCCTCTGCTCCATTCTCTCTCTGCTCCATTCCCCCTCTGCTCCATTCCCCCTCTGCCCCATTCCCCCTCTGCCCCATTACCCCTCCTCTGCCCCATTCCCCCTCCTCTGCCCCATTCCCCCTCCTCTGCTCCATTCCCCCTCTGCTCCATTCTCCCTCTGCTCCACTCCCCCTCTGCTCCACTCCCCCTCTGCTCCACTCCCACTCTGCTCCACTCCCCCTCTGCTCCATTCGCCCCTCTACTCCATTCCCCCCCCTGATCCATTCCCCCTCTGATCCATTCCTCCTCTGATCGATTCCCCCTCTGCTCCATTCTCCCTCTGCTCCAATCCACCTGTGCTCCACTTCCCCTCTGCTCCAATCCACCTCTGCTCCATTCCCCCTCTGCTCCATTTCCCCTCTGCTCCATTCCTCCTCTGCTCCATTCCCCCTCGACTCCATTCCCCCTCGGCTCCATTCCCCCTCCTCTGCTCCATTCTCCCTCTGCTCCATTCCCCCTCTGCTCCATTATCCCTCTGCTCCATTCTCCCTCTGCTCCAATCCCCCTCTGCACTATTCCCTCTCTGCTCCATTCCCCCTTCTGCTCCATTCCCCCTCCTCTGCTCCATTCCCTCTCTGCACCATTCCCCCTCTGCTCTATTCCCCCTCTGCTCCAGTCCCCCTCCTCGGCTCCAGTCTCCCTCTACTCCTTTCCCCCCTCTGCACTATTAACCCCCCCCCTCTGTACCATTTCCCCGATGCTCCATTCCCGCTCTGCTCCATTCCCCCTCCTCTGCTCCAGTCTCCCTCTGCTCCTCCCCCCCCCTCGGCACCATTACACCCCCTCTGCACCATTCCCCCTCTGCTCCACTCCCCCTCTACTCCATTCCTACTCTGCTCCATTCCCCCTCTGCTCCATTTCCCCTCTGCTCCTTTCCCCCTCTGCTGCATTCTCCCTCTGCTCCATTCCCCCTCTGCTCCATTCCCCCTCTGCTCCATTCCCCCTCCTCTGCTCCAAACCCCCTCTGCACCATTCCCCCTCTGCTCCATTCCCCCTCTGCTGCATTCTCCCTCTGCTCCTTTCCCTCCCTCTGCACCATTACCCCGCCTCTTCACCATTACCCGTGTGCTCCATTTCCCCTCTGCTCCATTCCCCCTCGGCTCCATTCCCCCTCCTCTGCTCCATTCCCCCTCTGCTCCATTTCCCCTCTGCTCCATTTCCCCTCTACTCCATTCCCCATCGGCTCCATTCCCCTCCTCTGCTCCATTCCCCCTCTGCTCCATTCCCCCTCTGCTCCATTCCCCCTCTGCTCCAATCCACCTGTGCTCCACTTCCCCTCTGCTCCAATCCACCTCTGCTCCATCCCCCACTGCTCCATTCCCCCTCTGCTCCATTCTCCCTCTGCTCCATTCCCCCTCCTCTGCCCCATTCGCACTCCTCTGCCCCATTCCCCCTGTGCTCCATTCCCCCGTGCTCCATTCCCCCCATGCTCCATTCATCCTCTGCTTCATTCCCCCTCTGCTCCATTCCCACTCTGCTCCATTCCCCCTCTGCTCCATTCCCCCTCTGATCCATTCCCCCTCTGATCCATTCCCCCTCTGATCCATTCCCCCTCTGATCCATTCCCCCTCTGCCCCACTTCCCCTCTGCTCCATTCCCCCTCGGCTCCATTCCCCCGCCTCTGCTCCATTCCCCCTCTGCTCCATTCCCCCTCCTCTGCCCCATTCCCCCTCCTCTGCCCCATTCTCCCTCTGCTCCAATCACCCTCTGGTCCATTGCCGCGCTGCTCCATTCCCTCTCTGCTCCATTCCCCCTCCTCTGCTCCAATCCCCCCCCTCTGCACCATTCCCCCTCTGCTCTATTCGCCCTCTGCTCCTGTCCCCCTCCTCTGCTCCAGTCTCCCTCTGCTCCTTCCCCCCCCTCGGCACCATTACCCCCCCCCCCCTGCTCCACACCCCCTTTGCTCCACTCCCCCCCTGCTCCACTCCCCCCATGCTCCACTCCCCCCCTGCTCCACTCCCACCCCCTGCTCCACTCCCCCCCCTGCTCCACTCCCCCCCTGCTCCACTCCCCCCTGTTCTACTCCCCCCTGCTCCACTCCCCCTCTTCTCCACTCCCCCTCTGCTCATCTCCCCCTCTGCTCCACTCCCACTCTGCTCCACTCCCCCTCTGCTCCATTCTCCCCTCTACTCCATTCCCCCCCTGATTCTTTCCCACTCTGATCCATTCCTCCTCTGATCGATTCCCCCTCTGCTCCATTCTCCCTCTGCTCCAATCCACCTGTGCTCCACTTCCCCTCTGCTCCAATCCACCTCTGCTCCATTCCCCCTCTGCTCCATTTCCCCTCTGCTCCATTCCTCCTCTGCTCCATTCCCCCTCGGCTCCATTCCCCCTCCTCTGCTCCATTCTCCCTCTGCTCCATTCCCCCTCTGCTCCATTATTCCGCTGCTCCATTCTCCCTCTGCTCCAATCCCCCTCTGCACCATTCCCTCTCTGCTCCATTCCCCCTTCTGCTCCATCCCCCCTCCTCTGCTCCAATCCCCCTCTGCACCATTCCCCCTCTGCACCATTCCCCCTCTGCTCTATTCCCCCTCTGCTCCAGTCCCCCTCCTCTGCTCCAGTCTCCCTCTACTCCTTTCCCCCCTCTGCACTATTAACCCCCCCCTCTGTACCATTACCCCGATACTTCATTCCCCCTCTGCTCCATTCCCCCTCCTCTGCTCCAGTCTCCATCTGCTCCTTCCCCCCCCCCCCCCCCTCGGCACCATTACCCCCCCTCTGCACCATTCCCCCTCTGCTCCACTCCCCCTCTACTCCATTCCCACTCTGCTCCATTCCCCCTCTGCTCCATTTCCCCTCTGCTCCTTACCCCCTCTGCTCCACCCCCCCCCCTGCTCCATTCCCCCTCTTCTCCATTCCCACCCTCTGCTCCATTCCCCCTCTGCTCCATTTCCCCTCTGCTCCATTCCTCCTCTGCTCCATTCCCCCTCGGCTCCATTCCCCCTCCTCTGCTCCGTTCTCCCTCTGCTCCATTCCCCCTCTGCTCCATTATCCCTCTGCTCCATTCTCTCTCTGCTCCAATCCCCCTCTGCACCATTCCCTCTCTGCTCCATTCCCCCTTCTGCTCCATTCCCCCTCCTCTGCTCCAATCCCCCTCTGCACCATTCCCCCTCTGCTCTATTCCCCCTCTGCTCCAGTCTCCCTCTATTCCTTTCCCCCCTCTGCACTATTAACCACCCCCCCCTCTGTACCATTTCCCCGATGCTCCATTCCCGCTCTGCTCCATTCCCCCTCCTCTGCTCCAGTCTCCCTCTGCTCCTTCCCCCCCCCTGGCACCATTACCCCCCCCCTCTGCACCATTCCCCCTCTGCTCCACTCCCCCTCTACTCCATTCCTACTCTGCTCCATTCCCCCTCTGCTCCATTTCCCCTCAGCTCCTTTCCCCCTCTGCTCCACCCCCCCTGCTCCATTTCCCCTCTTCTCCATTCCCACCCTCTGCTCCATTCCCCCTCATCTGCTCCATTCCCCCTCCTCTGCTCCATTCCCACTCCTCCGCTCCATTCCCACTCCTCTGCTCCATTCTCCCTCTGCCCCATTCCCCATCCTCTGCCCTATTCCCCCTCCTCTGCTCCATTCCCCCTATGCTCCACTTCCCCTCTGCTCCAATCCACCTCTGCTCCATTCCCCCTCTGCTCCATTTCCCCTCTGCTCCATTCCTCCTCTGCTCCATTCCCCCTCGGCTCATTTCCCTCTCGGCTCCATTCCCCCTCCTCTGCTCCATTCTCCCTCTGCTCCATTCCCCCTCTGCTCCATTATTCCGCTGCTCCATTCTCCCTCTGCTCCAATCCCCCTCTGCACCATTCCCTCTCTGCTCCATTCCCCCTTCTGCTCCATCCCCCCTCCTCTGCTCCAATCCCCCTCTGCACCATTCCCCCTCTGCACCATTCCCCCTCTGCACCATTCCCCCTCTGCTCTATTCCCCCTCTGCTCCAGTCCCCCTCCTCTGCTCCAGTCTCCCTCTACTCCTTTCCCCCCTCTGCACTATTAACCCCCCCCTCTGTACCATTACCCCGATACTTCATTCCCCCTCTGCTCCATTCCCCCTCCTCTGCTCCAGTCTCCATCTGCTCCTTCCCCCCCCCCCCTCGGCACCATTACCCCCCCTCTGCACCATTCCCCCTCTGCTCCACTCCCCCTCTACTCCATTCCCACTCTGCTCCATTCCCCCTCTGCTCCATTTCCCCTCTGCTCCTTACCCCCTCTGCTCCACCCCCCCCCCTGCTCCATTCCCCCTCTTCTCCATTCCCACCCTCTGCTCCATTCCCCCTCTGCTCCATTTCCCCTCTGCTCCATTCCTCCTCTGCTCCATTCCCCCTCGGCTCCATTCCCCCTCCTCTGCTCCGTTCTCCCTCTGCTCCATTCCCCCTCTGCTCCATTATCCCTCTGCTCCATTCTCTCTCTGCTCCAATCCCCCTCTGCACCATTCCCTCTCTGCTCCATTCTCCCTTCTGCTCCATTCCCCCTCCTCTGCTCCAATCCCCCTCTGCACCATTCCCCCTCTGCTCTATTCCCCCTCTGCTCCAGTCTCCCTCTATTCCTTTCCCCCCTCTGCACTATTAACCACCCCCCCCCTCTGTACCATTTCCCCGATGCTCCATTCCCGCTCTGCTCCATTCCCCCTCCTCTGCTCCAGTCTCCCTCTGCTCCTTCCCCCCCCCTGGAACCATTACCCCCCCCCTCTGCACCATTCCCCCTCTGCTCCACTCCCCCTCTACTCCATTCCTACTCTGCTCCATTCCCCCTCTGCTCCATTTCCCCTCAGCTCCTTTCCCCCTCTGCTCCACCCCCCCTGCTCCATTTCCCCTCTTCTCCATTCCCACCCTCTGCTCCATTCCCCCTCATCTGCTCCATTCCCCCTCCTCTGCTCCATTCCCACTCCTCCGCTCCATTCCCACTCCTCTGCTCCATTCTCCCTCTGCCCCATTCCCCATCCTCTGCCCCATTCCCCCTCCTCTGCTCCATTCCCCCTATGCTCCATAACCCCCCCTCTGCTCCATTCCCCCTCTGCTCCATTCCCCCTCTGCTCCATTCCCCCTCTGCTCCATTCCCCCTCTGCTCCATTCCCCCTCCTCTGCTCCAATCCCCCTCTGCACCATTCCCCCTCTGCTCTATTCCCCCTCTGCTCCAGTCTCCCTCTATTCCTTTCCCCCCTCTGCACTATTATCCACCCCCCCCCTCTGTACCATTTCCCCGATGCTCCATTCCCGCTCTGCTCCATTCCCCCTCCTCTGCTCCAGTCTCCCTCAGCTCCTTCCCCCCCCTGGCACCATTACCCCCCCCCTCTGCACCATTCCCCCTCTGCTCCACGCCCCCTCTACTCCATTCCTACTCTGCTCCATTCCCCCTCTGCTCCATTTCACCCTCAGCTCCTTTCCCCCTCTGCTCCACCCCCCCCTGCTCCATTTCCCCTCTTCTCCATTCCCACCCTCTGCTCCATTCCCCCTCATCTGCTCCATTCCCCCTCCTCTGCTCCATTCCCACTCCTCTGCTCCATTCTCCCTCTGCCCCATTCCCCATCCTCTGCCCCATTCCCCCTCCTCTGCTCCATTCCCCCTATGCTCCATTCCCCCTCTGCTCCATTCCCCCTCTGCTCCATTCCCCCTCTGCTTCATCCCCCTCTGCTCCATTCCCCCTCTGCTCCATTCCCCCTCTGCTCCATTCCCCCTCTGATCCATTCCCCCTCTGATCCATTCCCCCTCTGCTCCATTCTCCCTCTGCTCCAATCCACCTGTGCTCCACTTCCCCTCTGCTCCATTCCCCGTCTGCACCATACCCCCTCGGCTCCATTCCCCCTCCTCTGCTCCATTCCCCCTCTGCTCCATTCCCCCTCTGCCCCATTCCCCCTCTGCCCCATTCCCCCTCCTCTGCCCCATTCCCCCTCCTCTGCCCCATTCCCCCTCCTCTGCCCCATTCCCCCTCCTCTGCCCCATTCCCCCTCCTATGCTCCATTCCCCCTCTGCTCCATTCCCCCTCTGCTCCAATCCACCTGTGCTCCATTCCCCCTCTGCTCCAATCCACCTGTGCTCCATTTCCCCTCTGCTCTATTCTCCCTCTGCTCCATTCCCCCTCTTCTGCCCCATTCCCACTCCTCTGCCCCATTCCCCGTCTGCTCCATTCCCCCTGTGCTCCATTCCCCCCGTGCTCCATTCCCCCCGTGCTCCATTTGCCCGTGCTCCATTCCCCCTCTTCTGCCCCATTCCCCCTCCTCTGCCCCATTCTCCCTCTGCTCCAATTACCCTCTGGTCCATTGCCGCGCTGCTCCATTCCCTCTCTGCTCCATTCCCCCTCCTCTGCTCCAATCCCCCTCTGCACCATTCCCCCTCTGCTCTATTCCCCTCTGCTCCTGTCCCCCTCCTCTGCTCCAGTCTCCCTCTGCTCCTTCCCCCCCTTCGGTACCATTACAATCCCCCCCCACCCTGCTCCACTCCCCCCCTGCTCCACTCCCCCCCTGCTCCACTCCCCCCCCCTGCTCCACTCTCCCCCTGCTCCACTCCCCCCCTGCCCCACTCCCCCCCTGCTCCACTCCCCCCCTGCTCCACTCCCCCCTCTGCTCCACTCCCCTCTACTCCATTCCCCCTCTGCTCCATTCCCCCTCTGCTCCTTTCCCCCTCTGCTCCACTCCCCCTCCTCTGCTCCATTCCCACTCCTCTGCTCCACTCCCCCCCTGCTCCACTCCCCCCCTGCTCCACTCCCCCCCTGCTCCACTCCCACCCCCTGCTCCACTCCCCCCCCTGCTCTACTCCCCCCTGCTCCACTCCCCCTCTGCTCCTCTCCCCCTCTGCTCCACTCCCACTCTGCTCCACTCCCGCTCTGCTCGACTCCCCCTCTGCTCCATTCTCCCTCTGCTCCAATCCACCTGTGCTCCACTTCCCCTCTGCTCCAATCCACCTCTGCTCCATTTCCCCGCTGCTCCATTCTCCCTCTGCTCCATTCTCCCTCTACTCCATTCTCCCTCTGCTCCTTTCCCCCTCCTCTGCCCCAGTCCCACTCCTCTGCCCCATTCCCCCTGTGCCCCATTCCCCCTGTGCTCCATTCCCCCGGTGCTCCATTCCCCCCCTGCTCCATTCCCCCTCGGCTCCATTCCCCCTCGGCTCCATTCCCCCTCGGCTCCATTCCCCCGCCTCTGCTCCATTCCCCCTCTGCTCCTTTCCCCCTCCTCTGCCCCATTCCCCCTCCTCTGCCCCATTCCCCCTCCTCAGCCCCATTCTCCTTCAGCTCCAATCACCCTCTGGTCCATTGCCGCGCTGCTCCATTCCCTCTCTGCTCCATTCCCCCTCCTCTGCTCCAATCCCCCCCCTCTGCAACATTTCCCCCCTGCTCCACTCCCCCCCCCCTGCTCCACTCCCCCCTGCTCCACTCCCCCCCTGCTCCACTCCCCCCCTGCTCCAATCCCCCCTGCTCCACTACCCCCTGTTCCACTCCCCCTCTGCTCCACTCCCGCTCTGCTCCACTCCCCCTCTGCTCCATTCTCCCCTCTGCTCCCTTCCCCCTCTGCTCCATTCTCCCTCTGCTCCAATCCACCTGTGCTCCAATCCACCTGTGCTCCACTTCCCCTCTGCTCCAATCCACCTCTGCTCCATTCCCCCTCTGCTCCATTTCCCCGCTGCTCCATTCCCCCTCTGCACCATTCTCCCTCTGCTCCATTCTCCCTCGACTCCATTCTCCCTCTGCTCCTTTCCCCCTCCTCTGCCCCAGTCCCACTCCTCTGCCCCATTCCCCCTGTGCCCCATTCCCCCCGTGCTCCATTCCCCCCCTGCTCCATTCCCCCTCTGCTCCATTCCCCCTCTGCGCCATTCCCCCTCTGATCCATTCCCCCTCTGATCCATTCCCCCTCTGATCCATTCCCCCTCTGCCCCACTTCCCCTCTGCTCCAATCCACATCTGCTCCATTCCCCCTCGGCTCCATTCCCCCTCGGCTCCATTCCCCCTCGGCTCCATTCCCCCGCCTCTGCTCCATTCCCCCTCTGCTCCTTTCCCCCTCCTCTGCCCCATTCCCCCTCCTCTGCCCCATTCCCCCTCCTCAGCCCCATTCTCCTTCAGCTCCAATCACCCTCTGGTCCATTGCCGCGCTGCTCCATTCCCTCTCTGCTCCATTCCCCCTCCTCTGCTCCAATCCCCCCCCTCTGCAACATTTCCCCCCTGCTCCACTCCCCCCCCCTGCTCCACTCCCCCCCTGCTCCACTCCCCCCCTGCTCCACTCCCCCCCCTGCTCCACTCCCCCCCTGCTCTACTCCCCCTCTGCTCCACTCCCCCTCTACTCCATTCCCCCTCTGATCCATTCCCCCTCTGATCCATTTCCCCTCTGCTCCATTCTCCCTCTGCTCCAATCCACCTGTGCTCCACTTCCCCTTTGCTCTAATCCACCTCTGCTCCATTCCCCCTCTGCTCCATTTCCCCTCTGCTCCATTCCTCCTCTGCACCATTCCCCCTCGGCTCCATTCCCCCTCGCCTCCATTCCCTCTCCTCTGCTCCATTCTCCCTCTGCTCCATTCCCCCTCTGCTCCATTATCCCTCTGCTCCATTCCCTGTCAGCTCCATTCCCCCTTCTGCTCCATTCCCCCTCCTCTGCTCCAATCCCCCTCTGCACCATTCCCCCTCTGCTCTATTCCCCCTCTGCTCCAGTCACCCTCCTCTGCTCAATTCTCCCTCTACTCCTTTCCCCCCTCTGCACTATTAACCCCCCCCCCACCCCCTCTGCACCATTTCCCGGATGCTCCATTCCCTCTCTGCTCCATTCCCCCTCCTCTGCTCCAGCCTCCCTCTGCTCCTTCCCCCCCCTCGGCACCATTACCCCCCCTCTGCACCAGTCCCCCTCTGCTCCACTCCCCCTCTACTCAATTCCTACTCTGCTCCATTCCCCCTCTGCTCCATTTCCCCTCTTGTCCATTCCCACCCTCTGCTCCATTCCCCCTCCTCTGCTCCATTCCCCCTCCTCTGCTCCATTCCCACTCCTCTGCTCCATTTCCGCTCCTCTGCTCCATTCTCCCTCTGCCCCATTCCCCATCCTCTGCCCCATTCCCCCTCCTCTGCTCCATTCGCCCTATGCTCCATAACCCCCCTCTGCTCCATTCCCCCTCTGCTCCATTCCCCCTCTGCTCCATTCCCCCTCTGCTCAATTCCCCCTCTGCTCCTTTCCCCCTCTGCTCCATCCCCCTCTGCTCCATTCCCCCTCTGCCCCATTCCCCCTCCTCTGCCCCATTCTCCCTCTGCTCCAATCACCCTCTGGTCCATTGCCGCGCTGCTCCATTCCCTCTCTGCTCCATTCCCCCTCCTCTGCTCCATTCCCCCTCCTCTGCTCCAATCCCCCTCTGCACCATTCCCCCTCTGCTCTATTCCCCCTCTGCTCCTGTCCCCCTCCTCTGCTCCAGTCTCCCTCTGCTCCTTCCCCCCCCTCGGCACCAATACCCCCCCCCCTGCTCCACTCCCCCCTGCTCCACTCCCCCCCTGCTCCACTCCCCCCCCCCCCCCTGCTCCACTCTCCCCCTGCTCCACTTCCCCTCTGCACCATTCCCCCTCTGCTCCACTCCCCTCTACTCCATTCCTACTCTGCTCCATTCCCCCTCTGCTCCATTCCCCCTCTGCTCCATTCCCCCTCCTCTGCTCCATTCCCACTCCTCTGCTCCATTCTCCCTCTGGCCCATTCCCCCTCTGCCCCACTCCCCCTCTGCCCCATTCCCCCTCTGCTCCACTCCCCCTCTGATCCACTCCCCCTCTGCTCCACTCCCCCCTGCTCCATTCTCCCCTCTGCTCCATTCTCCCCTCTGCTCCCTTCCCCCTCCTCTGCCCCAGTCCCACTCCTCTGCTCCAATCCACCTGTGCTCCAATCCACCTGTGCTCCACTTCCCCTCTGCTCCAATCCACCTCTGCTCCATTCCCCCTCTGCTCCATTTCCCCTCTGCTCCATTCCCCCTCTGCACCATTCTCCCTCTGCTCCATTCTCCCTCTGCTCCATTCCCCCTCCTCTGCCCCAGTCCCACTCCTCTGCCCCATTCCCCCTGTACTCCATTCCCCCTGTGCTCCATTCCCCCTCTGATCCATTCCCCCTCTGATCCATTCCCCCTCTGCCCCACTTCCCCTCTGCTCCAATCCACATCTGCTCCATTCCCCCTCGGCTCCATTCCCCCTCGGCTCCATTCCCCCGCCTCTGCTCCAATCCCCCTCTGCTCCATTCCCCCTCCTCTGCCCCATTCCACCTCCTCTGCCCCATTCTCCTTCTGCTCCAATCACCCAATGGTCCATTGCCGCGCTGCTCCATTCCCTCTCTGCTCCATTCCCCCTCCTCTGCTCCAATCCCCCCCCTCTGCACCATTCCCCCCCTGCTCCACACACCCCCTGCTCCACACCCCCCCTGCTCCACTCCCCCCCTGCTCCACTCCCCCCCTGCTCCACTCCCCCCCTGCTCCACTCCCACCCCCTGCTCCTCTCCCCCCCCTTCTCCACTCCCCCCCTGCTCCACTCCCCCCTGCTCTACTCCCCCCTGCTCCACTCCCCCTCTGCTCCTCTCCCCCTCTGCTCTACTCCCACTCTGCTCCACTCCCCCTCTGCTCCATTCTCCCCTCTACTCCATTCCCCCCCTGATTCTTTCCCCCTCTGATCCATTCCTCCTCTGATCGATTCCCCCTCTGCTCTATTCTCCCTCTGCTCCAATCCACCTGTGCTCCACTTCCCCTCTGCTCCAATCCACCTCTGCTCCATTCCCCCTCTGCTCCATTTCCCCTCTGCTCCATTCCTCCTCTGCTCCATTCCCCCTCGGCTCCATTCCCTCTCGGCTCCATTCCCACTCCTCTGCTCCATTCTCCCTCTGCTCCATTTCCCCTCTGCTCCATTATTCCTCTGCTCCATTCTCCCTCTGCTCCAATCCCCCTCTGCACCATTCCCTCTCTGCTCCATTCCCCCTTCTGCTCCATCCCCCCTCCTCTTCTCCAATCCCCCTCTGCACCATTCCCCCTCTGCTCTATTCGCCCTCTGCTCCAGTCCCCCTCCTCTGCTCCAGTCTCCCTCTACTCCGTTCCCCCCTCTGCACTATTAACACCCCCCTCTGTACCATTACCCCGATACTTCATTCCCCCTCTGCTCCATTCCCCCTCCTCTGCTCCAGTCTCCATCTGCTCCTTCCCCCCCCCCCTCGGCACCATTACCCCCCCTCTGCACCATTCCCCCTCTGCTCCACTCCCCCTCTACTCCATTCCTACTCTGCTACATTCCCCCTCTGCTCCATTTCCCCTCTGCTCCTTTCCCCCTCTGCTCCAACCCCCCCTGCTCCATTCCCCCTCTTCTCCATTCCCACCCTCTGCTCCATTCCCCCTCCTCTGCTCCATTCCCCCTCCTCTGCTCCATTCCCACTCCTCCGCTCCATTCCCACTCCTCTGCTCCATTCTCCCTCTGCCCCATTCCCCATCCTCTGCCCCATTCCCCCTCCTCTGCTCCATTCCCCCTATGCTCCATAACCCACCCTCTGCTCCATTCCCCCTCTGCTCCATTCCCCCTCTGCTCCATTCCCCCTAGCTCCATTCCCCCTCTGCTCCATCCCCCTCTGCTCCATTCTCCCTCTGCTCCAATCCACCTGTGCTCCACTTCCCCTCTGCTCCATTCCCCCTCTGCCCCATTCCCCCTCTGCCCCATTCCCCCTCCTCTGCACCATTCCCCTTCCTCTGCTCCATTCCCCCTCTGCTCCATTCTCCCTCTGCTCCATTCTCCCTCTGCTCCACTCCCCCTCTGCTCCACTCCCACTCTGCTCCACTCCCCCTCTGCTCCATTCGCCCCTCTACTCCATTCCCCCCCTGATCCATTCCCCCTCTGATCCATTCCTCCTCTGATCGATTCCCCCTCTGCTCCATTCTCCCTCTGCTCCAATCCACCTGTGCTCCACTTCCCCTCTGCTCCAATCCACCTCTGCTCCATTCCCACTCTGCTCCATTTCCCCTCTGCTCCATTCCTCCTCTGCTCCATTCCCCCTCGGCTCCATTCCCCCTCCTCTGCTCCATTCTCCCTCTGCTCCATTCCCCCTCTGCTCCATTATCCCTCTGCTCCATTCTCTCTCTGCTCCAATCCCCCTCTGCACCATTCCCTCTCTGCTCCATTCCCCCTTCTGCTCCATTCCCCCTCCTCTGCTCCAATCCCCCTCTGTACCATTTCCCCGATGCTCCATTCCCGCTCTGCTCCATTCCCCCTCCTCTGCTCCAGTCTCCCTCTGCTCCTTCCCCCCCCCTCGGCACCATTACCCCCCCCTCTGCACCATTCCCCCTCTGCTCCACTCCCCCTCTACTCCATTCCTACTCTGCTCCATTCCCCCTCTGCTCCATTTCTCCTCTGCTCCTTTCCCCCTCTGCTCCACCCCCCCTGCTCCATTTCCCCTCTTCTCCATTCCCACCCTCTGCTCCATTCCCCCTCATCTGCTCCATTCCCCCTCCTCTGCTCTATTCCCACTCCTCCGCTCCATTCCCACTCCTCTGCTCCATTCTCCCTCTGCCCCATTCCCCATCCTCTGCCCCATTCCCCCTCCTCTGCTCCATTCCCCCTATGCTCCATAACCCCCCCTCTGCTGCATTCCCCCTCCTCTGCTCCATTCCCCCTATGCTCCATAACCCCCCCTCTGCTCCATTCCCCCTCTGCTCCATTCCCCCTCTGCTCCATTCCCCCTCTGCTTCATCCCCCTCTGCTCCATTCCCCCTCTGCTCCATTCCCCCTCTGATCCATTCCCCCTCTGCTCCATTCTCCCTCCTCTGCCCCATTCCCCCTCTGCCCCATTCCCCCTCCTCTGCCCCATTCCCCCTCCTCTGCCCCATTCCCCCTCCTATGCTCCATTCCCCCTCTGCTCCATTCTCCCTCTGCTCCATTCCCCCTCTGCTCCAATCCACCTGTGCTCCATTCCCCCTCTGCTCTATTCTCCCTCTGCTCCATTCCCCCTCCTCTGCCCCATTCCCACTCCTCTGCCCCATTCCCCGTCTGCTCCATTCCCCCTGTGCTCCATTCCCCCCGTGCTCCATTCCCCCCGTGCTCCATTTCCCCCCTGCTCCATTCCCCCTCTTCTGCCCCATTCCCCCTCCTCTGCCCCATTCTCCTTCTGCTCCAATCACCCTCTGGTCCATTGCCGCGCTGCTCCATTCCCTCTCTGCTCCATTCCCCCTCCTCTGCTCCAATCCCCCCCCTCTGCACCATTCCCCCCCTGCTCCACACACCCCCTGCTCCACTCCCCCCCTGCTCGACTCCCCCCTGCTCCACTCCCCCCCTGCTCCACTCACCCCCTGCTCCAGTCCCCCCCCTGCTCCACTCCCCCCCCCTGCGCCACTCTCCCCCTGCTCCACTCCCCCCCTGCTCCACTCCCCCCTGCTCTACTCCCCCTCTGCTCCACTCCCCCTGTGCTCCATTCTCCCTCTGCTCCAATCCACCTGTGCTCCACTTCCCCTCTGCTCCAATCCACCTCTGCTCCATTCCCCCTCTGCACCATTCTCCCTCTGCTCCATTCTCCCTCTGCTCCATTCTCCCTCTGCTCCTTTCCCCCTCCTCTGCCCCAGTCCCACTCCTCTGCCCCATTCCCCCTATGCCCCATTCCCACTGTGCTCCATTCCCCCCGTGCTCCATTCCCCCTCTGCTCCATTCCCCCTCTGCTCCATTCCCCCTCTGCCCCACTTCCCCTCTGCTCCAATCCACATCTGCTCCATTCCCCCTCTGCTCCATACCCCCTCCTCTGCCCCATTCCCCCTCCTCTGCCCCATTCCCCCTCCTCTGCCCGATTCTCCTTCAGCTCCAATCACCCTCTGGTCCATTGCCGCGCTGCTCCATTCCCTCTCTGCTCCATTCCCCCTCCTCTGCTCCACTCCCCCCTGCTCCACTCCCCCCCCCTGCTCCACTCCCCCCCTGTTCCACTCCCCCCCTGCTCCACTCCCCCCCTGCTCCACACCCCGCCTGCTCCACTCCCCCCCTGCTCCACTCCCCCCCCAACTCCACTCCCCCCCTGCTCCACTCCCCCCCCTGCTCCACTCCCCCCCTGCTCTACTCCCCCTCTGCTCCACTCCCCCTCTGCTCCATTCTCCCCTCTACTCCATTCCCCCTCTGATTCATTCCCCCTCTGATCCATTCCCCCTCTGCTCCATTCTCCCTCTGCTCCAATCCACCTGTGCTCCACTTCCCCTCTGCTCCAATCCACCTCTGCTCCATTCCCCCTCTCCTCCATTTCCCCTCTAATCCATTCCTCCTCTGCTCCATTCCCCCTCGGCTCCATTCCCCCTCGCCTCCATTCCCCCTCCTCTGCTCCATTCTCCCTCTGCTCCATTCTCCCTCTGCTCCAATTCCCCTCTGCACCATTCCCTGTCAGCTCCATTCCCCCTTCTGCTCCATTCCCCCTCCTCTGCTCCAATCCCCCTCTGCACCATTCCCCCTCTGCTCTATTCTCCCTCTGCTCCATTCCCCCTCCTCTGCCCCAGTCCCACTCCTCTGCACCATTCCCCCTGTACTCCATTCCCTCTGTGCTCCATTCCCCCGTGCTCCATTCCCCCCGTGCTCCATTCCCCGTCTGCTTCATTCCCCCTCTGATCCATTCCCCCTCTGCTCCATTCCCCCTCTGATCCATTCCCCCTCTGATCCATTCCCCCTCTGATCCATTCCCCCTCTGCCCCACTTCCCCTCTGCTCCAATCCACATCTGCTCCATTCCCCCTCGGCTCCATTCCCCCTCGGCTCCATTCCCCCTCACCTCCATTCCCCCTCCTCTGCTCCATTCCCCCTCTGCTCCATTCTCCCTCTGCTCCATTCTCCCTCTGCTCCATTCTCCCTCTGCTCCAATCCCCATCTGCACCATTCCCTGTTAGCTCTATTCCCCCTTCTGCTCCATTCCCCCTCCTCTGCTCCAATCCCCCTCTGCACCATTCCCCCTCTGCTCTATTCCCCCTCTGCTCCATTCCCCCTCCTCTGCTCCATTCCCCCTCCTCTGCTCCACTCCCCCTCCTCTGCTCCATTCCCACTCCTCTGCTCCATTCTCCCTCTGGCCCATTCCCCCTCTGCCCCACTCCCCCTCTGCCCCACTCCCCCTCTGCCTCACTCCCTCTCTGCTCCACTCCCCCTCTGCTCCATTCTCCCCTCTGCTCCAATCCACCTGTGCTCCACTTCCCCTCTGCTCCAATCCACCTCTGCTCCATTCCCCCTCTGCACCATTCTCCCTCTGCTCCATTCTCCCTCTGCTCCATTCTCCCTCTGCTCCTTTCCCCCTCCTCTGCCCCAGTCCCACTCCTCTGCCCCATTCCCCCTATGCCCCATTCCCACTGTGCTCCATTCCCCCCGTGCTCCATTCCCCCTCTGCTCCATTCCCCCTCTGCTCCATTCCCCCTCTGCCCCACTTCCCCTCTGCTCCAATCCACATCTGCTCCATTCCCCCTCTGCTCCATACCCCCTCCTCTGCCCCTTTCCCCCTCCTCTGCCCCATTCCCCCTCCTCTGCCCGATTCTCCTTCAGCTCCAATCACCCTCTGGTCCATTGCCGCGCTGCTCCATTCCCTCTCTGCTCCATTCCCCCTCCTCTGCTCCACTCCCCCCCCCCTGCTCCACTCCCCCCCTGTTCCACTCCCCCCCTGCTCCACTCCCCCCCTGCTCCACACCCCGCCTGCTCCACTCCCCCCCTGCTCCACTCCCCCCCCAACTCCACTCCCCCCCTGCTCCACTCCCCCCCCTGCTCCACTCCCCCCCTGCTCTACTCCCCCTCTGCTCCACTCCCCCTCTGCTCCATTCTCCCCTCTACTCCATTCCCCCTCTGATTCATTCCCCCTCTGATCCATTCCCCCTCTGCTCCATTCTCCCTCTGCTCCAATCCACCTGTGCTCCACTTCCCCTCTGCTCCAATCCACCTCTGCTCCATTCCCCCTCTCCTCCATTTCCCCTCTAATCCATTCCTCCTCTGCTCCATTCCCCCTCGGCTCCATTCCCCCTCGCCTCCATTCCCCCTCCTCTGCTCCATTCTCCCTCTGCTCCATTCTCCCTCTGCTCCAATTCCCCTCTGCACCATTCCCTGTCAGCTCCATTCCCCCTTCTGCTCCATTCCCCCTCCTCTGCTCCAATCCCCCTCTGCACCATTCCCCCTCTGCTCTATTCTCCCTCTGCTCCATTCCCCCTCCTCTGCCCCAGTCCCACTCCTCTGCACCATTCCCCCTGTACTCCATTCCCTCTGTGCTCCATTCCCCCGTGCTCCATTCCCCCCGTGCTCCATTCCCCGTCTGCTTCATTCCCCCTCTGATCCATTCCCCCTCTGCTCCATTCCCCCTCTGATCCATTCCCCCTCTGATCCATTCCCCCTCTGATCCATTCCCCCTCTGCCCCACTTCCCCTCTGCTCCAATCCACATCTGCTCCATTCCCCCTCGGCTCCATTCCCCCTCGGCTCCATTCCCCCTCGGCTCCATTCCCCCGCCTCTGCTCCATTCCCCCGCCTCTGCTCCATTCCCCCTCTGCTCCATTCCCCCTCCTCTGCCCCATTCCCCCTCCTCTGCCCCATTCCCCCTCCTCTGCCCCATTCTCCTTCTGCTCCAATCACCCTCTGGTCCATTGCCGCGCTGCTCCATTCCCTCTCTGCTCCATTCCCCCTCCTCTGCTCCAATCCCCCCCCTCTGCACCATTCCCCCCCTGCTCCACACACCCCCTGCTCCACTCCCCCCTTCTCCACTCCCCCCCTGCTCCACTCCCCCCCTGCTCCACTCCCCCGTGCTCCACTCCCCCCCTGCTCCACTCCCCCCCTGCTCTACTCCCCCTCTGCCCCATTCCCCCTCTGCTCCAATCCACCTGTGCTCCACTTCCCCTCTGCTCCAATCCACCTCTGCTCCATTCTCCCCTCTAGTCCATTCCCCCTCTGATCCATTCCCCCTCTGATCCATTCCCCCTCTGCTCCATTCTCCCTCTGCTCCAATCCACCTCTGCTCCATTCCCACTCTGCTCCATTTCCCCTCTGCTCCATTCCTCCTCTGCTCCATTCCCCCTCGCCTCCATTCCCCCTCCTCTTCTCCATTCCCACCCTCTGCCCCATTCCCCCTCCTCTGCTCCAATCGCCCCTCTCTGCACCATTACCCCCCTGCTCCACACCCCCCCCTGCTCCACTCCCCCCCTGCTCCACTCCCCCCCCGCTCCACTCCCCCCCTGTTCCACTCCCCCCCTGACCCACTCCCCCGTGGTCCAGTCCCCCCCTGCTCCACTCCCCCCTGCTCCACTCACCCCCTGCTCCACTCCCCCCCTGCTCCACTCCCCCCCCTGCTCCATTCCCCCTCTGCTCCACTCCCCCTCTGATCCATTCCCCCTCTGCTCCATTCTCCCACTGCTCCAATCCACCTCTGCTCCACTTCACCTCTGCTCCGTTCCCCCCCTGCTCCATTTCCCCTCTTCTCCATTCCCACCCTCTGCTCCATTCCCCCTCCTCTGCTCCATTCTCCCTCTGCCCCATTCCCCATCCTCTGCCCCATTCCCCCTCCTCTGCTCCATTCGCCCTATGCTCCATAACCCCCCTCTGCTCCATTCCCCCTCTGCTCCATTCCCCCTCTGCTCAATTCCCCCTCTGCTCCATTCCCCCTCTGCTCCATCCACCTCTGCTCCATTCCCCCTCCTCTGCTCCATTCCCCCTCTGCCCCATTCCCCCTCCTCTGCCCCATTCTCCCTCTGCTCCAATCACCCTCTGCTCCAATGCCGCGCTGCTCCATTCCCTCTCTGCTCCATTCCCCCTCCTCTGCTCCAATCCCCCTCTGCACCATTCCCCCTCTGCTCTATTCCCCCTCTGCTCCTGTCCCCCTCCTCTGCTCCAGTCTCCCTCTGCTCCTTCCCCCCCTCGGCACCATTACCCCCCCCGCCCCGCTCCACTCCCCCCTGCTCCACTCCCCCCCTGCTCCACTCCCCCCCCCCTGCTCCACTCTCCCCCTGCTCCACTCCCCCCGTGCTCCACTCCCCCCCTGCTCCACTCCCCCTCTGCACCACTCCCGTCTACTCCATTCCTAATCTGCTCCATTCCCCCTCTGCTCCATTTCCCCTCTGCTCCTTTCCCCCTCTGCTCCATTCCCCCTCCTCTGCTCCATTCCCACTCCTCTGGCCCATTCCCCCTCTGCCCCACTCCCCCTCTGCACCACTCCCCCTCTGCTCCACTCCCCCTCTGCTCCATTCTCCCCTCTGCTCCATTCTCCCTCTGCTCCAATCCACCTGTGCTCCAATCCACCTGTGCTCCACTTCCCCTCTGCTCCAATCCACCTCTGCTCCATTCCCCCTCTGCTCCATTTCCCCTCTGCTCCATTCCCCCTCTGCTCCATTCTCCCTCTGCTCCATTCCCCCTGTGCTCCATTCCCCCGTGCTCCATTCCCCCCGTGCTCCATTCCCCGTCTGCTTCATTCCCCCTCTGCTCCATTCCCCCTCTGCTCCATTCCCCCTCTGATCCATTCCCCCTCTGATCCATTCCCCCTCTGCCCCACTTCCCCTCTGCTCCAATCCACATCTGCTCCATTCCCCCTCGGCTCCATTCCCCCTCGGCTCCATTCCCCCTCGGCTCCATTCCCCCGCCTCTGCTCCATTCCCCCTCTGCTCCATTCCCCCTCCTCTGCCCCATTCCCCCTCCTCTGCCCCATTCCCCCTCCTCTGCCCCATTCTCCTTCTGCTCCAATCACCCTCTGGTCCATTGCCGCGCTGCTCCATTCCCTCTCTGCTCCATTCCCCCTCCTCTGCTCCAATCCCCCTCTGCACCATTCCCCCTCTGCTCTATTCCCCCTCTGCTCCTGCCCCCCTCCTCTGCTCCCGTCTCCCTCTGCTCGTTCCCCCCCCTCGGCACCATTACCCACCCCCCCTGCTCCACACCCTCCCTGCTCCACTCCCCCCCTGCTCCACCCCCCCTGCTCCACTCCCCCCCGCTCCACCCCCCCTGCTCCACTCCCCCTCTACTATATTCCTACTCTGCACCATTCCCCCTCTGCTCCACTCCCCCTCTACTCCATTCCTACTCTGCTCCATTCCCCCTCCTCTGCTCCATTCCCCATCCTCTGCTCCATTCCCCCTCCTCTGCTCCATTTCTCCCATCTCTGCTCCATTCCCCTTCCTCTGCTCCATTCCCCCTCCTCTGCTCCATTCCCCCTATGCTCCATAACCCCCCTCCTGCTCCATTCTCCCTCTGCTCCGTTCCCCCTCTGCTCCATTCCCCCTCTGCTCCATTCCCCCTCTGCTCCATTCCCCCTCTACTCCAAACCCCGTCCTCTGCTCCTTTCCCCCTCCTCTGCTCTTTTCCCTCTCCTCTGCTCCTTTCCCCCTCTGTTCCATTCCCCAACCTCTGCTCCATTCCCCCTCCTCTGCTACATTCCCCCTCTGCTCCATTCGCCCTCGGCTCCATTCTCCCTGTGCACCACTTCCCCTCTGCTCTATTCTCCCTCTGCTCCATTCTCCCTCTGCTCCAATCCACCTGTGCTCCACTTCCCCTCTGCTCCAATACACCTCTGCTCCATTCCCCCTCTGCTGCATTCCCCCTCTGCTCCATTCCCCCTCTGCTGCATTCCCCCTCTGCTCCATTCTCCCTCTGCTCCATTCTCCCTCTGCTCCATTCCCCCTCCTCTGCCCCATTGCCGCTCCTCTGCCCCATTCCCCCTGTGCTCCATTCCCCGTGCTCCATTCGCCCTCTGCTCCATTCCCCCTCTGGTCCATTCCCCCTCTGATCCATTCCCCCTCTGATCCATTCCCCCTCTGATCCATTCCCCCTCTGATCCATTCCCCCTCTGCTCCATTCTCCCTCTGCTCCAATCCACCTGTGCTCCACTTCCCCTCTGCTCCAATCCACCTCTGCTCTATTCCCCCTCTGCTCCATTTCCCCTCTGCTCCATTCCCCCTCTGCTCCATTCCCGCTTGGCTCCATTCCCCCTTGGCTCCATTCCACCTCGGCTCCATTCCCCCTCTGCTCCAATCCACCTCTGCACCATTCCCTCTCTGCTCCATTCCCCCTTCTGCTCCATTCCCCCTCCTCTGCTCCTATCCCCCTCTGCACCATTCCCTCTCTGCTCTATTGCCCCTCTGCTCCAGTCCCCCTCCTTGCTCCAGTCTCCCTCTACTCCTTTAAGCCCCTCTGCACCATTACCCCGATGCTCCATTCCCCCTCTGCTCCATTCCCCCTCCTCTCCTCCAGTCTTCCTCTGCTACTTCGCCCCCCCTCGGCAGCATTACCCCCCCCTCTGCACCATTCCCACTCTGCTCCACTCCCCCTCTACTCCATTCCTACTCTGCTCCATTCCCCCTCTGCTCCATTTCCCCTCTGCTCCTTTCCCCCTCTGCTCCAACCCCCCCCTGCTCCATTCCCCCTCTGCTCCATTTCCCCCTCTGCTCCACCCCCCACCCCCTGCTCCATTTCCCCTCTTCTCCATTCCCACCCACTGCTCCATTCCCCCTCCTCTGCTCCATTCCCCCTCCTCTGCTCCATTCCCCCTCCTCTGCTCCATTCCCACTCCTCTGCTCCATTCTCCCTCTGCTCCGTTCTCCCTCTGCTCCGTTCTCCCTCTGCCCGATTCCCCCTCCTCTGCCCCATTCCCCCTCCTCTGCTCCATTCCCCCTATGCTCCATAACCCCCCCTCTGCTCCATTCTCCCTCTGCTCCGTTTCCCCTCTGCTCCATTCCCCCTCTGCTCCATTCCCCCTCTGCTCCAATCCCCCTCCTCTGCTCCTTTCCCCCTCCTCTGCTCCTTTCCCCCTCCTCTGCTCCTTTCCCCCTCTGTTCCATTCCCCACCCTCTGCTCCATTCCCCCTCCTCTGCTCCATTCCCCCTCCTCTGCTCCATTCCCCCTCTGCTCCATTCGCCCTCAGCTCCATTCTCCCTGTGCACCACTTGCCCTCTGCTCTATTCCCCCTCTGCTCCATTCTCCCTCTGCTCCAATCGACCTGTGCTCCACTTCCCCTCTGCTCCAATACACCTCTGCTCCATTCCCCCTCTGCTGCATTCCCCCTCTGCTCCATTCTCCCTCTGCTCCATTCCCCCTCCTCTGCCCCATTGCCGCTCCTCTGCCCCATTCCCCCTGTGCTCCATTCCCCGTGCTCCATTCGCCCTCTGCTCCATTCCCCCTCTGCCCCATTCCCCCTCCTCTGCCCCATTCCCCCTCCTCTGCTCCATACCCCCTCTGCCCCATTCTCCCTCTGCTCCAATCCCCCTCTGCTCCATTCCGGCATTGCTCCATTCCCTCTCTGCTCCATTCCCCCTCTGCTCCATTCCCCTTCTGCTCCATTCCCCCTCCTCTGCTCCATTCTCCCTCTGCTCCATTCCCTCCCTCTGCACCATTACCCCGCCTCTGCACCATTACCCTTGTGCTCCATTTCCCCTCTGCTCCATTCCCCCTCGGCTCCATTCCCCCTCCTCTGCTCCATTCCCCCTCTGCTCCATTCCCCCTCTGCTCCATTTCCGCTCTGCTCCATTTCCCCTCTACTCCATTCGCCATCGGCTCCATTCCACCTGTGCTCCACTTCCCCTCTGCTCCAATCCACCTCTGCTCCATTCTCCCACTGCTCCAATCCCCCTCTGCTCTATTCCCCCTCTACTCCAGTCTCCCTATGCTCCATTCCCCCTCTGCTCCATTCCCCCTCTGCTCCATTCCCCCTCTGCTCCATTCTCCCTCTGCTCCAATCCACCTGTGCTCCACTTCCCCTCTGCTCCAATCCACCTCTGCTCCATTCCCCCTCTGCTCCATTCCCCCTCTGCTCCATTCCCCCTCCTCTGCCCCAGTCCCACTCCTCTGCCCCATTCCCCCTGTGCTCCATTCCCCCTGTGCTCCATTCCCCCGTGCTCCACTCCTCCGTGCTCCATTCCCCCCGTGCTCCATTCCCCCTCTGCTTCATTCCCCCTCTGCTTCATTCCCCCTCTGCTTCATTCCCCCTCTGCTCCATTCCCCCTCTGCTCCATTCCCCCTCTGCTCCATTCCCCCTCTGATCCATTCCCCCTCTGATCCATTCCCCCTCTGCCCCACTTCCCCTCTGCTCCAATCCACATCTGCTCCATTCCCCCTCAGCTCCATTCCCCCTCGGCTCCATTCCCCCTCGGATCCATTCCCCCTCGCCTGCATTCCCCCGCCTCTGCTCCATTCTCCCTCTGCTCCATTCCCGCCCTCTGCCCCATTCCCCCTCCTCTGCTACATTCCCCCTCTGCTCCATTCTCCCTCTGCTCCATTCCCGCCCTCTGCCCCATTCCCCCTCCTCTGCTACATTCCCCCTCTGCTCCATTCGCCCTCGGCTCCATTCTCCCTGTGCACCACTTCCCTTCTGCTCTATTCTCCCTCTGCTCCATTCTCCCTCTGCTCCAATCCACCTGTGCTCCACTTCCCCTCTGCTCCAATACACCTCTGCTCCATTCCCCCTCTGCTCCATTCCCCCTCTGCTCCATTCCCCCTCTGCTGCATTCCCCCTCTGCTCCATTCTCCCTCTGCTCCATTCTCCCTCTGCTCCATTCCCCCTCCTCTGCCCCATTGCCGCTCCTCTGCCCCATTCCCCCTGTGCTCCATTCCCCGTGCTCCATTCGCCCTCTGCTCCATTCCCCCTCTGGTCCATTCCCCCTCTGATCCATTCCCCCTCTGATCCATTCCCCCTCTGATCCATTCCCCCTCTGATCCATTCCCCCTCTGCTCCATTCTCACTCTGCTCCAATCCACCTGTGCTCCACTTCCCCTCTGCTCCAATCCACCTCTGCTCTATTCCCCCTCTGCTCCATTTCCCCTCTGCTCCATTCCCCCTCTGCTCCATTCCCGCTTGGCTCCATTCCCCCTTGGCTCCATTCCACCTCGGCTCCATTCCCCCTCTGCTCCAATCCCCCTCTGCACCATTCCCTCTCTGCTCCATTCCCCCTTCTGCTCCATTCCCCCTCCTCTGCTCCTATCCCCCTCTGCACCATTCCCTCTCTGCTCTATTGCCCCTCTGCTCCAGTCCCCCTCCTTGCTCCAGTCTCCCTCTACTCCTTTAAGCCCCTCTGCACCATTACCCCGATGCTCCATTCCCCCTCTGCTCCATTCCCCCTCCTCTCCTCCAGTCTTCCTCTGCTACTTCGCCCCCCCTCGGCAGCATTACCCCCCCCTCTGCACCATTCCCACTCTGCTCCACTCCCCCTCTACTCCATTCCTACTCTGCTCCATTCCCCCTCTGCTCCATTTCCCCTCTGCTCCTTTCCCCCTCTGCTCCAACCCCCCCCTGCTCCATTCCCCCTCTGCTCCATTTCCCCCTCTGCTCCACCCCCCACCCCCTGCTCCATTTCCCCTCTTCTCCATTCCCACCCACTGCTCCATTCCCCCTCCTCTGCTCCATTCCCCCTCCTCTGCTCCATTCCCCCTCCTCTGCTCCATTTCCACTCCTCTGCTCCATTCTCCCTCTGCTCCGTTCTCCCTCTGCTCCGTTCTCCCTCTGCCCGATTCCCCCTCCTCTGCCCCATTCCCCCTCCTCTGCTCCATTCCCCCTATGCTCCATAACCCCCCCTCTGCTCCATTCTCCCTCTGCTCCGTTTCCCCTCTGCTCCATTCCCCCTCTGCTCCATTCCCCCTCTGCTCCAATCCCCCTCCTCTGCTCCTTTCCCCCTCCTCTGCTCCTTTCCCCCTCCTCTGCTCCTTTCCCCCTCTGTTCCATTCCCCACCCTCTGCTCCATTCCCCCTCCTCTGCTCCATTCCCCCTCCTCTGCTCCATTCCCCCTCTGCTCCATTCGCCCTCAGCTCCATTCTCCCTGTGCACCACTTGCCCTCTGCTCTATTCCCCCTCTGCTCCATTCTCCCTCTGCTCCAATCGACCTGTGCTCCACTTCCCCTCTGCTCCAATACACCTCTGCTCCATTCCCCCTCTGCTGCATTCCCCCTCTGCTCCATTCTCCCTCTGCTCCATTCCCCCTCCTCTGCCCCATTGCCGCTCCTCTGCCCCATTCCCCCTGTGCTCCATTCCCCGTGCTCCATTCGCCCTCTGCTCCATTCCCCCTCTGCCCCATTCCCCCTCCTCTGCCCCATTCCCCCTCCTCTGCTCCATACCCCCTCTGCCCCATTCTCCCTCTGCTCCAATCCCCCTCTGCTCCATTCCGGCATTGCTCCATTCCCTCTCTGCTCCATTCCCCCTCTGCTCCATTCCCCTTCTGCTCCATTCCCCCTCCTCTGCTCCATTCTCCCTCTGCTCCATTCCCTCCCTCTGCACCATTACCCCGCCTCTGCACCATTACCCTTGTGCTCCATTTCCCCTCTGCTCCATTCCCCCTCGGCTCCATTCCCCCTCCTCTGCTCCATTCCCCCTCTGCTCCATTCCCCCTCTGCTCCATTTCCGCTCTGCTCCATTTCCCCTCTACTCCATTCGCCATCGGCTCCATTCCACCTGTGCTCCACTTCCCCTCTGCTCCAATCCACCTCTGCTCCATTCTCCCACTGCTCCAATCCCCCTCTGCTCTATTCCCCCTCTACTCCAGTCTCCCTATGCTCCATTCCCCCTCTGCTCCATTCCCCCTCTGCTCCATTCCCCCTCTGCTCCATTCTCCCTCTGCTCCAATCCACCTGTGCTCCACTTCCCCTCTGCTCCAATCCACCTCTGCTCCATTCCCCCTCTGCTCCATTCCCCCTCTGCTCCATTCCCCCTCCTCTGCCCCAGTCCCACTCCTCTGCCCCATTCCCCCTGTGCTCCATTCCCCCTGTGCTCCATTCCCCCGTGCTCCACTCCTCCGTGCTCCATTCCCCCCGTGCTCCATTCCCCCTCTGCTTCATTCCCCCTCTGCTTCATTCCCCCTCTGCTTCATTCCCCCTCTGCTCCATTCCCCCTCTGCTCCATTCCCCCTCTGCTCCATTCCCCCTCTGATCCATTCCCCCTCTGATCCATTCCCCCTCTGCCCCACTTCCCCTCTGCTCCAATCCACATCTGCTCCATTCCCCCTCAGCTCCATTCCCCCTCGGCTCCATTCCCCCTCGGATCCATTCCCCCTCGCCTGCATTCCCCCGCCTCTGCTCCATTCTCCCTCTGCTCCATTCCCGCCCTCTGCCCCATTCCCCCTCCTCTGCTACATTCCCCCTCTGCTCCATTCTCCCTCTGCTCCATTCCCGCCCTCTGCCCCATTCCCCCTCCTCTGCTACATTCCCCCTCTGCTCCATTCGCCCTCGGCTCCATTCTCCCTGTGCACCACTTCCCTTCTGCTCTATTCTCCCTCTGCTCCATTCTCCCTCTGCTCCAATCCACCTGTGCTCCACTTCCCCTCTGCTCCAATACACCTCTGCTCCATTCCCCCTCTGCTCCATTCCCCCTCTGCTCCATTCCCCCTCTGCTGCATTCCCCCTCTGCTCCATTCTCCCTCTGCTCCATTCTCCCTCTGCTCCATTCCCCCTCCTCTGCCCCATTGCCGCTCCTCTGCCCCATTCCCCCTGTGCTCCATTCCCCGTGCTCCATTCGCCCTCTGCTCCATTCCCCCTCTGGTCCATTCCCCCTCTGATCCATTCCCCCTCTGATCCATTCCCCCTCTGATCCATTCCCCCTCTGATCCATTCCCCCTCTGCTCCATTCTCACTCTGCTCCAATCCACCTGTGCTCCACTTCCCCTCTGCTCCAATCCACCTCTGCTCTATTCCCCCTCTGCTCCATTTCCCCTCTGCTCCATTCCCCCTCTGCTCCATTCCCGCTTGGCTCCATTCCCCCTTGGCTCCATTCCACCTCGGCTCCATTCCCCCTCTGCTCCAATCCCCCTCTGCACCATTCCCTCTCTGCTCCATTCCCCCTTCTGCTCCATTCCCCCTCCTCTGCTCCTATCCCCCTCTGCACCATTCCCTCTCTGCTCTATTGCCCCTCTGCTCCAGTCCCCCTCCTTGCTCCAGTCTCCTTCTACTCCTTTAACCCCCTCTGCACCATTACCCCGATGCTCCATTCCCCCTCTGCTCCATTCCCCCTCCTCTCCTCCAGTCTTCCTCTGCTACTTCCCCCCCCCTCGGCAGCATTACCCCCCCCTCTGCACCATTCCCACTCTGCTCCACTCCCCCTCTACTCCATTCCTACTCTGCTCCATTCCCCCTCTGCTCCATTTCCCCTCTGCTCCTTTCCCCCTCTGCTCCAACCCCCCCCTGCTCCATTCCCCCTCTGCTCCATTTCCCCCTCTGCTCCACCCCCCACCCCCTGCTCCATTTCCCCTCTTCTCCATTCCCACCCACTGCTCCATTCCCCCTCCTCTGCTCCATTCCCCCTCCTCTGCTCCATTCCCCCTCCTCTGCTCCATTCCCACTCCTCTGCTCCATTCTCCCTCTGCTCCGTTCTCCCTCTGCTCCGTTCTCCCTCTGCCCGATTCCCCCTCCTCTGCCCCATTCCCCCTCCTCTGCTCCATTCCCCCTATGCTCCATAACCCCCCCTCTGTTCCATTCTCCCTCTGCTCCGTTCCCCCTCTGCTCCATTCCCCCTCTGCTCCATTCCCCCTCTGCTCCATTCCCCCTCTGCTCCAATCCCCCTCCTCTGCTCCTTTCCCCCTCCTCTGCTCCTTTCCCCCTCCTCTGCTCCTTTCCCCCTCCTCTGCTCCTTTCCCCCTCTGTTCCATTCCCCACCCTCTGCTCCATTCCCTCTCCTCTGCTCCATACCCCCTCCTCTGCTCCATTCCCCCTCTGCTCCATTCGCCCTCAGCTCCATTCTCCCTGTGCACCACTTCCCCTCTGCTCTATTCCCCCTCTGCTCCATTCTCCCTCTGCTCCAATCGACCTGTGCTCCACTTCCCCTCTGCTCCAATACACCTCTGCTCCATTCCCCCTCTGCTGCATTCCCCCTCTGCTCCATTCTCCCTCTGCTCCATTCCCCCTCCTCTGCCCCATTGCCGCTCCTCTGCCCCATTCCCCCTGTGCTCCATTCCCCGTGCTCCATTCGCCCTCTGCTCCATTCCCCCTCTGCTCCATTCCCCCTCTGGTCCATTCTCCCTCTGCTCCATTCCCCCTCTGGTCCATTCTCCCTCTGCTCCATTCTCCCTCTGCTCCATTCCCCCTGTGCTCCATTCCCCGTGCTCCATTCGCCCTCTGCTCCATTCCCCCTCTGCTCCATTCCCCCTCTGCTCCATTCCCCCTCTGGTCCATTCTCCCTCTGCTCCATTCTCCCTCTGCTCCAATCCACCTGTGCTCCACTTCCCCTCTGCTCCATTCAGCCTCTGCACCATTCCCCCTCGGCTCCATTCCCCCTCCTCTGCTCCATTCTCTCTCTGCTCCATTCCCCCCCTGCTCCATTCCCACTCTGCTCCATTCTCCCTCCTCTGCCCCATTCCCCCTCCTCTGCCCCATTCCCCCTCCTCTGCTCCATACCCCCTCTGCCCCATTCTCCCTCTGCTCCATTCTCCCTCTGCTCCAATCCCCCTCTGCACCATTCCGGCATTGCTCCATTCCCTCTCTGCTCCATTCCCCCTCTGCTCCATTCCCCTTCTGCTCCATTCCCCCTCCTCTGCTCCATTCCCCCTCTGCTCCATTCCCCCTCTGCTCCATTCTCCCTCTGCTCCATTCCCTCCCTCTGCACCATTACCCCGCCTCTGCACCATTACCCTTGTGCTCCATTTCCCCTCTGCTCCATTCCCCCTCGGCTCCATTCCCCCTCCTCTGCTCCATTCCCCCTCTGCTCCATTCCCCCTCTGCTCCATTTCCGCTCTGCTCCATTTCCCCTCTACTCCATTCGCCATCGGCTCCATTCCACCTCCTCTGCTCCATTCTCCCTCTGCTCCAATCCCCCTCTGCTCTATTCCCCCTCTACTCCAGTCTCCCTATGCTCCATTCCCCCTCTGCTCCATTCCCCCTCTGCTCCATTCCCCCTCTGCTCCATTCTCCCTCTGCTCCAATCCACCTGTGCTCCACTTCCCCTCTGCTCCAATCCACCTCTGCTCCATTCCCCCTCTGCTCCATTCCCCCTCTGCTCCATTCTCCCTCTGCTCCATTCCTCCTCCTCTGCCCCAGTCCCACTCCTCTGCCCCATTCCCCCTGTGCTCCATTCCCCCTGTGCTCCATTCCCCCGTGCTCCACTCCTCCGTGCTCCATTCCCCCCGTGCTCCATTCCCCCTCTGCTTCATTCCCCCTCTGCTTCATTCCCCCTCTGCTCCATCCCCCCTCTGCTCCATTCCCCCTCTGCTCCATTCCCCCTCTGATCCATTCCCCCTCTGATCCATTCCCCCTCTGCCCCACTTCCCCTCTGCTCCAATCCACATCTGCTCCATTCCCCCTCAGCTCCATTCCCCCTCGGCTCCATTCCCCCTCGGATCCATTCCCCCTCGCCTCCATTCCCCCGCCTCTGCTCCATTCTCCCTCTGCTCCATTCCCCCCCTCTGCCCCATTCCCCCTCCTTTGCCCCATTCTCCTTCTGCTCCAATCACCCTCTGGTCCATTGCTGCACTGCTCCATTCCTCCTCCTCTGCTCCAATCCCCCCCCTCTGCACCATTCCCCCTCTGCTCTATTCCCCCCCTGCTCCTTTCCCCCTCCTCTTCTCCAGTTCCCCTCTGCTCCTTCCTCCCCCTCGGCACCATTACCACCCCCCCCCACTCCATTCCCCTCCCTGCTCCACTTCCCCCCTGCTCCACTCCCCCCCTGCTCCACTCCCCCCCTGCTCCACTCCCCCCCCTGCTCCACTCCCCCCCTGCTCCACTCCCCACCCTGCTCCACTCCCCACCCTGCTCCACTCCCCCCCCCGCTCCACTCCCCCTCTGCTCCATTCCCCCTCTGATCCATTCCCCCTCTGATCCATTCCCCCTCTGATCCATTCCCCCTCTGATCCATTCCCCCTCTGATACATTCTCCCTCTGCTCCAATCCACCTGTGCTCCACTTCCCCTCTGCTCCAATCCACCTCTGCTCCATTCCCCCTCTGCTCCATTTCCCCTCTGCTCCATTCCTCCTCTGCTCCATTCCCCCTCGGCTCCATTCCCCCTCGCCTCCATTCCCCCTCCACTGCTCCATTCTCCCTCTGCTCCATTCTCCCTCTGCTCCATTCTCCCTCTGCTCCAATCCCCCTCTGCACCATTCCCTCTCAGCTCCATTCCCCCTTCTGCTCCATTCCCCCTCCTCTGTTCCAATCCCCCTCTGCACCATTCCCCCTCTGCTCTATTCCCCCTCTGCTCCAGTCCCCCTCCTCTGCTCCATTCTCCCTCTACTCCTTTCCCCCCTCTGCACTATTAACCCCCCCCTCTGCACCATTACCCCGATGCTCCATTCCCCCTCTGCTCCATTCCCCCTCTGATCCATTCCCCCTCTGATCCATTCCCCCTCTGATCCATTCCCCCTCTGGTCCATTCTCCCTCTGCTCCAATCCACCTGTGCTCCACTTCCCCTCTGCTCCAATACACCTCTGCTCCATTCCCCCTCTGCTCCATTCCCGCTCTGCTCCATTCCCCCTCTGCTCCATTCTCCCTCTGCTCCATTCTCCCTCTGCTCCATTCCCCCTCCTCTGCCCCATTGCCGCTCCTCTGCCCCATTCCAACTGTGCTCCATTCCCCGTGCTCCATTCGCCCTCTGCTCCATTCCGCCTCTGCTCCATTCCCCCTCTGGTCCATTCCCCCCCTGGTCCATTCCCCCTCTGATCCATTCCCCCTCTGATCCATTCCCCCTCTGATCCATTCCCCCTCTGATCCATTCCCCCTCTGATCCATTCCCCCTCTGATCCATTCCCCCTCTGATCCATTCCCCCTCTGATCCATTCCTCCTCTGATCCATTCCCCCTCTGCTCCATTTCCCCTCTGCTCCATTCCCCCTCTGCTCCATTCCCGCTTGGCTCCATTCCCCCTTGGCTCCATTCCACCTCGGCTCCATTCCCCCTCGGCTCCATTCCCCCTCGGCTCCATTCCCCCTCGGCTCCATTCCCCCTCGGCTCCATTCCCCCTCTGCTCCAATCCCCCTCTGCACCATTCCCTCTCTGCTCCATTCCCCCTTCTGCTCCATTCCCCCTCCTCTGCTCCAATCCCCCTCTGCACCATTCCCTCTCTGCTCTATTCCCCCTCTGCTCCAGTCCCCCTCCTTGCTCCAGTCTCCCTCTACTCCTTTAACCCCCTCTGCACCATTACCCCGATGCTCCATTCCCCCTCTGCTCCATTCCTACTCTGCTCCATTCCCCCTCTGCTCCATTTCCCCTCTGCTCCTTTCCCCCTCTGCTCCAACCCCCCCCCCCTGCTCCATTCCCCCTCTGCTCCATTTCCCCCTCTGCTCCACCCCCCACCCCTGCTCCATTTCCCCTCTTCTCCATTCCCACCCACTGCTCCATTCCCCCTCCTCTGCTCCATTCCCCCTCCTCTGCTCCATTCCCCCTCCTCTGCTCCATTCCCACTCCTCTGCTCCATTCTCCCTCTGCTCCGTTCTCCCTCTGCTCCGTTCTCCCTCTGCCCGATTCCCCCTCCTCTGCCCCATTCCCCCTCCTCTGCTCCATTCCCCCTATGCTCCATAACCCCCCCTCTGTTCCATTCTCCCTCTGCTCCGTTCCCCCTCTGCTCCATTCCCCCTCTGCTCCATTCCCCCTCTGCTCCATTCCCCCTCTGCTCCAATCCCCCTCCTCTACTCCTTTCCCCCTCCTCTGCTCCTTTCCCCCTCCTCTGCTCCTTTCCCCCTCTGTTCCATTCCCCACCCTCTGCTCCATTCCCCCTCCTCTGCTCCGTTCACCCTCTGCTCCATTCGCCCTCGGCTCCATTCTCCCTGTGCACCACTTCCCCTCTGCTCTATTCCCCCTCTGCTCCATTCTCCCTCTGCTCCAATCCACCTCTGCTCCACTTCCCCTCTGCTCCAATACACCTCTGCTCCATTCCCCCTCTGCTCCATTCCCCCTCTGCTGCATTCCCCCTCTGCTGCATTCTCCCTCTGCTCCATTCTCCCTCTGCTCCATTCCCCCTCCTCTGCCCCATTGCCGCTCCTCTGCCCCATTCCCCCTGTGCTCCATTCGCCCTCTGCTCCATTCGCCCTCTGCTCCATTCCCCCTCTGCTCCATTCCCCCTCTGGTCCATTCCCCCTCTGATCCATTCCCCCTCTGATCCATTCCCCCTCTGCTCCAATCCACCTGTGCTCCACTTCCCCTCTGCTCCATTCCGCCTCTGCACCATTCCCCCTCGGCTCCATTCCCCCTCCTCTGCTCCATCCTCTCTCTGCTCCATTCCCCCCCTGCTCCATTCCCACTCTGCTCCATTCTCCCTCCTCTGCCCCATTCCCCCTCCTCTGCCGCATTCCCCCTCCTCTGCTCCATTCCCCCTCTGCTCCATTCTCCCTCTGCTCCATTCTCCCTCTGCTCCAATCCCCCTCTGCACCATTCCCCCTCCTCTGCTCCATTCCCCCTCCTCTGCTCCATTCTCCCTCTGCTCCATTCACCATCTGCTCCAATACCCCTCTGCTCCATTCCGGCATTGCTCCATTCCCTCTCTGCTCCATTCCCCCTCTGCTCCATTCCCCTTCTTCTCCATTCCCCCTCCTCTGCTCCATTCCCCCTCTGCACCATTCCCCCTCTGCTCCATTCTCCCTCTGCTCCATTCCCTCCCTCTGCACCATTACCCCGCCTCTGCACCATTACCCGTGTGCTCCATTTCCCCTCTGCTCCATTCCCCCTCGGCTCCATTCCCCCTCCTCTGCTCCATTCCCCCTCTGCTCCATTTCCCCTCTACTCCATTCCCCATCGGCTCCATTCCACCTCCTCTGCTCCATTAACCTTCTGCTCCAATCCCCCTCTACTCCAGTCTACCTCTGCTCCATTCCCCCTCTGCCTCATTCCCCCTCTGCTCCATTCCCCCTCTGCTCCATTCCCCCTCTGCTCCATTCTCCCTCTGCTCCAATCCACCTGTGCTCCACTTCCCCTCTGCTCCAATCCACCTCTGCTCCATTCCCCCTCTGCTCCATTCCCCCGCTGCTCCATTCTCCCTCTGCTCCATTCCCCCTCCTCTGCCCCAGTCCCACTCCTCTGCCCCATTCCCTCTGTGCTCCATTCCCCCTGTGCTCCATTCCCCCGTGCTCCACTCCTCCGTGCTCCATTCCCCCCGTGCTCCATTCCCCCTCTGCTCCATTCCCCCTCTGCTCCATTCCCCCTCTGATCCATTCCCCCTCTGATCCATTCCCCCTCTGATCCATTCCCCCTCTGATCCATTCCCCCTCTGCCCCACTTCCCCTCTGCTCCAATCCACATCTGCTCCATTCCCCCTCGGCTCCATTCCCCCTCGGCTCCATTCCCCATCGGATCCATTCCCCCTCGCCTCCATTCCCCCGCCTCTGCTCCATTCCCACTCTGCTCCATTCCCCCCCTCTGCCCCATTCCCCCTCCTCTGCCCCATTCCCCCATCTCTGCCCCATTGCCCCTCCTCTGCCCCATTCTCCTTCTGCTCCAATCACCCTCTGGTCCATTGCCGCACTGCTCCATTCCCTCTCTGCTCCATTCCTCCTCCTCTGCTCCAATCCCCCCCCTCTGCACCATTCCCCCTCTGCTCTATTCCCCCTCTGCTCCTTTCCCCCTCCTCTTCTCCAGTCTCCCTCTGCTCCTTCCTCCCCCTCGGCACCATTACCCCCCCCCCCACTGCTCCACTCCCCCCCTGCTCCACACACCCCCTGCTCCACTCCCCCCCCTGCTCCACTCCCCTCCCTGCTCCACTTCCCCCCTGGTCCACTCCCCCCCTGCTCCACTCCCCCCCTGCTCCACTCCGCCCTGCTCCACTCCCCCCCTGCTCCACTCCCCACCCTGCTCCACTCCCCCTCTGCTCCATTCTCCCCTCTACTCCATTCCCCCTCTGATCCATTCCCCCTCTGATCCATTCCCCCTCTGCTCCATTCTCCCTCTGCTCCAATCCACCTGTGCTCCACTTCCCCTCTGCTCCAATCCACCTCTGCTCCATTCCCCCTCTGCTCCATTTCCCCTCTGCTCCATTCCTCCTCTGCTCCATTCCCCCGCGGCTCCATTCCCCCTCGCCTCCATTCCCCCTCCTCTGCTCCATTCTCCCTCTGCTCCATTCTCCCTCTGCTCCATCCCCCCCCCCCTCGGCACCATTACCCCCCCTCTGCACCATTCTCCCTCTGCTCCATTCTCCCTCTGCTCCATCCCCCCCCCCTCGGCACCATTACCCCCCCTCTGCACCATTCCCCCTCTGCTCCACTCCCCCTCTACTCCATTCCTACTCTGCTCCATTCCCCCTCTGCTCCATTTCCCCTCTGCTCCTTTCCCCCCTGCTCCACCCCCCCTGCTCCATTTCCCCTCTTCTCCATTCCCACCCTCTGCTCCATTCACCCTCCTCTGCTCCATTCCCCCTCCTCTGCTCCATTCCCACTCCTCTGCTCCATTTCCACTCCTCTGCTCCATTCTCCCTCTGCCCCATTCCCCATCCTCTGCCCCATTCCCCCTCCTCTGCTCCATTCGCCCTATGCTCCATAACCCCCCCTCTGCTCCATTCCCCCTCTGCTCCATTCCCCCTCTGCTCCATTCCCCCTCTGCTCCATCCCCCTCTGCTCCATTCCCCCTCTGATCCATTCCCCCTCTGATCCATTCCCCCTCTGATCCATTCCCCCTCTGATCCATTCCCCCTCTGCTCCATTCTCCCTCTGCTCCAATCCACCTGTGCTCCACTTCCCCTCTGCTCCAATCCACCTCTGCTCCATTCCCCCTCTGCTCCATTTCCCCTCTGCTCCATTCCTCCTCTGCTCCATTCCCCCGCGGCTCCATTCCCCCTCGCCTCCATTCCCCCTCCTCTGCTCCATTCTCCCTCTGCTCCATTCTCCCTCTGCTCCATCCCCCCCCCCTCGGCACCATTACCCCCCCTCTGCACCATTCTCCCTCTGCTCCATTCTCCCTCTGCTCCATCCCCCCCCCCTCGGCACCATTACCCCCCCTCTGCACCATTCCCCCTCTGCTCCACTCCCCCTCTACTCCATTCCTACTCTGCTCCATTCCCCCTCTGCTCCATTTCCCCTCTGCTCCTTTCCCCCCTGCTCCACCCCCCCTGCTCCATTTCCCCTCTTCTCCATTCCCACCCTCTGCTCCATTCACCCTCCTCTGCTCCATTCCCCCTCCTCTGCTCCATTCCCACTCCTCTGCTCCATTTCCACTCCTCTGCTCCATTCTCCCTCTGCCCCATTCCCCATCCTCTGCCCCATTCCCCCTCCTCTGCTCCATTCGCCCTATGCTCCATAACCCCCCCTCTGCTCCATTCCCCCTCTGCTCCATTCCCCCTCTGCTCCATTCCCCCTCTGCTCCATCCCCCTCTGCTACATTCCCCCTCTGATCCATTCCCCCTCTGATCCATTCCCCCTCTGCTCTATTCCCCCTCTACTCCATTCTCCCTCTGCTCCAATCCACCTCTGCTACATCCCCCCTCTGCTCCATTCCCCCTCTGCTCCATTCCCCCTCTTGTGCCCCATTGCCGCTCCTCTGCCCCATTCCCCCTGTGCTCCATTCCCCGTGCTCCATTCGCCCTCTGCTCCATTCCCCCTCTGCGCCATTCCCCCTCTGGTCCATTCCCCCTCTGGTCCATTCCCCCTCTGATCCATTCCCCCTCTGATCCATTCCCCCTCTGCTCCATTCTCCCTCTGCTCCATTCTCCCTCTGCTCCATTCTCCCTCTGCTCCAATCCACCTGTGCTCCACTTCCCCTCTGCTCCATTCCGCCTCTGCACCATTCCCCCTCGGCTCCATTCCCCCTCCTCTGCTCCATTCTCTCTCTGCTCCATTCCCACTCTGCTCCATTCTCCCTCCTCTGCCCCATTCCCCCTCCTCTGCCCCATTCCCCCTCCTCTGCTCCATTCCCCCTCTGCTCCATTCTCCCTCTGCTCCATTCTCCCTCCTCTTCTCCAGTCTCCCTCTGCTCCTTCCTCCCCCTCGGCACCATTACCCCCCCCCCCACTGCTCCACTCCCCCCCTGCTCCACACACCCCCTGCTCCACTCCCCCCCCTGCTCCACTCCCCTCCCTGCTCCACTTCCCCCCTGGTCCACTCCCCCCCTGCTCCACTCCCCCCCTGCTCCACTCAGCCCTGCTCCACTCCCCCCCTGCTCCACTCCCCACCCTGCTCCACTCCCCCTCTGCTCCATTCTCCCCTCTACTCCATTCCCCCTCTGATCCATTCCCCCTCTGATCCATTCCCCCTCTGCTCCATTCTCCCTCTGCTCCAATCCACCTGTGCTCCACTTCCCCTCTGCTCCAATCCACCTCTGCTCCATTCCCCCTCTGCTCCATTTCCCCTCTGCTCCATTCCTCCTCTGCTCCATTCCCCCGCGGCTCCATTCCCCCTCGCCTCCATTCCCCCTCCTCTGCTCCATTCTCCCTCTGCTCCATTCTCCCTCTGCTCCATCCCCCCCCCCTCGGCACCATTACCCCCCCTCTGCACCATTCTCCCTCTGCTCCATTCTCCCTCTGCTCCATCCCCCCCCCCTCGGCACCATTACCCCCCCTCTGCACCATTCCCCCTCTGCTCCACTCCCCCTCTACTCCATTCCTACTCTGCTCCATTCCCCCTCTGCTCCATTTCCCCTCGGCTCCTTTCCCCCCTGCTCCACCCCCCCTGCTCCATTTCCCCTCTTCTCCATTCCCACCCTCTGCTCCATTCACCCTCCTCTGCTCCATTCCCCCTCCTCTGCTCCATTCCCACTCCTCTGCTCCATTTCCACTCCTCTGCTCCATTCTCCCTCTGCCCCATTCCCCATCCTCTGCCCCATTCCCCCTCCTCTGCTCCATTCGCCCTATGCTCCATAACCCCCCCTCTGCTCCATTCCCCCTCTGCTCCATTCCCCCTCTGCTCCATCCCCCTCTGCTCCATTCCCCCTCTGATCCATTCCCCCTCTGATCCATTCCCCCTCTGATCCATTCCCCCTCTGCTCCATTCTCCCTCTGCTCCAATTCACCTGTGCTCCACTTCCCCTCTGCTCCAATCCACCTCTGCTCCATTCCCCCTCTGCTCCATTTCCCCTCTGCTCCATTCCTCCTCTGCTCCATTCCCCCGCGGCTCCATTCCCCCTCGCCTCCATTCCCCCTCCTCTGCTCCATTCTCCCTCTGCTCCATTCTCCCTCTGCTCCATCCCCCCCCCCTCGGCACCATTACCCCCCCTCTGCACCATTCTCCCTCTGCTCCATTCTCCCTCTGCTCCATCCCCCCCCCCCCCTCGGCACCATTACCCCCCCTCTGCACCATTCCCCCTCTGCTCCACTCCCCCTCTACTCCATTCCTACTCTGCTCCATTCCCCCTCTGCTCCATTTCCCCTCTGCTCCTTTCCCCCCTGCTCCACCCCCCCTGCTCCATTTCCCCTCTTCTCCATTCCCACCCTCTGCTCCATTCACCCTCCTCTGCTCCATTCCCCCTCCTCTGCTCCATTCCCACTCCTCTGCTCCATTTCCACTCCTCTGCTCCATTCTCCCTCTGCCCCATTCCCCATCCTCTGCCCCATTCCCCCTCCTCTGCTCCATTCGCCCTATGCTCCATAACCCCCCCTCTGCTCCATTCCCCCTCTGCTCCATTCCCCCTCTGCTCCATTCCCCCTCTGCTCCATCCCCCTCTGCTCCATTCCCCCTCTGATCCATTCCCCCTCTGATCCATTCCCCCTCTGCTCTATTCCCCCTCTACTCCATTCTCCCTCTGCTCCAATCCACCTCTGCTACATCCCCCCTCTGCTCCATTCCCCCTCTGCTCCATTCCCCCTCTTGTGCCCCATTGCCGCTCCTCTGCCCCATTCCCCCTGTGCTCCATTCCCCGTGCTCCATTCGCCCTCTGCTCCATTCCCCCTCTGCGCCATTCCCCCTCTGGTCCATTCCCCCTCTGGTCCATTCCCCCTCTGATCCATTCCCCCTCTGATCCATTCCCCCTCTGCTCCATTCTCCCTCTGCTCCATTCTCCCTCTGCTCCATTCTCCCTCTGCTCCAATCCACCTGTGCTCCACTTCCCCTCTGCTCCATTCCGCCTCTGCACCATTCCCCCTCGGCTCCATTCCCCCTCCTCTGCTCCATTCTCTCTCTGCTCCATTCCCACTCTGCTCCATTCTCCCTCCTCTGCCCCATTCCCCCTCCTCTGCCCCATTCCCCCTCCTCTGCTCCATTCCCCCTCTGCTCCATTCTCCCTCTGCTCCATTCTCCCTCTGCTCCAATACCCCTCTGCTCCATTCCGGTATTGCTCCATTCCCTCTCTGCTCCATTCCCCCTCTGCTCCATTCCCCTTCTGCTCCATTCCCCCTCCTCTGCTCCAATCCCCCTCTGCACCATTACCCCTCTGCTCCATTTCCCCTCTGCTCCATTCCCCCTCGGCTCCATTCCCCCTCTGCTCCATTTCCCCTCTGCTCCTTTCCCCCCTGCTCCACCCCCCCTGCTCCATTTCCCCTCTTCTCCATTCCCACCCTCTGCTCCATTCACCCTCCTCTGCTCCATTCCCCCTCCTCTGCTCCATTCCCACTCCTCTGCTCCATTTCCACTCCTCTGCTCCATTCTCCCTCTGCCCCATTCCCCATCCTCTGCCCCATTCCCCCTCCTCTGCTCCATTCGCCCTATGCTCCATAACCCCCCCTCTGCTCCATTCCCCCTCTGCTCCATTCCCCCTCTGCTCCATCCCCCTCTGCTCCATTCCCCCTCTGATCCATTCCCCCTCTGATCCATTCCCCCTCTGCTCTATTCCCCCTCTACTCCATTCTCCCTCTGCTCCAATCCACCTCTGCTACATCCCCCCTCTGCTCCATTCCCCCTCTGCTCCATTCCCCCTCTTGTGCCCCATTGCCGCTCCTCTGCCCCATTCCCCCTGTGCTCCATTCCCCGTGCTCCATTCGCCCTCTGCTCCATTCCCCCTCTGCGCCATTCCCCCTCTGGTCCATTCCCCCTCTGGTCCATTCCCCCTCTGATCCATTCCCCCTCTGATCCATTCCCCCTCTGCTCCATTCTCCCTCTGCTCCATTCTCCCTCTGCTCCATTCTACCTCTGCTCCAATCCACCTGTGCTCCACTTCCCCTCTGCTCCATTCCGCCTCTGCACCATTCCCCCTCGGCTCCATTCCCCCTCCTCTGCTCCATTCTCTCTCTGCTCCATTCCCACTCTGCTCCATTCTCCCTCCTCTGCCCCATTCCCCCTCCTCTGCCCCATTCCCCCTCCTCTGCTCCATTCCCCCTCTGCTCCATTCTCCCTCTGCTCCATTCTCCCTCTGCTCCAATACCCCTCTGCTCCATTCCGGTATTGCTCCATTCCCTCTCTGCTCCATTCCCCCTCTGCTCCATTCCCCTTCTGCTCCATTCCCCCTCCTCTGCTCCAATCCGCCTCTGCACCATTACCCCTCTGCTCCATTTCCCCTCTGCTCCATTCCCCCTCGGCTCCATTCCCCCTCCTCTGCTCCATTCCCCCTCTGCTCCATTTCCCCTCTGCTCCAGTTCCCCTCTACTCCATTCCCCATCGGCTCCATTCCCCATCGGCTCCATTCCCCCTCCTCTGCTCCATTCTCCCTCTGCTCCAATCCCCCACTGCTCCAATCCCCCACTGCTCTATTCCCCCTCTGCTCCATTCCCCCTCTGCTCCATTCCCCCTCTGCTCCATTCTCCCTCTGCTCCAATCCACCTGTGCTCCACTTCCCCTCTGCTCCAATCCACCTCTGCTCCATTCCCCCTCTGCTCCATTCCCCCTCTGCTCCATTCTCCCTCTGCTCCATTCCCCCTCCTCTGCCCCAGTCCCACTCCTCTGCCCCATTCCCCCTGTGCTCCATTCCCCCTGTGCTCCATTCCCCCCGTGCTCCATTCCCCCGTGCTCCATTCCCCCCGTGCTCCATTCCCCCCCTACATCATTCCCCCTCTGCTCCATTCCCCCGCTGCTCCATTCCCCCTCTGCTCCATTCCCCCTCTGATCCATTCCCCCTCTGCCCCACTTCCCCTCTGCTCCAATCCACATCTGCTCCATTCCCTCTCGGCTCCATTCCCCCTCGGCTCCATTCCACCTCGGATCCATTCCCCCTCGCCTCCATTCCCCCGCCTCTTCTCCATTCCCCCTCTGCTCCATTCCCCCCCCTCTGCCCCATTCCCCCTCCTCTGCCCCATTCCCCCTCCTCTGCCCCATTCTCCTTCTGCTCCAATCACCCTCTGGTCCATTGCCGCACTGCTCCATTCCATCTCTGCTCCATTCCCCCTCGGCTCCATTCCCCCTCCTCTGCTCCATTCTCCCTCTGCTCCATTCCCCCTCTGCACCATTCTCCCTCCTCTGCCCCATTCCTCCTCTTCTGTCCCATTCCCCCTCCTCTGCTCCATTCTCCCTCTGCTCACTTCCCCCTCTGCTCCATTCCCCCTCTGCTCCATTCCCCCTCTGCTCCATTCCCCCTCCTCTGCTCTTTCCCCCTCCTCTGCTCCTTTCCCCCTCCTCTGCTCCGTTCCCCCTCTGTTCCATTCCCCTCCCTCTGCTCCATTCCCCCTCCTCTGCTCCATTCCCCCTCTGCTCCATTAGTCCTCGGCTCCATTCTCCCTGTGCACCACTTCCCCTCTGCTCTATTCCCCCTCTACTCCATTCCCCCTCTGCTCCATTCCCCCTCTGCTGCATTCCCCCTCTGCTGCATTCCCCCTCTGCTCCATTCTCCCTCTGCTCCATTCTCCCTCTGCTCCATTCCCCCTCCTCTGCCCCATTACCGCTCCTCTGCCCCATTCCCCCTGTGCTCCATTCCCCGTGCTCCATTCACCCTCTGCTCCATTCCCCCTCTGGTCCATTCCCCCTCTGGTCCATTCCCCCTCTGCTCCAATCCACCTGTGCTCCACTTCCCCTCTGCTCCATTCTCTCTCTGCTCCATTCCCCCTCTGCTCCATTCTCCCTCCTCTGCCCCATTCCCCCTCCTCTGCCCCATTCCCCCTCCTCTGCTCCATTCCCCCTCTGCTCCATTCTCCCTCTGCTCCATTCTCCCTCTGCTCCTTTCCCTCCCTCTGCAACTTTACCTCGCCTCTGCACCATTACCCGTGTGCTCCATTTCCCCATTGCTCCATTCCCCCTCGGCTCCATTCCCCCTCCTCTGCTCCATTCCCCCTCTGCTCCATTTCCCCTCTGCTCCATTTGCCCTCTACTCCATTCCCCATCGGCTCCATTCCCCCTCCTCTGCTCCATTCTCCCTCTGCTCCAATCCCCCTCTGCTCTATTCCCCCTCTACTCCAGTCTCCCTCTGCTCCATTCCCCCTCTTCCCCATTCCCCCTCTGCTCCATTCTCCCTGTGCTCCATTCCCCCGTGCTCCATTCCCCCGTGCTCCATTCCCCCGTGCTCCATTCCCCCCGTGCTCCATTCCCCCTCTGCTCCATTCCCCCTCTGCTCCATTCCCCCTCTGATCCATTCCCCCTCTGATCCATTCCCCCTCTGATCCATTCCCCCTCTGATCCATTCCCCCTCTGCCCCACTTCCCCTCTGCTCCAATCCACATCTGCTCCATTCCCCCTCGGCTCCATTCCCCCTCGGCTCCATTCCCCCTCGGCTCCATTCCCCCTCGGATCCATTCCCCCTCGCCTCCATTACCCCGTGCTCCATTCCCCCTCCTCTGCCCGATTCCCCCTCCTCTGCCCCATTCCCCCTCCTCTGCCCCATTCCCCCTACTCTGCCCCATTCTCCTTCTGCTCCAATCACCCTCTGGTCCATTGCCGCACTGCTCCATTCCCACCCTCTGCTCCATTCCCCCTCCTCTGCTCCATTCCCCCTCCTCTGCTCCATTCCCACTCCTCTGCTCCATTTCCACTCCTCTGCTCCATTCTCCCTCTGCCCCATTCCCCATCCTCTGCCCCATTCCCCCTCCCCTGCTCCATTCGCCCTATGCTCTATTCCCCCTCTGCTCCATTCCCCCTCTGCTCCATTCCCCCTCTGCTCCATCCCCCTCTGTTCCATTCCCCCTCTGATCCATTCCCCCTCTGATCCATTCCCCCTCTGCTCCATTCTCCCTCTGCTCCAATTCACCTGTGCTCCATTTCCCCTCTGCTCCATTCCCCCTCTGCACCATACCCCCTCGGCTCCATTCCCCCTCCTCTGCTTCATTCTCTCTCAGCTCCATTCCCCCTCTGCTCCATTCCCCCTCTGCCCCATTCCCCCTCTGCCCCATTCCCCCTCCTCTGCCCTATTCCCCCTCCTCTGCTCCATTCTCCCTCTGCTCCATTCTCCCTCTGCTCCATTCTCCCTCTGCTCCAATCCCCCTCTGCTCCTTTCCGGCACTGCTCCATTCCCTCTCTGCTCCATTCCCCGTCTGCTCCATTCCCCTTCTGCTCCATTCCCCCTCCTCTGCTCCAATCCCCCTCTGCTCCAATACCCCTCTGCACCATTCCCCCTCTGCTCCATTCCCCCTCTGCTCCATTCCCACTGTGCTCCATTCCCCCTCTGCTCCACTCCCCCTCTGCTCCATTCTCCCCCTGCTCCATTCCCCCTCTGCTCCATTCCCTATCTGATCCATTGCCGCCCTGATCCATTCCCCCTCTGCTCCATTCTCCCTCTGCTCCAATCCACCTGTGCTCCACTTCCCCTGTGCTCCAATCCACCTCTGCTCCATTCCCCCTCTGCTCAATTCCCCCACTGCTCCATTTCCCCTCTGCTCCATTTCCCCTCTGCTCCATTTCCCCTCTGCTCCATTCCCTCTCTGCTCCATTCCCCCTCGGCTCCATTCCCCCTCTGCACCATTCTCCCTCTGCTCCAATCCACCTGTGCTCCACTTCCCCTCTGCTCCATTCCGCCTCTGCACCATTCCCCCTCGGCTCCATTCCCCCTCCTCTGCTCCATTCTCTCTCTGCTCTATTCCCCCTCTGCTCCATTCTCCCTCCTCTGCCCCATTCCCCCTCCTCTGCCCCATTCCCCCTCCTCTGCTCCATTCTCCTTCTGCTCCAATCACCCTCTGGTCCATTGCCGCACTGCTCCATTCCCCCTCTGCTCCAATCCCCCCCCTCTGCACCATTCCCCCTCTGCTCTATTCCCCCTCTGCTCCTTTCCCCCTCCTCTTATCCAGTCTCCCTCTGCTCCTTCCTCCCCCTTGGCACCATTACCCCCCCCCCCCCCACTGCTCCACTCCCCCCCTGCTCCGCACACCCCCTGCTCCACTCCCCCCCCTGCTCCACTCCACTCCCTGCTCCACTTCACCCCTGCTCCACTCCCCCCCTGCTCCACTCCCCCCCTGCTCCACTCCCCCCCTGCTCCACTCCCCCCCCTGCTCCACTCCCCCCCTGCTCCACTCCCCCCCTGCTCCACTCCCCCCCTGCTCCACTCCCGCCCCTGCTCCACTCCCCCCCCCGCTCCACTCCCCCCTCTGCTCCATTCTCCCCTCTACTCCATTCCCGCTCTGATCCATTCCCCCTCTGATCCATTCCCCCTCTGATCCATTCCCCCTCTGCTCCATTCTCCCTCTGCTCCAATCCACCTGTGCTCCACTTCCCCTGTGCTCCAATCCACCTCTGCTCCATTCCCCCTCTGCTCCATTTCCCCTCTGCTCCATTCCTCCTCTGCTCCATTCTCCCTCTGCTCCATTCCCCCACTGCTCCATTCTCCCTCAGCTCCATTCCCCCTTCTGCTCCATTCCCCCTCCTCTGCTCCAATCCCCCTCTGCACCATTCCCCCTCTGCTCTATTCCCCCTCTGCTCCAGTCCCCCTCCTCTGCTCCATTCTCCCTCTACTCCTTTCCCCCCTCTGCACTATTAACCACCCCCTCTGCACCATTACCCCGATGCTCCATTCCCCCTCTGATCCATTCCCCCTCTGATCCATTCCCCCTCTGCCCCACTTCCCCTCTGCTCCAATCCACATCTGCTCCATTCCCCCTCGCCTCCATTCCCCCGCCTCTGCTCCATTCCGCCTCTGCTCCATTCCCCCTCCTCTGCCCCATTCCCCCTCCTCTGCCCCATTCCCCCTCTGATCCATTCCCCCTCTGATCCATTCCTCCTCTGCCCCACTTCCCCTCTGCTCCAATCCACATCTGCTCCATTCCCCCTCGGCTCCATTCCCCCTCGGCTCCATTCCCCCTCCTCTGCTCCAATCCCCCCCCTCTGCACCATTCCCCCTCTGCTCTATTCCCCCTCTGCTCCTTTCCCCCTCCTCTTCTCCAGTCTCCCTCTGCTCCTTCCTCCCCCTCGGCACCTTTACCCCCCCCTGCTCCACTCCCCCCCTGCTCCTCACCCCCCCTGCTCCACTCCCCCCCCTGCTCCACTCCCCTCCCTGCTCCACTTCCCCCCTGCTCCACTCCCCCCTGCTCCACTCCCCCCCTGCTCCACTCCCCCCCTGCTCCACTCACCCCCCGCTCCACTCCCCCCCTGCTCCACTCCCCCCTGCTCCACTCACCCCCTGCTCCACTCCCCCCTGCTCCACTCCCCCCCTGCTCCACTCCCCCCCTGCTCCACTCCCCCCCTGCTCCACTCCCCCTCTGCTCCATTCTCCCCTCTACTCCATTCCCCCTCTACTCCATTCCCCCTCTGATCCATTCCCCCTGTGATCCATTCCCCCTCTGCTCCATTCTCCCTCTGCTCCAATCCACCTGTGCTCCACTTCCCCTCTGCTCCAATCCACCCCTGCTCCATTCCCCCTCTGCTCCATTTCCCCTCTGCTCCATTCCTCCTCTGCTCCATTCTCCCTCGGCTCCATTCCCCCTCGCCTCCAATCCCCCTCCTCTGCTCCATTCTCCCTCTGCTCCATTCCCCCTCTGCTCCATTCTCCCTCTGCTCCATTTCCCCTCTGCTCCATTCTCCCTCTGCTCCAATCCCCCTCTGCACCATTCCCCCTCTGCTCTATTCCCCCTCTGCTCCAGTCCCCCTCCTCTGCTCCATTCTCCCTCTACTCCTTTCCCCCCTCTGCACTATTAACCCCCCCCTCTGCACCATTACCCCGATGCTCCATTCCCCCTCTGCTCCATTCTCCCTCTGCTCCTTCCCCCCCCCCCCCCCTCGGCACCATTAACCCCCCTCTGCACCATTCCCCCTCTGCTCCACTCCCCCTCTACTCCATTCCTACTCTGCTCCATTCCCCCTCTGCTCCTTTCCCCCCTGCTCCACCCCCCCCGCTCCATTTCCCCTCTTCTCCATTCTCACCCTCTGCTCCATTCACCCCCCTCTGCTCCATTTCCCCTCTGCTCCTTTCCCCCCTGCTCCACCCCCCCCCCTGCTCCATTTCCCCTCTTCTCCATTCTCACCCTCTGCTCCATTCACCCTCCTCTGCTCCATTCACCCTCCTCTGCTCCATTCCCACTCCTCTGCTCCATTTCCACTCCTCTGCTCCATTCTCCCTCTGCCCCATTCCCCATCCTCTGCCCCATTCCCCCTCCTCTGCTCCATTCACCCTATGCTCCATAACCCCCCCTTTGCTCCATTCCCCCTCTGCTCCATTCTCCCTCTGCTCCATTCCCCCTCTGCTCCATTCCCCCTCTGCTGCATTTCCCCTCTGCTGCATCCCCCCTCTGCTCCATTCTCCCTCTGCTCCATTCTCCCTCTGCTCCATTCCCCCTCTTGTGCCCCATTGCCGCTCCTCTGCCCCATTCCCCCTGTGCTCCATTCCCCGTGCTCCATTCGCCCTCTGCTCCATTCCCCCTCTGCTCCATTCCCCCTCTGATCCATTCCCCCTCTGCTCCATTCTCCCTCTGCTCCATTCTCCCTCTGCTCCAATCCACCTGTGCTCCACTTCCCCTCTGCTCCATTCCGCCTCTGCACCATTCCCCCTCGGCTCCATTCCCCCTCCTCTGCTCCATTCTCTCTCTGCTCCATTCCCCCTCTGCTCCATTCCCCCTCTGCCTCATTCCCCCTCTGCTCCATTCCCCCTCCTCTGCTCCATTCTCTCTCTGCTCCATTCCCCCTCTGCTCCATTCCCCCTCTGCCCCATTCGCCCTCTGCTCCATTCCCACTCTGCTCCATTCTCCCTCCTCTGCCCCATTCCCCCTCCTCTGCCCCATTCCCCCTCCTCTGCTCCATTCCCCCTCTGCTCCATTCTCCCTCTGCTCCATTCTCCCTCTGCTCCAATACCCCTCTGCTCCATTCCGGCATTGCTCCATTCCCTCTCTGCTCCATTCCCCCTCCTCTGCTCCAATCCCCCTCTGCACCATTAACCCTCTGGTCCATTCCCCCTCTGCTCCATTTCCCCTCTGCTCCATTCCCCCTCGGCTCAATTCCCCCTCCTCTGCTCCATTCCCCCTCTGCTCCATTTCCCCTCTGCTCCATTTCCTCTCTACTCCATTCCCAATCGGCTCCATTCCCCCTCCTCTGCTCCATTCTCCCTCTGCTCCAATCCCCCACTGCTCTATTCCCCCTCTGCTCCATTCCCCCTCTGCTCCATTCCCCCTCTGCTCCATTCCCCCTCTGCTCCATTCTCCCTCTGCTCCAATCCACCTCTGCTCCATTCCCCCTCTGCTCCATTCCCCATCTGCTCCATTCTCCCTCTGCTCCATTCCCCCTCCTCTGCCCCAGTCCCACTCCTCTGCCCCATTCCCCCTGTGCTCCATTCCCCCTGTGCTCCATTCCCCCCGTGCTCCATTCCCCCGTGCTCCATTCCCCCGTGCTCCATTCCCCCCGTGCTCCATTCCCCCCCTACTTCATTCCCCCTCTGCTCCATTCCCCCTCTGCTCCATTCCCCCTCTGCTCCATTCCCCCTCTGATCGATTCCCCCTCTGCCCCACTTCCCCTCTGCTCCAATCCACATCTGCTCCATTCCCTCTCGGCTCCATTCCCCCTCGGCTCCATTCCACCTCGGATCCATTGCCCCTCGCCTCCATTCCCCCGCCTCTGCTCCATTCCCCCTCTGCTCCATTCCCCCCCCTCTGCCCCATTCCCCCTCCTCTGCCCCATTCCCCCTCCTCTGCCCCATTCTCCTTCTGCTCCAATCACCCTCTGGTCCATTGCCGCACTGCTCCATTCCCTCTCTGCTCCATTCCCCCTCCTCTTCTCCAGTCTCACTCTGCTCCATTCCCCCTCTGCACCATTCTCCCTCCTCTGCCCCATTCCCCCTCCTCTGCTCCATTCCCCCTCTGCTCCATTTCCCCTCTGCTCCATTTCCTCTCTACTCCATTCCCAATCGGCTCCATTCCCCCTCCTCTGCTCCATTCTCCCTCTGCTCCAATCCCCCACTGCTCTATTCCCCCTATGCTCCATTCCCCCTCTGCTCCATTCCCCCTCTGCTCCAATCCCCCACTGCTCTATTCCCCCTCTGCTCCATTCCCCCTCTGCTCCATTCCCCCTCTGCTCCATTCCCCCTCTGCTCCATTCCCCCTCTGCTCCATTCCCCCTCTGCTCCATTCTCCCTCTGCTCCATTCCCCCTCCTCTGCCCCAGTCCCACTCCTCTGCCCCATTCCCCCTGTGCTCCATTCCCCCTGTGCTCCATTCCCCCCGTGCTCCATTCCCCCGTGCTCCATTCCCCCGTGCTCCATTCCCCCCGTGCTCCATTCCCCCCCTACTTCATTCCCCCTCTGCTCCATTCCCCCTCTGCTCCATTCCCCCTCTGCTCCATTCCCCCTCTGATCCATTCCCCCTCTGCCCCACTTCCCCTCTGCTCCAATCCACATCTGCTCCATTCCCTCTCGGCTCCATTCCCCCTCGGCTCCATTCCACCTCGGATCCATTGCCCCTCGCCTCCATTCCCCCGCATCTGCTCCATTCCCCCTCTGCTCCATTCCCCCCCCTCTGCCCCATTCCCCCTCCTCTGCCCCATTCCCCCTCCTCTGCCCCATTCTCCTTCTGCTCCAATCACCCTCTGGTCCATTGCCGCACTGCTCCATTCCCTCTCTGCTCCATTCCCCCTCGGCTCCATTCCCCCTCCTCTGCTCCATTCTCCCTCTGCTCCATTCCCCCTCTGCACCATTCTCCCTCCTCTGCCCCATTCCCCCTCCTCTGCCCCATTCCTCCTCTTCTGTCCCATTCCCCCTCCTCTGCCCCATTCCCCCTATGCTCTATATCCACCCCTCTGCTCCATTCTCCCTCTGCTCCGTTCCCCCTCTGCTCCATTCCCCCTCTGCTCCATTCCCCCTCTGCTCCATTCCCCCTCCTCTGCTCTTTCCCCCTCCTCTGCTCCGTTCCCCCTCCTCTGCTCCGTTCCCCCTCTGTTCCATTCCCCTCCCTCTTCTCCATTCCCCCTCCTCTGCTCCATTCCCCCTCTGCTCCATTAGTCCTCGGCTCCATTCTCCCTGTGCACCACTTCCCCTCTGCTCTATTCCCCCTCTACTCCATTCTCCTTCTGCTCCAATCCACCTGTGCTCCACTTACCCTCTGCTCCAATACACCTCTGCTCTATCCCCCCTCTGCTCCATTCCCCCTCTGCTGCATTCCCCCTCTGCTGCATTCCCCCTCTGCTCCATTCTCCCTCTGCTCCATTCTCCCTCTGCTCCATTCCCCCTCCTCTGCCCCATTGCCGCTCCTCTGCCCCATTCCCCCTGTGCTCCATTCCCCGTGCTCCATTCACCCTCTGCTCCATTCCCCCTCTGCTCCATTCACCCTCTGCTCCATTCCCCCTCTGCTCCATTCACCCTCTGCTCCATTCCCCCTCTGCTCCATTCCCCCTCTGGTCCATTCCCCCTCTGGTCCATTCCCCACTCTGATCCATTCCCCCTCTGATCCATTCCCCCTCTGCTCCACTTCCCCTCTGCTCCATTCCGCCTCTGCACCATTCCCCCTCGGCTCCATTCCCCCTCCTCTGCTCCATTCTCTCTCTGCTCCATTCCCCCTCTGCTCCATTCTCCCTCCTCTGCCCCATTCCCCCTCCTCTGCCCCATTCCCCCTCCTCTGCTCCATTCGCCCTCTGCTCCATTCTCCCTCTGCTCCATTCTCCCTCTGCTCCTTTCCCTCCCTCTGCAACTTTACCTTGCCTCTGCACCATTACCCGTGTGCTCCACTTCCCCTCTGCTCCATTCCGCCTCTGCTCCATTCCCCCTCGGCTCCATTCCCCCTCTGCTCCATTTCCCCTCTGCTCCATTTCCCCTCTACTCCATTCCCCATCGGCTCCATTCCCCCTCCTCTGCTCCATTCTCCCTCTGCTCCAATCCCCCTCTGCTCTATTCCCCCTCTACTCCAGTCTCCCTCTGCTCCATTCCCCCTCAGCCCCATTCCCCCTCTGCTCCATTCTCCCTGTGCTCCATTCCCCTGTGCTCCATTCCCCCGTGCTCCATTCCCCCCGTGCTCCATTCCCCCTCTGCTCCATTCCCCCTCTGCTCCATTCCCCCTCTGATCCATTCCCCCTCTGATCCATTCCCCCTCTGATCCATTCCCCCTCTGATCCATTCCCCCTCTGCCCCACTTCCCCTCTGCTCCAATCCACATCTGCTCCATTCCCCCTCGGCTCCATTCCCCCTCTGCTCCATTTCCCCTCTGCTCCATTTCCTCTCTACTCCATTCCCAATCGGCTCCATTCCCCCTCCTCTGCTCCATTCTCCCTCTGCTCCAATCCCCCACTGCTCTATTCCCCCTCTGCTCCATTCCCCCTCTGCTCCATTCCCCCTCTGCTCCATTCCCCCTCTGCTCCATTCCCCCTCTGCTCCATTCTCCCTCTGCTCCAATCCAGCTCTGCTCCATTCCCCCTCTGCTCCATTCCCCATCTGCTCCATTCTCCCTCTGCTCCATTCCCCCTCCTCTGCCCCAGTCCCACTCCTCTGCCCCATTCCCCCTGTGCTCCATTCCCCCTGTGCTCCATTCCCCCCGTGCTCCATTCCCCCGTGCTCCATTCCCCCGTGCTCCATTCCCCCCGTGCTCCATTCCCCCCCTACTTCATTCCCCCTCTGCTCCATTCCCCCTCTGCTCCATTCCCCTTCTGCTCCATTCCCCCTCTGATCGATTCCCCCTCTGCCCCACTTCCCCTCTGCTCCAATCCACATCTGCTCCATTCCCTCTCGGCTCCATTCCCCCTCGGCTCCATTCCACCTCGGATCCATTGCCCCTCGCCTCCATTCCCCCGCCTCTGCTCCATTCCCCCTCTGCTCCATTCCCCCCCCTCTGCCCCATTCCCCCTCCTCTGCCCCATTCCCCCTCCTCTGCCCCATTCTCCTTCTGCTCCAATCACCCTCTGGTCCATTGCCGCACTGCTCCATTCCCTCTCTGCTCCATTCCCCCTCCTCTTCTCCAGTCTCACTCTGCTCCATTCCCCCTCTGCACCATTCTCCCTCCTCTGCCCCATTCCCCCTCCTCTGCTCCATTCCCCCTCTGCTCCATTTCCCCTCTGCTCCATTTCCTCTCTACTCCATTCCCAATCGGCTCCATTCCCCCTCCTCTGCTCCATTCTCCCTCTGCTCCAATCCCCCTCTGCTCCATTCTCCCTCTGCTCCAATCCCCCACTGCTCTATTCCCCCTCTGCTCCATTCCCCCTCTGCTCCATTCCCCCTCTGCTCCATTCCCCCTCTGCTCCATTCCCCCTCTGCTCCATTCCCCCTCTGCTCCATTCTCCCTCTGCTCCATTCCCCCTCCTCTGCCCCAGTCCCACTCCTCTGCCCCATTCCCCCTGTGCTCCATTCCCCCTGTGCTCCATTCCCCCCGTGCTCCATTCCCCCGTGCTCCATTCCCCCGTGCTCCATTCCCCCCGTGCTCCATTCCCCCCCTACTTCATTCCCCCTCTGCTCCATTCCCCCTCTGCTCCATTCCCCCTCTGCTCCATTCCCCCTCTGATCCATTCCCCCTCTGCCCCACTTCCCCTCTGCTCCAATCCACATCTGCTCCATTCCCTCTCGGCTCCATTCCCCCTCGGCTCCATTCCACCTCGGATCCATTGCCCCTCGCCTCCATCCCCCGCCTCTGCTCCATTCCCCCTCTGCTCCATTCCCCCCCCTCTGCCCCATTCCCCCTCCTTTGCCCCATTCCCCCTCCTCTGCCCCATTCTCCTTCTGCTCCAATCACCCTCTGGTCCATTGCCGCACTGCTCCATTCCCTCTCTGCTCCATTCCCCCTCGGCTCCATTCCCCCTCCTCTGCTCCATTCTCCCTCTGCTCCATTCCCCCTCTGCACCATTCTCCCTCCTCTGCCCCATTCCCCCTCCTCTGCCCCATTCCTCCTCTTCTGTCCCATTCCCCCTCCTCTGCCCCATTCCCCCTATGCTCTATATCCACCCCTCTGCTCCATTCTCCCTCTGCTCCGTTCCCCCTCTGCTCCATTCCCCCTCTGCTCCATTCCCCCTCTGCTCCATTCCCCCTCCTCTGCTCTTTCCCCCTCCTCTGCTCCGTTCCCCCTCCTCTGCTCCGTTCCCCCTCTGTTCCATTCCCCTCCCTCTTCTCCATTCCCCCTCCTCTGCTCCATTCCCCCTCTGCTCCATTAGTCCTCGGCTCCATTCTCCCTGTGCACCACTTCCCCTCTGCTCTATTCCCCCTCTACTCCATTCTCCTTCTGCTCCAATCCACCTGTGCTCCACTTACCCTCTGCTCCAATACACCTCTGCTCTATCCCCCCTCTGCTCCATTCCCCCTCTGCTGCATTCCCCCTCTGCTGCATTCCCCCTCTGCTCCATTCTCCCTCTGCTCCATTCTCCCTCTGCTCCATTCCCCCTCCTCTGCCCCATTGCCGCTCCTCTGCCCCATTCCCCCTGTGCTCCATTCCCCGTGCTCCATTCACCCTCTGCTCCATTCCCCCTCTGCTCCATTCACCCTCTGCTCCATTCCCCCTCTGCTCCATTCACCCTCTGCTCCATTCCCCCTCTGCTCCATTCCCCCTCTGGTCCATTCCCCCTCTGGTCCATTCCCCACTCTGATCCATTCCCCCTCTGATCCATTCCCCCTCTGCTCCACTTCCCCTCTGCTCCATTCCGCCTCTGCACCATTCCCCCTCGGCTCCATTCCCCCTCCTCTGCTCCATTCTCTCTCTGCTCCATTCCCCCTCTGCTCCATTCTCCCTCCTCTGCCCCATTCCCCCTCCTCTGCCCCATTCCCCCTCCTCTGCTCCATTCGCCCTCTGCTCCATTCTCCCTCTGCTCCATTCTCCCTCTGCTCCTTTCCCTCCCTCTGCAACTTTACCTTGCCTCTGCACCATTACCCGTGTGCTCCACTTCCCCTCTGCTCCATTCCGCCTCTGCTCCATTCCCCCTCGGCTCCATTCCCCCTCTGCTCCATTTCCCCTCTGCTCCATTTCCCCTCTACTCCATTCCCCATCGGCTCCATTCCCCCTCCTCTGCTCCATTCTCCCTCTGCTCCAATCCCCCTCTGCTCTATTCCCCCTCTACTCCAGTCTCCCTCTGCTCCATTCCCCCTCAGCCCCATTCCCCCTCTGCTCCATTCTCCCTGTGCTCCATTCCCCTGTGCTCCATTCCCCCGTGCTCCATTCCCCCCGTGCTCCATTCCCCCTCTGCTCCATTCCCCCTCTGCTCCATTCCCCCTCTGATCCATTCCCCCTCTGATCCATTCCCCCTCTGATCCATTCCCCCTCTGATCCATTCCCCCTCTGCCCCACTTCCCCTCTGCTCCAATCCACATCTGCTCCATTCCCCCTCGGCTCCATTCCCCCTCTGCTCCATTTCCCCTCTGCTCCATTTCCTCTCTACTCCATTCCCAATCGGCTCCATTCCCCCTCCTCTGCTCCATTCTCCCTCTGCTCCAATCCCCCACTGCTCTATTCCCCCTCTGCTCCATTCCCCCTCTGCTCCATTCCCCCTCTGCTCCATTCCCCCTCTGCTCCATTCCCCCTCTGCTCCATTCTCCCTCTGCTCCAATCCAGCTCTGCTCCATTCCCCCTCTGCTCCATTCCCCATCTGCTCCATTCTCCCTCTGCTCCATTCCCCCTCCTCTGCCCCAGTCCCACTCCTCTGCCCCATTCCCCCTGTGCTCCATTCCCCCTCTGCTCCATTCCCCCCGTGCTCCATTCCCCCGTGCTCCATTCCCCCGTGCTCCATTCCCCCCGTGCTCCATTACCCCCTACTTCATTCCCCCTCTGCTCCATTCCCCCTCTGCTCCATTCCCCCTCTGCTCCATTCCCCCTCTGATCGATTCCCCCTCTGCCCCACTTCCCCTCTGCTCCAATCCACATCTGCTCCATTCCCTCTCGGCTCCATTCCCCCTCGGCTCCATTCCACCTCGGATCCATTGCCCCTCGCCTCCATTCCCCCGCCTCTGCTCCATTCCCCCTCTGCTCCATTCCCCCCCCTCTGCCCCATTCCCCCTCCTCTGCCCCATTCCCCCTCCTCTGCCCCATTCTCCTTCTGCTCCAATCACCCTCTGGTCCATTGCCGCACTGCTCCATTCCCTCTCTGCTCCATTCCCCCTCCTCTTCTCCAGTCTCACTCTGCTCCATTCCCCCTCTGCACCATTCTCCCTCCTCTGCCCCATTCCCCCTCCTCTGCTCCATTCCCCCTCTGCTCCATTTCCCCTCTGCTCCATTTCCTCTCTACTCCATTCCCAATCGGCTCCATTCCCCCTCCTCTGCTCCATTCTCCCTCTGCTCCAATCCCCCACTGCTCTATTCCCCCTCTGCTCCATTCCCCCTCTGCTCCATTCCCCCTCTGCTCCATTCCCCCTCTGCTCCATTCCCCCTCGGCTCCATTCCACCTCGGATCCATTGCCCCTCGCCTCCATTCCCCCGCCTCTGCTCCATTCCCCCTCTGCTCCATTCCCCCCCCTCTGCCCCATTCCCCCTCCTCTGCCCCATTCCCCCTCCTCTGCCCCATTCTCCTTCTGCTCCAATCACCCTCTGGTCCATTGCCGCACTGCTCCATTCCCTCTCTGCTCCATTCCCCCTCGGCTCCATTCCCCCTCCTCTGCTCCATTCTCCCTCTGCTCCATTCCCCCTCTGCACCATTCTCCCTCCTCTGCCCCATTCCCCCTCCTCTGCCCCATTCCTCCTCTTCTGTCCCATTCCCCCTCCTCTGCCCCATTCCCCCTATGCTCTATAACCACCCCTCTGCTCCATTCTCCCTCTGCTCCGTTCCCCCTCTGCTCCATTCCCCCTCTGCTCCATTCCCCCTCTGCTCCATTCCCCCTCCTCTGCTCTTTCCCCCTCCTCTGCTCCGTTCCCCCTCCTCTGCTCCGTCCCCCCTCTGTTCCATTCCCCTCCCTCTTCTCCATTCCCCCTCCTCTGGTCCATTCCCCCTCTGCTCCATTAGTCCTCGGCTCCATTCTCCCTGTGCACCACTTCCCCTCTGCTCTATTCCCCCTCTACTCCATTCTCCTTCTGCTCCAATCCACCTGTGCTCCACTTACCCTCTGCTCCAATACACCTCTGCTCTATCCCCCCTCTGCTCCATTCCCCCTCTGCTGCATTCCCCCTCTGCTGCATTCCCCCTCTGCTCCATTCTCCCTCTGCTCCATTCTCCCTCTGCTCCATTCCCCCTCCTCTGCCCCATTGCCGCTCCTCTGCCCCATTCCCCCTGTGCTCCATTCCCCGTGCTCCATTCACCCTCTGCTCCATTCCCCCTCTGCTCCATTCACCCTCTGCTCCATTCCCCCTCTGCTCCATTCACCCTCTGCTCCATTCCCCCTCTGCTCCATTCCCCCTCTGGTCCATTCCCCCTCTGGTCCATTCCCCATTCTGATCCATTCCCCCTCTGATCCATTCCCCCTCTGCTCCACTTCCCCTCTGCTCCATTCCGCCTCTGCACCATTCCCCCTCGGCTCCATTCCCCCTCCTCTGCTCCATTCTCTCTCTGCTCCATTCCCCCTCTGCTCCATTCTCCCTCCTCTGCCCCATTCCCCCTCTTCTGCCCCATTCCCCCTCCTCTGCTCCATTCGCCCTCTGCTCCATTCTCCCTCTGCTCCATTCTCCCTCTGCTCCTTTCCCTCCCTCTGCAACTTTACCTTGCCTCTGCACCATTACCCGTGTGCTCCACTTCCCCTCTGCTCCATTCCGCCTCTGCTCCATTCCCCCTCGGCTCCATTCCCCCTCTGCTCCATTTCCCCTCTGCTCCATTTCCCCTCTACTCCATTCCCCATCGGCTCCATTCCCCCTCCTCTGCTCCATTCTCCCTCTGCTCCAATCCCCCTCTGCTCTATTCCCCCTCTACTCCAGTCTCCCTCTGCTCCATTCCCCCTCTGCCCCATTCCCCCTCTGCTCCATTCTCCCTGTGCTCCATTCCCCTGTGTTCCATTCCCCCGTGCTCCATTCCCCCCGTGCTCCATTCCCCCTCTGCTCCATTCCCCCTCTGCTCCATTCCCCCTCTGATCCATTCCCCCTCTGATCCATTCCCCCTCTGATCCATTCCCCCTCTGATCCATTCCCCCTCTGCCCCACTTCCCCTCTGCTCCAATCCACATCTGCTCCATTCCCCCTCGGCTCCATTCCCCCTCGGCTCCATTCCCCCTCGGACCCATTCCCCCTCGCCTCCATTCCCCCGTGCTCCATTCCCCCCGTGCTCCATTCCCCCTCCTCTGCCCCATTCCCCCTCCTCTGCCCCATTCCCCCTCCTCTGCCCCATTCTCCTTCTGCTCCAATCACCCTCTGGTCCATTGCCGCACTGCTCCATTCCCACCCTCTGCTCCATTCCCCCTCCTCTGCTCCATTCCCCCTCCTCTGCTCCATTCCCACTCCTCTGCTCCATTTCCACTCCTCTGCTCCATTCTCCCTCTGCCCCATTCCCCATCCTCTGCCCCATTCCCCCTCCCCTGCTCCATTCGCCCTATGCTCTATTCCCCCTCTGCTCCATTCCCCCTCTGCTCCATTCCCCCTCTGCTCCATCCCCCTCTGTTCCATTCCCCCTCTGATCCATTCCCCCTCTGATCCATTCCCCCTCTGCTCCATTCTCCCTCTGCTCCAATTCACCTGTGCTCCATTTCCCCTCTGCTCCATTCCCCCTCTGCACCATACCCCCTCGGCTCCATTCCCCCTCCTCTGCTTCATTCTCTCTCAGCTCCATTCCCCCTCTGCTCCATTCCCCCTCTGCCCCATTCCCCCTCTGCCCCATTCCCCCTCCTCTGCCCTATTCCCCCTCCTCTGCTCCATTCTCCCTCTGCTCCATTCTCCCTCTGCTCCATTCTCCCTCTGCTCCAATCCCCCTCTGCTCCTTTCCGGCACTGCTCCATTCCCTCTCTGCTCCATTCCCCGTCTGCTCCATTCCCCTTCTGCTCCATTCCCCCTCCTCTGCTCCAATCCCCCTCTGCTCCAATACCCCTCTGCACCATTCCCCCTCTGCTCCATTCCCCCTCTGCTCCATTCCCACTGTGCTCCATTCCCCCTCTGCTCCACTCCCCCTCTGCTCCATTCTCCCCCTGCTCCATTCCCCCTCTGCTCCATTCCCTATCTGATCCATTGCCCCCCTGATCCATTCCCCCTCTGCTCCATTCTCCCTCTGCTCCAATCCACCTGTGCTCCACTTCCCCTGTGCTCCAATCCACCTCTGCCCCATTCCCCCTCTGCTCAATTCCCCCACTGCTCCATTTCCCCTCTGCTCCATTTCCCCTCTGCTCCATTTCCCCTCTGCTCCATTCCCTCTCTGCTCCATTCCCCCTCGGCTCCATTCCCCCTCTGCACCATTCTCCCTCTGCTCCAATCCACCTGTGCTCCACTTCCCCTCTGCTCCATTCCGCCTCTGCACCATTCCCCCTCGGCTCCATTCCCCCTCCTCTGCTCCATTCTCTCTCTGCTCCATTCCCCCTCTGCTCCATTCTCCCTCCTCTGCCCCATTCCCCCTCCTCTGCCCCATTCCCCCTGCTCTGCTCCATTCTCCTTCTGCTCCAATCACCCTCTGGTCCATTGCCGCACTGCTCCATTCCCTCTCTGCTCCATTCCTCCTCCTCTGCTCCAATCCCCCCCCTCTGCACCATTCCCCCTCTGCTCTATTCCCCCTCTGCTCCTTTCCCCCTCCTCTTCTCCAGTCTCCCTCTGCTCCTTCCTCCCCCTTGGCACCATTACCCCCCCCCCCACTGCTCCACTCCCCCCCTGCTCCACACACCCCCTGCTCCACTCCCCCCCCTGCTCCACTCCACTCCCTGCTCCACTTCACCCCTGCTCCACTCCCCCCCTGCTCCACTCCCCCCCTGCTCCACTCCCCCCCTGCTCCACTCCCCCCCATGCTCCACTCCCCCCCTGCTCCACTCCCCCCCTGCTCCACTCCCCCCCTGCTCCACTCCCCCCCCTGCTCCACTCCCCCCCCCGCTCCACTCCCCCCTCTGCTCCATTCTCCCCTCTACTCCATTCCCCCTCTGATCCATTCCCCCTCTGATCCATTCCCCCCCTGATCCATTCCCCCTCTGCTCCATTCTCCCTCTGCTCCAATCCACCTGTGCTCCACTTCCCCTGTGCTCCAATCCACCTCTGCTCCATTCCCCCTCTGCTCCATTTCCCCTCTGCTCCATTCCTCCTCTGCTCCATTCTCCCTCTGCTCCATTCCCCCACTGCTCCATTCTCCCTCAGCTCCATTCCCCCTTCTGCTCCATTCCCCCTCCTCTGCTCCAATCCCCCTCTGCACCATTCCCCCTCTGCTCTATTCCCCCTCTGCTCCAGTCCCCCTCCTCTGCTCCATTCTCCCTCTACTCCTTTCCCCCCTCTGCACTATTAACCACCCCCTCTGCACCATTACCCCGATGCTCCATTCCCCCTCTGATCCATTCCCCCTCTGATCCATTCCCCCTCTGCCCCACTTCCCCTCTGCTCCAATCCACATCTGCTCCATTCCCCCTCGCCTCCATTCCCCCGCCTCTGCTCCATTCCCCCTTCTCTGCCCCATTCCCCCTCCTCTGCCCCATTCCCCCTCTGATCCATTCCCCCTCTGATCCATTCCCCCTCTGCCCCACTTCCCCTCTGCTCCAATCCACATCTGCTCCATTCCCCCTCGGCTCCATTCCCCCTCGGCTCCTTTCCCCCTCCTCTTCTCCAGTCTCCCTCTGCTCCTTCCTCCCCCTCGGCACCTTTACCCCCCCCTGCTCCACTCCCCCCCTGCTCCTCACCCCCCCTGCTCCACTCCCCCCCCCTGCTCCACTCCCCTCCCTGCTCCACTTCCCCCCTGCTCCACTCCCCCCTGCTCCACTCCCCCCCTGCTCCACTCCCCCCCTGCTCCACTCCCCCCCCGCTCCACTCCCCCCCTGCTCCACTCCCCCCTGCTCCACTCCCCCCCTGCTCCACTCCCCCCTGCTCCACTCCCCCCCTGCTCCACTCCCCCCCTGCTCCACTCCCCCCCTGCTCCACTCCCCCTCTGCTCCATTCTCCCATCTACTCCATTCCCCCTCTGATCCATTCTCCCCTCTACTCCATTCCCCCTCTGATCCATTCCCCCTGTGATCCATTCCCCCTCTGCTCCATTCTCCCTCTGCTCCAATCCACCTGTGCTCCACTTCCCCTCTGCTCCAATCCACCCCTGCTCCATTCCCCCTCTGCTCCATTTCCCCTCTGCTCCATTCCTCCTCTGCTCCATTCCCCCTCTGCTCCATTCCCCCTCTGCTCCATTCTCCCTCTGCTCCATTTCCCCTCTGCTCCATTCTCCCTCTGCTCCAATCCCCCTCTGCACCATTCCCCCTCTGCTCTATTCCCCCTCTGCTCCAGTCCCCCTCCTCTGCTCCATTCTCCCTCTACTCCTTTCCCCCCTCTGCACTATTAACCCCCCCCTCTGCACCATTACCCCGATGCTCCATTCCCCCTCTGCTCCATTCTCCCTCTGCTCCTTCCCCCCCCCCCCCCCTCGGCACCATTAACCCCCCTCTGCACCATTCCCCCTCTGCTCCACTCCCCCTCTACTCCATTCCTACTCTGCTCCATTCCCCCTCTGCTCCTTTCCCCCCTGCTCCACCCCCCCCCGCTCCATTTCCCCTCTTCTCCATTCTCACCCTCTGCTCCATTCACCCCCCTCTGCTCCATTTCCCCTCTGCTCCTTTCCCCCCTGCTCCACCCCCCCCCTGCTCCATTTCCCCTTTTCTCCATTCTCACCCTCTGCTCCATTCGCCCTCCTCTGCTCCATTCACCCTCCTCTGCTCCATTCCCACTCCTCTGCTCCATTTCCACTCCTCTGCTCCATTCTCCCTCTGCCCCATTCCCCATCCTCTGCCCCATTCCCCCTCCTCTGCTCCATTCGCCCTATGCTCCATAACCCCCCCTTTGCTCCATTCCCCCTCTGCTCCATTCTCCCTCTGCTCCATTCCCCCTCTGCTCCATTCCCCCTCTGCTGCATTCCCCCTCTGCTGCATCCCCCCTCTGCTCCATTCTCCCTCTGCTCCATTCTCCCTCTGCTCCATTCCCCCTCTTGTGCCCCATTGCCGCTCCTCTGCCCCATTCCCCCTGTGCTCCATTCCCCGTGCTCCATTCGCCCTCTGCTCCATTCCCCCTCTGCTCCATTCCCCCTCTGGTCCATTCCCCCTCTGATCCATACCCCCTCTGATCCATTCCCCCTCTGCTCCATTCTCCCTCTGCTCCATTCTCCCTCTGCTCCAATCCACCTGTGCTCCACTTCCCCTCTGCTCCATTCCGCCTCTGCACCATTCCCCCTCGGCTCCATTCCCCCTCCTCTGCTCCATTCTCTCTCTGCTCCATTCCCCCTCTGCTCCATTCCCCCTCTGCCTCATTCCCCCTCTGCTCCATTCCCCCTCCTCTGCTCCATTCTCTCTCTGCTCCATTCCCCCTCTGCTCCATTCCCCCTCTGCCCCATTCCCCCTCTGCTCCATTCCCACTCTGCTCCATTCTCCCACCTCTGCCCCATTCCCCCTCCTCTGCCCCATTCCCCCTCCTCTGCTCCATTCCCCCTCTGCTCCATTCTCCCTCTGCTCCATTCTCCCTCTGCTCCAATACCACTCTGCTTCATTCCGGCATTGCTCCATTCCCTCTCTGCTCCATTCCCCCTCCTCTGCTCCAATCCCCCTCTGCACCATTAACCCTCTGGTCCATTCCCCCTCTGCTCCATTTCCCCTCTGCTCCATTCCCCCTCGGCTCAATTCCCCCTCCTCTGCTCCATTCCCCCTCTGCTCCATTTCCCCTCTGCTCCATTTCCTCTCTACTCCATTCCCAATCGGCTCCATTCCCCCTCCTCTGCTCCATTCTCCCTCTGCTCCAATCCCCCACTGCTCTATTCCCCCTCTGCTCCATTCCCCCTCTGCTCCATTCCCCCTCTGCTCCATTCTCCCTCTGCTCCAATCCACCTCTGCTCCATTCCCCCTCTGCTCCATTCCCCATCTGCTCCATTCTCCCTCTGCTCCATTCCCCCTCCTCTGCCCCAGTCCCACTCCTCTGCCCCATTCCCCCTGTGCTCCAGTCCCCCTGTGCTCCATTCCCCCCGTGCTCCATTCCCCCGTGCTCCATTCCCCCGTGCTCCATTCCCCCCGTGCTCCATTCCCCCCCTACTTCATTCCCCCTCTGCTCCATTCCCCCTCTGCTCCATTCCCCCTCTGCTCCATTCCCCCTCTGATCGATTCCCCCTCTGCCCCACTTCCCCTCTGCTCCAATCCACATCTGCTCCATTCCCTCTCGGCTCCATTCCCCCTCGGCTCCATTCCACCTCGGATCCATTGCCCCTCGCCTCCATTCCCCCGCCTCTGCTCCATTCCCCCTCTGCTCCATTCCCCCCCCTCTGCCCCATTCCCCCTCCTCTGCCCCATTCCCCCTCCTCTGCCCCATTCTCCTTCTGCTCCAATCACCCTCTGGTCCATTGCCGCACTGCTCCATTCCCTCTCTGCTCCATTCCCCCTCCTCTTCTCCAGTCTCACTCTGCTCCATTCCCCCTCTGCACCATTCTCCCTCCTCTGCCCCATTCCCCCTCCTCTGCTCCATTCCCCCTCTGCTCCATTTCCCCTCTGCTCCATTTCCTCTCTACTCCATTCCCAATCGGCTCCATTCCCCCTCCTCTGCTCCATTCTCCCTCTGCTCCAATCCCCCACTGCTCTATTCCCCCTCTGCTCCATTCCCCCTCTGCTCCATTCCCCCTCTGCTCCATTCTCCCTCTGCTCCAATCCCCCACTGCTCTATTCCCCCTCTGCTCCATTCCCCCTCTGCTCCATTCCCCCTCTGCTCCATTCCCCCTCTGCTCCATTCCCCCTCTGCTCCATTCTCCCTCTGCTCCATTCCCCCTCCTCTGCCCCAGTCCCACTCCTCTGCCCCATTCCCCCTGTGCTCCATTCCCCCTGTGCTCCATTCCCCCCGTGCTCCATTCCCCCGTGCTCCATTCCCCCGTGCTCCATTCCCCCCGTGCTCCATTCCCCCCCTACTTCATTCCCCCTCTGCTCCATTCCCCCTCTGCTCCATTCCCCCTCTGCTCCATTCCCCCTCTGATCCATTCCCCCTCTGCCCCACTTCCCCTCTGCTCCAATCCACATCTGCTCCATTCCCACTCGGCTCCATTCCCCCTCGGCTCCATTCCACCTCGGATCCATTGCCCCTCGCCTCCATTCCCCCGCCTCTGCTCCATTCCCCCTCTGCTCCATTCCCCCCCCCTCTGCCCCATTCCCCCTCCTCTGCCCCATTCCCCCTCCTCTGCCCCATTCTCCTTCTGCTCCAATCACCCTCTGGTCCATTGCCGCACTGCTCCATTCCCTCTCTGCTCCATTCCCCCTCGGCTCCATTCCCCCTCCTCTGCTCCATTCTCCCTCTGCTCCATTCCCCCTCTGCACCATTCTCCCTCCTCTGCCCCATTCCCCCTCCTCTGCCCCATTCCTCCTCTTCTGTCCCATTCCCCCTCCTCTGCCCCATTCCCCCTATGCTCTATAACCACCCCTCTGCTCCATTCTCCCTCTGCTCCGTTCCCCCTCTGCTCCATTCCCCCTCTGCTCCATTCCCCCTCTGCTCCATTCCCCCTCCTCTGCTCTTTCCCCCTCCTCTGCTCCGTTCCCCCTCCTCTGCTCCGTTCCCCCTCTGTTCCATTCCCCTCCCTCTTCTCCATTCCCCCTCCTCTGGTCCATTCCCCCTCTGCTCCATTAGTCCTCGGCTCCATTCTCCCTGTGCACCACTTCCCCTCTGCTCTATTCCCCCTCTACTCCATTCTCCTTCTGCTCCAATCCACCTGTGCTCCACTTAACCTCTGCTCCAATACACCTCTGCTCTATCCCCCCTCTGCTCCATTCCCCCTCTGCTGCATTCCCCCTCTGCTGCATTCCCCCTCTGCTCCATTCTCCCTCTGCTCCATTCTCCCTCTGCTCCATTCCCCCTCCTCTGCCCCATTGCCGCTCCTCTGCCCCATTCCCCCTGTGCTCCATTCCCCGTGCTCCATTCACCCTCTGCTCCATTCCCCCTCTGCTCCATTCACCCTCTGCTCCATTCCCCCTCTGCTCCATTCCCCCTCTGCTCCATTCCCCCTCTGCTCCATTCCCCCTCTGGTCCATTCCCCCTCTGGTCCATTCCCCACTCTGATCCATTCCCCCTCTGATCCATTCCCCCTCTGCTCCACTTCCCCTCTGCTCCATTCCGCCTCTGCACCATTCCCCCTCGGCTCCATTCCCCCTCCTCTGCTCCATTCTCTCTCTGCTCCATTCCCCCTCTGCTCCATTCTCCCTCCTCTGCCCCATTCCCCCTCCTCTGCCCCATTCCCCCTCCTCTGCTCCATTCGCCCTCTGCTCCATTCTCCCTCTGCTCCATTCTCCCTCTGCTCCTTTCCCTCCCTCTGCAACTTTACCTTGCCTCTGCACCATTACCCGTGTGCTCCACTTCCCCTCTGCTCCATTCCGCCTCTGCTCCATTCCCCCTCGGCTCCATTCCCCCTCTGCTCCATTTCCCCTCTGCTCCATTTCCCCTCTACTCCATTCCCCATCGGCTCCATTCCCCCTCCTCTGCTCCATTCTCCCTCTGCTCCAATCCCCCTCTGCTCTATTCCCCCTCTACTCCAGTCTCCCTCTGCTCCATTCCCCCTCTGCCCCATTCCCCCTCTGCTCCATTCTCCCTGTGCTCCATTCCCCTGTGCTCCATTCCCCCGTGCTCCATTCCCCCCGTGCTCCATTCCCCCTCTGCTCCATTCCCCCTCTGCTCCATTCCCCCTCTGCTCCATTCCCCCTCTGATCCATTCCCCCTCTGATCCATTCCCCCTCTGATCCATTCCCCCTCTGATCCATTCCCCCTCTGCCCCACTTCCCCTCTGCTCCAATCCACATCTGCTCCATTCCCCCTCGGCTCCATTCCCCCTCTGCTCCATTTCCCCTCTGCTCCATTTCCTCTCTACTCCATTCCCAATCGGCTCCATTCCCCCTCCTCTGCTCCATTCTCCCTCTGCTCCAATCCCCCACTGCTCTATTCCCCCTCTGCTCCATTCCCCCTCTGCTCCATTCCCCCTCTGCTCCATTCCCCCTCTGCTCCATTCCCCCTCTGCTCCATTCTCCCTCTGCTCCAATCCACCTCTGCTCCATTCCCCCTCTGCTCCATTCCCCATCTGCTCCATTCTCCCTCTGCTCCATTCCCCCTCCTCTGCCCCAGTCCCACTCCTCTGCCCCATTCCCCCTGTGCTCCATTCCCCCTGTGCTCCATTCCCCCCGTGCTCCATTCCCCCGTGCTCCATTCCCCCGTGCTCCATTCCCCCCGTGCTCCATTCCCCCCCTACTTCATTCCCCCTGTGCTCCATTCCCCCTCTGCTCCATTCCCCCTCTGCTCCATTCCCCCTCTGATCGATTCCCCCTCTGCACCACTTCCCCTCTGCTCCAATCCACATCTGCTCCATTCCCTCTCGGCTCCATTCCCCCTCGGCTCCATTCCACCTCGGATCCATTGCCCCTCGCCTCCATTCCCCCGCCTCTGCTCCATTCCCCCTCTGCTCCATTCCCCCCCCTCTGCCCCATTCCCCCTCCTCTGCCCCATTCCCCCTCCTCTGCCCCATTCTCCTTCTGCTCCAATCACCCTCTGGTCCATTGCCGCACTGCTCCATTCCCTCTCTGCTCCATTCCCCCTCCTCTTCTCCAGTCTCACTCTGCTCCATTCCCCCTCTGCACCATTCTCCCTCCTCTGCCCCATTCCCCCTCCTCTGCTCCATTCCCCCTCTGCTCCATTTCCCCTCTGCTCCATTTCCTCTCTACTCCATTCCCAATCGGCTCCATTCCCCCTCCTCTGCTCCATTCTCCCTCTGCTCCAATCCCCCACTGCTCCATTCCCCCTCTGCTCCATTCCCCCTCTGCTCCATTCCCCCTCTGCTCCATTCTCCCTCTGCTCCAATCCCCCACTGCTCTATTCCCCCTCTGCTCCATTCCCCCTCTGCTCCATTCCCCCTCTGCTCCATTCCCCCTCTGCTCCATTTCCCCTCTGCTCCATTTCCTCTCTACTCCATTCCCAATCGGCTCCATTCCCCCTCCTCTGCTCCATTCTCCCTCTGCTCCAATCCCCCACTGCTCTATTCCCCCTCTGCTCCATTCCCCCTCTGCTCCATTCTCCCTCTGCTCCAATCCCCCACTGCTCTATTCCCCCTCTGCTCCATTCCCCCTCTGCCCCACTTCCCCTCTGCTCCAATCCACATCTGCTCCATTCCCCCTCGCCTCCATTCCCCCGCCTCTGCTCCATTCCGCCTCTGCTCCATTCCCCCTCCTCTGCCCCATTCCCCCTCCTCTGCCCCATTCCCCCTCTGATCCATTCCCCCTCTGATCCATTCCCCCTCTGCCCCACTTCCCCTCTGCTCCAATCCACATCTGCTCCATTCCCCCTCGGCTCCATTCCCCCTCGGCTCCATTCCCCCTCCTCTGCTCCAATCCCCCCCCTCTGCACCATTCCCCCTCTGCTCTATTCCCCCTCTGCTCCTTTCCCCCTCCTCTTCTCCAGTCTCCCTCTGCTCCTTCCTCCCCCTCGGCACCTTTACCCCCCCCTGCTCCACTCCCCCCCTGCTCCTCACCCCCCCTGCTCCACTCTCCTCCCTGCTCCACTTCCCCCCTGCTCCACTCCCCCCCTGCTCCACTCCCCCCCTGCTCCACTCCCCCCCCGCTCCACTCCCCCCCTGCTCCACTCCCCCCTGCTCCACTCCCCCCCTGCTCCACTCCCCCCTGCTCCACTCCCCCCCTGCTCCACTCCCCCCCTGCTCCACTCCCCCCCTGCTCCACTCCCCCTCTGCTCCATTCTCCCCTCTACTCCATTCCCCCTCTGATCCATTCTCCCCTCTACTCCATTCCCCCTCTGATCCATTCCCCCTGTGATCCATTCCCCCTCTGCTCCATTCTCCCTCTGCTCCAATCCACCTGTGCTCCACTTCCCCTCTGCTCCAATCCACCCCTGCTCCATTCCCCCTCTGCTCCATTTCCCCTCTGCTCCATTCCTCCTCTGCTCCATTCCCCCTCGGCTCCATTCCCCCTCGCCTCCATTCCCCCTCCTCTGCTCCATTCTCCCTCTGCTCCATTCCCCCTCTGCTCCATTCTCCCTCTGCTCCATTTCCCCTCTGCTCCATTCTCCCTCTGCTCCAATCCCCCTCTGCACCATTCCCCCTCTGCTCTATTCCCCCTCTGCTCCAGTCCCCCTCCTCTGCTCCATTCTCCCTCTACTCCTTTCCCCCCTCTGCACTATTAACCCCCCCCTCTGCACCATTACCCCGATGCTCCATTCCCCCTCTGCTCCATTGTCCCTCTGCTCCTTCCCCCCCCCCCCCCCTCGGCACCATTAACCCCCCTCTGCACCATTCCCCCTCTGCTCCACTCCCCCTCTACTCCATTCCTACTCTGCTCCATTCCCCCTCTGCTCCTTTCCCCCCTGCTCCACCCCCCCCCTGCTCCATTTCCCCTCTTCTCCATTCTCACCCTCTGCTCCATTCACCCCCCTCTGCTCCATTTCCCCTCTGCTCCTTTCCCCCCTGCTCCACCCTCCGCCCTGCTCCATTTCCCCTCTTCTCCATTCTCACCCTCTGCTCCATTCACCCTCCTCTGCTCCATTCACCCTCCTCTGCTCCATTCCCACTCCTCTGCTCCATTTCCACTCCTCTGCTCCATTCTCCCTCTGCCCCATTCCCCATCCTCTGCCCCATTCCCCCTCCTCTGCTCCATTCGCCCTATGCTCCATAACCCCCCCTTTGCTCCATTCCCCCTCTGCTCCATTCTCCCTCTGCTCCATTCCCCCTCTGCTCCATTCCCCCTCTGCTGCATTCCCCCTCTGCTGCATCCCCCCTCTGCTCCATTCTCCCTCTGCTCCATTCTCCCTCTGCTCCATTCCCCCTCTTGTGCCCCATTGCCGCTCCTCTGCCCCATTCCCCCTGTGCTCCATTCCCCGTGCTCCATTCGCCCTCTGCTCCATTCCCCCTCTGCTCCATTCCCCCTCTGGTCCATTCCCCCTCTGATCCATACCCCCTCTGATCCATTCCCCCTCTGCTCCATTCTCCCTCTGCTCCATTCTCCCTCTGCTCCAATCCACCTGTGCTCCACTTCCCCTCTGCTCCATTCCGCCTCTGCACCATTCCCCCTCGGCTCCATTCCCCCTCCTCTGCTCCATTCTCTCTCTGCTCCATTCCCCCTCTGCTCCATTCCCCCTCTGCCTCATTCCCCCTCTGCTCCATTCCCCCTCCTCTGCTCCATTCTCTCTCTGCTCCATTCCCCCTCTGCTCCATTCCCCCTCTGCCCCATTCCCCCTCTGCTCCATTCCCACTCTGCTCCATTCTCCCTCCTCTGCCCCATTCCCCCTCCTCTGCCCCATTCCCCCTCCTCTGCTCCATTCCCCCTCTGCTCCATTCTCCCTCTGCTCCATTCTCCCTCTGCTCCAATACCCCTCTGCTTCATTCCGGCATTGCTCCATTCCCTCTCTGCTCCATTCCCCCTCCTCTGCTCCAATCCCCCTCTGCACCATTAACCCTCTGGTCCATTCCCCCTCTGCTCCATTTCCCCTCTGCTCCATTCCCCCTCGGCTCAATTCCCCCTCCTCTGCTCCATTCCCCCTCTGCTCCATTTCCCCTCTGCTCCATTTCCTCTCTACTCCATTCCCAATCGGCTCCATTCCCCCTCCTCTGCTCCATTCTCCCTCTGCTCCAATCCCCCACTGCTCTATTCCCCCTCTGCTCCATTCCCCCTCTGCTCCATTCCCCCTCTGCTCCATTCCCCCTCTGCTCCATTCTCCCTCTGCTCCAATCCACCTCTGCTCCATTCCCCCTCTGCTCCATTCCCCATCTGCTCCATTCTCCCTCTGCTCCATTCCCCCTCCTCTGCCCCAGTCCCACTCCTCTGCCCCATTCCCCCTGTGCTCCATTCCCCCTGTGCTCCATTCCCCCCGTGCTCCATTCCCCCGTGCTCCATTCCCCCGTGCTCCATTCCCCCCGTGCTCCATTCCCCCCCTACTTCATTCCCCCTCTGCTCCATTCCCCCTCTGCTCCATTCCCCCTCTGCTCCATTCCCCCTCTGATCGATTCCCCCTCTGCCCCACTTCCCCTCTGCTCCAATCCACATCTGCTCCATTCCCTCTCGGCTCCATTCCCCCTCGGCTCCATTCCACCTCGGATCCATTGCCCCTCGCCTCCATTCCCCCGCCTCTGCTCCATTCCCCCTCTGCTCCATTCCCCCCCCTCTGCCCCATTCCCCCTCCTCTGCCCCATTCCCCCTCCTCTGCCCCATTCTCCTTCTGCTCCAATCACCCTCTGGTCCATTGCCGCACTGCTCCATTCCCTCTCTGCTCCATTCCCCCTCCTCTTCTCCAGTCTCACTCTGCTCCATTCCCCCTCTGCACCATTCTCCCTCCTCTGCCCCATTCCCCCTCCTCTGCTCCATTCCCCCTCTGCTCCATTTCCCCTCTGCTCCATTTCCTCTCTACTCCATTCCCAATCGGCTCCATTCCCCCTCCTCTGCTCCATTCTCCCTCTGCTCCAATCCCCCACTGCTCTATTCCCCCTCTGCTCCATTCCCCCTCTGCTCCATTCCCCCTCTGCTCCATTCTCCCTCTGCTCCAATCCCCCACTGCTCTATTCCCCCTCTGCTCCATTCCCCCTCTGCTCCATTCCCCCTCTGCTCCATTCCCCCTCTGCTCCATTCTCCCTCTGCTCCAGTCCCCCTCCTCTGCCCCAGTCCCACTCCTCTGCCCCATTCCCCCTGTGCTCCATTCCCCCTGTGCTCCATTCCCCCCGTGCTCCATTCCCCCGTGCTCCATTCCCCCGTGCTCCATTCCCCCCGTGCTCCATTCCCCCCCTACTTCATTCCCCCTCTGCTCCATTCCCCCTCTGCTCCATTCCCCCTCTGCTCCATTCCCCCTCTGATCCATTCCCCCTCTGCCCCACTTCCCCTCTGCTCCAATCCACATCTGCTCCATTCCCTCTCGGCTCCATTCCCCCTCGGCTCCATTCCACCTCGGATCCATTGCCCCTCGCCTCCATTCCCCCGCCTCTGCTCCATTCCCCCTCTGCTCCATTCCCCCCCCCTCTGCCCCATTCCCCCTCCTCTGCCCCATTCCCCCTCCTCTGCCCCATTCCCCCTCCTCTGCCCCATTCTCCTTCTGCTCCAATCACCCTCTGGTCCATTGCCGCACTGCTCCATTCCCTCTCTGCTCCATTCCCCCTCGGCTCCATTCCCCCTCCTCTGCTCCATTCTCCCTCTGCTCCATTCCCCCTCTGCACCATTCTCCCTCCTCTGCCCCATTCCCCCTCCTCTGCCCCATTCCTCCTCTTCTGTCCCATTCCCCCTCCTCTGCCCCATTCCCCCTATGCTCTATAACCACCCCTCTGCTCCATTCTCCCTCTGCTCCGTTCCCCCTCTGCTCCATTCCCCCTCTGCTCCATTCCCCCTCTGCTCCATTCCCCCTCCTCTGCTCTTTCCCCCTCCTCTGCTCCGTTCCCCCTCCTCTGCTCCGTTCCCCCTCTGTTCCATTCCCCTCCCTCTTCTCCATTCCCCCTCCTCTGCTCCATTCCCCCTCTGCTCCATTAGTCCTCGGCTCCATTCTCCCTGTGCACCACTTCCCCTCTGCTCTATTCCCCCTCTACTCCATTCTCCTTCTGCTCCAATCCACCTGTGCTCCACTTACCCTCTGCTCCAATACACCTCTGCTCTATCCCCCCTCTGCTCCATTCCCCCTCTGCTGCATTCCCCCTCTGCTGCATTCCCCCTCTGCTCCATTCTCCCTCTGCTCCATTCTCCCTCTGCTCCATTCCCCCTCCTCTGCCCCAATACCGCTCCTCTGCCCCATTCCCCCTGTGCTCCATTCCCCGTGCTCCATTCACCCTCTGCTCCATTCCCCCTCTGCTCCATTCACCCTCTGCTCCATTCCCCCTCTGCTCCATTCACCCTCTGCTCCATTCCCCCTCTGCTCCATTCCCCCTCTGGTCCATTCCCCCTCTGGTCCATTCCCCACTCTGATCCATTCCCCCTCTGATCCATTCCCCCTCTGCTCCACTTCCCCTCTGCTCCATTCCGCCTCTGCACCATTCCCCCTCGGCTCCATTCCCCCTCCTCTGCTCCATTCTCTCTCTGCTCCATTCCCCCTCTGCTCCATTCTCCCTCCTCTGCCCCATTCCCCCTCCTCTGCCCCATTCCCCCTCCTCTGCTCCATTCGCCCTCTGCTCCATTCTCCCTCTGCTCCATTCTCCCTCTGCTCCTTTCCCTCCCTCTGCAACTTTACCTTGCCTCTGCACCATTACCCGTGTGCTCCACTTCCCCTCTGCTCCATTCCGCCTCTGCTCCATTCCCCCTCGGCTCCATTCCCCCTCTGCTCCATTTCCCCTCTGCTCCATTTCCCCTCTGCTCCATTTCCCCTCTACTCCATTCCCCATCGGCTCCATTCCCCCTCCTCTGCTCCATTCTCCCTCTGCTCCAATCCCCCTCTGCTCTATTCCCCCTCTACTCCAGTCTCCCTCTGCTCCATTCCCCCTCTGCCCCATTCCCCCTCTGCTCCATTCTCCCTGTGCTCCATTCCCCTGTGCTCCATTCCCCCGTGATCCATTCCCCCCGTGCTCCATTCCCCCTCTGCTCCATTCCCCCTCTGCTCCATTCCCCCTCTGATCCATTCCCCCTCTGATCCATTCCCCCTCTGATCCATTCCCCCTCTGCCCCACTTCCCCTCTGCTCCAATCCACATCTGCTCCATTCCCCCTCGGCTCCATTCCCCCTCTGCTCCATTTCCCCTCTGCTCCATTTCCTCTCTACTCCATTCCCAATCGGCTCCATTCCCCCTCCTCTGCTCCATTCTGCCTCTGCTCCAATCCCCCACTGCTCTATTCCCCCTCTGCTCCATTCCCCCTCTGCTCCATTCCCCCTCTGCTCCATTCCCCCTCTGCTCCATTCTCCCTCTGCTCCAATCCAGCTCTGCTCCATTCCCCCTCTGCTCCATTCCCCATCTGCTCCATTCTCCCTCTGCTCCATTCCCCCTCCTCTGCCCCAGTCCCACTCCTCTGCCCCATTCCCCCTGTGCTCCATTCCCCCTGTGCTCCATTCCCCCCGTGCTCCATTCCCCCGTGCTCCATTCCCCCGTGCTCCATTCCCCCCGTGCTCCATTCCCCCCCTACTTCATTCCCCCTCTGCTCCATTCCCCCTCTGCTCCATTCCCCCTCTGCTCCATTCCCCCTCTGATCGATTCCCCCTCTGCCCCACTTCCCCTCTGCTCCAATCCACATCTGCTCCATTCCCTCTCGGCTCCATTCCCCCTCGGCTCCATTCCACCTCGGATCCATTGCCCCTCGCCTCCATTCCCCCGCCTCTGCTCCATTCCCCCTCTGCTCCATTCCCCCCCCTCTGCCCCATTCCCCCTCCTCTGCCCCATTCCCCCTCCTCTGCCCCATTCTCCTTCTGCTCCAATCACCCTCTGGTCCATTGCCGCACTGCTCCATTCCCTCTCTGCTCCATTCCCCCTCCTCTTCTCCAGTCTCACTCTGCTCCATTCCCCCTCTGCACCATTCTCCCTCCTCTGCCCCATTCCCCCTCCTCTGCTCCATTCCCCCTCTGCTCCATTTCCCCTCTGCTCCATTTCCTCTCTACTCCATTCCCAATCGGCTCCATTCCCCCTCCTCTGCTCCATTCTCCCTCTGCTCCAATCCCCCACTGCTCTATTCCCCCTCTGCTCCATTCCCCCTCTGCTCCATTCCCCCTCTGCTCCATTCCCCCTCTGCTCCATTCTCCCTCTGCTCCAATCCCCCACTGCTCTATTCCCCCTCTGCTCCATTCCCCCTCTGCTCCATTCCCCCTCTGCTCCATTCCCCCTCTGCTCCATTCCCCCTCTGCTCCATTCTCCCTCTGCTCCATTCCCCCTCCTCTGCCCCAGTCCCACTCCTCTGCCCCATTCCCCCTGTGCCCCATTCCCCCTGTGCTCCATTCCCCCCGTGCTCCATTCCCCCGTGCTCCATTCCCCCGTGCTCCATTCCCCCCGTGCTCCATTCCCCCCCTACTTCATTCCCCCTCTGCTCCATTCCCCCTCTGCTCCATTCCCCCTCTGCTCCATTCCCCCTCTGATCCATTCCCCCTCTGCCCCACTTCCCCTCTGCTCATATCCACATCTGCTCCATTCCCTCTCGGCTCCATTCCCCCTCGGCTCCATTCCACCTCGGATCCATTGCCCCTCGCCTCCATTCCCCCGCCTCTGCTCCATTCCCCCTCTGCTCCATTCCCCCCCCTCTGCCCCATTACCCCTCCTCTGCCCCATTCCCCCTCCTCTGCCCCATTCTCCTTCTGCTCCAATCAACCTCTGGTCCATTGCCGCACTGCTCCATTCCCTCTCTGCTCCATTCCCCCTCGGCTCCATTCCCCCTCCTCTGCTCCATTCTCCCTCTGCTCCATTCCCCCTCTGCACCATTCTCCCTCCTCTGCCCCATTCCCCCTCCTCTGCCCCATTCCTCCTCTTCTGTCCCATTCCCCCTCCTCTGCCCCATTCCCCCTATGCTCTATAACCACCCCTCTGCTCCATTCTCCCTCTGCTCCGTTCCCCCTCTGCTCCATTCCCCCTCTGCTCCATTCCCCCTCTGCTCCATTCCCCCTCCTCTGCTCTTTCCCCCTCCTCTGCTCCGTTCCCCCTCCTCTGCTCCGTTCCCCCTCTGTTCCATTCCCCTCCCTCTTCTCCATTCCCCCTCCTCTGCTCCATTCCCCCTCTGCTCCATTAGTCCTCGGCTCCATTCTCCCTGTGCACCACTTCCCCTCTGCTCTATTCCCCCTCTACTCCATTCTCCTTCTGCTCCAATCCACCTGTGCTCCACTTACCCTCTGCTCCAATACACCTCTGCTCTATCCCCCCTCTGCTCCATTCCCCCTCTGCTGCATTCCCCCACTGCTGCATTCCCCCTCTGCTCCATTCTCCCTCTGCTCCATTCTCCCTCTGCTCCATTCCCCCTCCTCTGCCCCATTGCCGCTCCTCTGCCCCATTCCCCCTGTGCTCCATTCCCCGTGCTCCATTCACCCTCTGCTCCATTCCCCCTCTGCTCCATTCACCCTCTGCTCCATTCCCCCTCTGCTCCATTCACCCTCTGCTCCATTCTCCCTCTGCTCCATTCCCCCTCTTGTCCATTCCCCCTCTGGTCCATTCCCCACTCTGATCCATTCCCCCTCTGATCCATTCCCCCTCTGCTCCACTTCCCCTCTGCTCCATTCCGCCTCTGCACCATTCCCCCTCGGCTCCATTCCCCCTCCTCTGCTCCATTCTCTCTCTGCTCCATTCCCCCTCTGCTCCATTCTCCCTCCTCTGCCCCATTCCCCCTCCTCTGCCCCATTCCCCCTCCTCTGCTCCATTCGCCCTCTGCTCCATTCTCCCTCTGCTCCTTTCCCTCCCTCTGCAACTTTACCTTGCCTCTGCACCATTACCCGTGTGCTCCACTTCCCCTCTGCTCCATTCCGCCTCTGCTCCATTCCCCCTCGGCTCCATTCCCCCTCTGCTCCATTTCCCCTCTGCTCCATTTCCCCTCTACTCCATTCCCCATCGGCTCCATTCCCCCTCCTCTGCTCCATTCTCCCTCTGCTCCAATCCCCCTCTGCTCTATTCCCCCTCTACTCCAGTCTCCCTCTGCTCCATTCCCCCTCTGCCCCATTCCCTCTCTGCTCCATTCTCCCTGTGCTCCATTCCCCTGTGCTCCATTCCCCCGTGCTCCATTCCCCCCGTGCTCCATTCCCCCTCTGCTCCATTCACCCTCTGCTCCATTCCCCCTCTGATCCATTCCCCCCCCTCTGCCCCATTCCCCCTCCTCTGCCCCATTCCCCCTCCTCTGCCCCATTCTCCTTCTGCTCCAATCACCCTCTGGTCCATTGCCGCACTGCTCCATTCCCTCTCTGCTCCATTCCCCCTCCTCTTCTCCAGTCTCACTCTGCTCCATTCCCCCTCTGCACCATTCTCCCTCCTCTGCCCCATTCCCCCTCCTCTGCTCCATTCCCCCTCTGCTCCATTTCCCCTCTGCTCCATTTCCTCTCTACTCCATTCCCAATCGGCTCCATTCCCCCTCCTCTGCTCCATTCTCCCTCTGCTCCAATCCCCCACTGCTCTATTCCCCCTCTGCTCCATTCCCCCTCTGCTCCATTCCCCCTCTGCTCCATTCTCCCTCTGCTCCAATCCCCCACTGCTCTATTCCCCCTCTGCTCCATTCCCCCTCTGCTCCATTCCCCCTCTGCTCCATTCCCCCTCTGCTCCATTCCCCCTCTGCTCCATTCTCCCTCTGATCCATTCCCCCTCCTCTGCCCCACTCCCACTCCTCTGCCCCATTCCCCCTGTGCTCCATTCCCCCTGTGCTCCATTCCCCCCGTGCTCCATTCCCCCGTGCTCCATTCCCCCCGTGCTCCATTCCCCCCCTACTTCATTCCCCCTCTGCTCCATTCCCCCTCTGCTCCATTCCCCCTCTGCTCCATTCCCCCTCTGATCCATTCCCCCTCTGCCCCACTTCCCCTCTGCTCCAATCCACATCTGCTCCATTCCCTCTCGGCTCCATTCCCCCTCGGCTCCATTCCACCTCGGATCCATTGCCCCTCGCCTCCATTCCCCCGCCTCTGCTCCATTCCCCCTCTGCTCCATTCCCCCCCCCTCTGCCCCATTCCCCCTCCTCTGCCCCATTCCCCCTCCTCTGCCCCATTCTCCTTCTGCTCCAATCACCCTCTGGTCCATTGCCGCACTGCTCCATTCCCTCTCTGCTCCATTCCCCCTCGGCTCCATTCCCCCTCCTCTGCTCCATTCTCCCTCTGCTCCATTCCCCCTCTGCACCATTCTCCCTCCTCTGCCCCATTCCCCCTCCTCTGCCCCATTCCTCCTCTTCTGTCCCATTCCCCCTCCTCTGCCCCATTCCCCCTATGCTCTATAACCACCCCTCTGCTCCATTCTCCCTCTGCTCCGTTCCCCCTCTGCTCCATTCCCCCTCTGCTCCATTCCCCCTCTGCTCCATTCCCCCTCCTCTGCTCTTTCCCCCTGCTCTGCTCCGTTCCCCCTCCTCTGCTCCGTTCCCCCTCTGTTCCATTCCCCTCCCTCTTCTCCATTCCCCCTCCTCTGCTCCATTCCCCCTCTGCTCCATTAGTCCTCGGCTCCATTCTCCCTGTGCACCACTTCCCCTCTGCTCTATTCCCCCTCTACTCCATTCTCCTTCTGCTCCAATCCACCTGTGCTCCACTTACCCTCTGCTCCAATACACCTCTGCTCTATCCCCCCTCTGCTCCATTCCCCCTCTGCTGCATTCCCCCTCTGCTGCATTCCCCCTCTGCTCCATTCTCCCTCTGCTCCATTCTCCCTCTGCTCCATTCCCCCTCCTCTGCCCCATTGCCGCTCCTCTGCCCCATTCCCCCTGTGCTCCATTCCCCGTGCTCCATTCACCCTCTGCTCCATTCCCCCTCTGCTCCATTCACCCTCTGCTCCATTCCCCCTCTGCTCCATTCACCCTCTGCTCCATTCCCCCTCTGCTCCATTCCCCCTCTGGTCCATTCCCCCTCTGGTCCATTCCCCACTCTGATCCATTCCCCCTCTGATCCATTCCCCCTCTGCTCCAATTCACCTCTGCTCCATTCCGCCTCTGCACCATTCCCCCTCGGCTCCATTCCCCCTCCTCTGCTCCATTCTCTCTCTGCTCCATTCCCCCTCTGCTCCATTCTCCCTCCTCTGCCCCATTCCCCCTCCTCTGCCCCATTCCCCCTCCTCTGCTCCATTCGCCCTCTGCTCCATTCTCCCTCTGCTCCATTCTCCCTCTGCTCCTTTCCCTCCCTCTGCAACTTTACCTTGCCTCTGCACCATTACCCGTGTGCTCCACTTCCCCTCTGCTCCATTCCGCCTCTGCTCCATTCCCCCTCGGCTCCATTCCCCCTCTGCTCCATTTCCCCTCTGCTCCATTTCCCCTCTACTCCATTCCCCATCGGCTCCATTCCCCCTCCTCTGCTCCATTCTCCCTCTGCTCCAATCCCCCTCTGCTCTATTCCCCCTCTACTCCAGTCTCCCTCTGCTCCATTCCCCCTCTGCCCCATTCCCCCTCTGCTCCATTCTCCCTGTGCTCCATTCCCCTGTGCTCCATTCCCCCGTGCTCCATTCCCCCCGTGCTCCATTCCCCCTCTGCTCCATTCCCCCTCTGCTCCATTCCCCCTCTGATCCATTCCCCCTCTGATCCATTCCCCCTCTGATCCATTCCCCCTCTGATCCATTCCCCCTCTGATCCATTCCCCCTCTGCCCCACTTCCCCTCTGCTCCAATCCACATCTGCTCCATTCCCCCTCGGCTCCATTCCCCCTCGGCTCCATTCCCCCTCGGCTCCATTCCCCCCGTGCTCCATTCCCCCTCCTCTGCCCCATTCCCCCTCCTCTGCCCCATTCCCCCTCCTCTGCCCCATTCTCCTTCTGCTCCAATCACCCTCTGGTCCATTGCCGCACTGCTCCATTCCCACCCTCTGCTCCATTCCCCCTCCTCTGCTCCATTCCCCCTCCTCTGCTCCATTCCCACTTCTCTGCTCCATTTCCACTCCTCTGCTCCATTCTCCCTCTGCCCCATTCCCCATCCTCTGCCCCATTCCCCCTCCCCTGCTCCATTCGCCCTATGCTCCAATCCCCCTCTGCTCCATTCCCCCTCTGCTCCATTCTCCCTCTGCTCCAATTCACCTGTGCTCCATTTCCCCTCTGCTCCATTCCCCCTCTGCACCATCCCTCCTCTGCTTCATTCTCTCTCTGCTCCATTCCCCCTCTGCTCCATTCCCCCTCTGCCCCATTCCCCCTCTGCCCCATTCCCCCTCTGCCCCATTCCCCCTCCTCTGCCCTATTCCCCCTCCTCTGCTCCATTCTCCCTCTGCTCCATTCTCCCTCTGCTCCATTCTCCCTCTGCTCCATTCTCCCTCTGCTCCAATCCCCCTCTGCTCCTTTCCGGCACTGCTCCATTCCCTCTCTGCTCCATTCCCCGTCTGCTCCATTCCCCTTCTGCTCCATTCCCCCTCCTCTGCTCCAATCCCCCTCTGCTCCAATACCCCTCTGCACCATTCCCCCTCTGCTCCATTCCCCCTCTGCTCCATTCCCACTGTGCTCCATTCCCCCTCTGCTCCACTCCCCCTCTGCTCCACTCCCCCTCTGCTCCATTCTCCCCCTGCTCCATTCCCCCTCTGCTTCATTCCCTATCTGATCCATTCCCCCTCTACTCCATTCCCCCTCTGATCCATTGCCCCCCTGATCCATTCCCCCTCTGCTCCATTCTCCCTCTGCTCCAATCCACCTGTGCTCCACTTCCCCTGTGCTCCAATCCACCTCTGCTCCATTCCCCCTCTGCTCAATTCCCCCACTGCTCCATTTCCCCTCTGCTCCATTTCCCCTCTGCTCCATTTCCCCTCTACTCCATTCCCTCTCTGCTCCATTCCCCCTCGGCTCCATTCCCCCTCTGCACCATTCTCCCTCCTCTGCACCATTCTCCCTCCTCTGCCCCATTCCCCCTCCTCTGCCCCATTCCTCCTCCTCTGCCCCATTCCGCCTCCTCTGACCCATTCCCCCTATGCTCCATAACCACATCTCTGCTCCATTCTCCCTCTGCTCCGTTCCCCCTCTGCTCCATTCCCCCTCCTCTGCCCCATTTCCGCTCCTCTGCCCCATTCCCCCTCCTCTGCTCCTTTCCCCCTCCTCTGCTCCTTTCCCCCTCCTCTGCTCCTTTCCCCCTCCTCTGCTCCTTTCCCCCTCTGTTCCATTCCCCTCCCTCGGCTCCATTCCCCCTCCTCTGCTCCATTCCCCCTCTGCTCCATTCATCCTCGGCTCCATTCTCCCTGTGCACCACTACCCCTCTGCTCTATTCCCCCTCTACTCCATTCTCCCTCTGCTCCAATCCACCTGTGCTCCACTTCCCCTCTGCTCCAATACACCTCTGCTCCATCTCCCCTCTGCTTCATTCCACCTCTGCTGCATTCCCCCTCTGCTCCATTCTCCCTCTGCTCCATTCTCCCTCTGCTCCATTCCCCCTCCTCTGCCCCATTTCCGCTCCTCTGCCCCATTCCCCCTCTGCTCCTTTCCCCCCTGCTCCACCCCCCCTGCTCCATTTCCCCTCTTCTCCATTCCCACCCTCAGCTCCATTCCCCCTCCTCTGCTCCATTCCCCCTCCTCTGCTCCATTCTCCCTCTGCTCCAATCCCCCACTGCTCTATTCCCCCTCTGCTCCATTCCCCCTCTGCTCCATTCCCCCTCTGCTCCATTCCCCCTCTGCTCCATTCTCCCTCTGCTCCAATCCCCCACTGCTCTATTCCCCCTCTGCTCCATTCCCCCTCTGCTCAATTCCCCCTCTGCTCCATTCCCCCTCTGCTCCATTCCCCCTCTGCTCCATTCCCCCTCTGCTCCATTCTCCCTCTGCTCCATTCCCCCTCCTCTGCCCCAGTCCCACTCCTCTGCCCCATTCCCCCTGTGCTCCATTCCCCCTGTGCTCCATTCCCCCCGTGCTCCATTCCCCCGTGCTCCATTCCCCCGTGCTCCATTCCCCCCGTGCTCCATTCCCCCCCTACTTCATTCCCCCTCTGCTCCATTCCCCCTCTGCTCCATTCCCCCTCTGCTCCATTCCCCCTCTGATCCATTCCCCCTCTCCCCCACTTCCCCTCTGCTCCAATCCACATCTGCTCCATTCCCTCTCGGCTCCATTCCCCCTCGGCTCCATTCCACCTCGGATCCATTGCCCCTCGCCTCCATTCCCCCGCCTCTGCTCCATTCCCCCTCTGCTCCATTCCCCCCCCTCTGCCCCATTCCCCCTCCTCTGCCCCATTCCCCCTCCTCTGCCCCATTCTCCTTCTGCTCCAATCACCCTCTGGTCCATTGCCGCACTGCTCCATTCCCTCTCTGCTCCATTCCCCCTCGGCTCCATTCCCCCTCCTCTGCTCCATTCTCCCTCTGCTCCATTCCCCCTCTGCACCATTCTCCCTCCTCTGCCCCATTCCCCCTCCTCTGCCCCATTCCTCCTCTTCTGTCCCATTCCCCCTCCTCTGCCCCATTCCCCCTATGCTCTATAACCACCCCTCTGCTCCATTCTCCCTCTGCTCCGTTCCCCCTCTGCTCCATTCCCCCTCTGCTCCATTCCCCCTCTGCTCCATTCCCCCTCCTCTGCTCTTTCCCCCTCCTCTGCTCCGTTCCCCCTCCTCTGCTCCGTTCCCCCTCTGTTCCATTCCCCTCCCTCTTCTCCATTCCCCCTCCTCTGCTCCATTCCCCCTCTGCTCCATTAGTCCTCGGCTCCATTCTCCCTGTGCACCACTTCCCCTCTGCTCTATTCCCCCTCTACTCCATTCTCCTTCTGCTCCAATCCACCTGTGCTCCACTTACCCTCTGCTCCAATACACCTCTGCTCTATCCCCCCTCTGCTCCATTCCCCCTCTGCTGCATTCCCCCTCTGCTGCATTCCCCCTCTGCTCCATTCTCCCTCTGCTCCATTCTCCCTCTGCTCCATTCCCCCTCCTCTGCCCCATTGCCGCTCCTCTGCCCCATTCCCCCTGTGCTCCATTCCCCGTGCTCCATTCACCCTCTGCTCCATTCCCCCTCTGCTCCATTCACCCTCTGCTCCATTCCCCCTCTGCTCCATTCACCCTCTGCTCCATTCCCCCTCTGCTCCATTCTCCCTCTGCTCCTTTCCCTCCCTCTGCAACTTTACCTTGCCTCTGCACCATTACCCGTGTGCTCCACTTCCCCTCTGCTCCATTCCGCCTCTGCTCCATTCCCCCTCGGCTCCATTCCCCCTCTGCTCCATTTCCCCTCTGCTCCATTTCCCCTCTACTCCATTCCACATCGGCTCCATTCCCCCTCCTCTGCTCCATTCTCCCTCTGCTCCAATCCCCCTCTGCTCTATTCCCCCTCTACTCCAGTCTCCCTCTGCTCCATTCCCCCTCTGCCCCATTCCCCCTCTGCTCCATTCTCCCTGTGCTCCATTCCCCTGTGCTCCATTCCCCCGTGCTCCATTCCCCCCGTGCTCCATTCCCCCTCTGCTCCATTCCCCCTCTGCTCCATTCCCCCTCTGATCCATTCCCCCTCTGATCCATTCCCCCTCTGATCCATTCCCCCTCTGATCCATTCCCCCTCTGATCCATTCCCCCTCTGCCCCACTTCCCCTCTGCTCCAATCCACATCTGCTCCATTCCCCCTCGGCTCCATTCCCCCTCGGCTCCATTCCCCCTCGGCTCCATTCCCCCTCGGATCCATTCCCCCTCGCCTCCATTCCCCCGTGCTCCATTCCCCCCGTGCTCCATTCCCCCTCCTCTGCCCCATTCCCCCTCCTCTGCCCCATTCCCCCTCCTCTGCCCCATTCTCCTTCTGCTCCAATCACCCTCTGGTCCATTGCCGCACTGCTCCATTCCCACCCTCTGCTCCATTCCCCCTCCTCTGCTCCATTCCCCCTCCTCTGCTCCATTCCCACTTCTCTGCTCCATTTCCACTCCTCTGCTCCATTCTCCCTCTGCCCCATTCCCCATCCTCTGCCCCATTCCCCCTCCCCTGCTCCATTCGCCCTATGCTCCAATCCCCCTCTGCTCCATTCCCCCTCTGCTCCATTCTCCCTCTGCTCCAATTCACCTGTGCTCCATTTCCCCTCTGCTCCATTCCCCCTCTGCACCATCCCTCCTCTGCTTCATTCTCTCTCTGCTCCATTCCCCCTCTGCTCCATTCCCCCTCTGCCCCATTCCCCCTCTGCCCCATTCCCCCTCTGCCCCATTCCCCCTCCTCTGCCCTATTCCCCCTCCTCTGCTCCATTCTCCCTCTGCTCCATTCTCCCTCTGCTCCATTCTCCCTCTGCTCCAATCCCCCTCTGCTCCTTTCCGGCACTGCTCCATTCCCTCTCTGCTCCATTCCCCGTCTGCTCCATTCCCCTTCTGCTCCATTCCCCCTCCTCTGCTCCAATCCCCCTCTGCTCCAATACCCCTCTGCACCATTCCCCCTCTGCTCCATTCCCCCTCTGCTCCATTCCCACTGTGCTCCATTCCCCCTCTGCTCCACTCCCCCTCTGCTCCACTCCCCCTCTGCTCCATTCTCCCCCTGCTCCATTCCCCCTCTGCTTCATTCCCTATCTGATCCATTCCCCCTCTACTCCATTCCCCCTCTGATCCATTGCCCCCCTGATCCATTCCCCCTCTGCTCCATTCTCCCTCTGCTCCAATCCACCTGTGCTCCACTTCCCCTGTGCTCCAATCCACCTCTGCTCCATTCCCCCTCTGCTCAATTCCCCCACTGCTCCATTTCCCCTCTGCTCCATTTCCCCTCTGCTCCATTTCCCCTCTACTCCATTCCCTCTCTGCTCCATTCCCCCTCGGCTCCATTCCCCCTCTGCACCATTCTCCCTCCTCTGCACCATTCTCCCTCCTCTGCCCCATTCCCCCTCCTCTGCCCCATTCCTCCTCCTCTGCCCCATTCCGCCTCCTCTGCCCCATTCCCCCTATGCTCCATAACCACATCTCTGCTCCATTCTCCCTCTGCTCCGTTCCCCCTCTGCTCCATTCCCCCTCTGCTCCATTCCCCCTCCTCTGCTCCTTTCCCCCTCCTCTGCTCCTTTCCCCCTCCTCTGCTCCTTTCCCCCTCCTCTGCTCCTTTCCCCCTCTGTTCCATTCCCCTCCCTCGGCTCCATTCCCCCTCCTCTGCTCCATTCCCCCTCTGCTCCATTCATCCTCGGCTCCATTCTCCCTGTGCACCACTACCCCTCTGCTCTATTCCCCCTCTACTCCATTCTCCCTCTGCTCCAATCCACCTGTGCTCCACTTCCCCTCTGCTCCAATACACCTCTGCTCCATCCCCCCTCTGCTTCATTCCACCTCTGCTGCATTCCCCCTCTGCTCCATTCTCCCTCTGCTCCATTCTCCCTCTGCTCCATTCCCCCTCCTCTGCCCCATTTCCGCTCCTCTGCCCCATTCCCCCTCTGCTCCTTTCCCCCCTGCTCCACCCCCCCTGCTCCATTTCCCCTCTTCTCCATTCCCACCCTCTGCTCCATTCCCCCTCCTCTGCTCCATTCCCCCTCCTCTGCTCCATTCCCACTCCTCTGCTCCATTTCCACTCCTCTGCTCCATTCTCCCTCTGCCCCATTCCCCATCCTCTGCCCCATTCCCCCTCCTCTGCTCCATTCCCCCTCTGCTCCATTCCCCCTCTGCTCCATTCTCCCTCTGCTCCATTCCCCCCGTGCTCCATTCCCCCGTGCTCCATTCCCCCCGTGCTCCATTCCCCCTCTGCTTCATTCCCCCTCTGCTCCATTCCACCTCTGCTCCATTTCCCCTCTGCTCCTATCCCCCTCTGATCCATTCCCCCTCTGATCCATTACCCCACTGCCCCACTTCCACTCTGCTCCAATCCACATCTGCTCCATTCCCCCTCGGCTCCATTCCCCCTCGGCTCCATTCCCCCTCGGATCCATTCCCCCTCACCTCCTTTCCCCCGCCTCTGCTCCATTCCCCCTCTGCCTCATTCCCCCTCCTCTGCCCCATTCCCCCTCCTCTGCCCCATTCCCCCTCCACTGCCCCATTCTCCTTCTGCTCCAATCACCCTCTGGTCCATTGCCGCACTGCTCCATTCCGTCTCTGCTCCATTCCCCCTCCTCTGCTCCAATCCCCCCCCTCTGCACCATTCCCCCTCTGTTCCATTCCCCTCCCTCTGCTCCATTCCCCCTCCTCTGCTCCATTCCCCCTCTGCTCCATTCATCCTCGGCTCCATTCTCCCTGTGCACCACTACCCCTCTGCTCTATTCCCCCTCTACTCCATTCTCCCTCTGCTCCAATCCACCTGTGCTCCACTTCCCCTCTGCTCCAATACACCTCTGCTCCATCCCCCCTCTGCTTCATTCCACCTCTGCTGCATTCCCCCTCTGCTCCATTCTTCCTCTGCTCCATTCTCCCTCTGCTCCATTCCCCCTCCTCTGCCCCATTTCCGCTCCTCTGCCCCATTCCCCCTCTGCTCATTTCCCCCCTGCTCCACCCCCCCCCTGCTCCATTTCCCCTCTTCTCCATTCCCACCCTCTGCTCCATTCCCCCTCCTCTGCTCCATTCCCCCTCCTCTGCTCCATTCCCACTCCTCTGCTCCATTTCCACTCGTCTGCTCCATTCTCCCTCTGCCCCATTCCCCATCCTCTGCCCCATTCCCCCTCCTCTGCTCCATTCCCTCTCTGCTCCATTCCCCCTCTGCTCCATTCTCCCTCTGCTCCATTCCCCCCGTGCTCCATTCCCCCCGTGCTCCATTCCCCCTCTGCTTCATTCCCCCTCTGCTCCATTCCCCCTCTGCTCCATTCACCCTCTGCTCCATTCCCCCTCTGATCCATTCCCCCTCTGATCCATTCCCCCACTGCCCCACTTCCACTCTGCTCCAATCCACATCTGCTCCATTCCCCCTCGGCTCCATTCCCTCTCGGCTCCATTCCCCCTCGGATCCATTCCCCCTCACCTCCTTTCCCCCGCCTCTGCTCCATTCCCCCTCTGCCTCATTCCCCCTCCTCTGCCCCATTCCCCCTCCTCTGCCCCATTCCCCCTCCACTGCCCCATTCTCCTTCTGCTCCAATCACCCTCTGGTCCATTGTCGCGCTGCTCCATTCCGTCTCTGCTCCATTCCCCCTCCTCTGCTCCAATCCCCCCCCTCTGCACCATTCCCCCTCTTCTCCATTCCCTCCCTCTGCTCCATTCCCCCTCCTCTGCTCCATTCACCCTCCTCTGCTCCATTCCCACTCCTCTGCTCCATTTCCACTCCTCTGCTCCATTCTCCCTCTGCCCCATTCCCCATCCTCTGCTCCATTCCCCCTCCTCTGCTCCATTCGCCCTATGCTCCATAACGCCCCTCTGCTCCATTCCCCCTCTGCTCCATTCCCCCTCTGCTCCATTCCCCCTCTGCTCCATCCCCCTCAGCTCCATTCCCCCTCTGATCCATTCCCCCTCTGATCCATTCCCCCTCTGCCCCATTCCACTTCTGCCCCATTCCCCCTCCTCTGCCCCATTCCCCCTCCTCTGCTCCATTCCCCCTCTGCTCCATTCTCCCTCTGCTCTATTCTCCCTCTGCTCCAATCCCCCTCTGCTCCTTTCCGGCACTGCTCCATTCCCTCTCTGCTCCATTCTCCGTCTGCTCCATTCCCCTTCTGCTCCATTCCCCCTCCTCTGCTCCAATCCCCCTCTGCTCCAATACCTCTCTGCACCATTCCCCCACTGCTCCATTCCCCCTCTGCTCCATTCCCCCTCTACTCCATTCCCACTGTGCTCCATTCCCCCTCTGCTCCACTCCCCCTCTGCTCCACTCCCCCTCTGCTCCATTCTCCCCCTGCTCCATTCCCCCTCTGATCCATTCCCCCTCTGCTCCATTCTCCCTCTGGTCCAATCCACCTGTGCTTCACTTCCCCTCTGCTCCACTCCCCCTCTGCACCATAGCCCCTGGGCTCCATTCCCCCTCCTCTGCTTCATTCTCTCTCTGCTCCATTCCCCCTCAGCTCCATTCCCCCTCTGCCCCATTCCCCCTCCTCTGCCCCATTCCCCCTCCTCTGCTCCAATACCCCTCTGCACCATTCCCCCTCTGCTCCATTCCCCCTCTGCTCCATTCCCCCTCTACTCCATTCCCACTGTGCACCATTCCCCCTGTGCTCCACTCCCCCTCCGCTCCATTCTCTTCCTGCTCCCTTCCCCCTCTGCTCCATTCCCTATCTGATCCATTCCCCCTCTACTCCATTCCCCCTCTGATCCATTGCCCCCCTGATCCATTCCCCCTCTGCTCCATTCCCCCTCTGCTCCATTCCCTCTCTGCTCCATTCCCCCTCGGCTCCATTCCCCCTCCTCTGCTCTATTCTCCCTCTGCTCCATTCCCCCTCTGCTCCTTTCCCCCTCCTCTGCTCCTTTCCCCCTCCTCTGCTCCTTTCCCCCTCTGTTCCATTTCCCTCCTTCTGCTCCATTCCCCCTCCTCTGCTCCATTCCCCCTCTGCTCCATTCCCCCTCGGCTCCATTCTCCCTGTGCACCACTTCCCCTCTGCTCTATTCCCCCTCTACTCCATTCTCCCTCTACTCCAATCCACCTGTGCTCAACTTCCCCTCTGCTCCAATACACCTCTGCTCCATCCCCCCTCTGCTCCATTCCCCCTCTGCTGCATTCCCCCTCTGCTGCATTCCCCCTCTGCTCCATTCTCCCTCTGCTCCATTCTCCCTCTGCTCCATTCCCCCTCTTGTGCCCCATTGCCGCTCCTCTGCCCCATTCCCCCTGTGCTCCATTCCCCGTGCTCCATTCGCCCTCTGCTCCATTCCCCCTCTGCTCCATTCCCCCTCTGGTCCATTCCCACTCTGATCCATTCCCCCTCTGATCCATTCCCCCTCTGGTCCATTCTCCCTCTGCTCCATTCTCCCTCTGCTCCAATCCACCTGTGCTCCACTTCCCCTCTGCTCCAATACACCTCTGCTCCATTCCCCCTCTGCTCCATTCCCCCTCGGCTCCTTTCCCCCTCCTCTGCTCCATTCTCTCTCTGCTCCATTCCCCCTCTGCTCCATTCCCACTCTGCTCCATTCTCCCTCCTCTGCCCCATTCCCCCTCCTCTGCCCCATTCCCCCTCCTCTGCTCCATTCCCCCTCTGCTCCATTCTCCCTCTGCTCCACTCCCCCTCTGCTCCATTCTCCCTCTGCTCCAATACCCCTCTGCTCCAATACCCCTCTGCTCCATTCCCTCTCTGCTCCATTACCCCTCTGCTCCATTCCCCCTCTGCTCCATTCCCCCTCTGCTCCATTCTCCCTCTGCTCCTTTCCCTCCCTCTGCGCCATTACCCCGCCTCTGCACCATTACCCGTGTGCTCCATTTCCCCTCTGCTCCATTCCCCCTGGGCTCCATTCCCCCTCCTCTGCTCCATTCCCCCTCTGCTCCATTTCCCCTCTGCTCCATTTCCCCTCTACTCCTTTCCCCATCGGCTCCATTCCCCCTCCTCTGCTCCATTCTCCCTCTTCTCCAATCCCCCTCTGCTCTATTCCCCCTCTACTCCAGTCTCCCTCTGCTCCATTCCCCCTCTGCTCCATTCTCCCTCTGCTCCAATCCACCTGTGCTCCACTTCCCCTCTGCTCCAATCCACCTCTGCTCCATTCCCCCTCTGCTCCATTCCCCCTCTGCTCCATTCTCCCTCTGCTCCATTCCCCCTGTGCTCCATTCCCCCCGTGCTCCATTCCCCCGTGCTCCATTCCCCCCGTGCTCCATTCCCCCCCTACTTCATTCCCCCTCTGCTCCATTCCCCCTCTGCTCCATTCCCCCACTGCTCCATTCCCCCTCTGCTCCATTCCCCCTCTGATCCATTCCCCCTCTGATCCATTCCCCCTCTGCCCCACTTCCCCTCTGCTCCAATCCACATCTGCTCCATTCCCTCTCGGCTCCATTCCCCCTCGGCTCCATTCCACCTCGGATCCATTCCCCCTCGCCTCCATTCCCCCGCCTCTGCTCCTTTCCCCCTCTGCTCCATTCCCCCCCTCTGCCCCATTCCCCCTCCTCTGCCCCATTCCCCCTCCTCTGCCCCATTCTCCTTCTGCTCCAATCACCCTCTGGTCCATTGCCGCACTGCTCCATTCCCTCTCTGCTCCATTCCCCCTCGGCTCCATTCCCCCTCCTCTGCTCGATTCCCCCTCTGCACCATTCCCCCTCTGCTCCATTCCCCCTCCTCTGCTCTTTCCCCCTCCTCTGCTCCTTTCCCCCTCCTCTGCTCCGTTCCCCCTCTGTTCCATTCCCCTCCCTCTGCTCCATTCCCCCTCCTCTGCTCCATTCCCCCTCTGCTCCATTAGTCCTCGGCTCCATTCCCCCTCTGCTCCATTCTCCCTCTGCTCCATTCTCCCTCTGCTCCATTCCCCCTCTTCTGCTCCATTCCCCCGCTGCTCCATTCCCCCTCGGCTCCATTCTCCCTGTGCACCACTTCCCCTCTGCTCTATTCCCCCTCTACTCCATTCTCCCTCTGCTCCAATCCACCTGTGCTCCACTTCCCCTCTGCTCCAATACACCTCTGCTCCATCCCCCCTCTGCTCCATTCCCCCTCTGCTGCATTCCCCCTCTGCTGCATTCACCCTCTGCTGCATTCACCCTCTGCTCCATTCTCCCTCTGCTCCATTCTCCCTCTGCTCCATTCTCCCTCTGCTCCATTCCCCCTCTTGTGCCCCATTGCCGCTCCTCTGCCCCATTCCCCCTGTGCTCCATTCCCCGTGCTCCATTCGCCCTCTGCTCCATTCCCCCTCTGGTCCATTCCCCCTCTGATCCATTCCCCCTCTGCTGCATTCACCCTCTGCTCCATTCTCCCTCTGCTCCATTCTCCCTCTGCTCCATTCTCCCTCTGCTCCATTCTCCCTCTGCTCCATTCCCCCTCTTGTGCCCCATTCCCCCTCTGATCCATTCTCCCTCTGCTCCATTCTCCCTCTGCTCCATTCTCCCTCTGCTCCAATCCACCTGTGCTCCACTTCCCCTCTGCTCCATTCCGCCTCTGCACCATTCCCCCTCGGCTCCTTTCCCCCTCCTCTGCTCCATTCTCTCTCTGCTCCATTCCCCCTCTGCTCCATTCCCACTCTGCTCCATTCTCCCTCCTCTGCCCCATTCCCCCTCCTCTGCCCCATTCCCCCTCCTCTGCTCCATTCCCCCTCTGCTCCATTCTCCCTCTGCTCCATTCTCCCTCTGCTCCAATACCCCTCTGCTCCATTCCGGCATTGCTCCATTCCCTCTCTGCTCCATTCCCCCTCTGCTCAATTCCCCTTCTGCTCCATTCCCCCTCCTCTGCTCCAATCCCCCTCTGCTCCATTCCCCCTCTGCTCCATTCCCCCTCTGCTCCATTCTCCCTCTGCTCCTTTCCCTCCCTCTGCGCCATTACCCGTGTGCTCCATTTCCCCTCTGCTCCATTCCGGCATTGCTCCATTCCCTCTCTGCTCCATTCCCCCTCTGCTCCATTCCCCTTCTGCTCCATTCCCCCTCCTCTGCTCCATTCCCCCTCTGCTCCATTTCCCCTCTGCTCCATTTCCCCTCTACTCCTTTCCCCATCGGCTCCATTCCCCCTCCTCTGCTCCAATCCCCCTCTGCTCTATTCCCCCTCTACTCCAGTCTCCCTCTGCTCCATTCCCCCTCTGCTCCATTCCCCCTCTGCTCCATTCTCCCTCTGCTCCAATCCACCTGTGCTCCACTTCCCCTCTGCTCCAATCCACCTCTGCTCCATTCCCCCTCTGCTCCATTCCCCCTCTGCTCCATTCTCCCTGTGCTCCATTCCCCCCCTACTTCATTCCCCCTCTGCTCCATTCCCCCTCTGCTCCATTCCCCCTCTGCTCCATTCCCCCTCTGCTCCATTGCCCCTCTGATCCATTCCCTCTCTGATCCATTCCCCCTCTGCCCCACTTCCCCTCTGCTCCAATCCACATCTGCTCCATTCACTCTCGGCTCCATTCCCCCTCGGCTCCATTCCACCTTGGATCCATTCCCCCTCACCTCCATTCCCCCGCCTCTGCTCCATTCCCCCTCTGCTCCATTCCCCCCCTCTGCCCCATTCCCCCTCCTCTGCCCCATTCCCCCTCCTCTGCCCCATTCTCCTTCTGCTCCAATCACCCTCTGGTCCATTGCCGCACTGCTCCATTCCCTCTCTGCTCCATTCCCCCTCGGCTCCATTCCCCCTCCTCTGCTCCATTCTCCCTCTGCTCCATTCCCCCTCTGCACCATTCTCCCTCCTCTGCCCCTTTCCCCCTCCTCTGCCCCATTCCTCCTCTACTGCCCCATTCCCCCTCCTCTGCCCCATTCCCCCTATTCTCTATAACCACCCCTCTGCTCCATTCTCCCTCTGCTCCGTTCCCCCTCTGCTCCATTCCCCCTCTGCTCCATTCCCCCTCTGCTCCATTCCCCCTCCTCTGCTCTTTCCCCCTCCTCTGCTCCTTTCCCCCTCCTCTGCTCCGTTCCCCCTCTGTTCCATTCCCCTCCCTCTGCTCCATTCCCCCTCCTCTGCGCCATTCCCCCTCTGCTCCATTAGTCCTCGGCTCCATTCTCCCTGTGCACCACTTCCCCTCTGCTCTATTCCCCCTCTACTCCATTCTCCTTCTGCTCCAATCCACCTGTGCTCCACTACCCCTCTGCTCCAATACACCTCTGCTCTATCCCCCCTCTGCTCCATTCCCCCTCTGCTGCATTCCCCCTCTGCTGCATTTCCCCTCTGCTCCATTCTCCCTCTGCTCCATTCTCCCTCTGCTCCATTCCCCCTTCTCTGCCCCATTGCCGCTCCTCTGCCCCATTCCCCCTGTGCTCCATTCCCCGTGCTCCATTCGCCCTCTGCTCCATTCCCCCTCTGCTCCATTCCCCCTCTGGTCCATTCCCCCTCTGGTCCATTCCCCCTCTGATCCATTCCCCCTCTGATCCATTCCCCCTCTGCTCCATTCCCCCTCTGCTCCATTCTCCCTCTGCTCCAATCCACCTGTGCTCCACTTCCCCTCTGCTCCATTCCGCCTCTGCACCATTCCCCCTCGGCTCCATTCCCCCTCCTCTGCTCCATTCTCTCTCTGCTCCATTCCCCCTCTGCTCCATTCTCCCTCCTCTGCCCCATTCCCCCTCCTCTGCCCCATTCCCCCTCCTCTGCTCCATTCCCCCTCTGCTCCATTATCCCTCTGCTCCATTCTCCCTCTGCTCCTTTCCCTCCCTCTGCACCTTTACCCCGCCTCTGCACCATTACCCGTGTGCTCCATTTCCCCATTGCTCCATTCCCCCTCGGCTCCATTCCCCCTCCTCTGCTCCATTCCCCCTCTGCTCCATTTCCCCTCTGCTCCATTTCCCCTCTACTCCATTCCCCATCGGCTCCATTCCCCCTCCTCTGCTCCATTCTCCCTCTGCTCCAATCCCCCTCTGCTCTATTCCCCCTCTACTCCAGTCTCCCTCTGCTCCATTCCCCCTCTGCTCCATTCCCCCTCTGCTCCATTCTCCCTCTGCTCCAATCCACCTGTGCTCCACTTCCCCTCTGCTCCAATCCACCTCTGCTCCATTCCCCCTCTGCTCCATTCCCCCTCTGCTCCATTCTCCCTGTGCTCCATTCCCCCCCTACTTCATTCCCCCTCTGCTCCATTCCCCCTCTGCTCCATTCCCCCTCTGCTCCATTCCCCCTCTGCTCCATTGCCCCTCTGATCCATTCCCTCTCTGATCCATTCCCCCTCTGCCCCACTTCCCCTCTGCTCCAATCCACATCTGCTCCATTCACTCTCGGCTCCATTCCCCCTCGGCTCCATTCCACCTTGGATCCATTCCCCCTCACCTCCATTCCCCCGCCTCTGCTCCATTCCCCCTCTGCTCCATTCCCCCCCTCTGCCCCATTCCCCCTCCTCTGCCCCATTCCCCCTCCTCTGCCCCATTCTCCTTCTGCTCCAATCACCCTCTGGTCCATTGCCGCACTGCTCCATTCCCTCTCTGCTCCATTCCCCCTCGGCTCCATTCCCCCTCCTCTGCTCCATTCTCCCTCTGCTCCATTCCCCCTCTGCACCATTCTCCCTCCTCTGCCCCTTTCCCCCTCCTCTGCCCCATTCCTCCTCTACTGCCCCATTCCCCCTCCTCTGCCCCATTCCCCCTATTCTCTATAACCACCCCTCTGCTCCATTCTCCCTCTGCTCCGTTCCCCCTCTGCTCCATTCCCCCTCTGCTCCATTCCCCCTCTGCTCCATTCCCCCTCCTCTGCTCTTTCCCCCTCCTCTGCTCCTTTCCCCCTCCTCTGCTCCGTTCCCCCTCTGTTCCATTCCCCTCCCTCTGCTCCATTCCCCCTCCTCTGCGCCATTCCCCCTCTGCTCCATTAGTCCTCGGCTCCATTCTCCCTGTGCACCACTTCCCCTCTGCTCTATTCCCCCTCTACTCCATTCTCCTTCTGCTCCAATCCACCTGTGCTCCACTACCCCTCTGCTCCAATACACCTCTGCTCTATCCCCCCTCTGCTCCATTCCCCCTCTGCTGCATTCCCCCTCTGCTGCATTTCCCCTCTGCTCCATTCTCCCTCTGCTCCATTCTCCCTCTGCTCCATTCCCCCTTCTCTGCCCCATTGCCGCTCCTCTGCCCCATTCCCCCTGTGCTCCATTCCCCGTGCTCCATTCGCCCTCTGCTCCATTCCCCCTCTGCTCCATTCCCCCTCTGGTCCATTCCCCCTCTGGTCCATTCCCCCTCTGATCCATTCCCCCTCTGATCCATTCCCCCTCTGATCCATTCCCCCTCTGCTCCATTCTCCCTCTGCTCCAATCCACCTGTGCTCCACTTCCCCTCTGCTCCATTCCGCCTCTGCACCATTCCCCCTCGGCTCCATTCCCCCTCCTCTGCTCCATTCTCTCTCTGCTCCATTCCCCCTCTGCTCCATTCTCCCTCCTCTGCCCCATTCCCCCTCCTCTGCCCCATTCCCCCTCCTCTGCTCCATTCCCCCTCTGCTCCATTATCCCTCTGCTCCATTCTCCCTCTGCTCCTTTCCCTCCCTCTGCACCTTTACCCCGCCTCTGCACCATTACCCGTGTGCTCCATTTCCCCATTGCTCCATTCCCCCTCGGCTCCATTCCCCCTCCTCTGCTCCATTCCCCCTCTGCTCCATTTCCCCTCTGCTCCATTCCCCCTCGGCTCCATTCCCCCTCGGCTCCATTCCCCCTCGGATCCATTCCCCCTCACCTCCTTTCCCCCGCCTCTGCTCCATTCCCCCTCTGCCTCATTCCCCCTCCTCTGCCCCATTCCCCCTCCTCTGCCCCATTCCCCCTCCACTGCCCCATTCTCCTTCTGCTCCAATCACCCTCTGGTCCATTGTCGCGCTGCTCCATTCCGTCTCTGCTCCATTCCCCCTCCTCTGCTCCAATCCCCCCCCTCTGCACCATTCCCCCTCTTCTCCATTCCCTCCCTCTGCTCCATTCCCCCTCCTCTGCTCCATTCACCCTCCTCTGCTCCATTCCCACTCCTCTGCTCCATTTCCACTCCTCTGCTCCATTCTCCCTCTGCCCCATTCCCCATCCTCTGCTCCATTCCCCCTCCTCTGCTCCATTCGCCCTATGCTCCATAACGCCCCTCTGCTCCATTCCCCCTCTGCTCCATTCCCCCTCTGCTCCATTCCCCCTCTGCTCCATCCCCCTCAGCTCCATTCCCCCTCTGATCCATTCCCCCTCTGATCCATTCCCCCTCTGCCCCATTCCACTTCTGCCCCATTCCCCCTCCTCTGCCCCATTCCCCCTCCTCTGCTCCATTCCCCCTCTGCTCCATTCTCCCTCTGCTCTATTCTCCCTCTGCTCCAATCCCCCTCTGCTCCTTTCCGGCACTGCTCCATTCCCTCTCTGCTCCATTCTCCGTCTGCTCCATTCCCCTTCTGCTCCATTCCCCCTCCTCTGCTCCAATCCCCCTCTGCTCCAATACCTCTCTGCACCATTCCCCCACTGCTCCATTCCCCCTCTGCTCCATTCCCCCTCTGCTCCATTCCCACTGTGCTCCATTCCCCCTCTGCTCCACTCCCCCTCTGCTCCACTCCCCCTCTGCTCCATTCTCCCCCTGCTCCATTCCCCCTCTGATCCATTCCCCCTCTGCTCCATTCTCCCTCTGGTCCAATCCACCTGTGCTCCACTTCCCCTCTGCTCCACTCCCCCTCTGCACCATAGCCCCTGGGCTCCATTCCCCCTCCTCTGCTTCATTCTCTCTCTGCTCCATTCCCCCTCAGCTCCATTCCCCCTCTGCCCCATTCCCCCTCCTCTGCCCCATTCCCCCTCCTCTGCTCCAATACCCCTCTGCACCATTCCCCCTCTGCTCCATTCCCCCTCTGCTCCATTCCCCCTCTACTCCATTCCCACTGTGCTCCATCCCCCCTGTGCTCCACTCCCCCTCCGCTCCATTCTCTTCCTGCTCCCTTCCCCCTCTGCTCCATTCCCTATCTGATCCATTCCCCCTCTACTCCATTCCCCCTCTGATCCATTGCCCCCCTGATCCATTCCCCCTCTGCTCCATTCCCCCTCTGCTCCATTCCCTCTCTGCTCCATTCCCCCTCGGCTCCATTCCCCCTCCTCTGCTCTATTCTCCCTCTGCTCCATTCCCCCTCTGCTCCTTTCCCCCTCCTCTGCTCCTTTCCCCCTCCTCTGCTCCTTTCCCCCTCTGTTCCATTTCCCTCCTTCTGCTCCATTCCCCCTCCTCTGCTCCATTCCCCCTCTGCTCCATTCCCCCTCGGCTCCATTCTCCCTGTGCACCACTTCCCCTCTGCTCTATTCCCCCTCTACTCCATTCTCCCTCTACTCCAATCCACCTGTGCTCAACTTCCCCTCTGCTCCAATACACCTCTGCTCCATCCCCCCTCTGCTCCATTCCCCCTCTGCTGCATTCCCCCTCTGCTGCATTCCCCCTCTGCTCCATTCTCCCTCTGCTCCATTCTCCCTCTGCTCCATTCCCCCTCTTGTGCCCCATTGCCGCTCCTCTGCCCCATTCCCCCTGTGCTCCATTCCCCGTGCTCCATTCGCCCTCTGCTCCATTCCCCCTCTGCTCCATTCCCCCTCTGGTCCATTCCCACTCTGATCCATTCCCCCTCTGATCCATTCCCCCTCTGGTCCATTCTCCCTCTGCTCCATTCTCCCTCTGCTCCAATCCACCTGTGCTCCACTTCCCCTCTGCTCCAATACACCTCTGCTCCATTCCCCCTCTGCTCCATTCCCCCTCGGCTCCTTTCCCCCTCCTCTGCTCCATTCTCTCTCTGCTCCATTCCCCCTCTGCTCCATTCCCACTCTGCTCCATTCTCCCTCCTCTGCCCCATTCCCCCTCCTCTGCCCCATTCCCCCTCCTCTGCTCCATTCCCCCTCTGCTCCATTCTCCCTCTGCTCCACTCCCCCTCTGCTCCATTCTCCCTCTGCTCCAATACCCCTCTGCTCCAATACCCCTCTGCTCCATTCCCTCTCTGCTCCATTACCCCTCTGCTCCATTCCCCCTCTGCTCCATTCCCCCTCTGCTCCATTCTCCGTCTGCTCCTTTCCCTCCCTCTGCGCCATTACCCCGCCTCTGCACCATTACCCGTGTGCTCCATTTCCCCTCTGCTCCATTCCCCCTGGGCTCCATTCCCCCTCCTCTGCTCCATTCCCCCTCTGCTCCATTTCCCCTCTGCTCCATTTCCCCTCTACTCCTTTCCCCATCGGCTCCATTCCCCCTCCTCTGCTCCATTCTCCCTCTTCTCCAATCCCCCTCTGCTCTATTCCCCCTCTACTCCAGTCTCCCTCTGCTCCATTCCCCCTCTGCTCCATTCTCCCTCTGCTCCAATCCACCTGTGCTCCACTTCCCCTCTGCTCCAATCCACCTCTGCTCCATTCCCCCTCTGCTCCATTCCCCCTCTGCTCCATTCTCCCTCTGCTCCATTCCCCCTGTGCTCCATTCCCCCCGTGCTCCATTCCCCCGTGCTCCATTCCCCCCGTGCTCCATTCCCCCCCTACTTCATTCCCCCTCTGCTCCATTCCCCCTCTGCTCCATTCCCCCACTGCTCCATTCCCCCTCTGCTCCATTCCCCCTCTGATCCATTCCCCCTCTGATCCATTCCCCCTCTGATCCATTCCCCCTCTGCCCCACTTCCCCTCTGCTCCAATCCACATCTGCTCCATTCCCTCTCGGCTCCATTCCCCCTCGGCTCCATTCCACCTCGGATCCATTCCCCCTCGCCTCCATTCCCCCGCCTCTGCTCCATTCCCCCTCTGCTCCATTCCCCCCCTCTGCCCCATTCCCCCTCCTCTGCCCCATTCCCCCTCCTCTGCCCCATTCTCCTTCTGCTCCAATCACCCTCTGGTCCATTGCCGCACTGCTCCATTCCCTCTCTGCTCCATTCCCCCTCGGCTCCATTCCCCCTCCTCTGCTCGATTCCCCCTCTGCACCATTCCCCCTCTGCTCCATTCCCCCTCCTCTGCTCTTTCCCCCTCCTCTGCTCCTTTCCCCCTCCTCTGCTCCGTTCCCCCTCTGTTCCATTCCCCTCCCTCTGCTCCATTCCCCCTCCTCTGCTCCATTCCCCCTCTGCTCCATTAGTCCTCGGCTCCATTCCCCCTCTGCTCCATTCTCCCTCTGCTCCATTCTCCCTCTGCTCCATTCCCCCTCTTCTGCTCCATTCCCCCGCTGCTCCATTCCCCCTCGGCTCCATTCTCCCTGTGCACCACTTCCCCTCTGCTCTATTCCCCCTCTACTCCATTCTCCCTCTGCTCCAATCCACCTGTGCTCCACTTCCCCTCTGCTCCAATACACCTCTGCTCCATCCCCCCTCTGCTCCATTCCCCCTCTGCTGCATTCCCCCTCTGCTGCATTCACCCTCTGCTCCATTCTCCCTCTGCTCCATTCTCCCTCTGCTCCATTCTCCCTCTGCTCCATTCCCCCTCTTGTGCCCCATTGCCGCTCCTCTGCCCCATTCCCCCTGTGCTCCATTCCCCGTGCTCCATTCGCCCTCTGCTCCATTCCCCCTCTGGTCCATTCCCCCTCTGATCCATTCCCCCTCTGCTGCATTCACCCTCTGCTCCATTCTCCCTCTGCTCCATTCTCCCTCTGCTCCATTCTCCCTCTGCTCCATTCTCCCTCTGCTCCATTCCCCCTCTTGTGCCCCATTCCCCCTCTGATCCATTCTCCCTCTGCTCCATTCTCCCTCTGCTCCATTCTCCCTCTGCTCCAATCCACCTGTGCTCCACTTCCCCTCTGCTCCATTCCGCCTCTGCACCATTCCCCCTCGGCTCCTTTCCCCCTCCTCTGCTCCATTCTCTCTCTGCTCCATTCCCCCTCTGCTCCATTCCCACTCTGCTCCATTCTCCCTCCTCTGCCCCATTCCCCCTCCTCTGCCCCATTCCCCCTCCTCTGCTCCATTCCCCCTCTGCTCCATTCTCCCTCTGCTCCATTCTCCCTCTGCTCCAATACCCCTCTGCTCCATTCCGGCATTGCTCCATTCCCTCTCTGCTCCATTCCCCCTCTGCTCCATTCCCCTTCTGCTCCATTCCCCCTCCTCTGCTCCAATCCCCCTCTGCTCCATTCCCCCTCTGCTCCATTCCCCCTCTGCTCCATTCTCCCTCTGCTCCTTTCCCTCCCTCTGCGCCATTACCCGTGTGCTCCATTTCCCCTCTGCTCCATTCCGGCATTGCTCCATTCCCTCTCTGCTCCATTCCCCCTCTGCTCCATTCCCCTTCTGCTCCATTCCCCCTCCTCTGCTCCATTCCCCCTCTGCTCCATTTCCCCTCTGCTCCATTTCCCCTCTACTCCTTTCCCCATCGGCTCCATTCCCCCTCCTCTGCTCCAATCCCCCTCTGCTCTATTCCCCCTCTACTCCAGTCTCCCTCTGCTCCATTCCCCCTCTGCTCCATTCCCCCTCTGCTCCATTCTCCCTCTGCTCCAATCCACCTGTGCTCCACTTCCCCTCTGCTCCAATCCACCTCTGCTCCATTCCCCCTCTGCTCCATTCCCCCTCTGCTCCATTCTCCCTGTGCTCCATTCCCCCCCTACTTCATTCCCCCTCTGCTCCATTCCCCCTCTGCTCCATTCCCCCTCTGCTCCATTCCCCCTCTGCTCCATTGCCCCTCTGATCCATTCCCTCTCTGATCCATTCCCCCTCTGCCCCACTTCCCCTCTGCTCCAATCCACATCTGCTCCATTCACTCTCGGCTCCATTCCCCCTCGGCTCCATTCCACCTTGGATCCATTCCCCCTCACCTCCATTCCCCCGCCTCTGCTCCATTCCCCCTCTGCTCCATTCCCCCCCTCTGCCCCATTCCCCCTCCTCTGCCCCATTCCCCCTCCTCTGCCCCATTCTCCTTCTGCTCCAATCACCCTCTGGTCCATTGCCGCACTGCTCCATTCCCTCTCTGCTCCATTCCCCCTCGGCTCCATTCCCCCTCCTCTGCTCCATTCTCCCTCTGCTCCATTCCCCCTCTGCACCATTCTCCCTCCTCTGCCCCTTTCCCCCTCCTCTGCCCCATTCCTCCTCTACTGCCCCATTCCCCCTCCTCTGCCCCATTCCCCCTATTCTCTATAACCACCCCTCTGCTCCATTCTCCCTCTGCTCCGTTCCCCCTCTGCTCCCTTCCCCCTCTGCTCCATTCCCCCTCTGCTCCATTCCCCCTCCTCTGCTCTTTCCCCCTCCTCTGCTCCTTTCCCCCTCCTCTGCTCCGTTCCCCCTCTGTTCCATTCCCCTCCCTCTGCTCCATTCCCCCTCCTCTGCGCCATTCCCCCTCTGCTCCATTAGTCCTCGGCTCCATTCTCCCTGTGCACCACTTCCCCTCTGCTCTATTCCCCCTCTACTCCATTCTCCTTCTGCTCCAATCCACCTGTGCTCCACTACCCCTCTGCTCCAATACACCTCTGCTCTATCCCCCCTCTGCTCCATTCCCCCTCTGCTGCATTCCCCCTCTGCTGCATTTCCCCTCTGCTCCATTCTCCCTCTGCTCCATTCTCCCTCTGCTCCATTCCCCCTTCTCTGCCCCATTGCCGCTCCTCTGCCCCATTCCCCCTGTGCTCCATTCCCCGTGCTCCATTCGCCCTCTGCTCCATTCCCCCTCTGCTCCATTCCCCCTCTGGTCCATTCCCCCTCTGGTCCATTCCCCCTCTGATCCATTCCCCCTCTGATCCATTCCCCCTCTGCTCCATTCCCCCTCTGCTCCATTCTCCCTCTGCTCCAATCCACCTGTGCTCCACTTCCCCTCTGCTCCATTCCGCCTCTGCACCATTCCCCCTCGGCTCCATTCCCCCTCCTCTGCTCCATTCTCTCTCTGCTCCATTCCCCCTCTGCTCCATTCTCCCTCCTCTGCCCCATTCCCCCTCCTCTGCCCCATTCCCCCTCCTCTGCTCCATTCCCCCTCTGCTCCATTATCCCTCTGCTCCATTCTCCCTCTGCTCCTTTCCCTCCCTCTGCACCTTTACCCCGCCTCTGCACCATTACCCGTGTGCTCCATTTCCCCATTGCTCCATTCCCCCTCGGCTCCATTCCCCCTCCTCTGCTCCATTCCCCCTCTGCTCCATTTCCCCTCTGCTCCATTTCCCCTCTACTCCATTCCCCATCGGCTCCATTCCCCCTCCTCTGCTCCATTCTCCCTCTGCTCCAATCCCCCTCTGCTCTATTCCCCCTCTACTCCAGTCTCCCTCTGCTCCATTCCCCCTCTGCTCCATTCCCCCTCTGCTCCATTCTCCCTCTGCTCCAATCCACCTGTGCTCCACTTCCCCTCTGCTCCAATCCACCTCTGCTCCATTCCCCCTCTGCTCCATTCCCCCTCTGCTCCATTCTCCCTGTGCTCCATTCCCCCCCTACTTCATTCCCCCTCTGCTCCATTCCCCCTCTGCTCCATTCCCCCTCTGCTCCATTCCCCCTCTGCTCCATTGCCCCTCTGATCCATTCCCTCTCTGATCCATTCCCCCTCTGCCCCACTTCCCCTCTGCTCCAATCCACATCTGCTCCATTCACTCTCGGCTCCATTCCCCCTCGGCTCCATTCCACCTTGGATCCATTCCCCCTCACCTCCATTCCCCCGCCTCTGCTCCATTCCCCCTCTGCTCCATTCCCCCCCTCTGCCCCATTCCCCCTCCTCTGCCCCATTCCCCCTCCTCTGCCCCATTCTCCTTCTGCTCCAATCACCCTATGGTCCATTGCCGCACTGCTCCATTCCCTCTCTGCTCCATTCCCCCTCGGCTCCATTCCCCCTCCTCTGCTCCATTCTCCCTCTGCTCCATTCCCCCTCTGCACCATTCTCCCTCCTCTGCCCCTTTCCCCCTCCTCTGCCCCATTCCTCCTCTACTGCCCCATTCCCCCTCCTCTGCCCCATTCCCCCTATTCTCTATAACCACCCCTCTGCTCCATTCTCCCTCTGCTCCGTTCCCCCTCTGCTCCATTCCCCCTCTGCTCCATTCCCCCTCTGCTCCATTCCCCCTCCTCTGCTCTTTCCCCCTCCTCTGCTCCTTTCCCCCTCCTCTGCTCCGTTCCCCCTCTGTTCCATTCCCCTCCCTCTGCTCCATTCCCCCTCCTCTGCGCCATTCCCCCTCTGCTCCATTAGTCCTCGGCTCCATTCTCCCTGTGCACCACTTCCCCTCTGCTCTATTCCCCCTCTACTCCATTCTCCTTCTGCTCCAATCCACCTGTGCTCCACTACCCCTCTGCTCCAATACACCTCTGCTCTATCCCCCCTCTGCTCCATTCCCCCTCTGCTGCATTCCCCCTCTGCTGCATTTCCCCTCTGCTCCATTCTCCCTCTGCTCCATTCTCCCTCTGCTCCATTCCCCCTTCTCTGCCCCATTGCCGCTCCTCTGCCCCATTCCCCCTGTGCTCCATTCCCCGTGCTCCATTCGCCCTCTGCTCCATTCCCCCTCTGCTCCATTCCCCCTCTGGTCCATTCCCCCTCTGGTCCATTCCCCCTCTGATCCATTCCCCCTCTGATCCATTCCCCCTCTGATCCATTCCCCCTCTGCTCCATTCTCCCTCTGCTCCAAACCACCTGTGCTCCACTTCCCCTCTGCTCCATTCCGCCTCTGCACCATTCCCCCTCGGCTCCATTCCCCCTCCTCTGCTCCATTCTCTCTCTGCTCCATTCCCCCTCTGCTCCATTCTCCCTCCTCTGCCCCATTCCCCCTCCTCTGCCCCATTCCCCCTCCTCTGCTCCATTCCCCCTCTGCTCCATTATCCCTCTGCTCCATTCTCCCTCTGCTCCTTTCCCTCCCTCTGCACCTTTACCCCGCCTCTGCACCATTACCCGTGTGCTCCATTTCCCCATTGCTCCATTCCCCCTCGGCTCCATTCCCCCTCCTCTGCTCCATTCCCCCTCTGCTCCATTTCCCCTCTGCTCCATTTCCCCTCTACTCCATTCCCCATCGGCTCCATTCCCCCTCCTCTGCTCCATTCTCCCTCTGCTCCAATCCCCCTCTGCTCTATTCCCCCTCTACTCCAGTCTCCCTCTGCTCCATTCCCCCTCTGCTCCATTCCCCCTCTGCTCCATTCCCCCTCTGCTCCATTCTCCCTCTGCTCCAGTCCACCTGTGCTCCACTTCCCCTCTGCTCCAATCCACCTCTGCTCCATTCCCCTTCTGCTCCATTCCCCCTCTGCTCCATTCTCCCTCTGCTCCATTCCCCCTCCTCTGCCCCAGTCCCACTCCTCTGCTCCATTCCCCCTGTGCTCCATTCCCCCGTGCTCCATTCCCCCCGTGCTCCATTCCCCCCGTGCTCCATTCCCCCTCTGCTCCATTCCCCCTCTGCTCCATTCCCCCTCTGCTCCATTCCCCCTCTGCTCCATTCCCCCTCTGATTCATTCCCCCTCTGATCCATTCCCCCTCTGATCCATTCCCCCTCTGCCCCACTTCCCCTCTGCTCCAATCCACATCTGCTCCATTCCCCCTCGGCTCCATTCCCCCTCGGATCCATTCCCCCTCGCCTACATTCCCCCGCCTCTGCTCCATTCCCCCTCTGCTCCATTCCCCGTCCTCTGCCCCATTCCCCCTCCTCTGCCCCATTCCCCCTCCTCTGCCCCATTCTCCTTCTGCTCCAATCACCCTCTGGTCCATTGCCGCACTGCTCCATTCCCACCCTCTGCTCCAGTCCCCCTCCTCTGCTCCATTCCCCCGCCTCTGCTCCATTCCCACTCCTCTGCTCCATTCCCACTCCTCTGCTCCATTCGCCCTATGCTCCATAACCCCCCCTCTGCTCCATTCCCCCTCTGCTCCATTCCCCCTCTGCTCCATTCCCCCTCTGCTCCACTTCCCCTATGTTCCATTCCCCCTCTGATCCATTCCCCCTCTGATCCATTCTCCCTCTGATCCATTATCCCTCTGCTCCAATCCACCTGTGCTCCATTTCCCCTCTGCTCCATTCCCCCTCTGCACCATACCCCCTCGGCTCCATTCCCCCTCCTCTGCTTCATTCTCTCTCTGCTCCATTCCCCCTCTGCTCCATTCCCCCTCTGCCCCATTCTCCCTCTGCCCCATTCCCCCTCCTCTGCCCTATTCCCCCTCCTCTGCTCCATTCTCCCTCTGCTCCATTCTCCCTCTGCTCCAATCCCCCTCTGCTCCTTTCCGGCACTGCTCCATTCCCTCTATGCTCCATTCCCCGTCTGCTCCATTCCCCTTCTGCTCCATTCCCCCTACTCTGCTCCAATCCCCCTCTGCTCCAATACCCCTCTGGACCATTCCCCCTCTGCTCCATTCCCCCTCTGCGCCATTCCCCCTCTGCTCCATTCCCACTGTGCTCCATTCCCCCTCTGCTCCACTCCCCCTCTGCTCCACTCCCCCTCTGCTCCATTCTCCCCCTGCTCCATTCCCCCTCTGCTCCATTCCCTATCTGATCCATTCCCCCTCTACTCCATTCCCCCTCTGATCCATTCCCCCTCTGCTCCATTCTCCCTCTGCTCCAATCCACCTGTGCTCCACTTCCCCTGTGCTCCAATCCACCTCTGCTCCATTCCCCCTCTGCTCCATTCCCCCACTGCTCCATTTCCCCTCTGCTCCATTTCCCCTCTGCTCCATTCCCCCTCTGCTCCATTCCCCCTCGGCTCCATTCCCCCTCGGCTCCATTCCCCCTCGGCTCCATTCCCCCTCGGCTCCATTCCCCCTCCTCTGCTCCATTCTCCCTCTGCTCCATTCCCCCTCTGCACCATTCTCCCTCCTCTGCGCCATTCCCCCTCCTCTGCCCCATTCCTCCTCCTCTGCCCCATACCCACTCCTCTGCCCCATTCCCCCTATGCTCCATAACCACCCCTCTGCTCCATTCTCCCTCTGCTCCGTTCCCCCTCTGCTCCATTCCCCCTCTACTCCATTCCCCCTCTGTTCCATTCCCCCCTCCTCTGCTCCTTTCCCCCTCCTCTGCTCCTTTCACCCTCCTCAGCTCCTTTCCCCCTCTGTTCCATTCCTCTCCCTCTGCTCCATTCCCCCTCCTCTGCTCCATTCCCCCTCTGCTCCATTATCCCTCTGCTCCATTCTCCCTCTGCTCCTTTCCCTCCCTCTGCACCTTTACCCCGCCTCTGCACCATTACCCGTGTGCTCCATTTCCCCATTGCTCCATTCCCCCTCGGCTCCATTCCCCCTCCTCTGCTCCATTCCCCCTCTGCTCCATTTCCCCTCTGCTCCATTTCCCCTCTACTCCATTCCCCATCGGCTCCATTCCCCCTCCTCTGCTCCATTCTCCCTCTGCTCCAATCCCCCTCTGCTCTATTCCCCCTCTACTCCAGTCTCCCTCTGCTCCATTCCCCCTCTGCTCCATTCCCCCTCTGCTCCATTCTCCCTCTGCTCCAATCCACCTGTGCTCCACTTCCCCTCTGCTCCAATCCACCTCTGCTCCATTCCCCCTCTGCTCCATTCCCCCTCTGCTCCATTCTCCCTGTGCTCCATTCCCCCCCTACTTCATTCCCCCTCTGCTCCATTCCCCCTCTGCTCCATTCCCCCTCTGCTCCATTCCCCCTCTGCTCCATTGCCCCTCTGATCCATTCCCTCTCTGATCCATTCCCCCTCTGCCCCACTTCCCCTCTGCTCCAATCCACATCTGCTCCATTCACTCTCGGCTCCATTCCCCCTCGGCTCCATTCCACCTTGGATCCATTCCCCCTCACCTCCATTCCCCCGCCTCTGCTCCATTCCCCCTCTGCTCCATTCCCCCCCTCTGCCCCATTCCCCCTCCTCTGCCCCATTCCCCCTCCTCTGCCCCATTCTCCTTCTGCTCCAATCACCCTCTGGTCCATTGCCGCACTGCTCCATTCCCTCTCTGCTCCATTCCCCCTCGGCTCCATTCCCCCTCCTCTGCTCCATTCTCCCTCTGCTCCATTCCCCCTCTGCACCATTCTCCCTCCTCTGCCCCTTTCCCCCTCCTCTGCCCCATTCCTCCTCTACTGCCCCATTCCCCCTCCTCTGTCCCATTCCCCCTATTCTCTATAACCACCCCTCTGCTCCATTCTCCCTCTGCTCCGTTCCCCCTCTGCTCCATTCCCCCTCTGCTCCATTCCCCCTCTGCTCCATTCCCCCTCCTCTGCTCTTTCCCCCTCCTCTGCTCCTTTCCCCCTCCTCTGCTCCGTTCCCCCTCTGTTCCATTCCCCTCCCTCTGCTCCATTCCCCCTCCTCTGCGCCATTCCCCCTCTGCTCCATTAGTCCTCGGCTCCATTCTCCCTGTGCACCACTTCCCCTCTGCTCTATTCCCCCTCTACTCCATTCTCCTTCTGCTCCAATCCACCTGTGCTCCACTACCCCTCTGCTCCAATACACCTCTGCTCTATCCCCCCTCTGCTCCATTCCCCCTCTGCTGCATTCCCCCTCTGCTGCATTTCCCCTCTGCTCCATTCTCCCTCTGCTCCATTCTCCCTCTGCTCCATTCCCCCTTCTCTGCCCCATTGCCGCTCCTCTGCCCCATTCCCCCTGTGCTCCATTCCCCGTGCTCCATTCGCCCTCTGCTCCATTCCCCCTCTGCTCCATTCCCCCTCTGGTCCATTCCCCCTCTGGTCCATTCCCCCTCTGATCCATTCCCCCTCTGATCCATTCCCCCTCTGATCCATTCCCCCTCTGCTCCATTCTCCCTCTGCTCCAATCCACCTGTGCTCCACTTCCCCTCTGCTCCATTCCGCCTCTGCACCATTCCCCCTCGGCTCCATTCCCCCTCCTCTGCTCCATTCTCTCTCTGCTCCATTCCCCCTCTGCTCCATTCTCCCTCCTCTGCCCCATTCCCCCTCCTCTGCCCCATTCCCCCTCCTCTGCTCCATTCCCCCTCTGCTCCATTATCCCTCTGCTCCATTCTCCCTCTGCTCCTTTCCCTCCCTCTGCACCTTTACCCCGCCTCTGCACCATTACCCGTGTGCTCCATTTCCCCATTGCTCCATTCCCCCTCGGCTCCATTCCCCCTCCTCTGCTCCATTCCCCCTCTGCTCCATTTCCCCTCTGCTCCATTTCCCCTCTACTCCATTCCCCATCGGCTCCATTCCCCCTCCTCTGCTCCATTCTCCCTCTGCTCCAATCCCCCTCTGCTCTATTCCCCCTCTACTCCAGTCTCCCTCTGCTCCATTCCCCCTCTGCTCCATTCCCCCTCTGCTCCATTCCCCCTCTGCTCCATTCTCCCTCTGCTCCAGTCCACCTGTGCTCCACTTCCCCTCTGCTCCAATCCACCTCTGCTCCATTCCCCTTCTGCTCCATTCCCCCTCTGCTCCATTCTCCCTCTGCTCCATTCCCCCTCCTCTGCCCCAGTCCCACTCCTCTGCTCCATTCCCCCTGTGCTCCATTCCCCCGTGCTCCATTCCCCCCGTGCTCCATTCCCCCCGTGCTCCATTCCCCCTCTGCTCCATTCCCCCTCTGCTCCATTCCCCCTCTGCTCCATTCCCCCTCTGCTCCATTCCCCCTCTGATCCATTCCCCCTCTGATCCATTCCCCCTCTGATCCATTCCCCCTCTGCCCCACTTCCCCTCTGCTCCAATCCACATCTGCTCCATTCCCCCTCGGCTCCATTCCCCCTCGGATCCATTCCCCCTCGCCTACATTCCCCCGCCTCTGCTCCATTCCCCCTCTGCTCCATTCCCCGTCCTCTGCCCCATTCCCCCTCCTCTGCCCCATTCCCCCTCCTCTGCCCCATTCTCCTTCTGCTCCAATCACCCTCTGGTCCATTGCCGCACTGCTCCATTCCCACCCTCTGCTCCAGTCCCCCTCCTCTGCTCCATTCCCCCGCCTCTGCTCCATTCCCACTCCTCTGCTCCATTCCCACTCCTCTGCTCCATTCGCCCTATGCTCCATAACCCCCCCTCTGCTCCATTCCCCCTCTGCTCCATTCCCCCTCTGCTCCATTCCCCCTCTGCTCCACTTCCCCTATGTTCCATTCCCCCTCTGATCCATTCCCCCTCTGATCCATTCTCCCTCTGATCCATTATCCCTCTGCTCCAATCCACCTGTGCTCCATTTCCCCTCTGCTCCATTCCCCCTCTGCACCATACCCCCTCGGCTCCATTCCCCCTCCTCTGCTTCATTCTCTCTCTGCTCCATTCCCCCTCTGCTCCATTCCCCCTCTGCCCCATTCTCCCTCTGCCCCATTCCCCCTCCTCTGCCCTATTCCCCCTCCTCTGCTCCATTCTCCCTCTGCTCCATTCTCCCTCTGCTCCAATCCCCCTCTGCTCCTTTCCGGCACTGCTCCATTCCCTCTATGCTCCATTCCCCGTCTGCTCCATTCCCCTTCTGCTCCATTCCCCCTACTCTGCTCCAATCCCCCTCTGCTCCAATACCCCTCTGGACCATTCCCCCTCTGCTCCATTCCCCCTCTGCGCCATTCCCCCTCTGCTCCATTCCCACTGTGCTCCATTCCCCCTCTGCTCCACTCCCCCTCTGCTCCACTCCCCCTCTGCTCCATTCTCCCCCTGCTCCATTCCCCCTCTGCTCCATTCCCTATCTGATCCATTCCCCCTCTACTCCATTCCCCCTCTGATCCATTCCCCCTCTGCTCCATTCTCCCTCTGCTCCAATCCACCTGTGCTCCACTTCCCCTGTGCTCCAATCCACCTCTGCTCCATTCCCCCTCTGCTCCATTCCCCCACTGCTCCATTTCCCCTCTGCTCCATTTCCCCTCTGCTCCATTCCCCCTCTGCTCCATTCCCCCTCGGCTCCATTCCCCCTCGGCTCCATTCCCCCTCGGCTCCATTCCCCCTCGGCTCCATTCCCCCTCCTCTGCTCCATTCCCCCTCTGCTCCATTTCCCCTCTGCTCCATTTCCCCTCTACTCCATTCCCCATCGGCTCCATTCCCCCTCCTCTGCTCCATTCTCCCTCTGCTCCAATCCCCCTCTGCTCTATTCCCCCTCTACTCCAGTCTCCCTCTGCTCCATTCCCCCTCTGCTCCATTCCCCCTCTGCTCCATTCTCCCTCTGCTCCAATCCACCTGTGCTCCACTTCCCCTCTGCTCCAATCCACCTCTGCTCCATTCCCCCTCTGCTCCATTCCCCCTCTGCTCCATTCTCCCTGTGCTCCATTCCCCCCCTACTTCATTCCCCCTCTGCTCCATTCCCCCTCTGCTCCATTCCCCCTCTGCTCCATTCCCCCTCTGCTCCATTGCCCCTCTGATCCATTCCCTCTCTGATCCATTCCCCCTCTGCCCCACTTCCCCTCTGCTCCAATCCACATCTGCTCCATTCACTCTCGGCTCCATTCCCCCTCGGCTCCATTCCACCTTGGATCCATTCCCCCTCACCTCCATTCCCCCGCCTCTGCTCCATTCCCCCTCTGCTCCATTCCCCCCCTCTGCCCCATTCCCCCTCCTCTGCCCCATTCCCCCTCCTCTGCCCCATTCTCCTTCTGCTCCAATCACCCTCTGGTCCATTGCCGCACTGCTCCATTCCCTCTCTGCTCCATTCCCCCTCGGCTCCATTCCCCCTCCTCTGCTCCATTCTCCCTCTGCTCCATTCCCCCTCTGCACCATTCTCCCTCCTCTGCCCCTTTCCCCCTCCTCTGCCCCATTCCTCCTCTACTGCCCCATTCCCCCTCCTCTGTCCCATTCCCCCTATTCTCTATAACCACCCCTCTGCTCCATTCTCCCTCTGCTCCGTTCCCCCTCTGCTCCATTCCCCCTCTGCTCCATTCCCCCTCTGCTCCATTCCCCCTCCTCTGCTCTTTCCCCCTCCTCTGCTCCTTTCCCCCTCCTCTGCTCCGTTCCCCCTCTGTTCCATTCCCCTCCCTCTGCTCCATTCCCCCTCCTCTGCGCCATTCCCCCTCTGCTCCATTAGTCCTCGGCTCCATTCTCCCTGTGCACCACTTCCCCTCTGCTCTATTCCCCCTCTACTCCATTCTCCTTCTGCTCCAATCCACCTGTGCTCCACTACCCCTCTGCTCCAATACACCTCTGCTCTATCCCCCCTCTGCTCCATTCCCCCTCTGCTGCATTCCCCCTCTGCTGCATTTCCCCTCTGCTCCATTCTCCCTCTGCTCCATTCTCCCTCTGCTCCATTCCCCCTTCTCTGCCCCATTGCCGCTCCTCTGCCCCATTCCCCCTGTGCTCCATTCCCCGTGCTCCATTCGCCCTCTGCTCCATTCCCCCTCTGCTCCATTCCCCCTCTGGTCCATTCCCCCTCTGGTCCATTCCCCCTCTGATCCATTCCCCCTCTGATCCATTCCCCCTCTGATCCATTCCCCCTCTGCTCCATTCTCCCTCTGCTCCAATCCACCTGTGCTCCACTTCCCCTCTGCTCCATTCCGCCTCTGCACCATTCCCCCTCGGCTCCATTCCCCCTCCTCTGCTCCATTCTCTCTCTGCTCCATTCCCCCTCTGCTCCATTCTCCCTCCTCTGCCCCATTCCCCCTCCTCTGCCCCATTCCCCCTCCTCTGCTCCATTCCCCCTCTGCTCCATTATCCCTCTGCTCCATTCTCCCTCTGCTCCTTTCCCTCCCTCTGCACCTTTACCCCGCCTCTGCACCATTACCCGTGTGCTCCATTTCCCCATTGCTCCATTCCCCCTCGGCTCCATTCCCCCTCCTCTGCTCCATTCCCCCTCTGCTCCATTTCCCCTCTGCTCCATTTCCCCTCTACTCCATTCCCCATCGGCTCCATTCCCCCTCCTCTGCTCCATTCTCCCTCTGCTCCAATCCCCCTCTGCTCTATTCCCCCTCTACTCCAGTCTCCCTCTGCTCCATTCCCCCTCTGCTCCATTCCCCCTCTGCTCCATTCCCCCTCTGCTCCATTCTCCCTCTGCTCCAGTCCACCTGTGCTCCACTTCCCCTCTGCTCCAATCCACCTCTGCTCCATTCCCCTTCTGCTCCATTCCCCCTCTGCTCCATTCTCCCTCTGCTCCATTCCCCCTCCTCTGCCCCAGTCCCACTCCTCTGCTCCATTCCCCCTGTGCTCCATTCCCCCGTGCTCCATTCCCCCCGTGCTCCATTCCCCCCGTGCTCCATTCCCCCTCTGCTCCATTCCCCCTCTGCTCCATTCCCCCTCTGCTCCATTCCCCCTCTGCTCCATTCCCCCTCTGATCCATTCCCCCTCTGATCCATTCCCCCTCTGATCCATTCCCCCTCTGCCCCACTTCCCCTCTGCTCCAATCCACATCTGCTCCATTCCCCCTCGGCTCCATTCCCCCTCGGATCCATTCCCCCTCGCCTACATTCCCCCGCCTCTGCTCCATTCCCCCTCTGCTCCATTCCCCGTCCTCTGCCCCATTCCCCCTCCTCTGCCCCATTCCCCCTCCTCTGCCCCATTCTCCTTCTGCTCCAATCACCCTCTGGTCCATTGCCGCACTGCTCCATTCCCACCCTCTGCTCCAGTCCCCCTCCTCTGCTCCATTCCCCCGCCTCTGCTCCATTCCCACTCCTCTGCTCCATTCCCACTCCTCTGCTCCATTCGCCCTATGCTCCATAACCCCCCCTCTGCTCCATTCCCCCTCTGCTCCATTCCCCCTCTGCTCCATTCCCCCTCTGCTCCACTTCCCCTATGTTCCATTCCCCCTCTGATCCATTCCCCCTCTGATCCATTCTCCCTCTGATCCATTATCCCTCTGCTCCAATCCACCTGTGCTCCATTTCCCCTCTGCTCCATTCCCCCTCTGCACCATACCCCCTCGGCTCCATTCCCCCTCCTCTGCTTCATTCTCTCTCTGCTCCATTCCCCCTCTGCTCCATTCCCCCTCTGCCCCATTCTCCCTCTGCCCCATTCCCCCTCCTCTGCCCTATTCCCCCTCCTCTGCTCCATTCTCCCTCTGCTCCATTCTCCCTCTGCTCCAATCCCCCTCTGCTCCTTTCCGGCACTGCTCCATTCCCTCTATGCTCCATTCCCCGTCTGCTCCATTCCCCTTCTGCTCCATTCCCCCTACTCTGCTCCAATCCCCCTCTGCTCCAATACCCCTCTGGACCATTCCCCCTCTGCTCCATTCCCCCTCTGCGCCATTCCCCCTCTGCTCCATTCCCACTGTGCTCCATTCCCCCTCTGCTCCACTCCCCCTCTGCTCCACTCCCCCTCTGCTCCATTCTCCCCCTGCTCCATTCCCCCTCTGCTCCATTCCCTATCTGATCCATTCCCCCTCTACTCCATTCCCCCTCTGATCCATTCCCCCTCTGCTCCATTCTCCCTCTGCTCCAATCCACCTGTGCTCCACTTCCCCTGTGCTCCAATCCACCTCTGCTCCATTCCCCCTCTGCTCCATTCCCCCACTGCTCCATTTCCCCTCTGCTCCATTTCCCCTCTGCTCCATTCCCCCTCTGCTCCATTCCCCCTCGGCTCCATTCCCCCTCGGCTCCATTCCCCCTCGGCTCCATTCCCCCTCGGCTCCATTCCCCCTCCTCTGCTCCATTCTCCCTCTGCTCCATTCCCCCTCTGCACCATTCTCCCTCCTCTGCGCCATTCCCCCTCCTCTGCCCCATTCCTCCTCCTCTGACCCATACCCACTCCTCTGCCCCATTCCCCCTATGCTCCATAACCACCCCTCTGCTCCATTCTCCCTCTGCTCCGTTCCCCCTCTGCTCCATTCCCCCTCTACTCCATTCCCCCTCTGTTCCATTCCCCCCTCCTCTGCTCCTTTCCCCCTCCTCTGCTCCTTTCACCCTCCTCAGCTCCTTTCCCCCTCTGTTCCATTCCTCTCCCTCTGCTCCATTCCCCCTCCTCTGCTCCATTCCCCCTCTGCTCCATTCATCCTCGGCTCCATTCTCCCTGTGCACCACTACCCCTCTGCTCTATTCCCCCTCTACTCCATTCTCCCTCTACTCCAATCCACCTGTGCTCCACTTCCCCTCTGCTCCAATACACCTCTGCTCCATCCCCCCTCTGCTTCATTCCACCTCTGCTGCATTCCCCCTCTGCTCCATTCTCCCTCTGCTCCATTCTCCCTCTGCTCCATTCCCCCTCCTCTGCCCCATTTCCGCTCCTCTGCCCCATTCCCCCTCTGCTCCTTTCCCCCCTGCTCCACCCCCCCTGCTCCATTTCCCCTCTTCTCCATTCCCACCCTCTGCTCCATTCCCCCTCCTCTGCTCCATTCCCCCTCCTCTGCTCCATTCCCACTCCTCTGCTCCATTTCCACTCCTCTGCTCTATTCTCCCTCTGCCCCATTCCCCATCCTCTGCCCCATTCCCCCTCCTCTGCTCCATTCGCCCTATAGAACATAGAACATAGAACAATACAGCGCAGTACAGGCCCTTCGGCCCACGATGTTGCACCGAAACAAAAGCCATCTAACCTACACTATGCCATTATCATCCATATGTTTATCCAATAAACTTTTAAATGCCCTCAATGTTGGCGAGTTCACTACTGTAGCAGGTAGGGCATTCCACGGCCTCACTACTCTTTGCGTAAAGAACCTACCTCTGACCTCTGTCCTATATCTATTACCCCTCAGTTTAAAGTTATGTCCCCTCGTGCCAGCCATATCCATCCGCGGGAGAAGGCTCTCACTGTCCACCCTATCCAATCCCCTGATCATTTTGTATGCCTCTATTAAGTCTCCTCTTATCCTTCTTCTCTCCAACGAAAACAACCTCAAGTCCGTCAGCCTTTCCTCATAAGATTTTCCCTCCATACCAGGCAACATCCTGGTAAATCTCCTCTGCACCCGCTCCAAAGCCTCCACGTCCTTCCTATAATGCGGTGACCAGAACTGTACGCAATACTCCAAATGCGGCCGGACCAGAGTTCTGTACAGCTGCAACATGACCTCCCGACTCCGGAACTCAATCCCTCTACCAATAAAGGCCAACACTCCATAGGCCTTCTTCACAACCCTATCAACCTGGGTGGCAACTTTCAGGGATCTATGTACATGGACACCTAGATCCCTCTGCTCAGCCACACTTTCAAGAACTTTACCATTAGCCAAATATTCCGCATTCCTGTTATTCCTTCCAAAGTGAATCACCTCACACTTCTCTACATTAAACTCCATTTGCCACCTCTCAGCCCAGCTCTGCAGCTTATCTATATCCCTCTGTAACCTGCTACATCCTTCCACACTATCGACAACACCACCGACTTTAGTATCATCTGCAAATTTACTCACCCACCCTTCTGTGCCTTCCTCTAGGTCATTGATAAAAATGACAAACAGCAACGGCCCCAGAACAGATCCTTGTGGTACTCCACTTGTGACTGTACTCCATTCTGAACATTTCCCATCAACCACCACCCTCTGTCTTCTTTCAGCTAGCCAATTTCTGATCCACATCTCTAAATCACCCTTAATCCCCAGCCTCCGTATTTTTTTGCTCCATAACCCCCCCTCTGCTCCATTCCCCCTCTGCTCCATTCCCCCTCTGCTCCATTCCCCCTCTGCTACATCCCCCTCTGCTCCATTCCCCCTCTGATCCATTCCCCCTCTGCTCCATTCTCCCTCTGCTCCAATCCACCTGTGCTCCACTTCCCCTCTGCTCCAATCCACCTCTGCTCCATTCCCCCTCTGCTCCATTCCCCCTCTGCTCCATTCCCCCGCCTCTGCTCCATTCCCCCTCTGCTCCATTCCCCCTCTGCTCCATTCCCCCTCTGCTCCATTCCCCCTCTGATCCATTCCCCCACTGCCCCACTTCCCCTCTGCTCCAATCCACATCTGCTCCATTCCCTCTCGGCTCCATTCCCCCTCGGCTCCATTCCACCTCGGATCCATTCCCCCTCACCTCCATTCCCCCGCCTCTGCTCCATTCCCCCTCTGATCCATTCCCCCACTGCCCCACTTCCCCTCTGCTCCAATCCACATCTGCTCCATTCCCTCTCGGCTCCATTCCACCTCGGATCCATTCCCCCTCACCTCCATTCCCCCGCCTCTGCTCCATTCCCCCTCTGCTCCATTCCCCCCCTCTGCCCCATTCCCCATCCTCTGCCCCATTCCCCCTCCTCTGCCCCATTCTCCATCTGCTCCAATCACCCTCTGGTCCATTGCCGCACTGCTCCATTCCCTCTCTGCTCCATTCCCCCTCGGCTCCATTCCCCCTCCTCTGCTCCATTCTCCCTCTGCTCCATTCCCCCTCTGCACCATTCTCCCTCCTCTGCCCCATTTCCCCTCCTCTGCCCCATTCCTCCTCTTCTGCTCCATTCCCCCTCCTCTGCCCCATTCCCCCTATTCTCTATAACCACCCCTCTGCTACATTCTCCCTCTGCTCCGTTCCCCCTCTGCTCCATTCCCCCTCTGCTCCATTCCCCCTCTGCTCCATTCCCCCTCCTCTGCTCTTTCCCCCTCCTCTGCTCCTTTCCCCCTCCTCTGCTCCGTTCCCCCTCTGTTCCATTCCCCTCCCTCTGCTCCATTCCCCCTCCTCTGCGCCATTCCCCCTCTGCTCCATTAGTCCTCGGCTCCATTCTCCCTGTGCACCACTTCCCCTCTGCTCTATTCCCCCTCTACTCCATTCTCCTTCTGCTCCAATCCACCTGTGCTCCACTACCCCTCTGCTCCAATACACCTCTGCTCTATCCCCCCTCTGCTCCATTCCCCCTCTGCTGCATTCCCCCTCTGCTGCATTCCCCCTCTGCTCCATTCTCCCTCTGCTCCATTCTCCCTCTGCTCCATTCCCCCTCCTCTGCCCCATTGCCGCTCCTCTGCCCCATTCCCCCTGTGCTCCATTCCCCGTGCTCCATTCGCCCTCTGCTCCATTCCCCCTCTGCTCCATTCCCCCTCTGGTCCATTCCCCCTCTGGTCCATTCCCCCTCTGCTCCATTCCCCCTCTGATCCATTCCCCCTCTGCTCCATTCTCCCTCTGCTCCAATCCACCTGTGCTCCACTTCCCCTCTGCTCCATTCCGCCTCTGCACCATTCCCCCTCGGCTCCATTCCCCCTCCTCTGCTCCATTCTCTCTCTGCTCCATTCCCCCTCTGCTCCATTCTCCCTCCTCTGCCCCATTCCCCATCCTCTGCCCCATTCCCCCTCCTCTGCTCCATTCCCCCTCTGCTCCATTCTCCCTCTGCTCCATTCTCCCTCTGCTCCTTTCCCTCCCTCTGCACCTTTACCCCGCCTCTGCACCATTACCCGTGTGCTCCATTTCCCCATTGCTCCATTCCCCCTCGGCTCCATTCCCCCTCCTCTGCTCCATTCCCCCTCTGCTCCATTTCCCCTCTGCTCCATTTCCCCTCTACTCCATTCCCCATCGGCTCCATTCCCCCTCCTCTGCTCCATTTTCCCTCTGCTCCAATCCCCCTCTGCTCTATTCCCCCTCTACTCCAGTCTCCCTCTGCTCCATTCCCCCTCTGCTCCATTCCCCCTCTGCTCCATTCTCCCTCTGCTCCAGTCCACCTGTGCTCCACTTCCCCTCTGCTCCAATCCACCTCTGCTCCATTCCCCTTCTGCTCCATTCCCCCTCTTCTCCATTCTCCCTCTGCTCCATTCCCCCTCCTCTGCCCCAGTCCCACTCCTCTGCTCCATTCCCCCTGTGCTCCATTCCCCCGTGCTCCATTCCCCCGTGCTCCATTCCCCCCGTGCTCCATTCCCCCTCTGCTTCATTCCCCCTCTGCTCCATTCCCCCTCTGCTCCATTCCCCCCGTGCTCCATTCCCCCTCTGCTTCATTCCCCCTCTGCTTCATTCCCCCTCTGCTCCATTCCCCCTCTGATCCATTCCCCCTCTGATCCATTCCCCCTCTGCCCCACTTCCGCTCTGCTCCAATCCACATCTGCTCCATTCCCCCTCGGCTCCATTCCCCCTCGGCTCCATTCCCCCTCGGATCCATTCCCCCTCGCCTACATTCCCCCGCCTCTGCTCCATTCCCCCTCTGCTCCATTCCCCGTCCTCTGCCCCATTCCCCCTCCTCTGCCCTATTCCCCCTCCTCTGCCCCATTCTCCTTCTGCTCCAATCACCCTCTGGTCCATTGCCGCACTGCTCCATTCCCACCCTCTGCTCCATTCCCCCTCCTCTGCTCCATTCCCCCGCCTCTGCTCCATTCCCACTCCTCTGCTCCATTCCCACTCCTCTGCTCCATTCGCCCTATGCTCCATAACCCCCCCTCTGCTCCATTCTCCCTCTGCTCCATTCGCCCTCTGCTCCATTCCCCCTCTGCTCCATCCCCCTCTGATCCATTCCCCCTCTGATCCATTCCCCCTCTGATCCATTCTCCCTCTGCTCCAATCCACCTGTGCTCCATTTCCCCTCTGCTCCATTCCCCCTCTGCACCATACTCCCTCGGCTCCATTCCCCCTCCTCTGCTTCATTCTCTCTCTGCTCCATTCCCCCTCTGCTCCATTCCCCCTCTGCCCCATTCTCCCTCTGCCCCATTCCCCCTCCTCTGCCCTATTCCCCCTCCTCTGCTCCATTCTCCCTCTGCTCCATTCTCCCTCTGCTCCATTCTCCCTCTGCTCCAATCCCCCTCTGCTGCTTTCCGGCACTGCTCCATTCCCTCTCTGCTCCATTCCCCGTCTGCTCCATTCCCCTTCTGCTCCATTCCCCCTACTCTGCTCCAATCCCCCTCTGCTCCAATACCCCTCTGTACCATTCCCCCTCTGCTCCATTCCCCCTCTGCTCCATTCCCCCTCTGCTCCACTCCCCCACTGCTCCATTTCCCCTCTGCTCCATTTCCCCTCTGCTCCATTCCCCCTCTGCTCCATTCCCCCTCGGCTCCATTCCCCCTCGGCTCCATTCCCCCTCTGCTCCATTCCCCCTCTGCACCATTCTCCCTCCTCTGCGCCATTCCTCCTCCTTGCCCCATACCCACTCCTCTGCCCCATTCCCCCTATGCTCCATAACTACCCCACTGCTCCATTCTCCCTCTGCTCCGTTCCCCCTCTGCTCCATTCCCCCTCTGCTCCATTCCCCCTCTGCTCCATTCCCCCCTCCTCTGCTCCTTTCCCCCTCCTCTGCTCCTTTCACCCTCCTCTGCTCCTTTCCCCCTCTGTTCCATTCCCCTCCCTCTGCTCCATTCCCCCTCCTCTGCTCCATTCCCCCTCTGCTCCATTCATCCTCGGCTCCATTCTCCCTGTGCACCACTACCCCTCTGCTCTATTCCCCCTCTACTCCATTCTCCCTCTACTCCAATCCACCTGTGCTCCACTTCCCCTCTGCTCCAATACACCTCTGCTCCATCCCCCCTCTGCTTCATTCCACCTCTGCTGCATTCCCCCTCTGCTCCATTCTCCCTCTGCTCCATTCTCCCTCTGCTCCATTCCCCCTCCTCTGCCCCATTTCCGCTCCTCCGCCCCATTCCCCCTCTGCTCCTTTCCCCCCTGCTCCACCCCCCCTGCTCCATTTCCCCTCTTCTCCATTCCCACCCTCTGCTCCATTCCCCCTCCTCTGCTCCATTCCCCCTCCTCTGCTCCATTCCCACTCCTCTGCTCCATTTCCACTCCTCTGCTCCATTCTCCCTCTGCCCCATTCCCCATCCTGTGCCCCATTCCCCCTCCTCTGCTCCATTCGCCCTATGCTCCATAACCCCCCCTCTGCTCCATTCCCCCTCTGCTCCATTCCCCCTCTGCTCCATTCCCCCTCTGCTACATCCCCCTCTGCTCCATTCCCCCTCTGATCCATTCCCCCTCTGCTCCATTCTCCCTCTGCTCCAATCCACCTGTGCTCCACTTCCCCTCTGCTCCAATCCACCTCTGCTCCATTCCCCCTCTGCTCCATTCTCCCTCTGCTCCATTCCCCCCGTGCTCCATTCCCCCGTGCTCCATTCCCCCCGTGCTCCATTCCCCCTCTGCTCCATTCTCCCTCTGCTCCAATCCACCTGTGCTCCACGTCCCCTCTGCTCCAATCCACCTCTGCTCCATTCCCCCTCTGCTCCATTCTCCCTCTGCTCCATTCCCCCCGTGCTCCACGTCCCCTCTGCTCCATTCCCCCTCTGCTTCATTCCCCGTCTGCTCCATTCCCCCGCTGCTCCATTCCCCCTCTGCTCCATTCCCCCTCTGCTCCATTCCCACTGTGCTCCATTCCCTCTGCTCCACTCCCCCTCTGCTCCACTCCCCCTCTGCTCCATTCTCCCCCTGCTCCATTCCCCCTCTGCTCCATTCCCCCTCTGCTCCATTCCCACTGTTCTCCATTCCCTCTGCTCCACTCCCCCTCTGCTCCACTCCCCCTCTGCTCCATTCCCCCCGTGCTCCATTCCCCCTCTGCTTCATTCCCCCTCTGCTTCATTCCCCCTCTGCTCCATTCCCCCTCTGATCCATTCCCCCTCTGATCCATTCCCCCTCTGCCCCACTTCCGCTCTGCTCCAATCCACATCTGCTCCATTCCCCCTCGGCTCCATTCCCCCTCGGCTCCATTCCCCCTTGGATCCATTCCCCCTCACCTCCTTTCCCCCGCCTCTGCTCCATTCCCCCTCTGCCTCATTCCCCCTCCTCTGCCCCATTCCCCCTCCTCTGCCCCATTCCCCCTCCACTGCCCCATTCTCCTTCTGCTCCAATCACCCTCTGGTCCATTGCCGCACTGCTCCATTCCGTCTCTGCTCCAATCCCCCCCCTCTGCACCATTCCCCCTCTTCTCCATTCCCTCCCTCTGCTCCATTCCCCCTCCTCTGCTCCATTCTCCCTTCTCTGCTCTATTCCCACTCCTCTGCTCCATTCTCCCTCTGCCCCATTCGCCATCCTCTGCTCCATTCCCCCTCCTCTGCTCCATTCGCCCTATGCTCCATAACCCCCCTCTGCTCCATTCTCCCTCTGCTCCATTCCCCCTCTGTTCCATCCCCCTCTGTTCCATTCCCCCTCTGATCCATTCCCCCTCTGATCCATTCCCCCTCTGCTCCATTCTCCCTCTGCTCCAATCCACCTGTGCTCCACTTCCCCTCTGCTCCATTCCCCCTCTGCACCATACCCCCTCGGCTCCATTCCGCCTCCTCTGCTTCATTCTCTCTCTGCTCCATTCCCCCTCTGCTCCATTCCCCCTCTGCCCCATTCCCCTTCTGCCCCATTCCCCCTCCTCTGCCCCATTCCCCCTCCTCTGCTCCATTCCCCCTCTGCTCCATTCTCCCTCTGCTCCATTCTCCCTCTGCTCCAATCCCCCTCTGCTCCTTTCCGGCACTGCTCCATTCCCTCTCTGCTCCATTCCCCGTCTGCTCCATTCCCCCGCTGCTCCATTCCCCCTCTGCTCCATTCCCCCTCTGCTCCATTCCCACTGTGCTCCATTCCCTCTGCTCCACTCCCCCTCTGCTCCACTCCCCCTCTGCTCCATTCTCCCCCTGCTCCATTCCCCCTCTGCTCCACTCCCCCTCTGCTCCACTCCCCCTCTGCTCCATTCTCCCCTCTGCTCCATTCCCCCTCTGCTCCATTCCCCCTCTGCTCCATTCCCACTGTGCTCCATTCCCTCTGCTCCACTCCCCCTCTGCTCCGCTCCCCCTCTGCTCCATTCTCCCCCTGCTCCATTCCCCCTCTACTCCATTCCCCTCTGATCCATTGCCCCCCTGATCCATTCCCCCTCTGCTCCATTCTCCCTCTGCTCCAATCCACCTGTGCTCCACTTCCCCTGTGCTCCAATCCACCTCTGCTCCATTCCCCATCTGCTCAATTCCCCCACTGCTCCATTTCCCCTCTGCTCCATTTCCCCTCTGCTCCATTCCCCCTCTGCTCCATTCCCTCTCTGCTCCATTCCCCCTCGGCTCCATTCCCCCTCCTCTGCCATATTCTCCCTCTGCTCCATTCCCCCTCTGCACCATTCTCCCTCCTCTGCCCCATTCCCCCTCCTCTGCGTCATTCCTCCTCCTCTGCCCAATTCCCCCTCCTCTGTCCCATTCCCCCTATGCTCCATAACCACCCCTCTGCTCCATTCTCCCTCTGCTCCGTTCCTCCTGTGCTCCATTCCCCCTCTGCTCCATTCCCCCTCTGCTCCATTCCCCCTTCTCTGCTCCTTTCCCCCTCCTCTGCTCCATTCCCCCTCTGCTCCATTTCCCCTCTGCTCCATTTCCCCTCTACTCCATTCCCCATCGGCTCCATTCCCCCTCCTCTGCTCCATTCTCCCTCTGCTCCAATCCCCCTCTGCTCTATTCCCCCTCTACTCCAGTCTCCCTCTGCTCCATTCCCCCTCTGCTCCATTCCCCCTCTGCTCCATTCCCCCTCTGCTCCATTCTCCCTCTGCTCCAGTCCACCTATGCTCCACTTCCCCTCTGCTCCAATCCACCTCTGCTCCATTCCCCCTCTGCTCCATTCCCCCTCTGCTCCATTCTCCCTCTGCTCCATTCCCCCTCCTCTGACCCAGTCCCACTCCTCTGCTCCATTCCCCCTGTGCTCCATTCCCCCGTGCTCCATTCCCCCCGTGCTCCATTCCCCCTCTGCTTCATTCCCCCTCTGCTTCATTCCCCCTCTGCTCCATTCCCCCTCTGCTCCATTCCCCCTCTGCTCCATTCCCCCTCTGCTCCATTCCCCCTCTGATCCATTCCCCCTCTGATCCATTCCCCCTCTGCCCCACTTCCCCTCTGCTCCAATCCACATCTGCTCCATTCCCCCTCGGCTCCATTCCCCCTCGGCTCCATTCCCCCTCGGATCCATTCCCCCTCGCCTCCATTCCCCCTCTGCTCCATTCCCCCTCCTCTGCCCCATTCCCCCTCCTCTGCCCCATTCCCCCTCCTCTGCCCCATTCTCCTTCTGCTCCAATCACCCTCTGGTCCATTGCCGCACTGCTCCATTCCCACCCTCTGCTCCATTCCCCCTCCTCTGCTCCATTCCCCCGCCTCTGCTCCATTCCCACTCCTCTGCTCCATTCTCCCTCTGTCCCATTCCCCATCCTCTGTCCCATTCCCCCTCCTCTGCTCCATTCGCCCTATGCTCCATAACCCCCCCTCTGCTCCATTCCCCCTCTGCTCCATTCCCCCTCTGCTCCATTCCCCCTCTGTTCCATTCCCCCTCTGCTCCATCCCCCTCTGTTCCATTCCCCCTCTGATCCATTCCCCCTCTGATCCATTCCCCCTGTGCTCCATTCTCCCTCTGCTCCAATCCACCTGTGCTCCATTTCCCCTCTGCTCCATTCCCCCTCTGCACCATACCCCCTCGGCTCCATTCCCCCTCCTCTGCTTCATTCTCTCTCTGCTCCATTCCCCCTCTGCCCCACTTCCCCTCTGCTCCAATCCACATCTGCTCCATTCCCCCTCGGCTCCATTCCCCCTCGGCTCCATTCCCCCTCGGATCCATTCCCCCTTGCCTCCATTCCCCCGCCTCTGCTCCATTCCCCCTCTGCTCCATTCCCCCTCCTCTGCCCCATTCCCCCTCCTCTGCCCCATTCCCCCTCCTCTGCCCCATTCTCCTTCTGCTCCAATCACCCTCTGGTCCATTGCCGCACTGCTCCATTCCCACCCTCTGCTCCATTCCCCCTCCTCTGCTCCATTCCCCCTCCTCTGCTCCATTCCCACTCCTCTGCTCCATTTCCACTCCTCTGTCCCATTCCCCCTCCTCTGCTCCATTCGCCCTATGCTCCATAACCCCCCCTCTGCTCCATTCCCCCTCTGCTCCATTCCCCCTCTGCTCCATTCCCCCTCTGTTCCATTCCCCCTCTGCTCCATCCCCCTCTGTTCCATTCCCCCTCTGATCCATTCCCCCTCTGATCCATTCCCCCTGTGCTCCATTCTCCCTCTGCTCCAATCCACCTGTGCTCCATTTCCCCTCTGCTCCATTCCCCCTCTGCACCATACCCCCTCGGCTCCATTCCCCCTCCTCTGCTTCATTCTCTCTCTGCTCCATTCCCCCTCTGCTCCATTCCCCCTCTGCCCCATTCCCCCTCTGCCCCATTCCCCCTCCTCTGCCCTATTCCCCCTCCTCTGCTCCATTCTCCCTCTGATCCATTCTCCCTCTGCTCCATTCTCCCTCTGCTCCATTCTCCCTCTGCTCCAATCCCCCTCTGCTCCTTTCCGGCACTGCTCCATTCCCTCTCTGCTCCATTCCCCGTCTGCTCCATTCCCCTTCTGCTCCATTCCCCCTCCTCTGCTCCAAACCCCCTCTGCTCCAATACCCCTCTGCACCATTCCCCCTCTGCTCCATTCCCCCTCTGCTCCATTCCCCCTCTGCTCCATTCCTCCTCCTCTGCCCCATTCCCCCTCCTCTGTCCCATTCCCCCTATGCTCCATAACCACCCCTCTGCTCCATTCTCCCTCTGCTCCGTTCCCCCTCTGCTCCATTCCCCCTCTGCTCCATTCCCACTGTGCTCCACTCCCCCTCTGCTCCACTCCCCCTCTGCTCCATTCTCCCCCTGCTCCATTCCCCCTCTGCTCCATTCCCTAACTGATCCATTCCCCCTCTACTCCATTCCCCTCTGATCCATTGCCCCCCTGATCCATTCCCCCTCTGCTCCATTCCCTCTCTGCTCAATTCCCCCTTGCCTCCATTCTCCTTCCTCTGCTCCATTCTCCCTCTGCTCCATTCCCCCTCTGCACCATTCTCCCTCCTCTGCCCCATTCCCCCTCCTCTGCCCCATTCCTCCTCCTCTGCCCCATTCCCCCTCCTCTGTCCCATTCCCCCTATGCTCCATAACCACCCCTCTGCTCCATTCTCCCTCTGCTCCGTTCCCCCTCTGCTCCATTCCCCCTCTGCTCCATTCCCCCTCTGCTCCATTCCCCCTCTGCTCCATTCCCCCTTCTCTGCTCCTTTCCCCCTCCTCTGCTCCTTTCCACCTCCTCTGCTCCTTTCCCCCTCTATTCCATTCCCCTCCCTCTGCTCCATTCCCCCTCCTCTGCTCCATTCCCCCTCTGCTCCATTCGTCCTCGGCTCCATTCTCCCTGTGCACCACTTCCCCTCAGCTCTATTCCCCCTCTACTCCATTCTCCCTCTGCTCCAATCCACCTGTGCTCCACTTCCCCTCTGCTCCAATACACCTCTGCTCCATTCTCCCTCTGCTCCATTCTCCCTCTGCTCCATTCCCCCTCCTCTGCCCCATTCCCTCTCTGCTCCATTCCCCGTTCTCCATTCCCCCTCTGCTCCATTCCCCCTCTGGTCCATTCCCCCTCTGATCCATTCCCCCTCTGATCCATTCTCCCTCTGCTCCATTCTCCCTCTGCTCCATTCTCCCTCTGCTCCAATCCACCTGTGCTCCACTTCCCCTCTGCTCCATTCCCCCTCTGCACCATTCCCCCTCGGCTCCATTCCCCCTCCTCTGCTCCATCCTCTCTCTGCTCCATTCCCACTCTGCTCCATTCTCCCTCCTCTGCCCCATTCCCCCTCCTCTGCTCCATTCCCCCTCTGCTCCATTCTCCCTCTGCTCCATTCTCCCTCTGCTCCAATCCCCCTCTGCTCCATTCCGGCATTGCTCCATTCCCTCTCTGCTCCATTCCCCCTCTGCTCCATTCCCCTTCTGCTCCACTCCCCTTCCTCTGCTCCAATCCCCCTCTGCACCATTCCCGCTCTGCTCCATTCCCCCTCTGCTCCATTCTCCCTCTGCTACTTTCCCTCCCTCTGCACCATTACCCCGCCTCTGCACCATTACCCGTGTGCTCCATTTCCCCACTGCTCCATTCCCCCTCTGCTCCATTCCCCCTCCTCTGCTCCATTCCCCCTCTGCTCCATTTCCCCTCTGCTCTATTCCCCCTCTACTCCAGTCTCCCTCTGCTCCATTCCCCCTCTGCTCCATTCCCCCTCTGCTCCATTCCCCCTCTACTCCATTCCCCCTGTGCTCCATTCCCCCTGTGCTCCATTCCCCCCGTGCTCCATTCCCCCGTGCTCCATTCCCCCAGTGCTTCATTCCCACTCTGCTCCATTCCCCCTCTGCTCCATTCCCCCTCTGCTCCATTCCCCCTCTGATCCATTCCCCCTCTGATCCATTCCCACTCTGCCCCACTTCCCCTCTGCTCCAATACACATCTGCTCCAATCCACATCTGCTCCATTCCCCCTCGGCTCCATTCCGCCTCGGCTCCATTCCCCCTCGCCTCCATTCCCCTGCCTCTGCTCCATTCCCCCTCTGCTCCATTCCCCCTCCTCTGCCCCATTCCCCCTCCTCTGCCCCATTCACCTTCTGCTCCAATCACCCTCTGGTCCATTGCCGCGCTGCTCCATTCCCTCTCTACTCCATTCCCCCTCCTCTGCTCCAATCCCCCCCCTCTGCACCATTCCCCCTCTGCTCTATTCCCCCTCTGCTCCTTTCCCCCTCCTCTGCTCCAGTCTCCCTCTGCTCCTTCCTCCCCCTCGGCACCATTACCCCCCCTTCTCCACTCCCCCCCTGCTCCACACACCCCCTGCTCCACTCCCCCCCCTGCTCCACTCCCCCCTCTGCTCCACTCCCCCCTGCTCCACTCCCCCCCTGCTCCACTCCCCCCCTGCTCCACTCACCCCCTGCTCCACTCCCCCCCTGCTCCACTCCCCCCCTGCTCCACTCCCCCCCTGCTCCAGTCCCCCCCTGCTCCACTCCCCCTCTGCTCCACTCCCCCTCTGCTCCACTCCCCCTCTGCTCCACTCCCCCTCTGCTCCATTCCCCCTCTGCTCCATTCCCCCTCTGCTCCATTTCCCCACTGCTCCATTCCCCCTCTGCTCCATTCCCCCTCTGCTCCATTTCCCACTGCTCCATTCTCCCTCTGCTACTTTCCCTCCCTCTGCACCATTACCCCGCCTCTGCACCATTACCCGTGTGCTCCATTTCCCCTCTGCTCCATTCCCCCTCGGCTCCATTCCCCCTCCTCTGCTCCATTCCCCCTCTGCTCCATTTCCCCTCTGCTCCATTTCCCCTCTACTCCATTCCCCATCGGCTCCATTCCCCCTCCTCTGCTCCATTCTCCCTCTGCTCCAATCCCCCTCTGCTCTATTCCCCCTCTACTCCAGTCTCCCTCTGCTCCATTCCCCCTCTGCTCCATTCCCCCTCTGCTCCATTCCCCCTCTGCTCCATTCTCCCTCTGCTCCATTCCCCCTCCTCTGCCCCAGTCCCACTCCTCTGCCCCATTCCCCCTGTGCTCCATTCCCCCTGTGCTCCATTACCCCCGTGCTCCATTCCCCCGTGCTCCATTCCCCCCGTGCTCCATTCCCCCTCTGCTTCATTCCTAGTCTGCTCCATTCCCCCTCTGCTCCATTCCCCCTCTGCTCCATTCACCCTCTGATTCATTCCACCTCTGATCCATTCCCCCTCTGGCCCACTTCCCCTCTGCTCCAATCCACATCTGCTCCATTCCCCCTCGGCTCCATTCCACCTCGGCTTCATTCCCCCTCGGATCCATTCCCCTCGCCTCCATTCCCCCGCCTCTGCTCCATTCCCCCTCTGCTCCATTCCCCCTCTGCCCCATTCCACCTCCTCTGCTCCATTCCCCCTCCTCTGCCCCATTCTCCTTCTGCTCCAATCACCCTCTGGTCCATTGCCGCACTGCTCCATTCCCTCTCTGCTCCATTCCCCCTCCTCTGCTCCAATCCCCCCCCTCTGCACCATTCCCCCTCTGCTCTATTCCCCCTCTGCTCCTTTCCCACTCCTCTTCTCCAGTCTCACTCTGCTCCTTCCTCCCCCTCGGCACCATTAACCCCCCCCCCGCTCCACTCCCCCCCTGCTCCACTTCCCTTCTGCTCCACTACCCCCCTGCTACACTCCCCCCCTGCTCCACTCCCACCTGTTCCACTCCCCCCCTGCTCCACTCCCCCCCTGCTCCACTCACCCCCCGCTCCACTCCCTCTCTGCTCCATTCTCCCTCTGCTCCAATCCACCTGTGCTCCACTTCCCCTCAGCTCCAATCCACCTCTGCTCCATTCCCCCCCTGCTCCATTTCCGCTCTGCTCCATTCCTCCTCTGCTCCATTCCCCCTCGGCTCGATTCCCCCTCTCAGCTCCATTCCCCCTTCTGCTCCATTCCCCCTCCTCGGCTCCAATCGCCCTCTGCACCATTCCCCCTCTGCTCTATTCCCCCTCTGCTCCAGTCCCCCTCCTCTGCTCCATTCTCCCTCTACTCCTTTCCCCCCTCTGCACTATTAACCCCCCCCTCTGCTCCATTCCCCCTCTGCTCCATTCTCCCTCAGCTCCATTCTCCCTTTGCTCCAATCACCCTCTGGTCCATTGCCGCACTGCTCCATTCCCACCCTCTGCTCCATTCCCCCTCCTCTGCTCCATTCCCCCGCCTCTGCTCCATTCCCACTCCTCTGCTCCATTCTCCCTCTGTCCCATTCCCCATCCTCTGTCCCATTCCCCCTCCTCTGCTCCATTCGCCCTATGCTCCATAACCCCCCCTCTGCTCCATTCCCCCTCTGCTCCATTCCCCCTCTGTTCCATTCCCCCTCTGTTCCATTCCCCCTCTGCTCCATCCCCCTCTGTTCCATTCCCCCTCTGATCCATTCCCCCTCTGATCCATTCCCCCTGTGCTCCATTCTCCCTCTGCTCCAATCCACCTGTGCTCCATTTCCCCTCTGCTCCATTCCCCCTCTGCACCATACCCCCTCGGCTCCATTCCCCCTCCTCTGCTTCATTCTCTCTCTGCTCCATTCCCCCTCTGCCCCACTTCCCCTCTGCTCCAATCCACATCTGCTCCATTCCCCCTCGGCTCCATTCCCCCTCGGCTCCATTCCCCCTCGGATCCATTCCCCCTCGCCTCCATTCCCCCGCCTCTGCTCCATTCCCCCTCTGCTCCATTCCCCCTCCTCTGCCCCATTCCCCCTCCTCTGCCCCATTCCCCCTCCTCTGCCCCATTCTCCTTCTGCTCCAATCACCCTCTGGTCCATTGCCGCACTGCTCCATTCCCACCCTCTGCTCCATTCCCCCTCCTCTGCTCCATTCCCCCTCCTCTGCTCCATTCCCACTCCTCTGCTCCATTTCCACTCCTCTGTCCCATTCCCCCTCCTCTGCTCCATTCGCCCTATGCTCCATAACCCCCCCTCTGCGCCATTCCCCCTCTGCTCCATTCCCCCTCTGCTCCATTCCCCCTCTGTTCCATTCCCCCTCTGCTCCATCCCCCTCTGTTCCATTCCCCCTCTGATCCATTCCCCCTCTGATCCATTCCCCCTGTGCTCCATTCTCCCTCTGCTCCAATCCACCTGTGTCCATTTCCCCTCTGCTCCATTCCCCCTCTGCACCATACCCCCTCGGCTCCATTCCCCCTCCTCTGCTTCATTCTCTCTCTGCTCCATTCCCCCTCTGCTCCATTCCCCCTCTGCCCCATTCCCCCTCTGCCCCATTCCCCCTCCTCTGCCCTATTCCCCCTCCTCTGCTCCATTCTCCCTCTGATCCATTCTCCCTCTGCTCCATTCTCCCTCTGCTCCATTCTCCCTCTGCTCCAATCCCCCTCTGCTCCTTTCCGGCACTGCTCCATTCCCTCTCTGCTCCATTCCCCGTCTGCTCCATTCCCCTTCTGCTCCATTCCCCCTCCTCTGCTCCAAACCCCCTCTGCTCCAATACCCCTCTGCACCATTCCCCCTCTGCTCCATTCCCCCTCTGCTCCATTCCCCCTCTGCTCCATTCCTCCTCCTCTGCCCCATTCCCCCTCCTCTGTCCCATTCCCCCTATGCTCCATAACCACCCCTCTGCTCCATTCTCCCTCTGCTCCGTTCCCCCTCTGCTCCATTCCCCCTCTGCTCCATTCCCACTGTGCTCCACTCCCCCTCTGCTCCACTCCCCCTCTGCTCCATTCTCCCCCTGCTCCATTCCCCCTCTGCTCCATTCCCTAACTGATCCATTCCCCCTCTACTCCATTCCCCTCTGATCCATTGCCCCCCTGATCCATTCCCCCTCTGCTCCATTCCCTCTCTGCTCAATTCCCCCTTGCCTCCATTCTCCTTCCTCTGCTCCATTCTCCCTCTGCTCCATTCCCCCTCTGCACCATTCTCCCTCCTCTGCCCCATTCCCCCTTCTCTGCCCCATTCCTCCTCCTCTGCCCCATTCCCCCTCCTCTGTCCCATTCCCCCTATGCTCCATAACCACCCCTCTGCTCCATTCTCCCTCTGCTCCGTTCCCCCTCTGCTCCATTCCCCCTCTGCTCCATTCCCCCTCTGCTCCATTCCCCCTCTGCTCCATTCCCCCTTCTCTGCTCCTTTCCCCCTCCTCTGCTCCTTTCCACCTCCTCTGCTCCTTTCCCCCTCTATTCCATTCCCCTCCCTCTGCTCCATTCCCCCTCCTCTGCTCCATTCCCCCTCTGCTCCATTCGTCCTCGGCTCCATTCTCCCTGTGCACCACTTCCCCTCAGCTCTATTCCCCCTCTACTCCATTCTCCCTCTGCTCCAATCCACCTGTGCTCCACTTCCCCTCTGCTCCAATACACCTCTGCTCCATTCTCCCTCTGCTCCATTCTCCCTCTGCTCCATTCCCCCTCCTCTGCCCCATTCCCTCTCTGCTCCATTCCCCGTTCTCCATTCCCCCTCTGCTCCATTCCCCCTCTGGTCCATTCCCCCTCTGATCCATTCCCCCTCTGATCCATTCTCCCTCTGCTCCATTCTCCCTCTGCTCCATTCTCCCTCTGCTCCAATCCACCTGTGCTCCACTTCCCCTCTGCTCCATTCCCCCTCTGCACCATTCCCCCTCGGCTCCATTCCCCCTCCTCTGCTCCATCCTCTCTCTGCTCCATTCCCTCTCTGCTCCATTCCCACTCTGCTCCATTCTCCCTCCTCTGCCCCATTCCCCCTCCTCTGCTCCATTCCCCCTCTGCTCCATTCTCCCTCTGCTCCAATCCCCCTCTGCTCCATTCCGGCATTGCTCCATTCCCTCTCTGCTCCATTCCCCCTCTGCTCCATTCCCCTTCTGCTCCACTCCCCTTCCTCTGCTCCAATCCCCCTCTGCACCATTCCCGCTCTGCTCCATTCCCCCTCTGCTCCATTCTCCCTCTGCTACTTTCCCTCCCTCTGCACCATTACCCCGCCTCTGCACCATTACCCGTGTGCTCCATTTCCCCACTGCTCCATTCCCCCTCTGCTCCATTCCCCCTCCTCTGCTCCATTCCCCCTCTGCTCCATTTCCCCTCTGCTCTATTCCCCCTCTACTCCAGTCTCCCTCTGCTCCATTCCCCCTCTGCTCCATTCCCCCTCTGCTCCATTCCCCCTCTACTCCATTCCCCCTGTGCTCCATTCCCCCTGTGCTCCATTCCCCCCGTGCTCCATTCCCCCGTGCTCCATTCCCCCAGTGCTTCATTCCCACTCTGCTCCATTCCCCCTCTGCTCCATTCCCCCTCTGCTCCATTCCCCCTCTGCTCCATTCCCCCTCTGATCCATTCCCCCTCTGATCCATTCCCACTCTGCCCCACTTCCCCTCTGCTCCAATACACATCTGCTCCAATCCACATCTGCTCCATTCCCCCTCGGCTCCATTCCCCCTCGGCTCCATTCCCCCTCGCCTCCATTCCCCTGCCTCTGCTCCATTCCCCCTCTGCTCCATTCCCCCTCCTCTGCCCCATTCCCCCTCCTCTGCCCCATTCACCTTCTGCTCCAATCACCCTCTGGTCCATTGCCGCGCTGCTCCATTCCCTCTCTACTCCATTCCCCCTCCTCTGCTCCAATCCCCCCCCTCTGCACCATTCCCCCTCTGCTCTATTCCCCCTCTGCTCCTTTCCCCCTCCTCTGCTCCAGTCTCCCTCTGCTCCTTCCTCCCCCTCGGCACCATTACCCCCCCTTCTCCACTCCCCCCCTGCTCCACACACCCCCTGCTCCACTCCCCCCCCTGCTCCACTCCCCCCTCTGCTCCACTCCCCCCTGCTCCACTCCCCCCCTGCTCCACTCCCCCCCTGCTCCACTCACCCCCTGCTCCACTCCCCCCCTGCTCCACTCCCCCCCTGCTCCACTCCCCCCCTGCTCCAGTCCCCCCCTGCTCCACTCCCCCTCTGCTCCACTCCCCCTCTGCTCCACTCCCCCTCTGCTCCACTCCCCCTCTGCTCCATTCCCCCTCTGCTCCATTCCCCCTCTGCTCCATTTCCCCACTGCTCCATTCCCCCTCTGCTCCATTCCCCCTCTGCTCCATTTCCCCTCTGCTCCATTCTCCCTCTGCTACTTTCCCTCCCTCTGCACCATTACCCCGCCTCTGCACCATTACCCGTGTGCTCCATTTCCCCTCTGCTCCATTCCCCCTCGGCTCCATTCCCCCTCCTCTGCTCCATTCCCCCTCTGCTCCATTTCCCCTCTGCTCCATTTCCCCTCTACTCCATTCCCCATCGGCTCCATTCCCCCTCCTCTGCTCCATTCTCCCTCTGCTCCAATCCCCCTCTGCTCTATTCCCCCTCTACTCCAGTCTCCCTCTGCTCCATTCACCCTCTGCTCCATTCCCCCTCTGCTCCATTCCCCCTCTGCTCCATTCTCCCTCTGCTCCATTCCCCCTCCTCTGCCCCAGTCCCACTCCTCTGCCCCATTCCCCCTGTGCTCCATTCCCCCTGTGCTCCATTACCCCCGTGCTCCATTCCCCCGTGCTCCATTCCCCCCGTGCTCCATTCCCCCTCTGCTTCATTCCTAGTCTGCTCCATTCCCCCTCTGCTCCATTCCCCCTCTGCTCCATTCACCCTCTGATTCATTCCACCTCTGATCCATTCCCCCTCTGGCCCACTTCCCCTCTGCTCCAATCCACATCTGCTCCATTCCCCCTCGGCTCCATTCCACCTCGGCTTCATTCCCCCTCGGATCCATTCCCCTCGCCTCCATTCCCCCGCCTCTGCTCCATTCCCCCTCTGCTCCATTCCCCCTCTGCCCCATTCCACCTCCTCTGCTCCATTCCCCCTCCTCTGCCCCATTCTCCTTCTGCTCCAATCACCCTCTGGTCCATTGCCGCACTGCTCCATTCCCTCTCTGCTCCATTCCCCCTCCTCTGCTCCAATCCCCCCCCTCTGCACCATTCCCCCTCTGCTCTATTCCCCCTCTGCTCCTTTCCCACTCCTCTTCTCCAGTCTCACTCTGCTCCTTCCTCCCCCTCGGCACCATTAACCCCCCCCCCCGCTCCACTCCCCCCCTGCTCCACTTCCCTTCTGCTCCACTACCCCCCTGCTACACTCCCCCCCTGCTCCACTCCCACCTGTTCCACTCCCCCCCTGCTCCACTCCCCCCCTGCTCCACTCACCCCCCGCTCCACTCCCTCTCTGCTCCATTCTCCCTCTGCTCCAATCCACCTGTGCTCCACTTCCCCTCAGCTCCAATCCACCTCTGCTCCATTCCCCCACTGCTCCATTTCCGCTCTGCTCCATTCCTCCTCTGCTCCATTCCCCCTCGGCTCGATTCCCCCTCTCAGCTCCATTCCCCCTTCTGCTCCATTCCCCCTCCTCGGCTCCAATCCCCCTCTGCACCATTCCCCCTCTGCTCTATTCCCCCTCTGCTCCAGTCCCCCTCCTCTGCTCCATTCTCCCTCTACTCCTTTCCCCCCTCTGCACTATTAACCCCCCCCTCTGCTCCATTCCCCCTCTGCTCCATTCTCCCTCAGCTCCATTCTCCCTTTGCTCCAATCCACCTGTGCTCCACTTCCCCTCTGCTCCATTCCCCCTCTGTACCATTCCCCCTCGGCTCCATTCCACCTCCTCTGCTCCATTCTCTCTCTGCTCCATTCCCTCTCTGCTCCATTCCCACTCTGCTCCATTCTCCCTCCTCTGCCCCATTCCACCTCCTCTGCCCCACTCCCCCTCCTCTGCTCCATTCCCCCTCTGCTCCATTCCCCCTCTGCTCCATTCTCCCTCTGCTCCAATCCCCCTCTGCTCCATTTCGGCATTGCTCCATTCCCTCTCTGCTCCATTCCCCCTCTGCTCCATTCCCCTTCTGCTCCATTCCCCATCCTCTGCTCCAATCCCCCTCTGCACCATTCCCCCTCTGCTCCATTCCCCCTCTGCTCCATTCTCACTCTGCTCCTTTCCCTCCCTCTGCACCATTACCCGTGTGTTCCATTTCCCCTCTACTCCATTCCCCCTCGGCTCCATTCCCCCTCCTCTGCTCCATTCCCCCTCTGCACCATTTCCCCTCTGCTCCATTTCCCCTCTACTCCAAATCCCATCGGCTCCATTCCCCCTCCTCTGCTCCATTCTCCCTCTGCTCCAATCCCCCTCTGCTCTATTCCCCCTATACTCCAGTCTCCCTCTGCTCCATTCCCCCTCTGCTCCATTCCCCCTCTGCTCCATTCCCCCTCTGCTCCATTCTCCCTCTGCTCCAATCCACCTGTGCTCCACTTCCCCTCTGCGCCAATCCACCTCTGCTCCATTCCCCCTCTGCTCCATTCCCCCTCTGCTCCATTCTCCCTCTGCTCCATTCTCCCTCTGCTCCATTCCCCCTCTGCTCCATTCCCCCTCTGCTCCATTCTCCCTCTGCTCCACTTCCCCTCTGCTCCAATCCACCTCTGCTCCATTCCCCCTCTGCTCCATTCCCCCTCTGTTCCATTCTCCCTCTGCTCCATTCCCCCCGTGCTCCATTCCCCCGTGCTCCATTCCCCCGTGCTCCATTCCCCCCGTGCTCCATTCCCCCTATGCTTCATTCCCCCTCTGCTCCATTCCCCCTGTGCTCCATTCCCCCTGTGCTCCATTCCCCCTCTGATCCATTCCCCCTCTGATTCATTCCCCCTCTGCCCCACTTCCCCTCTGCTCCAATCCACATCTGCTCCAATCCACATCTGCTCCATTCCCCCTCGGCTCCATTCCCCCTCCTATGCCCCATTCCCCCTCCTCTGCCCCATTCCCCCTCCTCTGCCCCATTCTACTTCAGCTCCAATCACCCTCTGGTCCATTGCCGCGCTGCTCCATTCCCTCTCTGCTCCATTCCCCCTCCTCTGCTCCAATCCAGCCCCTCTGCACCATTCCCCCTCTGCTCTATTCCCCTCTGCTCCTTTCCCCCTCCTCTGCTCCAGTCTCCCTCTGCTCCTTCCTCCCCCTCGGCACCATTACCCCCCCCTGCTCCACTCCCCCCCTGCTCCACACACCCCCTGCTCCACTAGCCCACCCTGCTCCACTCCCCCCTCTGCTCCACTCCCCCCCTGCTCCACTCCCCCCTGCTCCACTCCCCCCCTGCTCCACTTCCCCTCTGCTCCACTCCCCCTCTACTCCACTCCTCCTCTGCTCCATTCCCCCTCTGCTCCATTCCCTCTCTGCTCCATTCTCCCTCTGCTCCTTTCACTCCCTCTGCACCATTACCCCGCCTCTGCATCATTACCCGTGTGCTCCATTTCCCCTCTGCTCCATTCCCCCTCTGCTCCATTTCCCCTCTGCTCCAATTCCCCTCTACTCCATTCCACATCTGCTCCATTCCCCCTCCTCTGATCCATTCCCCCTCGGCTCCATTCCCCCTCTGCTCCATTCTCCCTCTGCTCCAATCCACCTGTGCTCCACTTCCCCTCTGCTCCAATCCACCTCTGCTCCATTCCCCCTTTGCTCGATTCCCCCTCTGCTCCATTCTCCCTCTGCTCCTTTCCCCCTCCTCTGCCCCAGTCCCACTCCTCTGCCCCATTCCCCCTGTGCTCCATTCCCCCTGTGCTCCATTCCCCCGTGCTCCATTCCCCCCGTGCTCCATTCCCCCTCTGCTCCATTCCCCCTCTGATCCATTCCCCCTCTGATCCATTCCCCCTCTGCTCCATTCCCCCTCTGCTCCATTCCCCCTCTGATCCATTCCCCCTCTGCTCCATTCCCCCTCTGATCCATTCCCCCTCTGGTCCACTTCCCCTCTGCTCCAATCCACATCTGCTCCATTCCCCCTCGGTTCCATTCCACCTCGGCTCCATTCCCCCTCGGATCCATTCCCCCTCGCCTCCATTCCCCCGCCTCTGCTCCATTCCCCCTCTGCTCCATTCCCCCTCCTCTGCCCCATTCCCCCTCCTCTGCCCCATTCCCCCTCCTCTGCCCCATTCTCCTTCTGCTCCAATCACCCTCTGGTCCATTGCCGCACTGCTCCATTCCCTCTCTGCTCCATTCCCCCTCCTCTGCTCCAATCCCCCCCCTCTGCACCATTCCCCCTCTGCTCTATTCCCCCTCTGCTCCTTTCCCCCTCCTCTTCTCCAGTCTCACTCTGCTCCTTCCTCCCCCTCGGCACCATTACCCCCCCCCCCCTGCTCCACACCCCCCCTGCTCCACACCCCCCCTGCTCCACTCCCCCCCCTGCTCCAGTCCCCTCCCTGCTCCACTTCCCCCCTGCTCCACTCCCCCTTCTACACTCCCCCCCTGCTCCACTCCCCCCTGCTCCACTCCCCCCCTGCTCCACTCCCCCCCCCGCTCCAGTCCCCTCCCTGCTCCACTTCCCCCCTGCTCCACTCCCCCTTCTACACTCCCCCCTGCTCCACTCCCCCCTGCTCCATTCCCCCTCTGATCCATTCCCCCTCTGATCCATTCCCCCTCTGATCCATTCCCCCTCTGCTCCATTCCTCCTCTGCTCCATTCACCCTCTGCTCCATTCTCCCTCTGCTCCATTCTCCCTCTGCTCCATTCACCCTCTGCTCCATTCTCCCTCTGCTCCATTCTCCCTCTGCTCCAATCCCCCTCTGCACCATTCCCTCTCAGCTCCATTCCCCCTCCTCTGCTCCATTCCCCCTCCTCTGCTCCAATCCCCCTCTGCACCATTCCCCCTCTGCTCTATTCCCCCTCTGCTCCAGCCCCTCTCCTCTGCTCCATTCTCCCTCTACTCCTTTCCCCCCTCTGCACTATTAACCCCCCCTCTGCACCATTACCCCGATGCTCCATTCCCCCTCTGCTCCATTCCCCCTCCTCTGCTCCAGTCTCCCGCTGCTCCTTCCCCCCCCCCCTCAGCACCATTACCCCCCCTCTGCACCATTCCACCTCTGCTCCACTCCCCCTCTACTCCATTCCTACTCTACTCCATTCCCCCTCTGCTCCATTTCCCCTCTGCTCCTTTCCCCCCTGCTCCACCCCCCCTGCTCCATTTCCCCTCTTCTCCATTCCCACCCTCTGCTCCATGCCCCCTCCTCTGCTCCATTCACCCTCCTCTGCTCCATTCCCACTCCTCTGCTCCATTTTCACTCCTCTGCTCCATTCTCCCTCTGCCCCATTCCCCATCCTCTGCCCCATTCCCCCTCCTCTGCTCCATTCGCCCTATGCTCCATAACCCCCCCCCCCTGCTCCATTCTCTCTCTGCTCCATTCCCCCTCTGCTCCATTCCCCCTCTGCTCCATCCCCCTCTGCTCCATTCCCCCTCTGCTCCATTCCCCCTCTGATCCATTCCCCCTCTGCTCCATTCTCCCTCTGCTCCAATCCACCTGTGCTCCACTTCCCCTCTGCTCCATTCCCCCTCTGCACCATACCCCCTCGGCTCCATTCCCCCTCCTCTGCTCCATTCTCTCTCTGCTCCATTCCCCCTCCTCTGCTCCATTCCCCCTCTGCTCCATTTCCCCTCTGCTCCATTTCCCCTCTACTCCAAATCCCATCGGCTCCATTCCCCCTCCTCTGCCCCCTTCTCCCTCTGTTCCAATCCCCCTCTGCTCTATTCCCCCTCTACTCCAGTCTCCCTCTGCTCCATTCCCCCTCTGCTCCATTCCCCCTCTGCTCCATTCCCCCTCTGCTCCATTCCCCCTCTGCTCCATTCCCCCTCTACTCCATTCCCCTGTGCACCATTCCCCCTGTGCTCCATTCCCCCCGTGCTCCATTCCCCCTCTGCTTCATTCCCCCTCTGCTCCATTCCCCCTCTGCTCCATTCCCCCTCTGCTCCATTCCCCCTCTGCTCCATTCCCCCTCTACTCCATTCCCCTGTGCACCATTCCCCCTGTGCTCCATTCCCCCCGTGCTCCATTCCCCCTCTGCTTCATTCCCCCTCTGCTCCATTCCCCCTCTGCTCCATTTCCCCTCTGCTCCATTCCCCCTCTGCTCCATTCTCCCTCTGATCCATTCCCCCTCTGATCCATTCCCCCTCTGATCCATTCCCACTCTGCCCCACTTCCCCTCTGCTCCAATCCACATCTGCTCCAATCCACATCTGCTCCATTCCCCCTCGGCTCCATTCCCCATCGGCTCTATTCCCCCTCGCCTCCATTCCCCTGCCTCTGCTCCATTCCCCCTCTGCTCCATTCCCCCTCCTCTGCCCCATTCCCCCTCCTCTGCCCAATTCCCCCTGTGCTCCATTCCCCCTGTGCTCCATTACCCCCGTGCTCCATTCCCCCGTGCTCCATTCCCCCGTGCTCCATTCCCCCTCTGCTCCATTCTCCCTCTGCTCCAATCCACCTGTGCTCCACTTCCCCTCTGCTCCAATCCACCTCTGCTCCATTCCCCCCGTGCTCCATTCCCCCGTGCTCCATTCCCCCTCTGCTTCATTCCCCCTCTGCTCCATTCCCCCTCTGCTCCATTCCCCCTCTGCTCCATTCCCCCTCTGCTCCAATCCACATCTGCTCCATTCCCCCTCGGTTCCATTCCACCTCGGCTCCATTCCCCCTCGGATCCATTCCCCCTCGCCTCCATTCCCCCGCCTCTGCTCCATTCCCCCTCTGCTCCATTCCCCATCCTCTGCCCCATTCCCCCTCCTCTGCCCCATTCTCCTTCTGCTCCAATCCCCCTCTGCACCATTCCCCCTCTGCTCTATTCCCGCTCTGCTCCAGCCCCCCTCCTCTGCTCCATTCTCCCTCTACTCCTTTCCCCCCTCTGCACTATTAACCCCCCCCTCTGCACCATTACCCCGATGCTCCATTCCCCCTCTGCTCCATTCCCCCTCCTCTGCTCCAGTCTCCCGCTGCTCCTTCCCACCCCCCTCAGCACCATTACCCCCCCCTCTGCACCATTCCACCTCTGCTCCACTCCCCCTCTACTCCATTCCTACTCTACTCCATTCCCCCTCTGCTCCATTTCCCCTCTGCTCCTTTCCCCCCTGCTCCACCCCCCCTGCTCCATTTCCCCTCTTCTCCATTCCCACCCTCTGCTCCAGGCCCCCTCCTCTGCTCCATTCACCCTCCTCTGCTCCATTCCCACTCCTCTGCTCCATTTTCACTCCTCTGCTCCATTCTCCCTCTGCCCCATTCCCCATCCTCTGCCCCATTCCCCCTCCTCTGCTCCATTCGCCCTATGCTCCATAAACCCCCCCCCCCTGCTCCATTCCCTCTCTGCTCCATTCCCCCTCTGCTCCATTCCCCCTCTGCTCCATCCCCCTCTGATCCATTCCCCCTCTGCTCCATTCTCCCTCTGCTCCAATCCACCTGTGCGCCACTTCCCCTCTGCTCCATTCCCCCTCTGCACCATACCCCCTCGGCTCCATTCCCCCTCCTCTGCTCCATTCTCTCTCTGCTCCATTCCCCCTCCTCTGCTCCATTCCCCAACTGCCCCATTTCCCCTCTGCTCCATTTCCCCTCTACTCCAAATCCCATCGGCTCCATTCCCCCTCCTCTGCCCCCTTCTCCCTCTGTTCCATTCCCCCTCTGCTCCATTCCCCCTCTGCTCCATTCCCCCTCTACTCCATTCCCCCTGTGCTCCATTTCCCCTCTGCTCCATTCCTCCTCTGCTCCATTCCCCCTCGGCTCCATTCCCCCTCGCCTCCATTCCCCCTCCTCTGCTCCATTCTCCCTCTGCTCCATTCACCCTCTGCTCCATTCACCCTCTGCTCCATTCTCCTAACTGCTCCAATCTCCCTCTGCTCCAATCCCCCTCTGCACCATTCCCTCTCAGCTCCATTCCCCCTCCTCTGCTCCATTCCCCCTCCTCTGCTCCAATCCCCCTCTGCACCATTCCCCCTCTGCTCTATTCCCCCTCTGCTCCAGCCCCCCTCCTCTGCTCCATTCTCCCTCTACTCTTTCCCCCCTCTGCACTATTAACCCCCCCTCTGCACCATTACCCCGATGCTCCATTCCCCTTCTGCTCCATTCCCCCTCCTCTGCTCCAGTCTCCCGCTGCTCCTTCCCCGCCCCCCTCAGCACCATTACCCCCCCTCTGCACCATTCCACCTCTGCTCCACTCCCCCTCTACTCCATTCCTACTCTACTCCATTCCCCCTCTGCTCCATTTCCCCTCTGCTCCTTTTCCCCCTGCTCCACCCCCCCTGCTCCATTTCCCCTCTTCTCCATTCCCACCCTCTGCTCCATGCCCCCTCCTCTGCTCCATTCACCCTCCTCTGCTCCATTCCCACTCCTCTGCTCCATTTTCACTCCTCTGCTCCATTCTCCCTCTGCCCCATTCCCCATCCTCTGCCCCATTCCCCCTCCTCTGCTCCATTCCCTCTCTGCTCCATTCCCCCTCTGCTCCATCCCCCTCTGCTCCATTCTCCCTCTGCTCCATTCTCCCTCTGCTCCAATCCACCTGTGCTCCACTTCCCCTCTGCTCCATTCCCCCTCTGCACCATACCCCCTCGGCTCCATTCCCCCTCCTCTGCTCCATTCTCTCTCTGCTCCATTCCCCCTCCTCTGCTCCATTCCACCTCTGCTCCATTTCCCCTCTGCTCCATTTCCCCTCTACTCCAAATCCCATCGGCTCCATTCCCCCTCCTCTGCCCCCTTCTCCCTCTGTTCCAATCCCCCTCTGCTCTATTCCCCCTCTACTCCAGTCTCCCTCTGCTCCATTCCCCCTCTGCTCCATTCCCCTTCTGCTCCATTCCCCCTCTGCTCCATTCCCCCTCTGCTCCATTCCCCCTCTACTCCATTCCCCCTGTGCTCCATTCCCCCTGTGCTCCATTCCCCCCGTGCTCCATTCCCCCGTGCTCCATTCCCCCAGTGCTCCATTCCCCCTCTGCTTCATTCCCCCTCTGATCCATTCCCCCTCTGATCCATTCCCACTCTGCCCCACTTCCCCTCTGCTCCAATCCACATCTGCTCCAATCCACATCTGCTCCATTCCCCCTCGGCTCCATTCCCCATCGGCTCCATTCCCCCTCGCCTCCATTCCCCTGCCTCTGCTCCATTCCCCCTCTGCTCCATTCCCCCTCCTCTGCCCCAGTCCCACTCCTCTGCGCCATTCCCCCTGTGCTCCATTCCCCCTGTGCTCCATTCCCCCCGTGCTCCATTCCCCCGTGCTCCATTCCCCCTCTGCTTCATTCCCCCTCTGCTCCATTCCCCCTCTGCTCCATTCCCCCTCTGCTCCATTCCCCCTCTGCTCCATTCCCCCTCTGCTTCATTCCCCCTCTGCCCCACTTCCCCTCTGCTCCAATCCACATCTGCTCCATTCCCCCTCGGCTCCATTCCCCATCGGCTCCATTCCCCCTCGCCTCCATTCCCCTGCCTCTGCTCCATTCCCCCTCTGCTCCATTCCCCCTCCTCTGCCCCAGTCCCACTCCTCTGCCCCATTCCACCTGTGCTCCATTCCCCCTGTGCTCCATTCCCCCCGTGCTCCATTCCCCCGTTCTCCATTCCCCCTCTGCTTCATTCCCCCTCTGCTCCATTCCCCCTCTGCTCCATTCCCCCTCTGCTCCATTCCCCCTCTGCTCCATTCCCCCTCTGCTTCATTCCCCCTCTGCCCCACTTCCCCTCTGCTCCAATCCACATCTGCCCCATTCCCCCTCGGTTCCATTCCACCTCGGTTCCATTCCACCTCGGCTCCATTCCCCCTCGGATCTATTCCCCCGCCTCTGCTCCATTGCCCCTCTGCTCCATTCCCCCTCCTCTGCCCCATTCCCCCTCCTCTGCCCCATTCCCCCTCCTCTGCCCCATTCTCCTTCTGCTCCAATCACCCTCTGGTCCATTCCCTCTCTGCTCCATTCCCCCTCCTCTGCTCCATTCCCTCCCCTCTGCACCATTCCCCCTCTGCTCTATTCCCCCTCTGCTCCTTTCCCCCTCCTCTTCTCCAGTCTCACTCTGCTCCTTCCTCCCCCTCGGCACCATTACCCCCCCCCCCCCCCCCCCTGCTCCACTCCCCCCCTGCTCCACACACCCCCTGCTCCACTCCCCCCCCTGCTCCAGTCCCCTCCCTGCTCCACTTCCCCCCTGCTCCACTCCCCCCTTCTACACTCCCCCCCTGCTCCACTCCCCCCCTGCTCCACTCCCCCCCTGCTCCACTCCCCCTCCGCTCCACTCCCCCTCTGATCCATTCCCCCTCTGATCCATTCCCCCTCTGATCCATTCCCCCTCTGCTCCATTTCCCCTCTGCTCCATTCCTCCTCTGCTCCATTCCCCCTCGGCTCCATTCCCCCTCGCCTCCATTCCCCCTCCTCTGCTCCATTCTCCCTCTGCTCCATTCACCCTCTGCTCCATTCTCCCTCTGCTCCATTCTCTCTCTGCTCCATTCCCCCCTCCTCTGCTCCATTCCCCAACTGCTCCATTTCCCCTCTGCTCCATTTCCCCTCTACTCCAAATCCCATCGGCTCCATTCCCCCTCCTCTGCCCCCTTCTCCCTCTGTTCCAATCCCCCTCTGCTCTATTCCCCCTCTACTCCAGTCTCCCTCTGCTCCATTCCCCCTCTGCTCCATTCCCCCTCTGCTCCATTCCCCCTCTACTCCATTCCCCCTGTGCTCCATTTCCCCTCTGCTCCATTCCTCCTCTGCTCCATTCCCCCTCGGCTCCATTCCCCCTCGCCTCCATTCCCCCTCCTCTGCTCCATTCTCCCTCTGCTCCATTCTCCCTCTGCTTCAATCCCCCTCTGCACCATTCCCTCTCAGCTCCATTCCCCCTCCTCTGCTCCATTCCCCCTCTGCACCATTCCCCCTCTGCTCTATTCCCCCTCTGCTCCAGCCCCCCTCCTCTGCTCCATTCTCCCTCTACTCCTTTCCCCCCTCTGCACTATTAACCCCCCCCTCTGCACCATTACCCCGATGCTCCATTCCCCCTCTGCTCCATTCCCCCTCCTCTGCTCCAGTCTCCCGCTGCTCCTTCCCCCCCCCCTCAGCACCATTACCCCCCCTCTGCACCATTCCACCTCTGCTCCACTCCCCCTCTACTCCATTCCTACTCTACTCCATTCCCCCTCTGCTCCATTTCCCCTCTGCTCCTTTCATCCCTGCTCCACCCCCCCTGCTCCATTTCCCCTCTTCTCCATTCCCACCCTCTGCTCCATGCCCCCTCCTCTGCTCCATTCACCCTCCTCTGCTCCATTCCCACTCCTCTGCTCCATTTTCACTCCTCTGCTCCATTCTCCCTCTGCCCCATTCCCCATCCTCTGCCCCATTCCCCCTCCTCTGCTCCATTCGCCCTATGCTCCATAACCCCCCCCCTGCTCCATTCCCTCTCTGCTCCATTCCCCCTCTGCTCCATCCCCCTCTGCTCCATTCCCCCTCTGCTCCATTCCCCCTCTGCTCCATTCCACCTCTGATCCATTCCCCCTCTGCTCCATTCTCCCTCTGCTCCAATCCACCTGTGCTCCACTTCCCCTCTGCTCCATTCCCCCTCTGCACCATACCCCCTCGGCTCCATTCCCCCTCTGCTCCATTCCCCCTCTGCTCCATTCCCCTTCTGCTCCATTCCCCCTCTGCTCCATTCCCCCTCTACTCCATTCCCCCTGTGCTCCATTCCCCCTGTGCTCCATTCCCCCCGTGCTCCATTCCCCCGTGCTCCATTCCCCCAGTGCTCCATTCCCCCTCTGCTTCATTCCCCCTCTGCTCCATTCCCCCTCTGCTCCATTCCCCCTCTGCTCCATTCCCCCTCTGCTCCATTCCCCCTCTGATCCATTCCCCCTCTGATCCATTCCCACTCTGCCCCACTTCCCCTCTGCTCCAATCCACATCTGCTCCAATCCACATCTGCTCCATTCCCCCTCGGCTCCATTCCCCATCGGCTCCATTCCCCCTCGCCTCCATTCCCCTGCCTCTGCTCCATTCCCCCTCTGCTCCATTCCCCCTCCTCTGCCCCAGTCCCACTCCTCTGCGCCATTCCCCCTGTGCTCCATTCCCCCTGTGCTCCATTCCCCCCGTGCTCCATTCCCCCGTGCTCCATTCCCCCTCTGCTTCATTCCCCCTCTGCTCCATTCCCCCTCTGCTCCATTCCCCCTCTGCTCCATTCCCCCTCTGCTCCATTCCCCCTCTGCTTCATTCCCCCTCTGCCCCACTTCCCCTCTGCTCCAATCCACATCTGCTCCATTCCCCCTCGGCTCCATTCCCCATCGGCTCCATTCCCCCTCGCCTCCATTCCCCTGCCTCTGCTCCATTCCCCCTCTGCTCCATTCCCCCTCCTCTGCCCCAGTCCCACTCCTCTGCCCCATTCCACCTGTGCTCCATTCCCCCTGTGCTCCATTCCCCCCGTGCTCCATTCCCCCGTTCTCCATTCCCCCTCTGCTTCATTCCCCCTCTGCTCCATTCCCCCTCTGCTCCATTCCCCCTCTGCTCCATTCCCCCTCTGCTCCATTCCCCCTCTGCTTCATTCCCCCTCTGCCCCACTTCCCCTCTGCTCCAATCCACATCTGCTCCATTCCCCCTCGGTTCCATTCCACCTCGGTTCCATTCCACCTCGGCTCCATTCCCCCTCGGATCTATTCCCCCGCCTCTGCTCCATTGCCCCTCTGCTCCATTCCCCCTCCTCTGCCCCATTCCCCCTCCTCTGCCCCATTCCCCCTCCTCTGCCCCATTCTCCTTCTGCTCCAATCACCCTCTGGTCCATTCCCTCTCTGCTCCATTCCCCCTCCTCTGCTCCATTCCCTCCCCTCTGCACCATTCCCCCTCTGCTCTATTCCCCCTCTGCTCCTTTCCCCCTCCTCTTCTCCAGTCTCACTCTGCTCCTTCCTCCCCCTCGGCACCATTACCCCCCCCCCCCCCTGCTCCACTCCCCCCCTGCTCCACACACCCCCTGCTCCACTCCCCCCCCTGCTCCAGTCCCCTCCCTGCTCCACTTCCCCCCTGCTCCACTCCCCCCTTCTACACTCCCCCCCTGCTCCACTCCCCCCCTGCTCCACTCCCCCCCTGCTCCACTCCCCCTCCGCTCCACTCCCCCTCTGATCCATTCCCCCTCTGATCCATTCCCCCTCTGATCCATTCCCCCTCTGCTCCATTTCCCCTCTGCTCCATTCCTCCTCTGCTCCATTCCCCCTCGGCTCCATTCCCCCTCGCCTCCATTCCCCCTCCTCTGCTCCATTCTCCCTCTGCTCCATTCACCCTCTGCTCCATTCTCCCTCTGCTCCATTCTCTCTCTGCTCCATTCCCCCTCCTCTGCTCCATTCCCCAACTGCTCCATTTCCCCTCTGCTCCATTTCCCCTCTACTCCAAATCCCATCGGCTCCATTCCCCCTCCTCTGCCCCCTTCTCCCTCTGTTCCAATCCCCCTCTGCTCTATTCCCCCTCTACTCCAGTCTCCCTCTGCTCCATTCCCCCTCTGCTCCATTCCCCCTCTGCTCCATTCCCCCTCTACTCCATTCCCCCTGTGCTCCATTTCCCCTCTGCTCCATTCCTCCTCTGCTCCATTCCCCCTCGGCTCCATTCCCCCTCGCCTCCATTCCCCCTCCTCTGCTCCATTCTCCCTCTGCTCCATTCTCCCTCTGCTTCAATCCCCCTCTGCACCATTCCCTCTCAGCTCCATTCCCCCTCCTCTGCTCCATTCCCCCTCCTCTGCTCCAATCCCCCTCTGCACTATTCCCCCTCTGCTCTATTCCCCCTCTGCTCCAGCCCCCCTCCTCTGCTCCATTCTCCCTCTACTCCTTTCCCCCCTCTGCACTATTAACCCCCCCCTCTGCACCATTACCCCGATGCTCCATTCCCCCTCTGCTCCATTCCCCCTCCTCTGCTCCAGTCTCCCGCTGCTCCTTCCCCCCCCCTCAGCACCATTACCCCCCCTCTGCACCATTCCACCTCTGCTCCACTCCCCCTCTACTCCATTCCTACTCTACTCCATTCCCCCTCTGCTCCATTTCCCCTCTGCTCCTTTCACCCCTGCTCCACCCCCCCTGCTCCATTTCCCCTCTTCTCCATTCCCACCCTCTGCTCCATGCCCCCTCCTCTGCTCCATTCACCCTCCTCTGCTCCATTCCCACTCCTCTGCTCCATTTTCACTCCTCTGCTCCATTCTCCCTCTGCCCCATTCCCCATCCTCTGCCCCATTCCCCCTCCTCTGCTCCATTCGCCCTATGCTCCATAACCCCCCCCCTGCTCCATTCCCTCTCTGCTCCATTCCCCCTCTGCTCCATCCCCCTCTGCTCCATTCCCCCTCTGCTCCATTCCCCCTCTGCTCCATTCCACCTCTGATCCATTCCCCCTCTGCTCCATTCTCCCTCTGCTCCAATCCACCTGTGCTCCACTTCCCCTCTGCTCCATTCCCCCTCTGCACCATACCCCCTCGGCTCCATTCCCCCTCCTCTGCTCCATTCACTCTCTGCTCCATTCCCCCTCCTCTGCTCCATTCCCCCTCTGCTCCATTTCCCCTCTGCTCCATTTCCCCTCTCCTCCAAATCCCATCGGCTCCATTCCCCCTCCTCTGCCCCCTTCTCCCTCTGTTCCAATCCCCCTCTGCTCTATTCCCCCACTACTCCAGTCTCCCTCTGCTCCATTTCCCCTCTGCTCCATACCCCCTCTGCTCCAATCCACATCTGCTCCATTCCCCCTCGGCTGCATTCCCCATCGGCTCCATTCCCCCTCGCCTCCATTCCCCTGCCTCTGCTCCATTCCCCCTCTGCTCCATTCCCCCTCCTCTGCCCCAGTCCCACTCCTCTGCCCCATTCCCCCTGTGCTCCATTCCCCCTGTGCTCCATTCCCCCCGTGCTCCATTCCCCCCGTGCTCCATTCCCCCTCGCCTCCATTCCCCCGCCTCTGCTCCATTCCCCCTCTGCTCCATTCCCCCTCCTCTGCCCCATTCCCTCTCCTCTGCCCCATTCCCCCTCCTCTGCCCCATTCTCCTTCTGCTCCAATCACCCTCTGGTCCATTGCCGCACTGCTCCATTCCCTCTCTGCTCCATTCCCCCTCCTCTGCTCCATTCCCCCCCTCTGCACCATTCCCCCTCTGCTCTATTCCCCCTCTGCTCCTTTCCCCCTCCTCTTCTCCAGTCTCACTCTGCTCCTTCCTCCCCCTCGGCACCATTACCCCCCCCCCCCCTGCTCCACTCCCCCCCTGCTCCACACCCCCCCTGCTCCACTCCCCCCCCCCTGCTCCAGTCCCCTCCCTGCTCCACTTCCCCCCTGCTCCACTCCCCCCTTCTACACTCCCCCCTGCTCCACTCCCCCCCTGCTCCACTCCCCCCCTGCTCCACTCCCCCCTGCTCCACTCCCCCCCTGCTCCACTCCCCCCCTGCTCCACTCCCCCCCTGCTCCAGTCCCCCCCCGCTCCACTCCCCCTCTGATTCATTCCCCCTCTGATCCATTCTCCCTCTGCTCCAATCCACCTGTGCTCTATTTCCCCTCTGCTCCAATCCACCTCTGCTCCATTCCCCCTCTGCTCCATTTCCCCTCTGCTCCATTCCTCCTCTGCTCCATTCCCCCTCGGCTCCATTCCCCCTCGCCTCCATTCCCCCTCCTCTGCTCCATTCTCCCTCTGCTCCATTCACCCTCTGCTCCATTCTCCCTCTGCTCCAATCTCCCTCTGCTCCAATCCCCCTCTGCACCATTCCCTCTCAGCTCCATTCCCCCTCCTCTGCTCCATTCCCCCTCCTCTGCTCCAATCCCCCTCTGCACCATTCCCCCTCTGCTCTATTCCCCCTCTGCTCCAGCCCCCCTCCTCTGCTCCATTCTCCCTCTACTCCTTTCCCCCCTCTGCACTATTAACCCCCCCCTCTGCACCATTACCCCGATGCTCCATTCCCCCTCTGCTCCATTCCCCCTCCTCTGCTCCAGTCTCCCGCTGCTCCTTCCCCCCCCCCCTCAGCACCATTACCCCCCCTCTGCACCATTCCACCTCTGCTCCACTCCCCCTCTACTCCATTCCTACTCTACTCCATTCCCCCTCTGCTCCATTTCCCCTCTGCTCCTTTCCCCCCTGCTCCACCCCCCCTGCTCCATTTCCCCTCTTCTCCATTCCCACCCTCTGCTCCATGCCCCCTCCTCTGCTCCATTCACCCTCCTCTGCTCCATTCCCACTCCTCTGCTCCATTTTCACTCCTCTGCTCCATTCTCCCTCTGCCCCATTCCCCATCCTCTGCTCCATTCCCCCTCTGCTCCATTCCCCCTATGCTCCATAACCCTCTGCTCCATTCCCCCTCTGCTCCATTCCCCCTCTGATCCATTCCCCCTCTGCTCCATTCTCCCTCTGCTCCAATCCACCTGTGCTCCACTTCCCCTCTGCTCCATTCCCCCTCTGCACCATACCCCCTCGGCTCCATTCCCCCTCCTCTGCTCCATTCTCTCTCTGCTCCATTCCCCCTCCTCTGCTCCATTCCCCCTCTGCTCCATTTCCCCTCTGCTCCATTTCCCCTCTACTCCAAATCCCATCGGCTCCATTCCCCCTCCTCTGCCCCCTTCTCCCTCTGTTCCAATCCCCCTCTGCTCTATTCCCCCTCTACTCCAGTCTCCCTCTGCTCCATTCCCCCTCTGCTCCATTCCCCCTCTGCTCCATTCCCCCTCTGCTCCATTCCCCCTCTACTCCATTCCCCCTCTACTCCATTCCCCCTGTGCTCCATTCGCCCTGTGCACCATTCCCCCCGTGCTCCATTCCCCCGTGCTCCATTCCCCCAGTGCTCCATTCCCCCTCTGCTTCATTCCCCCTCTGCTCCATTCCCCCTCTGCTCCATTCCCCCTCTGCTCCATTCCCCCTCTGCTCCATTCCCCCTCTGATCCATTCCCCCTCTGATCCATTCCCACTCTGCCCCACTTCCCCTCTGCTCCAATCCACATCTGCTCCAATCCACATCTGCTCCATTCCCCCTCGGCTCCATTCCCCATCGGCTCCATTCCCCCTCGCCTCCATTCCCCTGCCTCTGCTCCATTCCCCCTCTGCACTATTCCCCCTCCTCTGCCCCATTCCCCCTCCTCTGCCCCATTCCCCCTGTGCTCCATTCCCCCTGTGCTCCATTACCCCCGTGCTCCATTCCCCCGTGCTCCATTCCCCCCGTGCTCCATTCCCCCTCTGCTTCATTCCCCCTCTGCTCTATTCCCCCTCTGCTCCATTCCCCCTCTGCTCCTTTCCCCCTCTGATCCATTCCCCCTCTGATCCATTCCCCCTCTGGCCCACTTCCCCTCTGCTCCAATCCACATCTGCTCCATTCCCCCTCGGATCCATTCCACCTCGGCTCCATTCCCCCTCGGATCCATTCCCCCTCGCCTCCATTCCCCCGCCTCTGCTCCATTCCCCCTCTGCTCCATTCCCCCTCCTCTGCCCCATTCCACCTCCTCTGCCACATTCCCCCTCCTCTGCCCCATTCTCCTTCTGCTCCAATCACCCTCTGGTCCATTGCCGCACTGTTCCATTCCCTCTCTGCTCCATTCCCCCTCCTCTGCTCCAATCCCCCCCCTCTGCACCATTCCCCCTCTGCTCTATTCCCCCTCTGCTCCTTTCCCCCTCCTCTTCTCCAGTCTCACTCTGCTCCTTCCTCCCCCTCGGCACCATTACCCCCCCCTTCTCCACTCCCCCCCTGCTCCACACACCCCCTGCTCCACTCCCCCCCCTGCTCCACTCCCCCCTCTGCTCCACTCCCCCCTGCTCCACTCCCCCCCTGCTCCACTCCCCCCCTGCTCCACTCCCCCCCTGCTCCACTCACCCCCTGCTCCACTCCCCCCCTGCTCCACTCCCCCCCTGCTCCACTCCCCCCCCTGCTCCACTCCCCCCCCTGCTCCACTCCCCCCCCTGCTCCACTCCCCCTCTGATCCATTCCCCCTCTGGCCCACTTCCCCTCTGCTCCAATCCACATCTGCTCCACTCCCCCTCTGCTCCATTCCCCCTCTGCTCCATTCTCCCTCTGCTCCTTTCCCTCCCTCTGCACCATTACCCCGCCTCTGCACCATTACCCCTGTGCTCCATTTCCCCTCTGCTCCATTCCCCCTCGGCTCCATACCCCCTCCTCTGCTCCATTCCCCCTCTGCTCCATTTCCCCTCTGCTCCATTTCCCCTCTACTCCATTCCCCATCGGCTCCATTCCCCCTCCTCTGCTCCATTCTCCCTCTGCTCCAATCCCCCTCTGCACTATTCCCCCTCTACTCCAGTCTCCCTCTGCTCCATTCCCCCTCTGCTCCATTCCCCCTCGGCTCCATTTCCCCTCTGCTCCATTCTCCCTCTGCTCCAATCCACCTGTGCTCCACTTCCCCTCTGCTCCAATCCACCTCTGCTCCATTCCCCCTCTGCTCCATTCCCCCTCTGCTCCATTCTCCCTCTGCTCCATTCCCCCTCCGCTGCCCCAGTCCCACTCCTCTGCCCCATTCCCCCTGTGCTCCATTCCCCCTGTGCTCCATTACCCCCGTGCTCCATTCCCCCGTGCTCCATTCCCCGCGTGCTCCATTCCCCCTCTGCTTCATTCCCCCTCTGCTCCATTCCCCCTCTGCTCCATTCCCCCTCTGATCCATTCCCCCTCTGGCCCACTTCCCCTCTGCTCCAATCCACATCTGCTCCATTCCCCCTCGGCTCCATTCCACCTCGGCTCCATTCCCCCTCGGATCCATTCCCCCTCACCTGCATTCCCCCGCCTCTGCTCCATTCCCCCTCTGCTCCATTCCCCCTCCTCTGCCCCATTCCACCTCATCTGCCCCATTCCCCCTCCTCTGCCCCATTCTCCTTCTGCTCCAATCACCCTCTGGTCCATTGCCGCACTGCTCCATTCCCTCTCTGCTCCATTCCCCCTCCTCTGCTCCAATCCCCCCCCTCTGCACCATTCCCCCTCTGCTCTATTCCCCCTCTGCTCCTTTCCCCCTCCTCTTCTCCAGTCTCACTCTGCTCCTTCCTCCCCCTCGGCACCATTAACCCCCCCCCCACCCCTGCTCCAGTCCCCCCCTGCTCCACACACCCCCTGCTCCACTCCCCCCCCTGCTCCACTCCCCCCCTGCTACACTCCCCCCCTGCTCCACTCCCACCTGTTCCACTCCCCCCCTGCTCCACTCCCCCCCTGCTCCACTCACCCCCCGCTCCACTCCCCCTCTGCTCCATTCTCCCCTCTACTCCATTCCCTCTCTGATCCATTCCCCCTCTGATCCATTCCCTCTCTGCTCCATTCTCCCTCTGCTCCAATCCACCTGTGCTCCACTTCCCCTCTGCTCCAATCCACCTCTGCTCCATTCCCCCCCTGCTCCATTTCCGCTCTGCTCCATTCCTCCTCTGCTCCATTCCCCCTCGGCTCGATTCCCCCTCGCCTCCATTCCCCCTCCTCTGCTCCATTCTCCCTCTGCTCCATTCCCCCTCTGCTCCATTCTCCCTCTGCTCCAATCCCCCTCTGCACCATTCCCTCTCAGCTCCATTCCCCCTTCTGCTCCATTCCCCCTCCTCGGCTCCAATCCCCCTCTGCACCATTCCCCCTCTGCTCTATTCCCCCTCTGCTCCAGTCCCCCTCCTCTGCTCCATTCTCCCTCTACTCCTTTCCACCCTCTGCACTATTAACCCCCCCCTCTGCACCATTACCCCGATGCTCCATTCACCCTCTGCTCTATTCCCCCTCTGCTCCATTCTCACTCTGCTCCAATCCCCCTCTGCACCATTCCCCCTCTGCTCTATTCCCCCTCTGCTCCAGTCCCCCTCCTCTGCTCCATTCTCCCTCTACTCCTTTCCCCCCTCTGCACTATTAACCCCCCCCTCTGCACCATTACCCCGATGCTCCATTCACCCTCTGCTCTATTCCCCCTCTGCTCCATTCACCCTCTGCTCCATCCCTCTCAGCTCCATTCTCCCTCTGCTCCATTCCCCCTCTGCTCCATTCTCCCTCTGCTCCAATCCACCTGTGCTCCACTTCCCCTCTGCTCCATTCCCCCTCTGCACCATTCCCCCTCGGCTCCATTCCACCTCCTCTGCTCCATTCTCTCCCTGCTCCATTCCCTCTCTGCTCCATTCCCACTCTGCTCCATTCTCCCTCCTCTGCCCCATTCCACCTCCTCTGCCCCACTCCCCCTCCTCTGCTCCATTCCCCCTCTGCTACATTCTCCCTCTGCTCCATTCTCCCTCTGCTCCAATCCCCCTCTGCTCCATTTCGTCATTGCTCCATTCCCTCTCTGCTCCATTCCCCCTCTGCTCCATTCCCCTTCTGCTCCATTCCCCATCCTCTGCTCCAATCCCCCTCTGCACCATTCCCCCTCTGCTCCATTCCCCCTCTGCTCCATTCTCACTCTGCTCCTTTCCCTCCCTCTGCACCATTACCCCGCCTCTGCACCATTACCCGTGTGCTCCATTTCCCCTCTGCTCCATTCCCCCTCGGCTCCATTCCCCCTCCTCTGCTCCATTCCCCCTCTGCTCCATTTCCCCTCTGCTCCATTTCCCCTCTACTCCAAATCCCATCGGCTCCATTCCCCCTCCTCTGCTCCATTCTCCCTCTGCTCCAATCCCCCTCTGTTCTATTCCCCCTATACTCCAGTCTCCCTCTGCTCCATTCCCCCTCTGCTCCATTCCCCCTCTGCTCCATTCCCCCTCTGCTCCATTCTCCCTCTGCTCCAATCCACCTGTGCTCCACTTCCCCTCTGCGCCAATCCACCTCTGCTCCATTCCCCCTCTGCTCCATTCCCCCTCTGCTCCATTCTCTCTGCTCCATTCCGGCACTGCTCCATTCCCCTTCTGCTCCATTCCCCCTCCTCTGCTCCAATCCCCCTCTGCTCCAATCCCCCTCTGCTCCATTCCCCCTCTGCTCCATTCCCCCTCTGCTCCATTCTCCCTCTGCTCCACTTCTCCTCTGCTCCAATCCACCTCTGCTCCATTCCCCCTCTGCTCCATTCCCCCTCTGCTCCATTCTCCCTCTGCTCCATTCCCCCTCCTCTGCCCAGTCCCAATCCTTTGCCCCATTCCCCCTGTGCTCCATTCCCCCTGTGCTCCATTCCCCCCGTGCTCCATTCCCCCGTGCTCCATTCCCCCCGTGCTCCATTCACCCTCTGCTTCATTCCCCCTCTGCTCCATTCCCCCTGTGCTCCATTCCCCCTGTGCTCCATTCCCCCTCTGCTCCATTCCCCCTCTGCCCCACTTCCCCTCTGCTCCAATCCACATCTGCTCCAATCCATATCTGCTCCATTCCCCCTCGGCTCCATTCCCCCTCCTCTGCCCCATTCCCCCTCCACTGCCCCATTCCCCCTTCTCTGCCCCATTCTACTTCAGCTCCAATCACCCTCTGGTCCATTGCCGCGCTGCTCCATTCCCTCTCTGCTCCATTCCCCCTCCTCTGCTCCAATCCACCCCCTCTGCACCATTCCCCCTCTGCTCTATTCCCCCTCTGCTCCTTTCCCCCTCCTCTGCTCCAGTCTCCCTCTGTTCCTTCCTCCCCCTCGGCACCATTACCCCCCCCTGCTCCACTCCCCCCCTGCACCACTAGCCCACCCTGCTCCACTCCCCCCTCTGCTCCACTCCCCCCTGCTCCACTCCCCCCTGCTCCACTCCCCCCTGCTCCACTCCCCCCTGCTCCACTCCCCCCCTGCTCCACTCCCCCCCTGCTCCACTCCCCCCCCTGCTCCACTCCCCCCCTGCTCCACTCCCCCCTGCTCCACTCCCCCCCTGCTCCACTCCCCCCCGCTCCACTCCCCCCCCTGCTCCACTCCCCCCCCTGCTCCACTCCCCCCCTGCTCCACTCCCCCCCTGCTCCACTCCCCCCTGCTCCACTCCCCCCTGCTCTACTCCCCCTCTGCTCCACTCCCCCTCTGCTCCACTCCCCCTCTGCTCCATTCTCCCTCTGCTCCACTCCCCCCCTGCTCTACTCCCCCTCTGCCCCATTCCCTCTCTGCTCCATTCCCCCTCTGCTCCATTCCCCTTCTGCTCCATTCCCCATCCTCTGCTCCAATCCCCCTCTGCACCATTACCCCGCCTCTGCACCATTACCCGTGTGCTCCATTTCCCCTCTGCTCCATTCCCCCTCGGCTCCATTCCCCCTCCTCTGCTCCATTCTCCCTCTGCTCCAATCCCACTCTGCTCTATTCCCCCTCTACTCATGTCTCCCTCTGCTCCATTCCCCCTCTGCTCCATTCCCCCTCTGCTCCACTTCCCCTCTGCGCCAATCCACCTCTGCTCCATTCCCCCTCTGCTCCATTCCCCCTCTGCTCCATTCTCCCTCTGCTCCATTCCCCCTCCTCTGCCCAGTCCCAATCCTTTGCCCCATTCCCCCTGTGCTCCATTCCCCCTGTGCTCCATTCCCCCCGTGCTCCATTCCCCCGTGCTCCATTCCCCCCGTGCTCCATTCACCCTCTGCTTCATTCCCCCTCTGCTCCATTCCCCCTGTGCTCCATTCCCCCTGTGCTCCATTCCCCCTCTGCTCCATTTCCCCTCTGATCCATTCCCCCTCTGATCCATTCCCCCTCTGATTCATTCCCCCTCTGCCCCACTTCCCCTCTGCTCCAATCCACATCTGCTCCAATCAACATCTGCTCCATTCCCCCTCGGCTCCATTCCCCCTCCTCTGCCCCATTCCCCCTCCACTGCCCCATTCCCCCTCCTCTGCCCCATTCTACTTCAGCTCCAATCACCCTCTGCTCCATTCCCTCTCTGCTCCATTCCCCCTCCTCTGCTCCAATCCAGCCCCTCTGCACCATTCCCCCTCTGCTCCAGTCTCCCTCTGCTCCTTCCTCCCCCTCGGCACCATTACCCCCCCCTGCTCCACTCCCCCCCTGCTCCACACACCCCCTGCTCCACTAGCCCACCCTGCTCCACTCCCCCCTCTGCTCCACTCCCCCCTGCTCCACTCCCCCCTGCTCCACTCCCCCCTGCTCCACTCCCCCCCTGCTCCACTCCCCCCCTGCTCCACTCCCCCCCTGCTCCACTCCCCCCTGCTCCACTCCCCCCCTGCTCCACTCCCCCCCGCTCCACTCCCCCCCCTGCTCCACTCCCCCCCCTGCTCTACTCCCCCCCTGCTCCACTCCCCCCTGCTCCACTCCCCCCCTGCTCTACTCCCCCTCTGCTCCACTCCCCCTCTGCTCCACTCCCCCTCTGCTCCATTCTCCCTCTGCTCCACTTCTCCTCTGCTCCAATCCACCTCTGCTCCATTCCCCCTCTGCTCCATTCCCCCTCTGCTCCATTCTCCCTCTGCTCCATTCCCCCTCCTCTGCCCAGTCCCAATCCTTTGCCCCATTCCCCCTGTGCTCCATTCCCCCTGTGCTCCATTCCCCCCGTGCTCCATTCCCCCGTGCTCCATTCCCCCCGTGCTCCATTCACCCTCTGCTTCATTCCCCCTCTGCTCCATTCCCCCTGTGCTCCATTCCCCCTGTGCTCCATTCCCCCTCTGCTCCATTCCCCCTCTGCCCCACTTCCCCTCTGCTCCAATCCACATCTGCTCCAATCCACATCTGCTCCATTCCCCCTCGGTTCCATTCCCCCTCCTCTGCCCCATTCCCCCTCCACTGCCCCATTCCCCCTCCTCTGCCCCATTCTACTTCAGCTCCAATCACCCTCTGGTCCATTGCCGCGCTGCTCCATTCCCTCTCTGCTCCATTCCCCCTCCTCTGCTCCAATCCACCCCCTCTGCACCATTCCCCCTCTGCTCTATTCCCCCTCTGCTCCTTTCCCCCTCCTCTGCTCCAGTCTCCCTCTGTTCCTTCCTCCCCCTCGGCACCATTACCCACCCCTGCTCCACTCCCCCCCTGCTCCACACACCCCCTGCACCACTAGCCCACCCTGCTCCACTCCCCCCTCTGCTCCACTCCCCCCTGCTCCACTCCCCCCTGCTCCACTCCCCCCCTGCTCCACTCCCCCCTGCTCCACTCCCCCCCTGCTCCACTCTCCCCCTGCTCCACTCCCCCCCCTGCTCCACTCCCCCCACTGCTCCACTCCCCCCTGCTCCACTCCCCCCCTGCTCCACTCCCCCCCGCTCCACTCCCCCCCCTGTTCCACTCCCCCCCCTGCTCCACTCCCCCCCTGCTCCACTCCCCCCCTGCTCCACTCCCCCCTGCTAAACTCCCCCCCTGCTCTACTCCCCCTCTGCTCCACTCCCCCTCTGCTCCACTCCCCCTCTGCTCCATTCTCCCTCTGCTCCACTCCCCCCCTGCTCTACTCCCCCTCTGCCCCATTCCCTCTCTGCTCCATTCCCCCTCTGCTCCATTCCCCTTCTGCTCCATTCCCCATCCTCTGCTCCAATCCCCCTCTGCACCATTACCCCGCCTCTGCACCATTACCCGTGTGCTCCATTTCCCCTCTGCTCCATTCCCCCTCGGCTCCATTCCCCCTCCTCTGCTCCATTCTCCCTCTGCTCCAATCCCCCTCTGCTCTATTCCCCCTATACTCCAGTCTCCCTCTGCTCCATTCCCCCTCTGCTCCATTCCCCCTCTGCTCCATTCCCCCTCTGCTCCACTTCCCCTCTGCGCCAATCCACCTCTGCTCCATTCCCCCTCTGCTCCATTCCCCCTCTGCTCCATTCACCCTCTGCTCCATTCCCCCTCCTCTGCCCAGTCCCAATCCTTTGCCCCATTCCCCCTGTGCTCCATTCCCCCTGTGCTCCATTCCCCCCGTGCTCCATTCCCCCGTGCTCCATTCCCCCCGTGCTCCATTCACCCTCTGCTTCATTCCCCCTCTGCTCCATTCCCCCTGTGCTCCATTCCCCCTGTGCTCCATTCCCCCTCTGCTCCATTTCCCCTCTGATCCATTCCCCCTCTGATCCATTCCCCCTCTGATTCATTCCCCCTCTGCCCCACTTCCCCTCTGCTCCAATCCACATCTGCTCCAATCAACATCTGCTCCATTCCCCCTCGGCTCCATTCCCCCTCCTCTGCCCCATTCCCCCTCCACTGCCCCATTCCCCCTCCTCTGCCCCATTCTACTTCAGCTCCAATCACCCTCTGCTCCATTCCCTCTCTGCTCCATTCCCCCTCCTCTGCTCCAATCCAGCCCCTCTGCACCATTCCCCCTCTGCTCCAGTCTCCCTCTGCTCCTTCCTCCCCCTCGGCACCATTACCCCCCCCTGCTCCACTCCCCCCCTGCTCCACACACCCCCTGCTCCACTAGCCCACCCTGCTCCACTCCCCCCTCTGCTCCACTCCCCCCTGCTCCACTCCCCCCTGCTCCACTCCCCCCCTGCTCCACTCCCCCCCTGCTCCACTCCCCCCCTGCTCCACTCCCCCCCTGCTCCACTCCCCCCCTGCTCCACTCCCCCCTGCTCCACTCCCCCCCTGCTCCACTCCCCCCCGCTCCACTCCCCCCCCGGCTCCACTCCCCCCCCTGCTCTACTCCCCCCCTGCTCCACTCCCCCCTGCTCCACTCCCCCCCTGCTCTACTCCCCCTCTGCTCCACTCCCCCTCTGCTCCACTCCCCCTCTGCTCCATTCTCCCTCTGCTCCATTCCCCCTCTGCTCCACTCCCCCCCTGCTCTACTCCCCCTCTGCTCCATTCTCCCTCTGCTCCATTCCCCCTCTGCTCCACTCCCCCCCTGCTCCACTCCCCCTCTGCTCCACTCCCCCCCTGCTCTACTCCCCCTCTGCTCCATTCCCCCTCTGCTCCACTCCCCCTCTGCTCCATTCTCCCTCTGCTCCATTCCCCCTCTGCTCCATTCTCCCTCTGCTCCTTTCCCTCCCTCTGCACCATTACCCCGCCTCTGCATCATTACCCGTGTGCTCCATTTCCCCTCTGCTCCATTCCCCCTCGGCTCCATTCCCCCTCCTCTGCTCCATTCCCCCTCTGCTCCATTTCCCCTCTGCTCCATTTCCCCTCTGCTCCATTTCCCCTCTACTCCATTCCACATCGGCTCCATTCCCCCTCTGCTCCATTCTCCCTCTGCTCCAATCCACCTGTGCTCCACTTCCCCTCTGCTCCAATCCACCTCTGCTCCATTCCCCCTTTGCTCCATTCCCCCTCTGCTCCATTCTCCCTCTGCTCCATTCCCCCTCCTCTGCCCCAGTCCCACTCCTCTGCCCCATTCCCCCTGTGCTCCATTCCCCTGTGCTCCATTCCCCCCGTGCTCCATTCCCCCGTGCTCCATTCCCCCCGTGCTCCATTCCCCCTCTGCTTCATTCCCCCTCTGATCCATTCCCCCTCTGCTCCATTCCCCCTCTGCTCCATTCCCCCTCTGATCCATTCCCCCTCTGGCCCACTTCCCCTCTGCTCCAAACCACATCTGCTCCATTCCCCCTCGGTTCCATTCCACCTCGGCTCCATTCCCCCTCGGATCCATTCCCCCTCGCCTCCATTCCCCCGCCTCTGCTCCATTCCCCCTCTGCTCCATTCCCCCTCCTCTGCCCCATTCCCCCTCCTCTGCCCCATTCCCCCTCCTCTGCCCCATTCCCCCTCCTCTGCCCCATTCTCCTTCTGCTCCAATCACCCTCTGGTCCATTGCCGCACTGCTCCATTCCCTCTCTGCTCCATTCCCCCTCCTCTGCTCCAATCCCCCCCTCTGCACCATTCCCCCTCTGCTCTATTCCCCCTCTGCTCCTTTCCCCCTCCTCTTCTCCAGTCTCACTCTGCTCCTTCCTCCCCCTCGGCACCATTACCCCCCCCCCCCCCCACTGCTCCACTCCCCCCCTGCTCCACACCCCCCCTGCTCTACTCCCCCCCCCTGCTCCACTCCCCTCCCTGCTCCACTTCCCCCTGCTCCACTCCCCCCTTCTACACTCCCCCCCTGCACCACTCCCCCCTGCTCCACTCCCCCCCTGCTCCACTCCCCCCCTGCTCCACTCCCCCCCCTGCTCCACTCCCCCCCCCGCTCCATTCCCCCTCTGCTCCATTCTCCCCTCTGATCCATTCCCCCTCTGATCCATTCCCCCTCTGCTCCATTCTCCCTCTGCTCCAATCCAGCTGTGCTCCACTTCCCCTCTGCTCCAATCCACCTCTGCTCCATTCCCCCTCTGCTCCATTTCCCCTCTGCTCCATTCCTCCTCTGCTCCATTCCCCCTCGGCTCCATTCCCCCTCGCCTCCATTCCCCCTCCTCTGCTCCATTCTCCCTCTGCTCCATTCACCCTCTGCTCCATTCTCCCTCTGCTCCATTCTCCCTCTGCTCCAATCCCCCTCTTCTGCTCCATTCCCCCTCCTCTGCTCCAATCCCTCTCTGCAAGATTTCCCCTCTGCTATATTCCCCCTCTGCTCCAGCCCCCCTCCTCTGCTCCATTCTCCCTCTACTCCTTTCCCCCCTTTGCACTATTAACCCCCCCTCTGCATCATTACCCCGATGCTCCATTCCCCCTCTGCTCCATTCCCCCTCCTCTGCTCCAGTCTCCCTCTGCTCCTTCCCCCCCCCCCCTCAGCACCATTACCCCCCCTCTGCACCATTCCACCTCTGCTCCACTCCCCCTCTACTCCATTCCTACTCTGCTCCATTCCCCCTCTGCTCCATTCCCCCTCTGCCCCATTCCCACTCTGCCCCATTCCCCCTCCTCTGCCCCATTCCCCCTCCTCTGCTCCATTCCCCCTCTGCTCCATTCTCCCTCTGCTCCATTCCCCTTCTGCTCCATTCCCCCTCCTCTGCTCCATTCCCCCTCTGCTCCATTTCCCCTCTGCTCCATTTCCCCTCTACTCCATTCCCCATCGGCTCCATTCCCCCTCCTCGGCTCCATTCTCCCTCTGCTCCAATCCCACTCTGCTCTATTCCCCCTCTACTCCAGTCTCCCTCTGCTCCATTCCCCCTCTGCTCCATTCCCCCTCTGCTCCATTCCCCCTCTGCTCCATTCTCCCTCTGCTCCAATCCACCTGTGCTCCACTTCCCCTCTGCTCCAATCCACCTCTGCTCCATTCCCCCTCTGCTCCATTCCCCCTCTGCTCCATTCTCCCTCTGCTCCATTCCCCCTCCTCTACCCCAGTCCCACTCCTCTGCCCCATTCCCCCTGTGCTCCATTCCCCCTGTGCTCCATTCCCCCCGTGCTCCATTCCCCCGTGTTCCATTCCCCCCGTGCTCCATTCCCCCTCTGCTCCATTCCCCCTCTGCTCCATTCCCCCTCTGCTCCATTCCCATTCTGCTCCATTCCCCCTCTGATCCATTCCCCCTCTGATCCATTCCGCCTCTGGCCCACTTCCCCTCTGCTCCAATCCACATCTGCTCCATTCCCCCTCGGCTCCATTCCACCTCGGCTCCATTCCCCCTCGGATCCATTCCCCCTCGCCTCCATTCCCCCGCCTCTGCTCTATTCCCCCTCTGCTCCATTCCCCCTCCTCTGCCCCATTCCCCCTCCTCTGCCCCATTCCCCCTCCTCTGCCCCATTCTCCTTCTGCTCCAATCACCCTCTGGTCCATTGCCGCACTGCTCCATTCCCTCTCTGCTCCATTCCCCCTCCTCTGCTCCGATCCCCCCCCCTCTGCACCATTCCCCCTCTGCTCTATTCCCCCTCTGCTCCTTTCCCTCTCCTCCTCTCCAGTCTCACTCTGCTCCTTCCTCCCCCTCGGCACCATTACCCCCGCACCCCCCCGGCTCCACTCCCCCCCCTGCTCCATTCCCCTCCCTGCTCCACTTCCCCCCTGCTCCACTCCCCCCCTGCTACACTCCCCCCCTGCTCCACTCCCCCCTGCTCCACTCCCCCCCTGCTCCACTCCCCCTCTGCTCCATTCTCCCCTCTACTCCATTCCCCCTCTGATCCATTCCCCATCTGACCCATTCCCCCTCTGATCCATTCCCCCTCTGCTCCATTCTCCCTCTGCTCCAATCCACCTGTGCTCCACTTCCCCTCTGCTCCAATCCACCTCTGCTCCATTCCCCCTCTGCTCCATTCCCCCTCTGCCCCATTCCCCCTCTGCCCCATTCCCACTCCTCTGCTCCATTTTCACTCCTCTGCTCCATTCTCCCTCTGCCCCATTCCCCATCCTCTGCCCCATTCCCCCTCCTCTGCTCCATTCGCCCTATGCTCCATAACCCCCCCCCCCCTGCTCCATTCCCTCTCTGCTCCATTCCCCCTCTGCTCCATTCCCCCTCTGCTCCATCCCCCTCTGCTCCATTCCCCCTCTGATCCATTCCCCCTCTGCTCCATTCCCCCTCTGCTCCAATCCACCTGTGCTCCACTTCCCCTCTGCTCCATTCCCCCTCTGCACCATACCCCCTCGGCTCCATTCCCCCTCCTCTGCTCCATTCTCTCTCTGCTCCATTCCCCCTCTGCTCCATTCCCCCTCTGCCCCATTCCCCCTCTGCCCCATTCCCACTCTGCCCCATTCCCCCTCCTCTGCCCCATTCCCCCTCCTCTGCTCCATTCCCCCTCTGCTCCATTCTCCCTCTGCTCCATTCTCCCTCTGCTCCAATCCCCCTCTGCTCCATTCCCCCTCCTCTGCTCCATTCCCCCTCTGCTCCATTTCCCCTCTGCTCCATTCCCCCTCCTCTGCTCCATTCCCCCTCTGCTCCATTCTCCCTCTGCTCCAATCCCCCTCTGCCCCATTCCCCCTCTGCCCCATTCCCACTCTGCCCCATTCCCCCTCCTCTGCCCCATTCCCCCTCCTCTGCTCCTTTCCGGCACTGCTCCAATCCCTCTCTGCTCCATTCCCCCTCTGCTCCATTCCCCTTCTGCTCCATTCCCCCTCCTCTGCTCCATTCCCCCTCTGCTCCATTTCCCCTCTGCTCCATTTCCCCTCTACTCCATTCCCCATCGGCTCCATTCCCCCTCCTCGTCTCCATTCTCCCTCTGCTCCAATCCCACTCTGCTCTATTCCCCCTCTACTCCAGTCTCCCTCTGCTCCATTCCCCCTCTGCTCCATTCCCCCTCTGCTCCAATCCCACTCTGCTCTATTCCCCCTCTGCTCCATTCCCCCTCTGCTCCATTCTCCCTCTGCTCCAATCCACCTGTGCTCCACTTCCCCTCTGCTCCAATCCACCTCTGCTCCATTCCCCCTCTGCTCCATTCCCCCTCTGCTCCATTCTCCCTCTGCTCCATTCCCCCTCCTCTGCCCCAGTCCCACTCCTCTGCCCCATTCCCCCTGTGCTCCATTCCCCCTGTGCTCCATTCCCCCCGTGCTCCATTCCCCCGTGTTCCATTCCCCCCGTGCTCCATTCCCCCTCTGCTCCATTCCCCCTCTGTTCCTTTCCCCCTCCTCTGCCCCATTCCCCCTCCTCTGCCCCATTCCCCCTCCTCTGCCCCATTCTCCTTCTGCTCCAATCACCCTCTGGTCCATTGCCGCACTGCTCCATTCCCTCTCTGCTCCATTCCCCCTCCTCTGCTCCAATCCCCCCCCCTCTGCACCATTCCCCCTCTGCTCTATTCCCCCTCTGCTCCTTTCCCCCTCCTCCTCTCCAGTCTCACTCTGCTCCTTCCTCCCCCTCGGCACCATTACCCCCCCACCCCCCCTGCTCCACTCCCCCCCCTGCTCCACTCCCCTCCCTGCTCCACTTCCCCCCTGCTCCACTCCCCCCCTGCTACACTCCCCCCCTGCTCCACTCCCCCCTGCTCCACTCCCCCCCTGCTCCACTCCCCCCCCCTGCTCCACTCCCCCCCCTGCTCCACTCCCCTCCCTGCTCCACTTCCCCCCTGCTCCACTCCCCCCCTGCTACACTCCCCCCCTGCTCCACTCCCCCCTGTTCCACTCCCCCCCTGCTCCACTCCCCCCCCCTGCTCCATTCCCCCCCCGCTCCACTCCCCCTCTACTCCATTCCCCCTCTGATCCATTCCCCATCTGACCCATTCCCCCTCTGATCCATTCCACCTCTGCTCCATTCTCCCTCTGCTCCAATCCACCTGTGCTCCACTTCCCCTCTGCTCCAATCCAACTCTGCTCCATTCCCCCTCTGCTCCATTTCCCCTCTGCTCCATTCCTCCTCTGCTCCATTCCCCCTCGCCTCCATTCCCCCTCGCCTCCATTCCCCCTCCTCTGCTCCATTCTCCCTCTGCTCCATTCCCCCTCTGCTCCATTCCCCATCTGACCCATTCCCCCTCTGATCCATTCCCCCTCTGCTCCATTCTCCCTCTGCTCCAATCCACCTGTGCTCCACTTCCCCTCTGCTCCAATCCAACTCTGCTCCATTCCCCCTCTGCTCCATTTCCCCTCTGCTCCATTCCTCCTCTGCTCCATTCCCCCTCGCCTCCATTCCCCCTCGCCTCCATTCCCCCTCCTCTGCTCCATTCTCCCTCTGCTCCATTCTCCCTCTGCTCCAATCCCCCTCTGCACCATTCCCTCTCAGCTCCATTCCCCCTTCTGCTCCATTCCCCCTCCTCTGCTCCAATCCCCCTCTGCACCATTCCCCCTCTGCTCTATTCCCCCTCTGCTCCAGTCCCCCTCCTCTGCTCCATTCTCCCTCTACTCCTTTCCCCCCTCTGCACTATTAACCCCCCCCCCTCTGCACCATTACCCCGATGCTCCATTCCCCCTCTGCTCCATTCCTCCTCCTCTGCTCCAGTCTGCCTCTGCTCCTTCCCCCCCCTCAGCACCATTACCCCCCCTCTGCACCATTCCACCTCTGCTCCACTCCCCCTCTACTCCATTCCTACTCGGCTCCATTCCCCCTCTGCTCCATTTCCCCTCTGCTCCTTTCCCCCCTGCTCCACCCCCCCTGCTCCATTTCCCCTCTTCTCCATTCCCACCCTCTGCTCCATGCCCCCTCCTCTGCTCCATTCCCCCTCCTCTGCTCCATTCCCACTCCTCTGCTCCATTTCCACTCCTCTGCTCCATTCTCCCTCTGCCCCATTCCCCATCCTCTGCCCCATTCCCCCTCCTCTGCTCCATTCGCCCTATGCTCCATAACCCCCCCTCTGCTCCATTACCCCTCTGCTCCATTCCCCCTCTGCTCCATCCCCCTCTGCTCCATTCCCCCTCTGATCCATTCCCCCTCTGCTCCATTCGCCCTCTGATCCATTCCCCCTCTGATCCATTTCCCCTCTGCTCCATTCTCCCTCTGCTCCAATCCACCTGTGCTCCACTTCCCCTCTGCTCCATTCCCCCTCTGCACCATACCCCCTCGGCTCCATTCCCCCTCCTCTGCTCCATTCTCTCTCTGCTCCATTCCCCCTCTGCTCCATTCCCCCTCTGCTCCATTCCCCCTCTGCCCCATTCCCCCTCCCCTGCCCCATTCCCCCTCCTCTGCACCATTCCCCTCTGCTCAATTCTCCCTCTGCTCCATTCCCCCTCTGCCCCATTCCCCCTCTGCCCCATTCCCACTCTGCCCCATTCCCCCTCCTCTGCTCCATGCCCCCTCCTCTGCTCCATTCACCCTCCTCTGCTCCATTCCCACTCCTCTGCTCCATTTTCACTCCTCTGCTCCATTCTCCCTCTGCCCCATTCCCCATCCTCTGCCCCATTCCCCCTCCTCTGCTCCATTCGCCCTATGCTCCATAACCCCCCGCCCCCTGCTCCATTCCCTCTCTGCTCCATTCCCCCTCTGCTCCATTCCCCCTCTGCTCCATCCCCCTCTGCTCCATTCCCCCTCTGATCCATTCCCCCTCTGATCCATTCCCCCTCTGCTCCATTCCACCTCTGCTCCAATCCACCTGTGCTCCACTTCCCCTCTGCTCCATTCTCCCTCTGCACCATACCCCCTCGGCCCCATTCCCCCTCCTCTGCTCCATTCTCTCTCTGCTCCATTCCCCCTCTGCTCCATTCCCCCTCTGCCCCATTCCCCCTCTGCCCCATTCCCACTCTGCCCCATTCCCCCTCCTCTGCCCCATTCCCCCTCCTCTGCTCCATTCCCCCTCTGCTCCATTCTCCCTCTGCTCCATTCTCCCTCTGCTCCAATCCCTCTCTGCTCCATTCCCCCTCTGCTCCATTCCCCTTCTGCTCCATTCCCCCTCCTCTGCTCCATTCCCCCTCTGCTCCATTTCCCCTCTGCTCCATTTCCCCTCTACTCCATTCCCCATCGGCTCCATTCCCCCTCCTCGTCTCCATTCTCCCTCTGCTCCAATCCCACTCTGCTCTATTCCCCCTCTACTCCAGTCTCCCTCTGCTCCATTCCCCCTCTGCTCCATTCCCCCTCTGCTCCATTCTCCCTCTGCTCCAATCCACCTGTTCTCCACTTCCCCTCTGCTCCATTCCCCCTCTGCTCCATTCCCCCTCTGCTCCATTCCCCCTCCTCTGCCCCAGTCCCACTCCTCTGCCCCATTCCCCCTGTGCTCCATTCCCCCTGTGCTCCATTCCCCCCGTGCTCCATTCCCCCGTGTTCCATTCCCCCCGTGCTCCATTCCCCCTCTGCTCCATTCCCCCTCTGCTCCATTCCCCCTCTGATCCATTCCCCCTCTGATCCATTCCCCCTCTGGCCCACTTCCCCTCTGCTCCAATCCACATCTGCTCCATTCCCTCTCTGCTCCATTCCCCCTCTGCTCCATTCCCCCTCTGCTCCATCCCCCTCTGCTCCATTCCCCCTCTGATCCATTCCCCCTCTGATCCATTCATCCTCTGCTCCATTCTCCCTCTGCTCCAATGCACCTGTGCTCCACTCCCCCCTCTCCACCCCCCCCCTGCTCCACTCCCCCCCTGCTCCACTTCCCCCCCTGCTCCACTCCCCCCTCTGCACCACTCCCCCTCTGCTCCACTCCCCCTCTACTCCACTCCCCCTCTACTCCATTCCTACTCTGCTCCATTCCCCCCCTGCTCCATTCTCCCTCTGCCCCATTCCCCATCCTATGCCCCATTCCCCCCCCTCTGCTCCAATCCACCTGTGCTCCATTCCCCCTCGGCTCCATTCCCCCTCCTCTGCTCCATTCTCTCTGCTCCATTCCCCCTATGCTCCATTCCCCCTCTGCCCCATTCCCCCTCTGCCCCATTCCCCCTCCTCTGCCCAATTCCCCCTCCTCTGCTCCATTCCCCCTCTGCTCCATTCTCCCTCTGCTCCATTCCCCCTCTGCTCCATTCCCCCTCTGCTCCATTCCCCCTCTGCTCCATTCCCCCTCTGATCCATTCCCCCTCTGATCCATCCCCCCTCTGATCCATTCCCCCTCTGCCCCACTTCCCCTCTGCTCCAATCCACATCTGCTCCAATCCACATCTGCTCCATTCCCCCTCGGCTCCATTCCCCCTCGGCTCCATTCCCCCTCGGCTCCATTACCCCTCGCCTCCATTCCCCCGCCTCTGCTCCATTCCCCCTCTGCTCCATTCCCCCTCCTCTGCCCCATTCCCCCTCCTCTGCCCCATTCCCCCTCCTCTGCCCCATTCACCTTCTGCTCCAATCACCCTCTGGTCCATTGCCGCGCTGCTCCATTCCCTCTCTGCTCCATTCCCCCTCCTCTGCTCCAATCCCCCCCCCTCTGCACCATTCCCCCTCTGCTCTATTCCCCCTCTGCTCCTTTCCCCCTCCTCTGCTCCAGTCTCCCTCTGCTCCTTCGTCCCCCTCGTCACCATTACCCCCCCCGCTCCACTCCCCCCCTGCTCCACACACCCCCTGCTCCACTCCCCCTGCCCGCTTCACTCCCCCCCTGCTCCACTCCCCCCCTGCTCCACTCCCCCCTGCTCCACTCCCCCCCTGCTCCACTCCCCCCCTGCTCCACTCCCCCCCCTGCTCCACTCCCCCCCCTGCTCCACTCCCCCCCCCTGCTCCACTCCCCCCTGCTCCACTCCCCCCTGCTCCACTCCACCCCCTGCTCCACTCCCCCGCTGCTCCACTCCCCCTCTGCTCCATTCTCCCCTCTGATCCATTCATCCTCTGCTCCACTCCCCTCTGCTCCACTCCCCCCCTGCTCCAATTCCCCCCCTGCTCCACTCCCCCACTCTGCAGAATTCCCCCTCTGCTCCACTCCCCCTCTACTCCATTCCTACTCTGCTCCATTCCCCCTCTGCTCCATTTCCCCTCTGCTCCTTTCCCCCTCTGCTCCACCCACCCCCCTGCTCCATTTCCCCTCTTCTCCATTCCCACCCTCTGCTCCATTCCCCCTCCTCTGTTCCATTCCCAGTCATCTGCTCCATTTCCACTCCTCTGCTACATTCTCCCTCTGCCCCATTCCCCATCCTATGCCCCATTCCCCCTCCTCTGCTCCATTCCCCCTCCTCTGCTCCATTCCCCCTCTGCTCCATTCCTCCTCTGCTCCATTCCCCCTCTGCCCCACTCCCCCTCTGCCCCATCCCTCTCTGCTCCATTCCCCCTCTGATCCATTCCCCCTCTGATCCATTCCCCCTCGGCTCCATTCTCCCTCTGCTCCAATCCACCTGTGCTCCATTCCCCCTCTGCACCATACCCCCTCGGCTCCATTCCCCCTCCTCTGCTCCATTCTCTCTGCCCCATTCCCCCTCTGCTCCATTCCCCCTCTGCCCCATTCCCCCTCTGCCCCATTCCCCCTCCTCTGCCCAATTCCCCCTCCTCTGCTCCATTCTCCCTCTGCTCCATTCCCCCTCTGCTCCATTCTCCCTCTGCCCCATTCCCCCTCTGCCCCATTCCCCCTCCTCTGCCCAATTCCCCCTCCTCTGCTCCATTCTCCCTCTGCTCCATTCCCTCTCTGCACCATTCCCCCTCTGCTCCATTCCCCTTCTGCTCCATTCCCCCTCCTCTGCTCCAATCCCCCTCTGCTCCATTCCCCCTCTGCTCCATTCCCCCTCTGCTCCATTCCCTCTCTGCACCATTCCCCCTCTGCTCCATTCCCCTTCTGCTCCATTCCCCCTCCTCTGCTCCAATCCCCCTCTGCTCCAATCCCCCTCTGCTCCATTCCCCCTCTGCTCCATTCCCCCTCTGCTCCACTCCCCCTCTGATCCACTCCCCTTCTGCTCCATTCTCCCCCTGCTCCATTCCCCTCTGCTCCATTCCCTATCTGATCCATTCCCCCTCTACTCCATTCCCCCTCTGCTCCAATCCACCTGTTCGCCACTTCCCCTGTGTTCCAATCCACCTCTGCTCCATTCCCCCTCTGCTCAAATCCCCCACTGCTCCATTTCCCCTCTGCTCCATTTCCCCTCACCTCCATTCCCCCTCTGCTCCATTCCCTCTCTGCTCCATTCCCCCTCGGCTCCATTCCCCCTCCTCTGCTCCATTATCCCTCTGCTACATTCCCCCTCTGCTCCATTCTCCCTCCTCAGCCCCATTCCCCCTCCTCTGCCCCATTCCCCCTCCTCTGCCCCATTCCCCCTCCTCTGCTCCATTCCCCCTCCTCTGCTCCATTCCCCCTCTGCTCCATTCTCCCTCTGCTCCATTCCCCCTCTGCTCCATTCTCCCTCCTCTGCCCCATTCCCCCTCCTCTGCCCCATTCCCCCTCCTCTGCTCCATTCCCCCTCTGCTCCATTCCCCCTCTGCTCCATTCCCCCTCTGCTCCATTCCCCCTCTGTTCCAGTCTCACTCTGCTCCTTTACCCTCCTCTGCCCCATTCCCCCACCTCTGCTCCATTCCCCCTCTGCTCCATTCCCCCTCTGCCCCACTCCCCCTCTACTCCACTCCCCCTCTGCTCCACTCCCCCTCTGCTCCACTCTCCCTCTGCTCCATTCTCCCCTCTGCTCCCTTCCCCCTCTGCACCATTCCCTCTTTGATCCATTCCCCCTTCTGCTCCATTCTCCCTCCTCTGCTCCAATCCCCCTCTGCAGCATTCCCTCTCTGCACTATTCCCCCTCTGCTCCAGACCCCCTCCTCTGCTCCAGTCTCCCTCTACTCCTTTAACGCCCTCTGCACCATTACCCAATGCTCCATTCCCCCTCTGCTCCATTCCCCCTCCTCTCCTCCAGCCTTCCTCTGCTCCTTCCCCCCCCCCCCACCTCGGCACCATTACCCACCCCTCTGCACCATTCCCCCTCTGCTCCACTTCCCCTCTACTCCATTCCTACTCTGCTCCATTCCCCCTCTGCTCCATTTCCCCTCTGCTCCTTTCCCCCTCTGCTCCAACCCCACGCCCCCTGCTCCATTCGCCCTCTGCTCCATTCCCCCTCTGCTCCATTTCCCCCTCTGCTCCACCCCGCCCCCGCTCCATTTCCCCTCTTCTCCATTCCCAACCTCTGCTCCATTCCCCCTCATCTGCTCCAATCCCCCCCCCCCCTCTGCACCATTCCCCCTCTGCTCTATTCCCCCACTGCTCCTTTCCCCCTCCTCTGCTCCAGTCTCCCTCTGCTCCTTCCTCCCCCTCGGCACCATTACCCCCCCCTGCTCCACTCCCCCCCTGCTCCACACACCCCCTGCTCCACTCCCCCTCCTGCTCCACTCCCCCCCTGCTCAACTCCCCCCCTGCTCCACTCCCCCCCTGCTCCACTCCCCCCTGCTCCACTCCCCCCCTGCTCCACTCCCCCCCTGCTCCACTCCCCCCCCTGCTCCACTCCCCCCCCTGCTCCACTCCCCCCCTGCTCCACTCCCCCCTGCTCCACTCCACCCCCTGCTCCACTCCCCCGCTGCTCCACTCCCCCCTCTACTCCATTCCCCCTCTGATCCATTCCCCCTCTGATCCATTCATCCCCTGCTCCATTCTCCCTCTGCTCCAATGCACCTGTGCTCCACTCCCCCCTGCTCCACTCCCCCCCTGCTCCACTCCCCCCCTCTGCACCATTCCCCCTCTGCTCCACTCCCCCTCTACTCCATTCCTACTCTGCTCCATTCCCCCTCTGCTCCATTTCCCCTCTGCTCCTTTCCCCCTCTGCTCCACCCACCCCCTGCTCCATTTCCCCTCTTCTCCATTCCCCCTCCTCTGCTCCATTCCCCCTCCTCTGCTCCATTCCCCCTCCTCTGTTCCATTCCCAGTCATCTGCTCCATTTCCACTCCTCTGCTCCATTCTCCCTCTGCCCCATTCCCCATCCTATGCCCCATTCCCCCTCCTCTGCTCCATTCGCCCTATGCTCCATAACCCCCCCTCTGCTCCATTCCCCCTCTGCTCCATTCCCCCTCTGCTCCATTCCCCCTCTGCCCCACTCCCCCTCTGCCCCATCCCTCTCTGCACCATACCCCCTCGGCTCCATTCCCCATCCTCTGCTCCATTCTATCTGCTCCATTCCCCCTCTGCCCAATTCCCCCTCCTCTGCTCCAATCCCCCTCTGCTCCATTCCGGCACTGCTCCATTCCCTCTCTGCCCCATTCCCCCTCTGCTCCATTCCCCGTCTGCTCCATTCCCCCTCCTCTGCTCCAATCCCCCTCTGCTCCAATCCCCCTCTGCTCCATTCCCCCTCTGCTCCATTCCCCTTCTGCTCCATTCCCCCTCCTCTGCTCCAATCCCACTCCTCTGCTCCAATCCCCCTCTGCTCCATTCCCCCTCTGCTCCATTCCCCTTCTGCTCCATTCCCCCTCCTCTGCTCCAATGGCCCTCTGCTCCAATCCCCCTCTGCTCCATTCCCCCTCTGCTCTATTCCCCCTCTGCTCCATTCCCACTCTGCTCCATTCCCTCTCTGCTCCATTCCCCCTCTGCTCCATTCCCCTTCTGCTCCATTCCCCCTCCTCTGCTCCAATCCCCCTCTGCTCCATTCTCCCCCTGCCCCATTCCCTATCTGATCCATTCCCCCTCTGCTCCATTCCCCCTCTGCTCAAATCCCCCACTGCTCCATTTCCCCTCACCTCCATTCCCCCTCTGCTCCATTCCCCCTCTGCTCCATTCCCTCCCTGCTCCATTCCCCCTCGGCTCCATTCCCCCTCCTCTGCTCCATTCTCCCTCTGCTCCATTCCCCCTCTGCTCCATTCTCCCTCCTCAGCCCCATTCCCCCTCCTCTGCCCCATTCCCCCTCCTCTGCCCCATTCCCCCTCCTCTGCTCCATTCCCCCTCCTCTGCTCCATTCCCCCTCTGCTCCATTCCCCCTCTGCTCCATTCTCCCTCCTCTGCCCCATTCCCCCTCCTCTGCTCCATTCCCCCTCTGCTCCATTCCCCCTCTGCTCCATTCCCCCTCTGTTCCAGTCTCCCTCTGCTCCTTTACCCTCCTCTGCCCCATTCCCCCACCTCTGCTCCATTCCCCCTCTGCTCCATTCCCCCTCTGCCCCACTCCCCCTCTACTCCACTCCCCCTCTGCTCCACTCCCCCTCTGCTCCATTCCCGCTCTGCTCCCTTCCCCCTCTGCACCATTCCCTCTTTGATCCATTCCCCCTTCTGCTCCATTCTCCCTCCTCTGCTCCAATCCCCCTCTGCAGCATTCCCTCTCTGCACTATTCCCCCTCTGCTCCAGTCCCCCTCCTCTGCTTCAGTCTCCCTCTACTCCTTTAACCCCCTCTGCACCATTACCCAATGCTCCAGTCCCCCTCTGCTCCATTCCCCCTCCTCTCCTCCAGCCTTCCTCTGCTCCTTCCCCCTCCCCTCGGCACCATTACCCACCCCTCTGCACCATTCCCCCTCTGCTCCACTTCCCCTCTACTCCATTCCTACTCTGCTCCTTTCCCCCTCTGCTCCAACCCCCCGCCCCCTGCTCCATTCGCCCTCTGCTCCATTCCCCCCCTGCTCCATTTCCCCCTCTGCTCCACCCCGCCCCCGCTCCATTTCCCCTCTTCTCCATTCCCAACCTCTGCTCCATTCCCCCTCATCTGCTCCATTCCCCCTCCTATGCTCCATTCCCCCTCTGCTCCGTTCTCCCTCTGCCCCATTCCCCCTCCTCTGCCCCATTCCCCCTCCTCTGCTCCATTCCCCCTATGCTCCATAACCCCCCCTCTGCTCCATTCTCCCTCTGCTCCGTTCCCCCTCTGCTCCATTCCCCCTCTGCTCCATTCCCCCTCTGCTCCATTCCCCCTCCTCTGCTCCTTTCCCCCTCCTCTGCTCCTTTCCCCCTCCTCTGCTCCTTTCCCCCTCCTCTGCACCTTTCCCCCTCTGTTCCATTCCCCTCCCTCTGCTCCATTCCGCCTCCTCTGCTCCATTCCCCGTCTGCTCTATTCCCCCTCTGCTCCATTCTCCCTCTGCTCCATTCCCCCTCTGCTCCATTTCCCCTCTGCTCCATTTCCCCTCTACTCCATTCCCCATCGGCTCCATTCCCCCTCCTCTACTCCATTCTCCCTCTGCTCCAATCCACCTGTGCTCCAATCCACCTGTACTCCATTCTCCCTCTGCTCCATTCCCCCTTTGCTCCATTCCCCCTCTGCTCCAATCCACCTGTGCTCCACTTCCCCTCTGCTCCAATCCACCTCTGCTCCAATCCACCTCTGCTCCATTCCCCCTCTGCTCCATTCTCCCTCTGCTCAATTCCCCCTCCTCTGCCCCAGTCCCACTCCTCTGCCCCATTCCCCCACTGCCCCATTTCCCCTGAGCTCCATTCCCCCCCGTGCTCCATTCCCCCTCTGCTTTTATTCCCCTTCTGCTCCATTCCCCCTCTGCTCCATTCCCCCTCTGATCCATTCCCCCTCTGATCCATTCCCCCTCTGATCCATTCCCCCTCTGCCCCACTTCCCCTCTGCTCCAATCCACATCTGCTCCATTCCCCCTCGGCTCCATTCCCCCTCGGCTCCATTCCCCCTCGCCTCCATTCCCCCGCCTCTGCTCCATTCCCCCTCTGCTCCTTTCCCCCTCCTCTGCTCCAATCCCCACCCTCTGCACCATTCCCCCTCTGCTCCTTTCCCCCTCCTCTGCTCCAGTCTCCCTCTGCTCCTTCCTCCCCCTCGGCACCATTACCCCCCCCTGCTCCACTCCCCCCCTGCTCCACACACCCCCTGCTCCACTCCCCCCCCTGCTCCACTCCCCCCCCTGCTCCACTCCCCCCCTGCTCCACTCCCCCCCTGCTCCACTCCCCCCCTGCTCCACACACCCCCTGCTCCACTCCCCCCCCTGCTCCACTCCCCCCCTGCTCCACTCCCCCCCTGCTCCACTCCCCCCCTGCTCCACTCCCCCCCCCGCACCACTCCCCCCCTGCTCTACTCCCCCCCCTGATCCACTCCCCCTCTGCTCCAATCCACCTCTACTCCATTCCCCCTCTGCTCCATTCTCCCTCTGCTCCATTCTCCCTCTGCTCCAATCCCCCTCTGCACCATTCCCTCTCTGCTCCATTCCCCCTTATGCTGCATTCCCCCTCCAATGCTCCAGTCCCCCTCTGCACCATTCCCCCTCAGCTCTATTCCCCCTCTGCTCAAGTCCCCCTCCTCTGCCCCATTCTCCCTCTACTCCTTTCTCCCCTCTGCACTATTAATCCCCCCCTCTGCACCATTACCCCGATGCTCCATTCCCCCTCTGCTCCATTCCCCCTCCTCTGCCCCATTCCCCCTCCTCTGCCCCATTCCCCCTCCCCTGCTCCATTCCCCCTCCTTTGCTCCATTCCCCCTCCTCTGCTCCATTCCCCCTCTGCTCCATTCTCCCTCTGCTCCATTCCCCCTCTGCTCCATTCTCCCTCCTCTGCCCCATTCCCCCTCCTCTGCCCCATTCCCCCTCCTCTGCTCCATTCCCCCTCTGCTCCATTCCCCCTCTGCTCCATTCCCCCTCTGTTCCAGTCTCCTTCTGCTCCTTTACCCTCCTCTGCCCCATTCCCCCTCCTCTGCTCCATTCCCCCTCCTCTGCTCCATTCCCCCTCTGCTCCATTCCCCCTCTGCCCCACTCCCCCTCTGCTCCACTCCCCCTCTGCTCCATTCTCCCCTCTGCTCCATTCTCCCCTCTGCTCTCTTCCCCCTCTGCTCCATTCTCCCTCTGCTCCAATCCACCTCTGCTCCATTTCCCCTCTGCTCCATTTCCCCTCTGCTCCATTCCCCCTCTGCTCCATTCCCGCTTGGCTCCATTCCCCCTCTACTCCATTCCTACTCTGCTCAATTCCCCCTCTGCTCCATTTCCCCTCTGCTCCTTTCCCCCTCTGCTCCAAACCCCCCCTGCTCCATTCCCCCTCTGCTCCATTCCCCCTCTGCTCCATTTCCCCCTCTGCTCCACCCCCCCCTGCTCCATTTCCCCCTTCTCCATTCCCACCCTCTGCTCCATTCCCCCTCCTCTGCTCCATTCCCCCTCCTCTGCTCCATTCCCCCTCCTCTGCTCCATTCCCACTCCTCTGCTCCATTCCCACTCCTCTGCTCCATTCTCCCTCTGCTCCGTTCTCCCTCTGCCCCATTCCCCCTCCTCTGCCCCATTCCCCCTCCTCTGCTCCATAACCCCCTCTCTGCTCCATTCTCCCTCTGCTCCGTTCCCCCTCAGCTCCATTCCCCCTCTGATCCATTCCCCCTCTGATCCATTCCCCCTCTGCCCCACTTCCCCTCTGCTCCAATCCACATCTGCTCCATTCCCCCTCGGCTCCATTCCCCCTCGGCTCCATTCCCCCTCGCCTCCATTCCCCCGCCTCTGCTCCATTCCCCCTCTGCTCCATTACCCCTCCTGTGCTCCATTCCCCTCCTCTGCTCCATTCCCACTCCTCTGCTCCATTCTCCCTCTGCTCCGTTCTCCCTCTGCCCCATTCCCCCTCCTCTGCCCCATTCCCCCTCCTCTGCCCCATTCCCCCTATGCTCCATAACCCCCTCTCTGCTCCATTCTCCCTCTGCTCCGTTCCCCCTCAGCTCCATTCCCCCTCTGCTCCATTTCCCCATCGGCTCCATTCCCCCTCCTCTGCTCCATTCTCCCTCTGCTCCAATCCACCTGTGCTCCAATCCACCTGTGCTCCATTCTCCCTCTGCTCCATTCCCCCTTTGCTCCATTCCCCCTCTGCCCCAATCCACCTGTGCTCCACTTCCCCTCTGCTCCAATCGCCCCACTCTGCACCATTCCCCCTCTGCTCTATTCCCCCTCTGCTCCTTTCCCCCTCCTCTGCTCCAGTCTCCCTCTACTCCTTCCTCCCCCTCGGCACCATTACCCCCCCCCCTGCACCACTCCCCCCCTGCTCCACACACCCCCTGCTCCACTCCCCCCCCTGCTCCACTCCCCCCCCCCTGCTCCACTCCCCCCCTGCTCCACTCGCCCCCTGCTCCACTCCCCCCCCTGCTCCACTCCCCCCCCCTGCTCCACTCCCCCCCTGCTCCACTCCCCCCCTGCTCCACTACCCCCCTGCTCCACTCCCCCCCCTGCTCCACTCCACCCTGCTCCACTCCCCCCCCTGCTCCACTCCCCCCCCTTCTCCACTCCCCCCCTGCTCCACTCCTCCCCTGCTCCACTCCCCCCCTGCTCCACTCTCCCCTGCTCCACTCCCCCCCTGCTCCACTCCCCCCCTGCTCCACTTCCCCCCCTGCTCCACTCTCCCCCTCTGCACCATTCCCCCTCTGCTCCACTCCCCCTCTACTCCATTCCTACTCTGCTCCATTCTCCCTCTGCTCCATTCCCCCTCTGCTCCATTCCCCCTCTGCTCCATTCCCCCTCTGCCCCACTCCCCCTCTGCCCCATCCCTCTCTGCTCCATTCCCCCTCTGATCCATTCCCCCTCTACTCCAGTCTCCCTCTGCTCCATTCCCTCTCTGCTCCATTCCCCTTCTGCTCCATTCCCCCTCCTCTGCTCCAATCCCCTCTGCTCCAATCCCCCTCTGCTCCAATCCCCTCTGCTCCAATCCCCCTCTGCTCCATTCCCCCTCTGCTCCATTCCCCCTCTGCTCCATTCCCACTCTGCACCATTCCCCCTCTGCTCCACTCCCCCTCTGATCCACTCTCCTTCTACTCCATTCCCCCTCTGCTCCAATCCACCTGTTCGCCACTTCCCCTGTGTTCCAATCCACCTCTGCTCCATTCCCCCTCTGCTCAAATCCCCCACTGCTCCATTTCCCCTCTGCTCCATTTCCCCTCTCCATTTCCCCTCACCTCCATTCCCCCTCTGCTCCATTTCCCCTCTGCTCCATTTCCCCTCTCCATTTCCCCTCACCTCCATTCCCCCTCTGCTCCACTTCCCCTCTGCTCCATTCCCTCTCTGCTCCATTCCCCCTCGGCTCCATTCCCCCTCCTCTGCTCCATTCTCCCTCTGCTCCATTCCCCCTCTGCTCCATTCTCCCTCCTCAGCCCCATTCCCCCTCCTCTGCCCCATTCCCCCTCCTCTGCCCCATTCCCCCTCCTCTGCCCCATTCCCCCTCCCCTGCCCCATTCCCCCTCCTCTGCTCCATTCCCCCTCCTCTGCTCCATTCCCCCTCTGCTCCATTCTCCCTCTGCTCCATTCTCCCTCCTCTGCCCCATACCCCCTCCTCTGCCCCATTCCCCCTCCTCTGCTCCATTCCCCCTCTGCTCCATTCCCCCTCTGCTCCAGTCTCCCTCTGCTCCTTTACCCTCCTCTGCCCCATTCCCCCACCTCTGCTCCATTCCCCCTCTGCTCCATTCCCCCTCTGCCCCACTCCCCCTCTACTCCACTCCCCCTCTGCTCCACTCCCCCTCTGCTCCACTCTCCCTCTGCTCCATTCTCCCCTCTGCTCCATTCTCCCCTCTGCTCCCTTCCCCCTCTGCACCATTCCCTCTTTGATCCATTCCCCCTTCTGCTCCATTCTCCCTCCTCTGCTCCAATCCCCCTCTGCAGCATTCCCTCTCTGCACTATTCCCCCTCTGCTCCAGTCCCCCTCCTCTGCTCCAGTCTCCCTCTACTCCTTTAACCCCCTCTGCACCATTACCCAATGCTCCATTCCCCCTCTGCTCCATTCCCCCTCCTCTCCTCCAGCCTTCCTCTGCTCCTTCCCCCCCCCCCCCCTCGGCACCATTACCCACCCCTCTGCACCATTCCCCCTCTGCTCCACTTCCCCTCTACTCCATTCCTACTCTGCTCCATTCCCCCTCTGCACCATTTCCCCTCTGCTCCTTTCCCCCTCTGCTCCAACCCCCCGCCCCCTGCTCCATTCGCCCTCTGCTCCATTCCCCCTCTGCTCCATTTCCCCCTCTGCTCCACCCCGCCCCCGCTCCATTTCCCCTCTTCTCCATTCCCAACCTCTGCTCCATTCCCCCTCCTCTGCTCCATTCCCCCTCATCTACTCCATTCCCCCTCCTATGCTCCATTCTTCTGGGGCCGTTGCTGTTTGTCATTTTTATCAATGACCTAGAGGAAGGCGCAGAAGGGTGGGTGAGTAAATTTGCAGACGATACTAAAGTCAGTGGTGTTGTCGATAGTGTGGAAGGAAGTAGCAGGTTACAGAGGGATATAGATAAGCTGCAGTGCTGGGCTGAGAGGTGGCAAATGGAGTTTAATGTAGAGAAGTGTGAGGTGATTCACTTTGGAAGGAAAAACAGGAATGTGCAATATTTGGCGAATGGAAAAATTCTTGAAAGTGTGGATGAGCAGAGGGATCTAGGTGTCCATGTACATAGATCCCTGAAAGTTGCCACCCAGGTTGATAGGGTGGTGAAGAAGGCCTATGGAGTGTTGGCCTTTATTGGTAGAGGGATTGAGATCCGGAGTCAGGAGGTCATGTTGCAGCTGTACAGAACTCTGGTACGGCCGCATTTGGAGTATTGCGTACAGTTCTGGTCACCGCATTATAGGAAGGACGTGGAGGCTTTGGAACGGGTGCAGAGGAGATTTACCAGGATGTTGCCTGGTATGGAGGGAAAATCTTATGAGGAAAGGCTGATGGACTTGAGGTTGTTTTCGTTAGAGAGAAGAAGGTTAAGAGGAGACTTAATAGAGGCAAACAAAATGATCAGAGGGTTAGATAGGGTGGACAGTGAGAGCCTTCTCCTGCGGATGGAAATGGCTAGCACGAGGGGACATAGCCTTAAACTGAGGGGTAATAGATATAGGACAGATGTCAGGGGTAGGTTCTTTACGCAAAGAGTAGTGGGGCCGTGGAATGCCCTACCTGCTACAGTAGTGAACTCGCCAACATTGAGGGCATTTAAAAGTTTATTGGATAAACATATGGATGATAATGGTATAGTGTAGGTTAGATGGCTTTTGTTTCGGTGCAACATCGTGGGCCGAAGGGCCTGTACTGCGCTGTATTGTTCTATGTTCTATGTTCTATGTTCTACTCCATTTCTACTCTGCTCCATTCCCCCTCTGCTCCATTTCCCCTCTGCTCCTTTCCCCCGCTGCTCCAACCCCCCCCCCGCTCCATTCCCCCTCTGCTCCATTCCCCCTCTGCTCCATTTCCCCCTCTGCTCCACCCTCCCCCCCCCCCCGCTCCATTTCCCCTCTTCTCCATTCCCACCCTCTGCTCCATTCCCCCTCCTTTCGGATTTCGGCGGGAAAACAGCTGGTGAGTCAGTTTCAGCGGGAGCAGTGCGGAAGTGGTTGCTGGGAGGTAAGTCTGTCCTTTAAAAGCACTTGTCTTTGCAGGGGCAGGCCAGTCGATTTCGGCGTGAGAACAGCTGGTGAGTCAGATTCAGTGGGAGCAGTGTGGAAGTGGTTGCTGGGAGGTAAGTCTGTCCTTTAAAAGCACTTGTCTTTGCAGGGGCAGGCCAGTCAATTTCGGCATGAGAACAGCTGGTGAGTCAGTTTCAGCGGGAGCAGTGCGGAAGTGGTTGCTGGGAGGTAAGTCTGTCCTTTAAAAGCACTTGTCTTTGCAGGGGCAGGCCAGTCGATTTCGGCGTGAGAACAGCTGGTGAGTCAGTTTCAGCGGGAGCAGTGCGGAAGTGGTTGCTGGGAGGTAAGTCTGTCCTTTAAAAGCACTTGTCTTTGCAGGAACAGGCCAGTCGATTTCGGCGTGAGAACAGCTGGTGAGTCAGTTTCAGCGGGAGCAGTGCGGAAGTGGTTGCTGGGAGGTAAGTCTGTCCTTTAAAAGCACTTGTCTTTGCAGGGGCAGGCCAGTCGATTTCGGCGGGAGAACAGCTGGTGAGTCAGTTTCAGCGGGAGCAGTGCGGAAGTGGTTGCTGGGAGGTAAGTCTGTCCTTTAAAAGCACTTGTCTTTGCAGGGGCAGGCCAGTCGATTTCGGCGGGAGAACAGCTGGTGAGTCAGTTTCAGCGGGAGCAGTGCGGAAGTGGTTGCTGGGAGGTAAGTCTGTCCTTTAAAAGCACTTGTCTTTGCAGGGGCAGGCCAGTCGATTTCGGCGTGAGAACAGCTGGTGAGTCAGTTTCAGCGGGAGCAGTGCGGAAGTGGTTGCTGGGAGGTAAGTCTGTCCTTTAAAAGCACTTGTCTTTGCAGGGGCAGGCCAGTCGATTTCGGCGGGAGAACAGCTGGTGAGTCAGTTTCAGCGGGAGCAGTGCGGAAGTGGTTGCTGGGAGGTAAGTCTGTCCTTTAAAAGCACTTGTCTTTGCAGGGGCAGGCCAGTCGATTTCGGCGGGAGAACAGCTGGTGAGTCAGTTTCAGCGGGAGCAGTGCGGAAGTGGTTGCTGGGAGGTAAGTCTGTCCTTTAAAAGCACTTGTCTTTGCAGGGGCAGGCCAGTCGATTTCGGCGTGAGAATAGCTGGTGAGTCAGTTTCAGCGGGAGCAGTGCGGAAGTGGTTGCTGGGAGGTAAGTCTGTCCTTTAAAAGCACTTGTCTTTGCAGGGGCAGGCCAGTCGATTTCGGCGGGAGAACAGCTGGTGAGTCAGTTTCAGCGGGAGCAGTGCGGAAGTGATTGCTGGGAGGTAAGTCTGTCCTTTAAAAGCACTTGTCTTTGCAGGGGCAGGCCAGTCGATTTTGGTGGGAGTGGAGCTGGCTGGTTAGTCAATTTCAGCAGGAGCTGAGAATTTTTTATTTTTTTTAAAATTAGTGTTTTAGGCGGGAACAGGAAGTCGACCCGCGGACGTCTGGGAAGACCCTCACCAATAAATTCTGGTGGAGAGGAAACCCGAGACACTACACGTGTAGTGTCTCCCACCCGCCCTCCTCCTCTAACCTAATAATAAAACCCATTGGTCTGAGGTAAGTACCATATTTTTATTATATTATTATTATTTTTTATAAAAAATTTAATTTAGTTTTTAGCCAGATCTTGGTAGAAAGTTAGAGGAATGGCAGGGAAGGGAGTGCAATGTTCCTCCTGCAGGATGTTTGAGGTGAGGGATGCAGTTAGTGTCCCTGCTGATTTTACCTGCAGGAAGTGCTGCCATCTCCAGCTCCTCCAAGACCGAGTTAGGGAACTGGAGCTGGAGTTGGAAGAACTTTGGATCATTCGGGAGGCAGAAGGGGTCATAGATAGCAGCTTTGGGGAATTAGTTACACCAAAGATTGGAGATAGGTGGGTAACTGTAAGAGGGACTGGGAAAAAGCAGTCAGTGCAGGGATCCCCTGCGGTCGTTCCCCTGAGAAACAAGTATACCGCTTTGGATACTTGTGGGGGGGACGACTTACCAGGGGTAAGCCATGGGGTACGGGCCTCTGGCACGGAGTCTGTCCCTGTTGCTCAGAATGGAAGGGGGGAGAGGAGCAGAGCATTAGTAATTGGGGACTCTATAGTCAGGGGCACAGATAGGAGATTTTGTGGGAGCGTGAGAGACTCACGTTTGGTATGTTGCCTCCCAGGTGCAAGGGTACGTGATGTCTCGGATCGTGTTGTCCGGGTCCTTAGGGGGGAGGGGGAGCAGCCCCAAGTCGTGGTCCACATTGGCACTAACGACATAGGTAGGAAAGGGGACAAGGATGTCAGGCAGGCTTTCAGGGAGCTAGGATGGAAGCTCAGAACTAGAACAAACAGAGTTGTTATCTCTGGGTTGTTGCCCGTGCCACGTGATAGTGAGATGAGGAATAGGGAGAGAGAGCATTTAAACACGTGGCTACAGGGATGGTGCAGGCGGGAGGGATTCAGATTTCTGGATAACTGGGGCTCTTTCTGGGGAAGGTGGGAACTCTACAGACAGGTTGGTCTACATCTGAACCTGAGGGGCACAAATATCCTGGGGGGGAGATTTGTTAGTGCTCTTTGGGGGGGTTTAAACTAATGCAGCAGGGGCATGGGAACCTGGATTGTAGTTTTAGGGTAAGGGAGAATGAGAGTATAGAGGTCAGGAGCACAGATTTGACGTCGCAGGAGGGGGCCAGTGTTCAGGTAGGTGGTTTGAAGTGTGTCTACTTCAATGCCAGGAGTATACGAAACAAGGTAGGGGAACTGGCAGCATGGGTTGGTACCTGGGACTTCGATGTTGTGGCCATTTCGGAGACATGGATAGAGCAGGGACAGGAATGGATGTTGCAGGTTCCGGGGTTTAGGTGTTTTAGTAAGCTCAGAGAAGGAGGCAAAAGAGGGGGAGGTGTGGCGCTGCTAGTCAAGAGCAGTATTACGGTGGCGGAGAGGATGCTAGATGGGGACTCTTCTTCCGAGGTAGTATGGGCTGAAGTTAGAAACAGGAAAGGAGAGGTCACCCTGTTGGGAGTTTTTTATAGGCCTCCTAATAGTTCTAGGGATGTAGAGGAAAGGATGGCGAAGATGATTCTGGATAAGAGCGAAAGTAACAGGGTCGTTATTATGGGAGACTTTAACTTTGCAAATATTGACTGGAAAAGAAAAAGTTTGAGTACAATAGATGGGTCGTTTTTTGTACAGTGTGTGCAGGAGGGTTTCCTGAAACAATATGTTGACAGGCCAACAAGAGGCGAGGCCACGTTGGATTTGGTTTTGGGTAATGAACCAGGCCAGGTGTTGGATTTGGAGGTAGGAGAGCACTTTGGGGACAGTGACCACAATTCGGTGACGTTTATGTTAATGATGGAAAGGGATAAGTATACACCGCAGGGCAAGAGTTATAGCTGGGGGAAGGGCAATTATGATGCCATTAGAGGGGGATAAGGTGGAGAAGTAGGCTGCAAGTGTTGGGCACACTGGATAAGTGGGGCTTGTTCAAGGATCAGCTACTGCGTGTTCTTGATAAGTATGTACCGGTCAGACAGGGAGGAAGGCGTCGAGCGAGGGAACCGTGGTTTACCAAGGAAGTGGAATCTCTTGTTAAGAGGAAGAAGGAGGCCTATGTGAAGATGAGGTGTGAAGTTTCGCCATTCTCCCTCTGCTCCATTCCCCCACATTCCCCCTCCTCTGTCCCATTCCCCATCTGCTCCTTTCCCTCTCTGCTCCATTCCCCCTCCTCCCCATTCCCCCCCAAATCCCCCCCCATTCCCCCCCCACTCCCCCCCCCATTCCTCCACCCCATTCCCGCACCCATTCCCCACTCATACTCCCACTCCTATTCCTGCTCCTTCTCCAGTCCGCCTCCTCCCCATTCCCCCTCCTCCCCATTCCCCCTCTGCTCCATTCCCCCTCTGCTCCATTCCCCCTCTGGTCCATTCCCCCTCTGGTCCATTCCCCCTCTGCTCCATTCTCCCTCTGCTCCATTCCCTCTCTGCTCCATTCTCCCTCCTCTCCTCCATTCCCCCTCCGCTCCATTCCCTCTCCGCTCCATTCCCCCTCTGCTCCATTCCTCCTCTGCTCCATTCTCCCTCTGCTCCATTCTCCCTCTGCTCCATTCCCCCTCAGCTCCATTCCCCCTCCTCTGCTCCATTCCCCGTCTGCACCAATCCCCCTCATCTGCTCCAATCCCCCCGTGCTCCATTCCCCCTCTGCTCCATTCCTCCTCTGCTCCATTCCCCCTCTGCTCCATTCCCACTCTGCACCATTCCCCCTGCTCCATTCCCCCTTTGCTCCATTCCCCCTCCTCTGCTCCACTCCCCCGCTGCTCCATTCCACCTCCTCTGCTCCATTCCCCCTCCTCTGCTCCATTCTCCCTCTGCTCCATTCCCCCTCTGCTCCATTTCCCCTCCTTTGCTCCAGTCCCCCTATGCTCCATACACCCTCCTCTGCTCCAGTCCCCCTCTGCTCCATTTCTCCTATGCTCTATTCCCCCTCCTCTGCTCCAATCCCCCTGTGCTCCATTCCCCCTCCTCTGCTTCTTCCCCCCCTCTGCACCATAACCCCCCCTCTGCTCCATTCCCCCACCTCTGCTCCATTCCACCCCTCTGCTCCATTCCCCCCCTCTGCTCCATTCCCCCCCCCCTCTGCTCCATTCCCCCCACTCTGCTCCATTCCCCCCCTCTGCTCCATTCCCCCCCCCTCTGCTCCATTCCCCCCCCTGCTCCATTCCCCCCCTCTGCTCCATTCCCCCCCTCTGCTCCATTCCCCCCCCTGCTCCATTCCCCCCTCTGCTCCATTCCCCCCCATCTGCTCCATTCCCCCCCCTCTGCTCCATTCCCCCCCCTGCTCCATTCCCCCCTCTGCTCCATTCCCCCCCATCTGCTCCATTCCCCCCCCTGCTCCATTCACCCCCCCCCTCTGCTCCATTCTCCCCCCTCTGCTCCATTCCCCCCCCTCTGCTCCATTTCCCCCCCTCTGCTCCATTCCCCCCCCCCTCTGCTCCATTCCCCCCCCCTCTGCTCCATTCCCCCCCCTCTGCTCCATTCCCCCCCCTCTGCTCCATTCCCCCCCTCTGCTCCTTTCTCCCTCTGCCCCATTCCCCCTCTGCTCCATTCCCCTTCTGCTCCATTGTCCCTCCTCTGTTCCATTCCCCCTCTCCTCCATTTCCCCTCTGCTCCATTCCCCCTCTGCTCCATTCCCCCTCCTCTGCTCCTTCCCCCCCTCTGCTCCATTCCCCCCCCTCTGCTCCATTCCCCCCCCTCTGCTCCATTCCCCCCCTCTGCTCCATTCCCCCCCCCTCTGTTCCATTCCCCCCCTGCTCCATTCCCCCCCTCTGCTCCATTCCCCCCCTCTGCTCCATTCGCCCTCCCCTGCTCCATTCCCCCCCTGCTCCATTCCCCCCCATCTGCTCCATTCCCCCCTCTGCTCCATTCACCCCCCCTCTGCTCCATTCTCCCCCCTCTGCTCCATTCCCCCTCCCTCTGCTCCATTTCCCCCCCCTCTGCTCCATTCCCCCCCTCTGCTCCATTCCCCCCCCTCTGCTCCATTCCCCCCCCTCTGCTCCATTCCCCCCCCTCTGCTCCATTCCACCCCTCTGCTCCTTTCCCCCTCTGCCCCATTCCCCCTCTGCTCCATTCCCCTTCTGCTCCATTGTCCCTCCTCTGTTTCATTCCCCCTCTCCTCCATTTCCCCTCTGCTCCATTCCCCCTCTGCTCCATTCCCCCTCCTCTGCTCCTTCCCCCCCTCTGCACCATTACCCCCCCCCCTCTGCTCCATTCCCCCCCTCTGCTCCATTCCCCCCCCCTCTGCTCCATTCCCCCCCCCCTCTGCTCCATTCCCCCCCCCGCTCCATTCTCCCCCTCTGCTCCATTCCCCCCCATCTGCTCCATTCCCCCCCATCTGCTCCATTCCCCCCCTCTGCTCCATTCCCCCCCCCTCTGCTCCATTTCCCCCCCCTCTGCTCCATTCCCCCCCCTCTGCTCCATTCCCCCCCTCTGCTCCATTCCCCCCCCCCCTGCTCCATTCCCCCCCCTCTGCTCCATTCCCCCCCCCTCTGCTCCATTCCCCCCCCCCTCTGCTCCTTTCCCCCTCTGCCCCATTCCCCCTCTGCTCCATTCCCCTTCTGCTCCATTGTCCCTCCTCTGTTCCATTCCCCCTCTCCTCCATTTCCCCTCTGCTCCATTCCCCCTCTGCCCAATTCCCCCTCTGCTCGATTCCCCTTCTGCACCATTACCCTTGTGGTAGTATGTATTGGGGGTCATGTGGGACTGGAAGCCCTCATGTCATTGGCTGACAGATCCCGGGTCCTGGTTGGCCGTTGACCTCTAGCTCCGCCCTAAAGGCGGAGTATAAGAAGCCGGAGTCTTCCCCCGCAGGCCAGTTTACTATCGAGCTGCGGGGGAACAGACACGCTTAATAAAGCCTCATCGACTTCACTCTATTCGTCTCACGGAGTCTTTGTGTGCTACAATTTATTAAGCGTGCCTAAAAAGGACTATGGAGCTCAGGATCATTCCGGAATGCCTGAGGATCAGCCCCCACGCAGTGAACGCGGCAGCAGCCTTCAAGCACTGGCAGACTTGTTTCGAGGCCTACCTCAGAACGACCACCGGCCGGGTCTCAGAAGACCAAAAACTGCAGGTCCTGCACTCGAGGGTGAGCACGGAGATTTTCTCCCTCATCGAAGACTCGGAGGATTTCCAGACGGCGTTCGCAGCACTGAAAAGTCTCTATGTCCGTCCAGTTAACCAAATCTACGCTCGCTACCAGCTCGCGACGAGACGGCAAGCTCCCGGAGAATCGATGGACGAGTTCTACGCCGCGCTGCTGATTTTGGGACGAGCCTGCAGCTGCCCGTCAGTGAACGCAAACGAACACACGGACATGTTAATGCGCGATGCTTTTGTGGCAGGTATGCAATCCTCCCAAATCCGCCAAAGACTTCTAGAAAGAGAGTCGCTAGGACTCTCAGAGGCACGGGCCCTAGCAGCCTCCCTAGACGTGGCCGCGCGTAATACCCACGCCTACGGCCCCGACCGCGCGGCGACCCATTGGGCCCCGTACGTACCCGTCGCGGCAAACCCCCTACCCCCCCCACCGGACACCCCACAGGCTTGCGCGGTCCAAACGCCGAGTCGCACCGGGGGCGCCCGCTGTTATTTCTGCGGCCAGGCGAAACACCCCCGACAGCGCTGCCCGGCCCGCGCAGCTATCTGCAAAAGTTGCGGGAAAAAGGGCCATTATGCGGTTGTGTGTCGGTCCCGCGAGGTCGCCGCTGTCCCGGGAGCACAGGGAGCCCTGCAAGCAGTTTACGCGCCCCAACCCCCCCCAGCACGCCATGTACGACCCGCAGGCGCAGCCGCTCTGGGTCCCGACCACCGCGGTCCCGGGAGAACTGGGAGCTCTGCACGCCACCTACGCTCCCCAACCCCCCTCCCCGCAGCCCATGTATGACCCGCCGCCGGCACTACCGCTTTGGGTCCCGGCCAACACTCTCCACGGAGAGGAGGGAGTTTTGCGCGTCCCTAACGCCACCCTAACCCCCACCCCGCGCCCCAAGCCTGGCCCGCCGGCGCCACCTACTTGGGCCCCGACCACCGCTGTCCCCGGTGAGGGAGCTCCGCGCGGTCCTAGCGCTCGCGGTCCTAGCGCTCCCCAGCCCCCCCAGCGCACCATGTGCGACCCGCATTTTGGGTCCCGGCCACCACGAGAGGAGGAGGGGCGCCGCCATCTTGGACCGCCCCAGACCTGTACGACGCGTGGGGGCGGCCATTTTGTCCACCCCCGCCGCCATCTTGTGACCCCCCAGCCACGTGCGATGTATGGGGCCGGCCATTTTGTCCATCCCCGACGCCATCTTGGACGGCAACAACGGACCCCACTCCACTGCTACAACCACGTCTCGCTTCAATCACGCTCGATCAAGCTCGGCCCCGGACACTCCAGACGACGACGACAACGGTGCAAATAAACGGCCACGAGATGCCATGCCTAGTCGACTCCGGGAGCACGGAGAGCTTTATACACCCCGACACGGTAAGACGCTGTTCCTTGACCACCTATCCCAGCGCACAAAAGATTTCCCTAGCTGCAGGATCCCACTCCGTACAGATCCAGGGATTCTGCATAGTTACCCTAACGGTGCAGGGGAGGGAGTTCAAAAACTACAAACTAAACGTCCTTCCCCAACTCTGTGCCCCCACCTTGCTGGGATTAGATTTCCAATGCAATCTACAGAGCCTTACGTTCAAATTCGGCGGCCCAATACCCCCACTCACTATCTGCGGCCTCGCAACCCTCAAGGTGCAACCCCCATCCTTGTTTGCGAACCTCACCCCGGATTGCAAACCCGTCGCCACTAGGAGCAGACGGTACAGCGCCCAGGACCGGACCTTCATTCGGTCCGAAGTCCAGCGGCTGCTAAAGGAGGGCATAATCCAGGCCAGCAATAGTCCCTGGAGAGCGCAGGTGGTAGTAGTGAAGACAGGGGAGAAACAAAGGATGGTCATTGACTATAGCCAGACCATCAACAGGTACACACAACTAGACGCGTAACCTCTCCCCCGCATATCCGACATGGTCAACCGGATTGCCCAATATAAAGTCTTCTCCACCGTGGACCTCAAGTCCGCCTACCATCAGCTCCCCATCCGCCCAAGTGACCGCAAGTACACAGCCTTCGAGGCAGACGGGCGATTATACCATTTCCTACGGGTCCCTTTTGGAGTCACAAACGGGGTCTCGGTCTTCCAACCGGGGGATGGACCGAATGGTTGATCAACATGGGTTGCGGGCCACATTCCCGTATCTCGACAATGTAACCATCTGCGGCCACGATCAGCAGGACCACGACGCCAACCTCCAAAAATTCCTCCAGACCGCCAAAGCCTTGAACCTCACGTACAACGAGGACAAGTGCGTTTTCAGCACCGATCGGCTAGCCATTCTGGGCTACGTAGTGCGCAATGGGATAATAGGCCCCGACCCCGAACGTATGCGCGCACTCATGGAATTTCCCCTCCCGCACTGCCCAAAAGCCCTGAAACGCTGCTTGGGGTTCTTTTCATACTACGCCCAGTGGGTCCCCCAGTACGCAGACAAGGCCCGCCCCCTAATAAAGACCACGACCTTCCCTCTGTCGACAGAGGCATGCCAGGCCTTCAGCCGCATCAAAGCGGATATCGCAAAGGCCACGATGCGCGCCATCGACGAGTCCCTCCCCTTCCAGGTCGAGCGCGACGCCTCCGACGTAGCTCTAGCGGCCACCCTTAACCAAGCGGGCAGACCCGTGGCCTTTTTCTCCCGGACCCTCCACGCCTCAGAAATCCGCCACTCTTCAGTAGAAAAGGAAGCCCAAGCCATAGTGGAAGCTGTGCGACATTGGAGGCATTACCTGGCTGGCAGGAGATTCACTCTCCTCACGGACCAACGGTCGGTAGCCTTCATGTTCGATAATGCACAGCGGGTCAAAATCAAAAACGACAAGATCTTAAGGTGGAGGATCGAGCTCTCCACCTTCAACTATGAGATTTTGTATCGTCCCGGAAAGCTGAACGAGCCGTCCGATGCCCTATCCCGCGGCACATGTGCCAACGCACAAATTAACCGCCTCCAAACCCTCCACGAGGACCTCTGCCACCCGGGGGTCACTCGGTTTTACCACTTCATCAAGTCCCGCAATCTCCCATACTCTTTAGAGGAGGTCCGTACAGTCACAAGGGACTGCCACATCTGCGCGGAATGCAAGCCGCATTTTTTCAGGCCAGATGGAGCGCACCTGATTAAGGCTTCCCGCCCCTTTGAACGCCTCAGTCTCGATTTCAAAGGGCCCCTCCCCTCCACCGACGCATATTTTCTTAATGTGGTGGACGAATACTCCCGCTTCCCTTTTGCCATTCCCTGTTCTGACATGACCGCGGCCACAGTCATTAAAGCCCTGAACAGCATCTTCACACTGTTCGGTTACCCCGCATACGTCCACAGCGACAGGGGGTCCTCTTTCATGAGTGACGAGCTGCGCCAGTTCCTGCTCAGCAAGGGCATAGCCTCAAGCAGGACGACCAGCTACAACCCCCGGGGGAACGGGCAAGTAGAGAGGGAGAACGGCACGGTCTGGAAGGCCGTCCTACTGGCCCTACGGTCCAGGGACCTCCCAGTTTCACGGTGGCAGGAGGTCCTCCCGGACGCTCTCCACTCCATCCGGTCGTTATTATGTACGAGCACTAATCAAACGCCTCATGAGCGTCTCCTTGTTTTCCCTAGGAGGTCCTCCTCTGGAACGTCGCTGCCGACCTGGCTGGCGGCCCCAGGACCCATCCTGCTCCGAAAGCATGTGCGGGCACATAAGGCGGACCCGTTGGTCGAAAGGGTTCACCTCCTCCACGCGAACCCCCAGTACGCCTACGTGGAGTACCCCGACGGCCGACAGGACACGGTCTCCCTACGGGATCTGGCGCCCGCCGGCAACACGCACCCCCCCCCGACATCATCAACCCAACCCCCCCCTTCCTGCCACCGCCGCACCCCGCGACCGCCCCCCTTCCCAGGAGGATCAGTCCCCCTCCCCTCAGCACCGACCAAGAATAAAGCCCAAGCTGAAACCGTAAGGCTCCTGGAGGCAACGACAACGGTACAAGCACCACCACCACCGGGGCCGAGGCGATCGACACGGACGACCAGACCACCCGAACGACTCGTGGCGTCGATCTAAAACTAAATATGGACTTTCACAAGAACATTTTGCTTTTCTTCCCATACCCTCTGTAAATAGTTGCAACAGGACAAAATTGTACAATACTGTATTGCCTTGCGAATGATTTTTTTCTTTTCCTCCCAGGGCCAGCCCTGTAAACCCTTACCACCATACGAAGCATCACCCCGCCGGGTTCATTTTTGACAAGGGGTGAATGTGGTAGTATGTATTGGGGGTCATGTGGGACTGGAAGCCCTAATGTCATTGGCTGACAGATCCCGGGTCCTGGTTGGCCGTTGACCTCTAGCTCCGCCCTGAAGGCGGAGTATAAGAAGCCGGAGTCTTCCCCCTCAGGCCAGTTTACTATCGAGCTGCGGGGGAACAGACACGCTTAATAAAGCCTCATCGACTTCACTCGATTCGTCTCACGGAGTCTTTGTGCGCTACAATATTCCCCCTCCTCTGCTCCATTCCCCCTCCTCTGCTCTATTCCCCCTTTGCTCCTTTCTCCCTCTGCTCCTTTCCCCTTCTGCTCCTTTCCCCTTCTGCTCCATTCCCCTTCTGCTTCATTCCCCCTCTGCTCCATTCCCCCTCTGCTCCATTCCCCCTCTGCTCCATTCCCCCTCTGCTCCATTCCCCCTCTGCTCCATTCCCCCTCTGCTCCACTCCCCCTCTGCTCCATTCCCCCTCTGCTCCATTCCCCCTCTGCACCATTCCCCTTCTGCTCCATTCCCCCTTTGTTCCTTTCTCCCTCTGCTCCAATTCTCCCTCTGCTCCAATCCTCCCCTGCTCCACTCTCCCTCTGCTCCATTCCCCCTCTGCTCCATTTCCCCTCTGCTCCATTTCCCCTCTGCTCCATTCTCCCTCTGCCCCATTCCCCCTCCTCCCCATTCCCCCTCCTCCCCATTCCCCATCCTCCCCCCCTGATTCCCACTCCCCCCCCCTGATTCCCACTCCCCCCCCCTGATTCCCACTCCCCCCCCTGATTCCCACCCCCCCCCCTGATTCCCACTCCCCCCCCCCCGATTCCCACTCCCCCCCCGATTCCCACTCCCCCCCCCCCTGATTCCCCCCCCCTGATTCCCACTCCCCCCCCCCCGATTCCCACTCCCCCCCCCCCCCGATTCCCACTCCCCCCCCCATTCCCCACTCATACTCCCACTCCTATTCCTGTTCCTTCTCCAGTCCCCCTCCTCCCCATTCCCTCTCCTCCCCATTCCCCCTCTGGTCCATTTCACCTCTGCTCCATTCTCCCTCCTCTGCTCCATTCCCCCTCCGCTCCATTCTCCCTCCGCTCCATTCCCCCTCTGCTCCATTCCTCCTCTGCTCCATTCTTCCTCTGCTCCATTCTTCCTCTGCTCCATTCCCGCTCTGCTCCATTCCCCCTCTGCTTCATTCCCCCTCAGCTCCATTCCCCCTCTGCTCCATTCCCCCTCTGCTCCATTCTCCCTCCTCTGCTCCATTCCCCCTCTGCTCTATTCCCCCTCTGCACCATTCCCCCTCTGCTCCATTCCTCCTCTGCTCCTTTCTCCTCTGCTCCATTCCCCCTCTACTCCATTCCCCCTCTGCACCATTCCCCCTCTGCTCCATTCCCCCTCTGCTCCATTCCTCCTCTGCTCCTTTCCCCTCTGCTCCATTCCCCCCTGCTCCATTCCCCCCTCCTCTGCTCCATTCCCCCTCCTCTGCTCCATTCCCCCTCCTATGCTCCATTCTCCCTCTGCACCATTCCCCCTCTGCTCCATTCCCCCTCTGCTCCATTCCTCCTCTGCTCCTTTCCCCTCTGCTCCATTCCCCCCTGCTCCATTCCCCCCTCCTCTGCTCCATTCCCCCTCCTCTGCTCCATTCCCCCTCCTCTGCTCCAGTCCCCCTCTGCTCAATTTCCCCTCTGCTCCATTCCCCCCTTCTGCTTCATTCCCCCCCCTTCTGCTTCATTCCCCCCTTCTGCTTCATTCCCCCTATGCTCCATTCCCCCTCCTCTGCTCCATTCCCCCTCCTCTGCTCTATTCCCCCTCCTCTGCTCTATTCCCCCTCCTCTGCTCCATTCCCCCTCCTCTGCTCCATTCCCCCTCTGCTCTATTCCCCCTCTGCTCCATTCCCCCCGTGCTCCATTCTCCCTCTCTGCTCCACTCCCCCTCTTCTCCATTCCCCCTCCGCTCCATTCCCCGTCTGCTCCTTTCCCCCCCCTGCTCCATTCCACCCCCTCTGCTCCACACCGCCGCTGCTCCATACCCTCCCTCTGCTCCATTCCCCCTCCTCCCCATTCCCACTCCTCCCCTCCCTGATTACCACTCCCACCCCCACTGATTCCCACTCCCGCCCCCCCTGATTCCCACTCCCCCCTTCTGCTTCATTCCCACCCCTTCTGCTTCATTCCCCCCCTTCTGCTTCATTCCCCCCCTTCTGCTTCATTCCCCCCTTCTGCTTCATTCCCCCCCCTTCTGCTTCATTCCCCCCCCCTCCTGCTTCATTCCTACCTCTTCTGCTTCATCCCCTCTCCCCCTTCTGCTTCATTCCCCCTCTGCTCCATTCCCCCTCTGCTTTATTCCCCCTCCTCTGCTCTATTCCCCCTCTGCTCCATTCTCCCTCTGCTCCATTCACCCTCTGCTCCATTCCCCCTCCGCTCTATTTCCCCTCTGCTCCATTCCCCCTCCCCCTCCTCTGCTCCATTCCCCCTCTGCTCCATTCCCCCTCCTCTGCTCCAATCCCCCTCCTCTGCTCCAATCCCCCTCCTCTGCTCCATTCCCCCTCTGCTCCATTACCCCTTTGCTCCATTCCCCCTCTGCTCCATTCCCCCTCTGCTCCATTCCCCCTCTGCTCCATTCCCCCTCTGCTCCTTTCCCCCTCTGCTCCTTTCCCCCTCTGCTCCATCCCCCCCCCTCTGCTCCACACCGCCGCTGCTCCATACCCTCCCTCTGCTCCATTCCCCCTCCTCTGCTCCATAACCCCTCTGCTGACCATTCTCCCTCTGCTCCATTCTCCCTCTGCTCCATTCCCGCTCTGCTCCATTCCCCCTCTGCTCCCTTCCCCCTCTGCTCCCTTCCCCCTCTGCTCCCTCCCCCTCTACTCCATTCCCCCTCTGCTCCATTCCCCCTCTGCTCCATTCCCCCTCTGCTCCATTCCCCTTCTGCTCCATTCTCCCTCCTCTGCTCCATTCCCCCTCTGCTCCATTCCCCCTCTGCTCCATTCTCCCTCTGCTCCATTCCCCCTCTGCTCCATTCCACCTCCTCTGCTCCATTCTCCCTCTGCTCCATTCCCCCTCTGCTCCATTCCTCCCCTCTGCTTAATTCCTCCTCCTCTTACTCATTCCCCCTCTGCATCATTCCCCCTCTGCTCCATTCCCCCCCCTGCTCCATTCGCCCTCGGCTCCATTCTCCCTGTGCTCCATTCCCCCTGTGCTCCATTCCCCCCATTTCCCCTCCTCTGCCCCATTCCCCATCTGCTCCTTTCCCCCTCTGCTCCATTCCCCCTCTGCTCCATTCTCCCTCTGCCCCATTCCCCCTCTGCCCCATTCCCCCTCTGCCCCATTCCCCCTCTGCCCCATTCCCCCTCTGCCCCATTCCCCCTCTGCCCCATTCCCCCTCTGCCCCATTCCCCCTCTGCCCCATTCCCCCTCTGCCCCATTCCCCCTCTGCCCCATTCCCCCTCCGCCCCATTCCCCCTCCGCCCCATTCCCCCTCCGCCCCATTCCCCCTCCGCCCCATTCCCCCTCCGCCCCATTCCCCCTCCGCCCCATTCCCCCTCCGCCCCATTCCCCCTCCTCCCCATTCCCCCTCCTCCCCATTCCCCCTCCTCCCCCCACCTGATTCCCACTCCCCCCACCTGATTCCCACTCCCCCCCACTCATACTCCCACTCCCATTCCTGCTCCTTCTTCAGTCCCCCTCCTCCCCATTCCCCCTTCTCTTCTAATCTCCCCATCTCTCCTATTCCTGCTCCTCCCTCATTCCCCTCCTCTCCCCACCATCCCCCATTCACCCTTCCTACTTCGACTCCCATTCCTGCTCCGTACCGATTCCCCCTCTCCTCTCACCATTTTCACCTCCTCCCCATTCCCTTTCTTCCCCCATTCCCCTCCTCACCATTTCCCCCATTCCCTCCCCATTGAAACCTCCTCCACCTTTGCACAAGAGATAGGAGCAGAATTGGACCACTTGGCCCATCAAGTCTATTCCATTCAATACCATCATGGGTGATCTTGGGCTTCAACTCCATTTTCCCGCTTGCTCACATTTCCATTAATTCCGGAGAAACCAGAAATGTGTCTGTCTCAGTCTTAAATATATTCAATGATGGAGCACCACAACCCTCAGGAAAAGAGAATTCCAAAGATTCACAACGCTTTGAGTGAAGAAATTTCTCTTCATCTCAGTCCTAAATAATTGACCCCTGATCCGGAGACTGTGTTCGTGTTCTAGGATTTCCATTTATAAAATCATGTTGGCTTGTTCTAATCATACCAGGGGCGTCATTCTCCGACCCCCTGCCGGGTCGGAGAATGGCCGTTAGCCGCCGTGAATCTCGCCCCCGCCCCGCCGAAGACTCCGGTACCGGAGATTGGACGGGGGCGGGAATCGGGCCGCGCCGGTTGGCGGGACCCCCCGCTCAATTCTCCGGCCCGGATGGGCCAAAGTCCCGCCCAGAAATTGCCTGTCCCGCCGGCGTAAATCAAAGCTGGTATTTACCGGCGGGACCAGGCGGTGTGGGCGGGCTCTGGGGTCCTGGGGGGGGCGCGGGGCAATCTGACCCCGGGGGGTGCCCCCACGGTGGCCTGGCCCGCGATCGGGGCCCACCAATCCACGGTCGGGCCTGTGCAGTGGGGGCACTCTTTCCCTTCCGCCTCCGCCACGGCCTCCACCATGGCGGAGGCGGAAGAGACTCTCCCCACTGCGCATGCGCGGGAAACTGTCGGCGGCCGCTGACCCTCCCGCGCATGCGCCGCATTTCCGCGCCAGCTGGCAGGGCACCAAACGCCATTTCCGCCAGCTCAATCCCTCAATGTTGGGGCTCGGCCCCCAAAGATGCGGAGCATTCCACACCTTTGGGCCGGCGCGATGCCCGTCTGATTGGCGCCGTTTTTGGCGCCAGTCGGCGGACATCGCGCCGTTGGGGGAGAATTTCGCCCCATGTTTTTCTGAGTGCTTTTTTTACACTGTTTTAATAATGGATACCAGCCTTTTTCTAATGGCTGGGGCTAAGCTGGCCTGCAGTTCACTGATTTCTCTCTCCCTCCTTTGCTGAAAAGTGGTGTAACATTTTCCAAATTCCAATTTATTGGGACTGTTCCTGAATCTAAGGCATTTTGGAAAATCATAGCCAGCACATTTATTATCCATGCCATTATCTCTTTTCAAACCCTAGGTTGTATACCATCAGCTTCCAGGGATTGGTTGGATTTTAGTCCCATAAATTTCACCAATCATTCTCTGCTGATATTAATTTTCTCACTGTTTTTCACTTTGGATAATTTCTCCTGTCTTTGCTTCTAAGGAGCCAATGTCTAGACTTCCGGGTGCGGCGATGACCAGCTAAGTCGCACATTTCGGCACCTCCCGTTGAAACGGACTTTTGGGCTCTTATTAGGAGCCCCAACGGGAATTTCTAACGGCCAAAATCATTGTGCGGTGAAATAGGAGGGAATCCCCCCGGATAAATATGGATAAAGGAGAGGATAGCGGCCGGATTGCAGTGGATCCACTGGAGCAGCGGCAAGGAAGGGAAGATCGAAGCAAGATGGCGTTGGAAGGTGGCTGTTTGGTATGGGACCCGGAGCAACAAGAGTTCCTGCGGCGCTGTGTGGAAGAGCTGAAGAAGGAGGTGTTGGCCCCGATGCTACAGGCGATTGAAGGGCTAAAGGAGGCGCAGAGGACCCAGGAGTTGGAGCTTCGGGTTGTGAAGGCAAAGGCTGCGGAGAATGAGGATGAAATACAGGGCCTGGTGGTAAGGACAGAGACGCACGAGGCACAGCACAAAAGGTGTGTGGAGAGGTTGGAAGCCCTGGAGAATAACTCGAGGAGGAAGAATTTAAGAGTCTTGGGTCTTCCCGAAGGCACAGAGGGGGCGGACGTCGGGGCATATGTGAGCACGATGCTTCACTCGCTAATGGGATCGGAGGCCCCGACGGGCCCTTTGGAGGTGGAGGAAGCTTATCGAGTTCTGGCGCGAAGACCAAAGGCAGGAGAAATACCTCGAGCCATAGTGGTCTAAGATGGGCGAAGAAAACTCGGAGCTGCAGGTGGGAGAACGCGGTGATCCGCGTGTACCAGGATTGGAATGCGGAGGTGGCGAGAAGGAGGGCAAGTTTCAACCGGGCCAAGGCGGTGCTCCACAAAAAGAAGGTTAAATTTGGAATGTTGCAGCCGGCAAGACTGTGGGTCACACACCAAGGGAAGCACCACTACTTTGAAACGGCAGAAGAAGCGTGGACATTTATTGTGGACGAGAAGCTGGAATAGTCTGGCGAGAAAAAAAGCTTCTGTAATAAAGTGGTGGGGTGATTATGTGGGACGAGGAAGGGGAAGGGGGGGGGGGAATTCTTTCAATTTTGTAACTTTTCCCTTTTCCCCTTGTGGGGGGGGGGGAGTATGGGGAACTGTGGGCGCCGGTGGGAAGGAAAGGGGAAGGAGAAGGGAACTGCGCCATCAGGGGCGGGGCCGAGTGGGAAACGCGGGCTTTTCTCCCGCGCTATGGTAATTGTGGCGGGAACGGGGACGCAGGAAGGAGGGGGCCTCGCACAATGAGGGGCCGAGGACAAACGGGGGAAGCTGAGGTCAGCCAGAGTTTGCTGACGTCTGGGAGCAACATGGGGGGTTTAATTACGCTAGAAAGGGATCTAGCGGAGAGGGGGGCGGGGGGGGGGGGTGTTAACTGGGTTGCTGCTGCTAAGGGGAAGGGGAGCTGTTATGGGGCGGGGTGGTCGGGACGGGAGGGCACCGTCGGTGGGATATACGGGTACGTGGGAATCGGGTGAGGAGCTGGGTTAGAAAAGGGGATGGCTAGTCGACATGGGGGGGGGGGGGGTAAAGAGCCCCCAAACCCGGTTGATCACGTGGAATGTGAGAGGGCTGAATGGGCCGATTAAAAGGGCACGGGTACTCGCACACCTAAAGAACTTAAAGGCAGATGTGGTCATGTTGCAGGAGACGCACCTGAAACTGGCAGATCAGGTCAGACTGCGTAAAGGATGGGTGTGGCAGGTGTTCCATTCGGGCTTAGATGCGAAGAATAGGGGAATTCTAGTGGGGAAACGGGTACTGTTTGAGGCAAAGACCATAGTGGCGGACAGTGGGGGTAGATACGTGATGGTGAGTGGCAGATTGCAAGGGGAGGTGGTGGTTCTGGTGAACGTATATGCCCCGAACTGGGATGATGTAAACTTCATGAAGTGTATGCTGGGGCGTAACCCGGACCTGGAGGCGGGAAAGCCTCCAGGCTGGGGGGAGACTTCAATACGGTGCTTGATCCAGGGCTGGACACGGTCTAGGTCTAAGACCGGGAGGAGGCCGGCAGCGGCCAAGGTGCTTAAGGACTTCATGGAGCAGATGTGAGGAGTAGACCCCTGGAGATGTATTAGGCCTAGGAGTAAGGAGTTTTCATTTTTCTCCCATGTTCACAAGGTGTATTCACGGATAGACTTTTTTGTCCTGGGAAGGGCACTGATTTCAAAGGTGACAGGGACGGAGTATTTGGCCATAGCCATTTCGGACCACGTTCCACTGGAGGTAGGAGAGGAAAAGGAGCAGCACCCACTCTGGAGATTGGATATGGGGTTGTTGGCGGATGAGGGGGTATGTCTAAGGGTGAGGGGGTGTATCAAAAGGTACATGGAGCTTAATGATAACGGAGAGGTCCAGGTGGGAGTGGTCTGGGAGGCGCTGAAAGCGGTGGTCAGAGGGGAACTGATATCCATAAGGGCCCATAAAGGGAAGAAAGAGAGCAAAGAAAGGGAGCGACTGTTGAGAGAACTTCTGAGGGTAGACAGGCAATATGCAGAGGCTCCGGAGGAGGGACTGTACAGGGAAAGACAAAGGCTACATATGGAATTTGACCTGCTGACCACGGGCAAGGCAGAAGCACAGTGGAGGAGGGCACAGGGAGTACAGTATGAGTATGGAGAGAAGGCGAGCCGATTACTGGTCCAACAACTGAGGAAGAGGGGAGTGGCGAGGGAGATAGGTGGGGTGAGGGGTGAGGAAGGTGAGATGGAACGGGGAGCGGAGAGGGTGAACGGGGTGCTTAAGGCATTCTACGAGAGGCTGTATAAGGCTCAGCCCCCGGAAGGGAAGGAGGGAATGATGCATTTCCTAGATCGGCTGGAATTCCCGAAGGTGGAGGAGCAGGAGAGGGCGGGACTGGGAGCACGGATTGAGGTGGAGGAGGTGGTAAAGGGGATTGGGAGCATGCAGGCGGGGAAGGCCCCGGGACCGGATAGGTTCCCGGTGGAATTTTATAGGAAATACATGGACCTACTGGCCCCGCTTTTGACGAGAACCTTTAATGAGGCCAGGGAAAGGGGGAAGTTGCCCCCGACTATGTCGGAGGCGACGATATCGTTACTCTTAAAGAAGGAAAAAGACCCGCTGCAGTGCGGGTCTTACAGGCCTATTTCCCTCCTGAACGTGGATGCTAAGCTCCTGGCCAAGGTGATGGCGACAAGGATAGATTTAAAAGACAGGACCTCGAGGGTTAAAAGACAGGACCTCGAGGGTTAAAAGACAGGACCTCGAGGGTTGTAATCTCGGGATTACTCCCTGTGCCACATGCCAGTGAGGCTAGAAATAGGAAGATAGAGCAGACAAACACGTGGCTAAACAGCTGGTGTAGGAGGGAGGGTTTCCGTTATCTGGACCACTGGGAGCTCTTCCGGGGCAGGTGTGACCTGTATAAGATGGACGGGTTGCATCTAAACCGGAGAGGCATAAATATCCTGGCCGCGAGGTTTGCTAGTGTCACACGGGAGGGTTTAAACTAGTATGGCAGGGGGGTGGGCACGGGAGCAATAGGTCAGAAGGTGAGAGCATTGAGGGAGAACTAGGGAATAGGGACAGTGTGGCTCTGAGGCAGAGCAGACGGGGAGAAGTTGCTGAACACAGCAGGTCTGGTGGCCTGCATATGTTTTAATGCAAGGAGCATTACGGGTAAGGCAGATGAACTTAGAGCTTGGATTACTACTTGGAACTATGATGTTGTTGCCATTACAGAGACCTGGTTGAGGGAAGGGCAGGATTGGCAGCTAAACGTTCCAGGATTTAGATGTTTCAGGCAGGATAGAGGGGGATGTAAAAGGGGAGGCGGAGTTGCGCTACTTGTTCGGGAGAATATCACAGCTATACTGCGAGAGGACACCTCAGAGGGCAGTGAGGCTATATGGGTAGAGATCAGGAATAAGAAGGGTGCAGTCACAATGTTGGGGGTATACTACAGGCCTCCCAACAGCCAGCGGGAGATAGCGGAGCAGATAGGTAGACAGATTTTGGAAAAGAGTAAAAACAACAGGGTTGTGGTGATGGGAGACTTCAACTTCCCCAATATTGACTGGGACTCACTTAGTGCCAGGGGCTTAGACGGGGCGGAGTTTGTAAGGAGCATCCAGGAGGGCCTTTTTTTATATTTTTCAACAGAATGCATTTTTGTTGAACATTTTTAATTGTTTCTTTGAATATTTCCCACTGTTCATTTATAGTAATACCTTTTAGTCTAGTTGTCCAATTAACCTTAGCCAGTTCTCCCCTCATACCTGTACAATTGGCTTTGTTTAAGTTTAAAATTCTTGTTTGTGATTTGAGTATGTCACTTTCAAACTTACCATGGAATTCAATGGTATTATGATCATTATTTCCCAGAGGACCTTTCACCACAACATTGCTATTTAACTCTGCTTTATTACATAATACTAGATTGAAGATAACTTTATCTCTAGGCAGTTCCACAATGCATTGCTCCAAGGAACTATCACTAAAACATTCTACAAATTAATTCTCTGGACCATTCTTGTCAATTTGATTGTCCCAGTCTGTATGAAGATTATGACATTGTCTTTGTTACAAGCTCTGATAATTTCTTGTTTAATGATCTGTTCAATGTATAACTACTGTTCAGGGTTCAAGAAAATACTCCTACCAGTGTTTTCTAAGTCTTGGCTATTCTATTGACAAAGGGTCACCTGAACTTGAAACGTTAGCTCTTTTCTCTCCCTACTGATGCTGCCAGACATGCTGAGATTTTCCAACATTTTCTCTTTGGTTTCAGATTCCGGCATCCATAGTAATTTGCTTTTATCCTACCCACACTGTTTATAATTCATGATCTTCAGAGGCCAGATCTTCACGAAGGAAAACAATCCCACCTTTCCCAATCTATCTATGTAACTGAAGTTTCTCATCCTTGGAACCATTCAATTTGCTTCACATCCTTCATAAAATGTGGTGTCCAGAATTTGACATAATACTCCAGTTGAAATGAAACAATGCATTATAAAGGTTCCAATGTAGCTTTCTGACTTTTGTTAAGGTATGTCCTTATTTATAAAGCTCAGGATCCTCTAGGCCTTTTGAACCATTTTCTCAACCTGTCCTGCCACATTTCAGTGATTTGTGCATACATGGTGCCGTGCCTCTGATATTCTGGATATTACCAATTTATTCCTTAATAGTATTTATTGTATTTTCCCATTGCCTTTCCACATTGAAGTGTTCCCTCAGTCCAGCGCTGTAAATCTGCCAATTCAGTGACTGCATTTAATCTTCACCTCTGTCTGACAATTAAAAATCTAATGGTCAAACACACGCCTCTCGTTTCTTTCCAATTATAAATTCCTCCACCCATATTTAGAAGGAAGTTGGTGAGGTAAACCTGTCATGCTGTAATTATATCCTCATGGCTGTGGGAGAGTTGTAGCGCTGCTGCTGGCCAGGGTTTTGGGGAGGGTATATGTACAATGCAACATGTTAACAGGAACTTAAAACTCTCTCTGCTAGTTCCTCAGAGTGAGGCTACATCCCGTGACAGGATCATACTTGTGGAGTCTTTTAACGCGAGGAGGCTCCTGCGCTGCAGATATCACATGGTTCTGTCTTACCAAGAATCTCTCCCACTCTCCCACTCTTACCACCTGCCGTTGGTGAATTGGAGGGATTTACAAATTGATAATCAACCTGTTTGGCCACGTTATGGCTAAACAGGTCCTGGAGTGAGACTCAAGTCTGCAGCTGCAGGCTCAGAGGCAGGGATTCTACATGCTGTTCCAAAGGAGTTAAAACTTAAAATCAAGGACAGAATGAATTGCCATTCATTATTGGAGATACCCGAGATGGTAAGCGACATTCAGGCTGCTTGTTCAGGATTCCGTGAAGTTTGCAACCAGGTTGTTGCAAATAGTCATAGTTCAGTTCCTGTGATCTTAAAATGGTGATTGAACTGGGTGCCCTGATCTAATCATTACTTTAGTTCACCTGAAGACTGGTGTTACCGTCCTGTGTGCAATGCATTTTTAAAAAACTGTGCCTCATGTGGTAGTATGTATTGGGGGTCATGTGGGACTGGAAGCCCTAATGTCATTGGCTGACAGATCCCGGGTCCTGGTTGGCCGTTGACCTCAAGCTCCGCCCTGAAGGCGAAGTATAAGAAGCCGGTGTCTTCCCCCGCAGGCCAGTTTACTATCGGGCTGCTGGGGAACAGACACGCTTAATAAAGCATCATCGACTTCACTCTATTCGTCTCATGGAGTCTTTGTGCGCTACACCTCATTCCCAGAATTCACCCCCAAATTGAAAGAGAGTTGGATAGTGTGGCTTCCAGTTTCACACAGTCACTTACCTGTAGGCAGGATTCTATAAACTCATCAATCGTTACCACACCATCTTTGTTCTTGTCCATTTTCTGCAAGGATTGACATAAAAGATCATTCAGAAACGTTTGAGGAGGGATCACACCAGTTTATTCTATGCACGAAAGTCACTGTGAATTTTAAATTGTGATTAAATGAAGCCCATGGAATGGAACAAGATCACTTGTTTGCTCTTCTTTACCAAACACTATCAAGAATTTAAATTCACACCCGGCAAGGGTGATGAAAAAGGCTTAGGAACAAGGGGACAACAAATGTACCAAGTCACAAAATATATCCTTGTTCCTGCAATGCCGCTAGGTCAAAATTTCGCACTCTAACAGCAATGTGGGTATGTCTACACCACAGGACACCAGGTTCAAGTAGGCGGCTCACCACCACCTTCTCAAGGTCAATTAGGAGTGGACAATAAATGTTGGATTGCCAGCATTACCCATATCCAGAAGAATAGTTTCAAAGTGAAAGGCTAAGTTGGAATTGGGTGCCATATCCACAACTGATGTGGAGATGCCGGCGTTGGACTGGGGTGAGCACAGTAAGAAGTCTTACAACACCAGGTTAGAGTCAAACAGGTTTGTTTCGATGTCACTAGCTTTCGGAGCGCTGCTCCTTCCTCACCTGATGGAGGAGCAGCGCTCCAAAAGCTAGTGACATCGAAACAAACCTGTTGGACTTTAACCTGGTGTTGTAAGACTTCTTACTATATCCACAACTGTAAGACATGAGATATCTGATGCAAACAGCGATCGATGGGGTGCACGTCGCCATGCGGCCACCAGCGGAGAAGAGGGACGTGTTCATGAACAGGAAGGGGACCCACTCCATGAACATTCAGGTGGTCTGTGACCACCAGATGAAGATCCTGCACGTCTGCTCCCGGTACTCGGGCAGTGTACATGACGCGTTTATCCTGGCACAATCGTTCATCCCCGCCATGTTCGAGAGACACCCCCCCCCGGCTGAGGGGCTGGTTGCTGGGTGACAAGGGTTACCCGTTGCGGTCATGGCTGATGACGCCTATAGGGAAGCCACAGACCGACCCCTCCTGGACCCCGCCGACGACCTCCTCAACCGGGGGCCCTGCCTTCCCAATACGCCTGCGCCGCACGCCGATCCGCGCACCCCGGGGGTCCCTGCTGCTACTTCTGCGGTCAGCAGAAGCACCCCCACCAACACTGCCCGGCCCGCACTGCAGGTTGTAAAGCCTGCAGTAAAAAGGGCCACTTTGCGGCTGTGTGCCAGGCCTGCGCAGGCGCTGCGATCGTGCCCACTATCGCCCCCTCCCCCACGCCGGACGCACGATGGGAGCCGCCATCTTCTCCTCCCGGGGCAATGTGCGACCAATGGGCGCCGCCATCTTGTCCCCCTTCGGCCACGTGCGCCCCATGGGCGCCGCCATCTTGTCCCGACCCCGCAATGTGCGCACCATGGGCGCCACCATCTTGTCCCCCACAGGGTCTCCGGACATCCCGACATCGGAACCGCACACGCTCACCACCCGAAGCATCCGATGGCTACCCGCAGCTCGCTTCGATGACGCTGGACCAATCTCGCCTGCACAACCTGGCCACCGCGTCGGCGACGGTTAAAATCAACGGCCACGTGACCTCGTGCCTGCTGGACTCCGGGAGCACTGAAAGCTTCGTTCACCCAGATACGGTAAGGCGCTGCTCCCTCGCGGTCCACCCTGCCAATCAAAGGATCTCCCTAGCCTCCGGATCCCACTCCGTCCCGATCCGAGGCTTTTGTACAGTCACTCTCACGTCCAGGGTGTAGAATTTAGTAACTTCCGCCTCTATGTCCTTCCTAATCTCTGCGCTGCACTCCTGTTGGCCCTGGACTTCCAGTGCAACCTCCAGAGCCTCACCCTCAAATTCGGCGGGCCCTTACCTCCCCTTACCGTTTGCGGCCTCGCGACCCTCAAGGTCGACCCCCCCTCCCTTTTTGCCAATCTAACTGTGGATTGCAAGCCCGTTGCCACTAGGAGCAGACGGTACAGCACCCAGGACAAGACCTTCATCGGGTCTGAAGTCCAGCGGCTGCTTCAGGAGGGTATTATCGAGGCCAACAACTGGGGAGAAACACAGGATGTTCGTGGACTACAGCCAGACCATCAATCGGTATACGAAGCTCGACACGTACCCCCTCCCACACATATCTGATATGGTCAATCAGATTGTGCAGTACCGGGTCTTCTCAACAACTGACCTGAAATCCGCCTACCACCAGCTCCCCATCCAGAAGTCGGACCAGCCATACACTGCCTTCGAGGCGGACGGTCGCCTCTACCACTTCCTTAGGGTCCCTTTCGATGTCACAAATGGGGCCTTGGTCTTCCAAACAGAGATGGACCGAATGGACCAGTACGGTTTGCGGGCCACCTTTCCGTACTTAGATAATGTCACCATCTGCAGCCATGACCAGCAGGACCACAATGCCAACCTCGATAAATTCCTATGCACTGCCACCCTTCTCAACCTGACCTACAACAAAGAGAAGTGTGTGTTCAGCACAACCCGGTTAGCCATTCTTAGCTATATAGAACATTGAACAGTACAGCACAGAACAGGCCCTTCGGCCCTTGATGTTGTGCCGAGCCTCTGAAACCGAGATCCATTCTGTCATTCTGGTGTGCTCCATGTGCCTATCCAATAACCGCTTGAAAGTTCCTAAAGTGTCCGACTCCACTATCACAGCAGGCAGTCCATTCCACACCCTAACCACTCTCTGAGTAAAGAACCTACCTCGGACATCCCTCCTATATCTCCCACCCTGAGCCTTATAGTTATGCCCCCTTGTAACAGCTACATCCACCCGAGGAAATAGACTCTGAACGTCCACTCTATCTATCCCCCTCATCGTCTTATAAACCTCTATTAAGTCGCCTCTCACAGTCCAAAACGGACTTCTCGGGCCCAACCCCGACCGCATACACCCCCTCATGGAACTTCCCCTCCCCCACTTCCCCAAGGCCCTCAAACGCTGCCTGGGGTTCTTTTCCTACTACGCTCAGTGGGTCCTAAACTATGGGGACAAAGCCTGCCCACTCATTCAGTCCACCCAATTCCCCCTTGCGGCCGAGGCACAATATGTTTCGCCCGCATCAGAGCAGACATCGCCAAGGCCGGGATGCGCGCAGTGGACGAGCCACTGCCTTTCCAAGTAGAAAGCGACGCTTCAGACGTCGCCCTTGCCGCCACTCTAAACCAGGCAGGCAGACTCGTGGCATTCTTTTCCCGCACCCTTCATGCCTCTGAAATTTGACATCCGTCGAAAAGGAGGCCCAAGCTATCGTTGAAGCTGTGCGGCATTGGAGGCATTACCTGGCCGGTAAGAGATTCACTTTCCTTACTGACCAACGGTCGGTAGCCTTCATGTTCAATAACACACAGCGGGGCAAGATCAAAAATGATAAAATCTTGCGGTGGAGAATCGAGCTCTCCACCTATAATTACAAGATCTTGTATCGCCCCGGTAAACTCAACGAGCTCCCAGACGCCCTCTCCCGAGGTACATGTGCCAGCGCACAAGTGGACCAACTCCGGGCCCTACACGACAGCCTTTGTCACCCGGGGGTCACTCGATTGTACCATCTGGTCAAAGCTCGCAATCTGCCCTACTCCGTCGAGAAAGTAAGGACAGTCACCAGGGACTGCCAGGTCTGTGCGGAGTGCAAGCCGCACTTCCACCGGCCGGACCGTGCGCGCCTGGTGAAGGCTTCCCGCCGCCCCTTTGAACGCCTCAGCGGGGATATCAAAGGACACCTCCCCTCCACCGACTATAACACGTACATTCTCAGTGTGGTCGATGAACTCGATTCCCCTTCGCCATCCCATGCCCCGATATGACGTCTGCCACCGTCATCAAGGCCCTCAGCACCACCTTCGCTCTGTTCGGTTTCCCCGCCTACATCCACAGTGACAGGGGATCCTCATTCATGAGCGATGAGCTGCGTCAGTTCCTGCTCAGCAGGGTTATAGCCTCCAGCAGGTCGACCAGATACAACCCCCGGGGAAACGGACAAGTAGAACGGGAGAATGGGACGGTTTGGAGAGCTGTCCAGCTGGCCCTAGGGTCCAGGAACCTCCCAGCCTCTCGCTAGCAGGAGGTCCTCCCTGACGCTCTGCACGCCATCCGGTCACTATTGTGCACCGCCACTAATAACACACCCCATGAACGTGTTTTTACCTTCCCCAGGAAGTCCACATCCGGGGTGTCGCTCCCGACTTGGCTCGCTGCTCCAGGATCGGTCCTTCTCCGTAGGCACGTCCGACTCCACAAGGCGGACCCCTTGGTGGACAGGGTTCACCTGCTCCACACCAATCCTCAATATGCCTACGTTGAGTTCCCCGACGGCCGCCAAGATACTGTCTCACTCAGGGACCTGGCACCGTCAGGTTCAACCCCAACCCCCCCCACCTCCCGCCAATATTGACCCCACCAGACCACCCCCCCATCCCCTTTTCCGCACAAGAAGACGAAGAGGACTTTGGCACGCTCCCGGAGTTCCCCGATGACTGGCCAGCATCAACACCACCACCACCGCCATCGATGCCACCTCCACCACCGCCAGCAACGACTGCGCCGCCATCGCTACGCCGCTCCCAACGAAGCACAAAAGCACCGGACCGGCTGAACCTTTGACAGTCTCTGGACGGTCAACATGGACTTTTCTTTCCCTACTACTGTACATAATTGCACTAATTGTATATAGTTTCACGTCACCCTTCAGGACTCATTTTTAACAGGGGGTGAATGTGGTGAACCACTGTAATAGGAGATGTAAGGTAGGGCCTGCACTACAGGTTCGCCGGTAGCTCCTGCCGGCTGGCTCCGCCCACGGAGAACTGTATAAATATGCATGACCTCTAGTGCCCTGCCATTTCGCCAGCTGCAGCAGGAGGCCACACATCTGACTGTAATAAAGCCACAGTTGTACCCAATTTAGTCTTTGTGCAGTTGATCGTGCATCAGGGTGCAAATGTGGCCAGGAGTCAGATTTGGAGCTCACAGCTCATTGCAGAGCTGGTTGTCATCATTCTACATGGCATCGATCACATCCGCTTCCGCAAGCAATCATGTGAGCCCAGCCCGTTGTGCCGCAGGTGGATGGGTAGTGGAGAGGTGTTGTGCATGTGGTCGTGTGGGAACTAAGGGTGGTGGGTGGTGTGGGAGGTGCATCTCATGAGTGCTGTGGAGGTGGGGCTGCAGGGTGGTGAGGTGGTGCAGTACAGTGGTGCTAGTGCCGCTTCTCAGCGAGCCCCTACCCCCTAGTTGGTGAAACGTGCGGCGATCAACGCCTCGCGTGCTCGCTGGCAAAGCCGGTGGCGCCGTGCAGCCTCGTGTCCACATCCAGACCCCTCCTCCTCATCCTCGTCATCTGGAGATCCGTGCCCTTCCTCGGGCTCACTCTCTGCCTCCTCTTCCTCCAGCACATCGCCCCTCTGCTGGGCTATATTGTGGAGGACGCAGCAGACCACAACAATGCGGCCGACCCTCTCAGACAGGCACTGGAGGGCCCCTCCAGAGAAGTCCAGACACCTGGGGCGAGATTCTCCGACCCCCCGCCGGGTCGGAGAATCGCCGGGGGCTGGCGTGAATCCCGGCCCCACCGGTTGCCGAAGTCTCCGGCACCGGAGATTCGGCGGGGGCGGGAATCGCGCCGCGCCGGTTGGCGGGCCCCCCCGCGCGATTCTCCGGCCCGGATGGGCCGAAGTCCCACCGCTAAAATGCCTGTCCCGCCGGCGTAGATTAGACCACTTACCTTACCGGCGGGACAAGGCGGCGCGGGCGGGCTCCGGGGTCCTGGGGGGGGCGCGGGGTGATCTGGCCCCGGGGGATGCCCCCACGGTGGCCTGGCCCGCGATCGGGGCCCACCAATCCGCGGGTGGGCCTGTGCCGTGGGGGCACTCCTTCCCTTCCGCCTCCACCACGGTCTCCACCATGGCGGAGGCAGAAGAGACTCCCTCCACTGCGCATGCGCGGGAATGCTGTCTGTGGCCGCTGACGCTCCCGCGCATGCGCCGCCCGGAGATGTCATTTCCGCGCCAGCTGGCGGGGCACCAAAGGCCCTTTCCGCCAGCTGGTGGGGCGGAAATTCGTCCGGCGCCGACCTAGCCCCTTAAGGTTGGGGCTCGGCCCCCAAAGATGCGGAGCATTCCGCACATTTGGGGCGGCGCGATGCCCGTCTGATTTGCGCCGTTTAGGGCGCCTGTCGGCGGACATCGCGCCGTTTCCGGAGAATTTCGCTCCTGAAGTGCATCTTCAGCAGTCCAAAGCGCCTTTCGACCACACCCCTGGTTGCTGCATGGGCATCTGTGTGTCACTGTCCTGGGTTCCCGTTCTCTGTGTGTCAATGTCCTGGGTCGCCGTCCTCTGTGTGCCACTGTCCTGGGTTCCTGTCCTCTGTGTGTCACTGTCCTTGGTTCCCGTCCTCTGTGTGTCAAGGTCCTGGGTCCCGTCCTCTGTCTGTCACTGTCCTGGGATCCCGTCCTTTGTGTGTCACTGTACTGGGTCGCCGTCTTCTGTGTGTCACTGTCCTGGGTTCCCGTCCTCTGTGTGTTACTGTCCTGGGTCACTGTCCTCTGTGTGTCAAGATCCTGGGTTCCTGTCCTCTGTCTGTCACTGTCCTGGGTTCCCATCCTCTGTGTGTCACAATTCTGGGTCACCGTCCTCTGTGTGTCACTGTCCTGGGTTCCCGTCCTCTGTGTGTCACTGTCCTGAGTCACCGTCCTCTGTGTGTCACTGTCCTGGGTGTCCGTCTTCTGTGTGTCACTGTCCTGGGTCACCGTCCTGTGTGTGTCACTGTCCTGGGTTCCCGACCTCTGTGTGACATTGTCCTGGGTTCCCGTCCTCTGTGTGTCACTGTCCTGGGTTCCCGTCCTCTGTGTGTCACTGTCCTGGGTCGCCGTCCTCTGTGTGTCACTGTCCTGGGTCACCGCCGTCTGTGTGTCACTGTCCTGGGTTCCCGTCCTCTGTGTGTCACTATTCTGGGTCCCCGTCCTCTGTGTGTCACTGTTCTGGGTTCCCGTTCTCTGTGTGTCACTGTCCTGGGTCGCCGTTCTCTGTGTGTCACTGTCCTGGGTTCCAGTCCTCTGTGTGTCACTGTCCTGGGTCACCGTCCTCTGTGTGTCACTGTCCTGGGGTCCCGTCCTCTGTGTGTCACTGTCCTGGGTCACCATCCTCTGTGTGTCACTGTCCTGGGTCACTGTCCACTGTGTGTCACTGTCCTGGGTTCCCATCCTCTGTGTGTCACTATTCTGGGTCCCCGTCCTCTGTGTGTCACTGTTCTGGGTTCCCGTTCTCTGTGTGTCACTGTCCTGGGTCGCCGTTCTCTGTGTGTCACTGTCCTGGGTTCCCGTCCTCTGTGTGTCACTGTCCTGGATCACCATCCTCTGTGTGTCACTGTCCTGGGTTCCCGTCCTCTGTGTGTCACTATCCTGGGTTCCCGTCCTCTGTGTGACACTGTCCTGGGTTCCCGTCCTCTGTGTGTCACTGTCCTGGGTCACCGTCCTCTGTGTGTCACTGTCCTGGGTTCCCGTCCTCTGTGTGTCACTGTCCTGGGTCCCCGTCCTCTGTGTGTCACTGTCCTGTGTTCCCGTCCTCTGTGTGTCACTGTCCTCGGTCACCGTCCTCTGTGTGTCACTGTCCTGGGTCACTGTCCTCTGTGTGTCATTGTCCTGGGTTCCCGTCCTCTGTGTGTCACTGTCCTGGGTGTCCGTCCTCTGTGTGTCACCATCCTGGGTCGCCATCATCTGTATCTCACTGTCCTGGGTCACTGTCCTCTGTGTGTCACTGTCCTGGGTTCCCGACCTCTGTGTGTCACTGTCCTGGATTACCGTCCGCTGTGTGTCACTCTACTGGGTCGCTGTCCTCTGTGTGTCACTATTCTGGGTTCCCATCCTCTGTGTCAGTGTCCTGGGTTACCGTCCCCTGTGTGTCACTGTCCTGGGTCGCTGTCCTCTGTGTGTCACTGTCCTGAGTCGCCGTCCTCTCTGTGTCACTGTCCTGGGTTCCCGTTCTCTGTGTGTCACTGTCCTGGGTCGCCGTTCTCTGTGTGTCACTGTCCTGGGTTCCAGTCCTCTGTGTGTCACTGTCCTGGGCCGCCGTCCTCTGTGTGTCACTGTCCTGGGTTCCCGTCCTCTGTGTGTCACTGTCCTTGGTTCCCGTCCTCTGTGTGTCAAGGTCCTGGGTTCCCGTCCTCAGTGTGTCACTGTCCTGGGTTCCCGTCCTCTGTGTGTCACTGTCCTGGGTCGCCGTCTTCTGTGTGTCACTGACCTGGGTTCCCGTCCTCTGTGTGTCACTGTCCTGGGTTCCCGTTCTCTGTGTGTCACTGTCCTGGGTCGCCGTCCTCTGTGTGTCACTGTCCTGGGTTCCAGTCATCTGTGTGTCACTGTCCTGGGTCGCCGTCCTCTGTGTGTCACTGTCCTGGGTGTCCGTCTTTTGTGTGTCACTCTCCTGGGTCACCGTCCTCTGTGTGTCACTGTCCTGGGTTCCCGTCCTCTGTGTGTCACTGTCCTGGGTGTCCGTCCTCTGGGTGGCACCACCCTGGGTCGCCATCCTCTGTGTGTCACTGTCCTTGGTTCCCGTCCGCTGTGTGTCACTGTCCTGGGTTCCCGTCCTCTGTGTGTCACTGTCCTGGGTCGCCGTCCTCTGTGTGTCACTATCCTGGGTACCGTCCTCTGTGTGTCACTGTCCTGGGTTCACGTCCTCTCTGTGTCACTAATTGGGTTCCCGTCCTCTGTGTGTCACTGTCCTGGGTTCCTGCCCTCTGTGTGTCACTATTCTGGGACCCCGTCCTCTGTGTGTCACTGTCCTGGGTGGCCTCTGTGTGTCACTGTCCTGGGTTTCCGTCCTCTCTGTGTCACTATCCTGGGTTCCCGTCCTCTGTGTGTCACTGTCCTGGGTTCCTGCCCTTTGTGTGTCACTATTCTGGGTCCCCGTCCTCTGTGTGTCACTGTCCTGGGTCACCGTCCTCTGTGTGTCACTGTCCTGGGACGCCATCCTCTGTGTGTCACTGTCCTGTGTTCCCGTCCTCTGTGTGTCACTGTCCTGGGTTCCCGTCCTCTGTGTGACACTGTCCTGGGTTCCCGTCCTCTGTGTGTCACTGTCCTGGGTCACCGTCCTCTGTGTGTCACTGTCCTGGGACGCCATCCTCTGTGTGTCACTGTCCTGTGGTCCCGTCATCTGTGTGTCACTGTCCTGGGTCACCGTCCTCTGTGTGTCACTGTCCTGGGTTCCCGTCCTCTGTGTGTCACTGTCCTGGGTTCCCGTCCTCTGTGTGTCACTGTCCTGGGACACCGTCCTCTGTGTGTCACTGTCCTGGGTTCCCGTCCTGTGCGTGTCACTGTCCTGGGTCGCCGTCCTCTGTGTCTCACTGTCCTGGGTTCCCGTCCTCTGTGTGTCAATGTCCTGGGCTCCTGTCCTTTGTGTGTCACTGTCCTGGATTACCGTCCGCTGTGTGTCACTCTACTGGGACGCTGTCCTCTGTGTGTCACTATTCTGGGTTCCCGTCCTCTGTGTCACTGTATCGGGTTACCGTCCTCTGTGTGTCACTGTCCTGGGTTCCCGTTCTCTGTGTGTCACTGTCCTGGGTTCCCGTTCTCTGTGTGTCACTGTCCTGGGTCGCCGTCCTCTGTGTGTCACTGTCCTGGGGTCCCGTCCCCTGTGTGTCACTGTCCTGGGTTCCCGTCCTCAGTGTGTCACAGTCCTGGGTTCCCGTCCTCTGTGTGTCAAGGTCCTGGGTTCCCGTCCTCAGTGTGTCACAGTCCTGGGTTCCCGTCCTCTGTGTGTCACTGTCCTGGGTCGCCATCATCTGTATCTCACTGTCCTGGGACACCGTCCTCTGTGTGTCACTGTCCTGGGTTCCCGTCCTGTGCGTGTCACTGTCCTGGGTCGCCGTCCTCTGTGTCTCACTGTCCTGGGTTCCCGTCCTCTGTGTGTCAATGTCCTGGGCTCCTGTCCTTTGTGTGTCACTGTCCTGGATTACCGTCCGCTCTGTGTCACTCTACTGGGACGCTGTCCTCTGTGTGTCACTATTCTGGGTTCCCGTCCTCTGTGTGTCACTGTCCTGAGTCGCCGTCCTCTGTGTGTCACTGTCCTGGGTTCCCGTTCTCTGTGTGTCACTGTCCTGGGTCGCCGTCCTCTGTGTGTCACTGTCCTGGGGTCCCGTCCCCTGTGTGTCACTGTCCTTGGTTCCCGTCCTCTGTGTGTCAAGGTCCTGGGTTCCCGTCCTCAGTGTGTCACTGTCCTGGGTCGCCGTCTTCTGTGTGTCACTGTCCTGGGTTCCCGTCCTTTGTGTGTCACTGTACTGGGTGGCCGTCTTCTGTGTGTCACTGTCCTGGGTTCCCGTCCTCTGTGTGTCACTGTCCTGGGTCACTGTCCTCTGTGTGTCAAGGTCCTGGGTTCCTGTCCTCTGTCTGTCACTGTCCTGGGTTCCCATCCTCTGTGTGTCACAATTCTGGGTCACCGTCCTCTGTGTGTCACTGTCCTGGGTTCCCGTCCTCTGTGTGTCACTGTCCTGAGTCACCGTCCTCTGTGTGTCACTGTCCTGGGTGTCCGTCTTCTGTGTGTCACTGTCCTGGGTCACCGTCCACTGTGTGTCACTGTCCTGGGTTCCCGACCTCTGTGTGACATTGTCCTGGGTTCCCGTCCTCTGTGTGTCACTGTCCTGGGTTCCCGTCCTCTGTGTGTCACTGTCCTGGGTCGCCGTCCTCTGTGTGTCACTGTCCTGGGTCGCCGCCGTCTGTGTGTCACTGTCCTGGGTTCCCGACCTCTGTGTGTCACTATTCTGGGTCCCCGTCCTCTGTGTGTCACTGTTCTGGGTTCCCGTTCTCTGTGTGTCACTGTCCTGGGTCGCCGTTCTCTGTGTGTCACTGTCCTGGGTTCCAGTCCTCTGTGTGTCACTGTCCTGGGTCACTGTCCTCTGTGTGTCACTGTCCTGGGGTCCCGTCCTCTGTGTGTCACTGTCCTGGGTCACCATCCTCTGTGTGTCACTGTCCTGGATCACCATCCTCTGTGTGTCACTGTCCTGGGTTCCCGTCCTCTGTGTGTCACTATCCTGGGTTCCCGTCCTCTGTGTGTCACTGTCCTGGATCACCATCCTCTGTGTGTCACTGTCCTGGGTTCCCGTCCTCTGTGTGTCACTATCCTGGGTTCCCGTCCTCTGTGTGACACTGTCCTTGGTTCCCGTCCTCTGTGTGTCACTGTCCTGGGTCACCGTCCTCTGTGTGTCACTGTCCAGGGTTCCCGTTCTCTGTGTGTCACTGTCCTGGGTCGCCGTTCTCTGTGTGTCACTGTCCTGGGTTCCCGTCCTCTGTGTGTCACTGTCCTGGATCACCATCCTCTGTGTGTCACTGTCCTGGGTTCCCGTCCTCTGTGTGTCACTATCCTGGCTTCCCGTCTTCTGTGTGACACTGTCCTTGGTTCCCGTCCTCTGTGTGTCACTGTCCTGGGTCACCGTCCTCTGTGTGTCACTGTCCTGGGTTCCCGTCCTCTGTGTGTCACTGTCCTGGGTTCCTGCCCTCTGTGTGTCACTATTCTGGGTCCCCGTCCTCTGTGTGTCACTGTCCTGTGTTCCCGTCCTCTGTGTGTCACTGTCCTGGGTCACCGTCCTCTGTGTGTCACTGTCCTGGGTTCCCGTCCTCTGTGCATCACTGTCCTGGGCGTCCGTTATTGTGTGTCACTGTCCTGGGTCACTGTCCTCTGTGTGTCATTGTCCTGGGTTCCCGTCCTCTGTGTGTCACTGTCCTGGGTGTCCGTCCTCTGTGTGTCACCATCCTGGGTCGCCATCATCTGTATCTCACTGTCCTGGGTCACTGTCCTCTGTGTGTCACTGTCCTGGGTTCCCGACCTCTGTGTGACATTGTCCTGGGTTCCCGTCCTCTGTGTGTCACTGTCCTGGATTACCGTCCGCTGTGTGTCACTCTACTGGGTCGCTGTCCTCTGTGTGTCACTATTCTGGGTTCCCATCCTCTGTGTCAGTGTCCTGGGTTACCGTCCCCTGTGTGTCACTGTCCTGGGTCGCTGTCCTCTGTGTGTCACTGTCCTGAGTCGCCGTCCTCCGTGTGTCACTGTCCTGGGTTCCCGTTCTCTGTGTGTCACTGTCCTGGGTCGCCGTTCTCTGTGTGTCACTGTCCTGGGTTCCAGTCCTCTGTGTGTCACTGTCCTGGGCCGCCGTCCTCTGTGTGTCACTGTCCTGGGTTCCCGTCCTCTGTGTGTCACTGTCCTTGGTTCCCGTCCTCTGTGTGTCAAGGTCCTGGGTTCCCGTCCTCAGTGTGTCACTGTCCTGGGTTCCCGTTCTCTGTGTGTCACTGTCCTGGGTCGCCGTCCTCTGTGTGTCACTGTCCTGGGTTCCAGTCATCTGTGTGTCACTGTCCTGGGTCGCCGTCCTCTGTGTATCACTGTCCTGGGTGTCCGTCTTTTGTGTGTCACTCTCCTGGGTCACCGTCCTCTGGGTGGCACCACCCTGGGTCGCCATCCTCTGTGTGTCACTGTCCTTGGTTCCCGTCTGCTGTGTGTCACTGTCCTGGGTTCCCGTCCTCTGTGTGTCACTGTCCTGGGTCGCCGTCCTCTGTGTGTCACTATCCTGGGTACCGTCCTCTGTGTGTCACTGTCCTGGGTTCACGTCCTCTCTGTGTCACTATCCTGGGTTCCCGTCCTCTGTTTGTCACTGTCCTGGGTTCCTGCCCTCTGTGTGTCACTATTCTGGGTCCCCGCCCTCTGTGTGTCACTATTCTGGGTCCCCGTCCTCTGTGTGTCACTGTCCTGGGACGCCATCCTCTGTGTGTTACTGTCCTGTGTTCCCCTCCTCTGTGTGTCACTGTCCTGGGTTCCCGTCCTCTGTGTGACACTGTCCTGGGTTCCCGTCCTCTGTGTGTCACTGTCCTGGGTCACCGTCCTCTGTGTGTCACTGTCCTGGGACGCCATCCTCTGTGTGTCACTGTCCTGTGTTCCCGTCATCTGTGTGTCACTGTCCTGGGTCACCGTCCTCTGTGTGTCACTGTCCTGGGTTCCCGTCCTCTGTGTGTCACTGTCCTGGGTTCCCGTCCTCTGTGTGTCACTGTCCTGGGACACCGTCCTCTGTGTGTCACTGTCCTGGGTTCCCGTCCTGTGCCTGTCACTGTCCTGGGTCGCCGTCCTCTGTGTCTCACTGTCCTGGGTTCCCGTCCTCTGTGTGTCAATGTCCTGGGCTCCTGTCCTTTGTGTGTCACTGTCCTGGATTACCGTCCGCTGTGTGTCACTCTACTGGGACGCTGTCCTCTGTGTGTCACTATTCTGGGTTCCCGTCCTCTGTGTCACTGTCCTGGGTTACCGTCCTCTGTGTGTCACTGTCCTGCGTCGCCGTCCTCTGTGTGTCACTGTCCTGGGTTCCCGTTCTCTGTGTGTCACTGTCCTGGGTCGCCGTCCTCTGTGTGTCACTGTCCTTGGTTCCCGTCCTCTGTGTGTCAAGGTCCTGGGTTCCCGTCCTCAGTGTGTCACAGTCCTGGGTTCCCGTCCTCTGTGTGTCACTGTCCTGGGTCGCCATCATCTGTATCTCACTGTCCTGGGACACCGTCCTCTGTGTGTCACTGTCCTGGGTTCCCGTCCTGTGCATGTCACTGTCCTGGGTCGCCGTCCTCTGTGTCTCACTGTCCTGGGTTCCCGTCCTCTGTGTGTCAATGTCCTGGGCTCCTGTCCTTTGTGTGTCACTGTCCTGGATTACCGTCCGCTGTGTGTCACTCTACTGGGACGCTGTCCTCTGTGTGTCACTATTCTGGGTTCCCGTCCTCTGTGTCACTGTCCTGGGTTACCGTCCTCTGTGTGTCACTGTCCTGAGTCGCCGTCCTCTGTGTGTCACTGTCCTGGGTTCCCGTTCTCTGTGTGTCACTGTCCTGGGTCGCCGTCCTCTGTGTGTCACTGTCCTGGGGTCCCGTCCCCTGTGTATCACTGTCCTTGGTTCCCGTCCTCTGTGTGTCAAGGTCCTGGGTTCCCGTCCTCAGTGTGTCACAGTCCTGGGTTCCCGTCCTCTGTGTGTCACTGTCCTGGGTCGCCGTCTTCTGTGTGTCACTGTCCTGGGTTCCCGTCCTCTGTGTGTCACTGTCCTGGGTTCCCGTTCTCTGTGTGTCACTGTCCTGGGTCGCCGTTCTCTGTGTGTCACTGTCCTGGGTTCCAGTCCTCTGTGTGTCACTGTCCTGGGTCGCCGTCCTCTGTGTGTCACTGTCCTGGGTGTCCGTCTTTTGTGTGTCACTCTCCTGGGTTACCGTCCTCTGTGTGTCACTGTCCTGGGTGTTCGTCCTCTGGGTGTCACCACCCAGGGTCGCCATCCTCTGTGTGTCACTGTCCTTGGTTCCCGTCCTCTGTGTGTCACTGTCCTGGGTCGCCGTCCTCTGTGTGTCACTATCCTGGGTACCGTCCTCTGTGTGTCACTGTCCTGGGTCGCCGTCCTCTGTGTGTCTCTATCCTGGGTACCGTCCTCTGTGTGTCACTGTCCTGGGTTCCCGTCCTCTGTGTGACACTGTCCTGTGTTCCCCTCCTCTGTGTGTCACTGTCCTGGGTTCCCGTCCTCTGTGTGACACTGTCCTGGGTTCCCGTCCTCTGTGTGTCACTGTCCTGGGTCACCGTCCTCTGTGTGTCACTGTCCTGGGACACCATCCTCTGTGTGTCACTGTCCTGTGTTCCCGTCATCTGTGTGTCACTGTCCTGGGTCACCGTCCTCTGTGTGTCACTGTCCTGGGTTCCCGTCCTCTGTGTGTCACTGTCCTGGGTTCCCGTCCTCTGTGTGTCACTGTCCTGGGACACCGTCCTCTGTGTGTCACTGTCCTGGGTTCCCGTCCTGTGCCTGTCACTGTCCTGGGTCGCCGTCCTCTGTGTCTCACTGTCCTGGGTTCCCGTCCTCTGTGTGTCAATGTCCTGGGCTCCTGTCCTTTGTGTGTCACTGTCCTGGATTACCGTCCGCTGTGTGTCACTCTACTGGGACGCTGTCCTCTGTGTGTCACTATTCTGGGTTCCCGTCCTCTGTGTCACTGTCCTGGGTTACCGTCCTCTGTGTGTCACTGTCCTGCGTCGCCGTCCTCTGTGTGTCACTGTCCTGGGTTCCCGTTCTCTGTGTGTCACTGTCCTGGGTCGCCGTCCTCTGTGTGTCACTGTCCTTGGTTCCCGTCCTCTGTGTGTCAAGGTCCTGGGTTCCCGTCCTCAGTGTGTCACAGTCCTGGGTTCCCGTCCTCTGTGTGTCACTGTCCTGGGTCGCCATCATCTGTATCTCACTGTCCTGGGACACCGTCCTCTGTGTGTCACTGTCCTGGGTTCCCGTCCTGTGCATGTCACTGTCCTGGGTCGCCGTCCTCTGTGTCTCACTGTCCTGGGTTCCCGTCCTCTGTGTGTCAATGTCCTGGGCTCCTGTCCTTTGTGTGTCACTGTCCTGGATTACCGTCCGCTGTGTGTCACTCTACTGGGACGCTGTCCTCTGTGTGTCACTATTCTGGGTTCCCGTCCTCTGTGTCACTGTCCTGGGTTACCGTCCTCTGTGTGTCACTGTCCTGAGTCGCCGTCCTCTGTGTGTCACTGTCCTGGGTCGCCGTCCTCTGTGTGTCACTGTCCTTGGTTCCCGTCCTCTGTGTGTCAAGGTCCTGGGTTCCCGTCCTCAGTGTGTCACAGTCCTGGGTTCCCGTCCTCTGTGTGTCACTGTCCTGGGTCGCCATCATCTGTATCTCACTGTCCTGGGACACCGTCCTCTGTGTGTCACTGTCCTGGGTTCCCGTCCTGTGCATGTCACTGTCCTGGGTCGCCGTCCTCTGTGTCTCACTGTCCTGGGTTCCCGTCCTCTGTGTGTCAATGTCCTGGGCTCCTGTCCTTTGTGTGTCACTGTCCTGGATTACCGTCCGCTGTGTGTCACTCTACTGGGACGCTGTCCTCTGTGTGTCACTATTCTGGGTTCCCGTCCTCTGTGTCACTGTCCTGGGTTACCGTCCTCTGTGTGTCACTGTCCTGAGTCGCCGTCCTCTGTGTGTCACTGTCCTGGGTTCCCGTTCTCTGTGTGTCACTGTCCTGGGTCGCCGTCCTCTGTGTGTCACTGTCCTGGGGTCCCGTCCCCTGTGTATCACTGTCCTTGGTTCCCGTCCTCTGTGTGTCAAGGTCCTGGGTTCCCGTCCTCAGTGTGTCACAGTCCTGGGTTCCCGTCCTCTGTGTGTCACTGTCCTGGGTCGCCGTCTTCTGTGTGTCACTGTCCTGGGTTCCCGTCCTCTGTGTGTCACTGTCCTGGGTTCCCGTTCTCTGTGTGTCACTGTCCTGGGTCGCCGTTCTCTGTGTGTCACTGTCCTGGGTTCCAGTCCTCTGTGTGTCACTGTCCTGGGTCGCCGTCCTCTGTGTGTCACTGTCCTGGGTGTCCGTCTTTTGTGTGTCACTCTCCTGGGTTACCGTCCTCTGTGTGTCACTGTCCTGGGTGTTCGTCCTCTGGGTGTCACCACCCAGGGTCGCCATCCTCTGTGTGTCACTGTCCTTGGTTCCCGTCCTCTGTGTGTCACTGTCCTGGGTCGCCGTCCTCTGTGTGTCACTATCCTGGGTACCGTCCTCTGTGTGTCACTGTCCTGGGTCGCCGTCCTCTGTGTGTCTCTATCCTGGGTACCGTCCTCTGTGTGTCACTGTCCTGGGTTCCCGTCCTCTGTGTGACACTGTCCTGTGTTCCCCTCCTCTGTGTGTCACTGTCCTGGGTTCCCGTCCTCTGTGTGACACTGTCCTGGGTTCCCGTCCTCTGTGTGTCACTGTCCTGGGTCACCGTCCTCTGTGTGTCACTGTCCTGGGACGCCATCCTCTGTGTGTCACTGTCCTGTGTTCCCGTCATCTGTGTGTCACTGTCCTGGGTCACCGTCCTCTGTGTGTCACTGTCCTGGGTTCCCGTCCTCTGTGTGTCACTGTCCTGGGTTCCCGTCCTCTGTGTGTCACTGTCCTGGGACACCGTCCTCTGTGTGTCACTGTCCTGGGTTCCCGTCCTGTGCCTGTCACTGTCCTGGGTCGCCGTCCTCTGTGTCTCACTGTCCTGGGTTCCCGTCCTCTGTGTGTCAATGTCCTGGGCTCCTGTCCTTTGTGTGTCACTGTCCTGGATTACCGTCCGCTGTGTGTCACTCTACTGGGACGCTGTCCTCTGTGTGTCACTATTCTGGGTTCCCGTCCTCTGTGTCACTGTCCTGGGTTACCGTCCTCTGTGTGTCACTGTCCTGCGTCGCCGTCCTCTGTGTGTCACTGTCCTGGGTTCCCGTTCTCTGTGTGTCACTGTCCTGGGTCGCCGTCCTCTGTGTGTCACTGTCCTTGGTTCCCGTCCTCTGTGTGTCAAGGTCCTGGGTTCCCGTCCTCAGTGTGTCACAGTCCTGGGTTCCCGTCCTCTGTGTGTCACTGTCCTGGGTCGCCATCATCTGTATCTCACTGTCCTGGGACACCGTCCTCTGTGTGTCACTGTCCTGGGTTCCCGTCCTGTGCATGTCACTGTCCTGGGTCGCCGTCCTCTGTGTCTCACTGTCCTGGGTTCCCGTCCTCTGTGTGTCAATGTCCTGGGCTCCTGTCCTTTGTGTGTCACTGTCCTGGATTACCGTCCGCTGTGTGTCACTCTACTGGGACGCTGTCCTCTGTGTGTCACTATTCTGGGTTCCCGTCCTCTGTGTCACTGTCCTGGGTTACCGTCCTCTGTGTGTCACTGTCCTGAGTCGCCGTCCTCTGTGTGTCACTGTCCTGGGTCGCCGTCCTCTGTGTGTCACTGTCCTTGGTTCCCGTCCTCTGTGTGTCAAGGTCCTGGGTTCCCGTCCTCAGTGTGTCACAGTCCTGGGTTCCCGTCCTCTGTGTGTCACTGTCCTGGGTCGCCATCATCTGTATCTCACTGTCCTGGGACACCGTCCTCTGTGTGTCACTGTCCTGGGTTCCCGTCCTGTGCATGTCACTGTCCTGGGTCGCCGTCCTCTGTGTCTCACTGTCCTGGGTTCCCGTCCTCTGTGTGTCAATGTCCTGGGCTCCTGTCCTTTGTGTGTCACTGTCCTGGATTACCGTCCGCTGTGTGTCACTCTACTGGGACGCTGTCCTCTGTGTGTCACTATTCTGGGTTCCCGTCCTCTGTGTCACTGTCCTGGGTTACCGTCCTCTGTGTGTCACTGTCCTGAGTCGCCGTCCTCTGTGTGTCACTGTCCTGGGTTCCCGTTCTCTGTGTGTCACTGTCCTGGGTCGCCGTCCCCTGTGTGTCACTGTCCTTGGTTCCCGTCCTCTGTGTGTCAAGGTCCTGGGTTCCCGTCCTCAGTGTGTCACAGTCCTGGGTTCCCGTCCTCTGTGTGTCACTGTCCTGGGTCGCCGTCTTCTGTGTGTCACTGTCCTGGGTTCCCGTCCTCTGTGTGTCACTGCCCTGGGTTCCCGTTCTCTGTGTGTCACTGTCCTGGGTCGCCGTTCTCTGTGTGTCACTGTCCTGGGTTCCAGTCCTCTGTGTGTCACTGTCCTGGGTCGCCGTCCTCTGTGTGTCACTGTCCTGGGTGTCCGTCTTTTGTGTGTCACTCTCCTGGGTTACCGTCCTCTGTGTGTCACTGTCCTGGGTGTTCGTCCTCTGGGTGTCACCACCCAGGGTCGCCATCCTCTGTGTGTCACTGTCCTTGGTTCCCGTCCTCTGTGTGTCACTGTCCTGGGTCGCCGTCCTCTGTGTGTCACTATCCTGGGTACCGTCCTCTGTGTGTCACTGTCCTGGGTCGCCGTCCTCTGTGTGTCTCTATCCTGGGTACCGTCCTCTGTGTGTCACTGTCCTGGGTTCCCGTCCTCTGTGTGTCACTGTCCTGGGTTCCCGTCCTCTGTGTGTCAGTGTCCTGGGTCGCCATCCTCTGTGTGTCACCATCCTGGGTTGCCGTCCTCTGTGTGTCACTGCCCTGGGTTCCCGACCTCTGTGTGTCACTATCCTGGGTTCCCGTCCTCTGTGTGTCACTGTCCTGGGTTCCTGCCCTCTGTGTGTCACTATTCTGGGTCCCCGTCCTCTGTGTGTCACTGTCCTGGGTGGCCTCGATGTGTCACTGTCCTGGGTTTCCGTCCTCTCTGTGTCACTATCCTGGGTTCCCGTCCTCTGTGTGTCACTGTCATAGAACATAGAACATAGAACAATACAGCGCAGTACAGGCCCTTCGGCCCATGATGTTGCACCGAAACAAAAGCCATCTAACCTACACTATGCCATTATCATCCATATGTTTATCCAATAAACTTTTAAATGCCCTCAATGTTGGCGAGTTCACTACTGTAGCAGGTAGGGCATTCCACGGCCTCACTACTCTTTGCGTAAAGAACCTACCTCTGACCTCTGTCCTATATCTATTACCCCTCAGTTTAAAGTTATGTCCCCTCGTGCCAGCCATATCCATCCGCGGGAGAAGGCTCTCACTGTCCACCCTATCCAACCCCCTGATCATTTTGTATGCCTCTATTAAGTCTCCTCTTAACCTTCTTCTCTCCAACGAAAACAACCTCAAGTCCGTCAGCCTTTCCTCATAAGATTTTCCCTCCATACCAGGCAACATCCTGGTAAATCTCCTCTGCACCCGCTCCAAAGCCTCCACGTCCTTCCTATAATGCGGTGACCAGAACTGTACGCAATACTCCAAATGCGGCCGGACCAGAGTTCTGTACAGCTGCAACATGACCTCCCGACTCCGGAACTCAATCCCTCTACCAATAAAGGCCAACACTCCATAGGCCTTCTTCACAACCCTATCAACCTGGGTGGCAACTTTCAGGGATCTATGTACATGGACACCTAGATCCCTCTGCTCAGCCACACTTTCAAGAACTTTACCATTAGCCAAATATTCCGCATTCCTGTTATTCCTTCCAAAGTGAATCACCTCACACTTCTCTACATTAAACTCCATTTGCCACCTCTCAGCCCAGCTCTGCAGCTTATCTATATCCCTCTGTAACCTGCTACATCCTTCCACACTATCGACAACACCACCGACTTTAGTATCGTCTGCAAATTTACTCACCCACCCTTCTGTGCCTTCCTCTAGGTCATTGATAAAAATGACAAACAGCAACGGCCCCAGAACAGATCCTTGTGGTACTCCACTTGTGACTGTACTCCATTCTGAACATTTCCCATCAACCACCACCCTCTGTCTTCTTTCAGCTAGCCAATTTCTGATCCACATCTCTAAATCACCCTCAATCCCCAGCCTCCGTATTTTTTGCAATAGCCTACCGTGGGGAACCTTATCAAACGCTTTGCTGAAATCCATATACACCACATCAACTGCTCTACCCTCGTCTACCTGTTCAGTCACCTTCTCAAAGAACTCAATAAGGTTTGTGAGGCATGACCTACCCTTCACAAAGCCATGCTGACTATCCCTGATCATATCATTCCTATCTAGATGATTATAAATCTTGTCCCTTATAATCCCCTCCAAGACTTTACCCACTACAGACGTGAGGCTCACCGGTCTATAGTTGCCGGGGTTGTCTCTGCTCCCCTTTTTGAACAAAGGGACCACATTTGCTGTCCTCCAGTCCTCTGGCACTATTCCTGTAGCCAATGATGACATAAAAATCAAAGCCAAAGGTCCAGCAATCTCTTCCCTGGCCTCCCATAGAATCCTAGGATAAATCCCATCAGGTCCCGGGGACTTATCTATTTTCAGCCTGTCCAGAATTGCCAACACCTCTTCCCTACGTACCTCAATGCCATCTATTCTATTAGCCTGGGGCTCAGCATTCTCCTCCACAACATTATCTTTTTCCTGAGTGAATACTGACGAAAAATATTCATTTAGTATCTCGCCTATCTCTTCAGACTCCACACACAATTTCCCATCCCTGTCCTTGACTGGTCCTACTCTTTCCCTAGTCATTCGCTTATTCCTGACATACCTGTAGAAAGCTTTTGGGTTTTCCTTGATCCTTCCTGCCAAATACTTCTCATGTCCCCTCCTTGCTCGTCTTAGCTCTCTCTTTAGATCTTTCCTCGCTACCTTGTAACTATCCATCGCCCCAACCGAAACTTCACACTTCATCTTCACATAGGCCTCCTTCTTCCTCTTAACAAGAGATTCCACTTCCCTGGTAAACCACGGTTCCCTCGCTCGACGCCTTCCTCCCTGTCTGACCGGTACATACTTATCAAGAACACGCAGTAGCTGATCCTTGAACAAGCCCCACTTATCCAGTGTGCCCAACACTTGCAGCCTACTTCTCCACCTTATCCCCCCCAAGTCACGTCTAATGGCATCATAATTGCCCTTCCCCCAGCTATAACTCTTGCCCTGCGGTGTATACTTATCCATTTCCATCATTAACGTAAACGTCACCGAATTGTGGTCACTGTCCCCAAAGTGCTCTCCTACCTCCAAATCCAACACCTGGCCTGGTTCATTACCCAAAACCACACACAGAGGACGGGATTCCTGGGTTCCTGCCCTCTGTGTGTCACTATTCTGGGTCCCCGTCCTCTGTGTGTCACTGTCCTGGGTCACCGTCCTCTGTGTGTCACTGTCCTGGGACGCCATCCTCTGTGTGTCACTGTCCTGTGTTCCCATCCTCTGTGTGACACTGTCCTGGGTTCCCGTCCTCTGTGTGTCACTGTCCTGGGTCACCGTCCTCTGTGTGTCACTGTCCTGGGACGCCATCCTCTGTGTGTCACTGTCCTGTGTTCCCGTCATCTGTGTGTCACTGTCCTGGGACACCGTCCTCTGTGTGTCACTGTCCTGGGTTCCCGTCCTGTGCCTGTCACTGTCCTGGGTCGCCGTCCTCTGTGTCTCACTGTCCTGGGTTCCCGTCCTCTGTGTGTCAATGTCCTGGGCTCCTGTCCTTTGTGTGTCACTGTCCTGGATTACCGTCCGCTGTGTGTCACTCTACTGGGACGCTGTCCTCTGTGTGTCACTATTCTGGGTTCCCGTCCTCTGTGTCACTGTCCTGGGTTACCGTCCTCTGTGTGTCACTGTCCTGCGTCGCCGTCCTCTGTGTGTCACTGTCCTGGGTTCCCGTTCTCTGTGTGTCACTGTCCTGGGTCGCCGTCCTCTGTGTGTCACTGTCCTTGGTTCCCGTCCTCTGTGTGTCAAGGTCCTGGGTTCCCGTCCTCAGTGTGTCACAGTCCTGGGTTCCCGTCCTCTGTGTGTCACTGTCCTGGGTCGCCATCATCTGTATCTCACTGTCCTGGGACACCGTCCTCTGTGTGTCACTGTCCTGGGTTCCCGTCCTGTGCATGTCACTGTCCTGGGTCGCCGTCCTCTGTGTCTCACTGTCCTGGGTTCCCGTCCTCTGTGTGTCAATGTCCTGGGCTCCTGTCCTTTGTGTGTCACTGTCCTGGATTACCGTCCGCTGTGTGTCACTCTACTGGGACGCTGTCCTCTGTGTGTCACTATTCTGGGTTCCCGTCCTCTGTGTCACTGTCCTGGGTTACCGTCCTCTGTGTGTCACTGTCCTGAGTCGCCGTCCTCTGTGTGTCACTGTCCTGGGTCGCCGTCCTCTGTGTGTCACTGTCCTTGGTTCCCGTCCTCTGTGTGTCAAGGTCCTGGGTTCCCGTCCTCAGTGTGTCACAGTCCTGGGTTCCCGTCCTCTGTGTGTCACTGTCCTGGGTCGCCATCATCTGTATCTCACTGTCCTGGGACACCGTCCTCTGTGTGTCACTGTCCTGGGTTCCCGTCCTGTGCATGTCACTGTCCTGGGTCGCCGTCCTCTGTGTCTCACTGTCCTGGGTTCCCGTCCTCTGTGTGTCAATGTCCTGGGCTCCTGTCCTTTGTGTGTCACTGTCCTGGATTACCGTCCGCTGTGTGTCACTCTACTGGGACGCTGTCCTCTGTGTGTCACTATTCTGGGTTCCCGTCCTCTGTGTCACTGTCCTGGGTTACCGTCCTCTGTGTGTCACTGTCCTGAGTCGCCGTCCTCTGTGTGTCACTGTCCTGGGTTCCCGTTCTCTGTGTGTCACTGTCCTGGGTCGCCGTCCCCTGTGTGTCACTGTCCTTGGTTCCCGTCCTCTGTGTGTCAAGGTCCTGGGTTCCCGTCCTCAGTGTGTCACAGTCCTGGGTTCCCGTCCTCTGTGTGTCACTGTCCTGGGTCGCCGTCTTCTGTGTGTCACTGTCCTGGGTTCCCGTCCTCTGTGTGTCACTGCCCTGGGTTCCCGTTCTCTGTGTGTCACTGTCCTGGGTCGCCGTTCTCTGTGTGTCACTGTCCTGGGTTCCAGTCCTCTGTGTGTCACTGTCCTGGGTCGCCGTCCTCTGTGTGTCACTGTCCTGGGTGTCCGTCTTTTGTGTGTCACTCTCCTGGGTTACCGTCCTCTGTGTGTCACTGTCCTGGGTGTTCGTCCTCTGGGTGTCACCACCCAGGGTCGCCATCCTCTGTGTGTCACTGTCCTTGGTTCCCGTCCTCTGTGTGTCACTGTCCTGGGTCGCCGTCCTCTGTGTGTCACTATCCTGGGTACCGTCCTCTGTGTGTCACTGTCCTGGGTCGCCGTCCTCTGTGTGTCTCTATCCTGGGTACCGTCCTCTGTGTGTCACTGTCCTGGGTTCCCGTCCTCTGTGTGTCACTGTCCTGGGTTCCCGTCCTCTGTGTGTCAGTGTCCTGGGTCGCCATCCTCTGTGTGTCACCATCCTGGGTTGCCGTCCTCTGTGTGTCACTGCCCTGGGTTCCCGACCTCTGTGTGTCACTATCCTGGGTTCCCGTCCTCTGTGTGTCACTGTCCTGGGTTCCTGCCCTCTGTGTGTCACTATTCTGGGTCCCCGTCCTCTGTGTGTCACTGTCCTGGGTGGCCTCGATGTGTCACTGTCCTGGGTTTCCGTCCTCTCTGTGTCACTATCCTGGGTTCCCGTCCTCTGTGTGTCACTGTCATAGAACATAGAACATAGAACAATACAGCGCAGTACAGGCCCTTCGGCCCATGATGTTGCACCGAAACAAAAGCCATCTAACCTACACTATGCCATTATCATCCATATGTTTATCCAATAAACTTTTAAATGCCCTCAATGTTGGCGAGTTCACTACTGTAGCAGGTAGGGCATTCCACGGCCTCACTACTCTTTGCGTAAAGAACCTACCTCTGACCTCTGTCCTATATCTATTACCCCTCAGTTTAAAGTTATGTCCCCTCGTGCCAGCCATATCCATCCGCGGGAGAAGGCTCTCACTGTCCACCCTATCCAACCCCCTGATCATTTTGTATGCCTCTATTAAGTCTCCTCTTAACCTTCTTCTCTCCAACGAAAACAACCTCAAGTCCGTCAGCCTTTCCTCATAAGATTTTCCCTCCATACCAGGCAACATCCTGGTAAATCTCCTCTGCACCCGCTCCAAAGCCTCCACGTCCTTCCTATAATGCGGTGACCAGAACTGTACGCAATACTCCAAATGCGGCCGGACCAGAGTTCTGTACAGCTGCAACATGACCTCCCGACTCCGGAACTCAATCCCTCTACCAATAAAGGCCAACACTCCATAGGCCTTCTTCACAACCCTATCAACCTGGGTGGCAACTTTCAGGGATCTATGTACATGGACACCTAGATCCCTCTGCTCAGCCACACTTTCAAGAACTTTACCATTAGCCAAATATTCCGCATTCCTGTTATTCCTTCCAAAGTGAATCACCTCACACTTCTCTACATTAAACTCCATTTGCCACCTCTCAGCCCAGCTCTGCAGCTTATCTATATCCCTCTGTAACCTGCTACATCCTTCCACACTATCGACAACACCACCGACTTTAGTATCGTCTGCAAATTTACTCACCCACCCTTCTGTGCCTTCCTCTAGGTCATTGATAAAAATGACAAACAGCAACGGCCCCAGAACAGATCCTTGTGGTACTCCACTTGTGACTGTACTCCATTCTGAACATTTCCCATCAACCACCACCCTCTGTCTTCTTTCAGCTAGCCAATTTCTGATCCACATCTCTAAATCACCCTCAATCCCCAGCCTCCGTATTTTTTGCAATAGCCTACCGTGGGGAACCTTATCAAACGCTTTGCTGAAATCCATATACACCACATCAACTGCTCTACCCTCGTCTACCTGTTCAGTCACCTTCTCAAAGAACTCAATAAGGTTTGTGAGGCATGACCTACCCTTCACAAAGCCATGCTGACTATCCCTGATCATATCATTCCTATCTAGATGATTATAAATCTTGTCCCTTATAATCCCCTCCAAGACTTTACCCACTACAGACGTGAGGCTCACCGGTCTATAGTTGCCGGGGTTGTCTCTGCTCCCCTTTTTGAACAAAGGGACCACATTTGCTGTCCTCCAGTCCTCTGGCACTATTCCTGTAGCCAATGATGACATAAAAATCAAAGCCAAAGGTCCAGCAATCTCTTCCCTGGCCTCCCATAGAATCCTAGGATAAATCCCATCAGGTCCCGGGGACTTATCTATTTTCAGCCTGTCCAGAATTGCCAACACCTCTTCCCTACGTACCTCAATGCCATCTATTCTATTAGCCTGGGGCTCAGCATTCTCCTCCACAACATTATCTTTTTCCTGAGTGAATACTGACGAAAAATATTCATTTAGTATCTCGCCTATCTCTTCAGACTCCACACACAATTTCCCATCCCTGTCCTTGACTGGTCCTACTCTTTCCCTAGTCATTCGCTTATTCCTGACATACCTGTAGAAAGCTTTTGGGTTTTCCTTGCTCCTTCCTGCCAAATACTTCTCATGTCCCCTCCTTGCTCGTCTTAGCTCTCTCTTTAGATCTTTCCTCGCTACCTTGTAACTATCCATCGCCCCAACCGAAACTTCACACTTCATCTTCACATAGGCCTCCTTCTTCCTCTTAACAAGAGATTCCACTTCCCTGGTAAACCACGGTTCCCTCGCTCGACGCCTTCCTCCCTGTCTGACCGGTACATACTTATCAAGAACACGCAGTAGCTGATCCTTGAACAAGCCCCACTTATCCAGTGTGCCCAACACTTGCAGCCTACTTCTCCACCTTATCCCCCCCAAGTCACGTCTAATGGCATCATAATTGCCCTTCCCCCAGCTATAACTCTTGCCCTGCGGTGTATACTTATCCATTTCCATCATTAACGTAAACGTCACCGAATTGTGGTCACTGTCCCCAAAGTGCTCTCCTACCTCCAAATCCAACACCTGGCCTGGTTCATTACCCAAAACCACACACAGAGGACGGGATTCCTGGGTTCCTGCCCTCTGTGTGTCACTATTCTGGGTCCCCGTCCTCTGTGTGTCACTGTCCTGGGTCACCGTCCTCTGTGTGTCACTGTCCTGGGACGCCATCCTCTGTGTGTCACTGTCCTGTGTTCCCATCCTCTGTGTGACACTGTCCTGGGTTCCCGTCCTCTGTGTGTCACTGTCCTGGGTCACCGTCCTCTGTGTGTCACTGTCCTGGGACGCCATCCTCTGTGTGTCACTGTCCTGTGTTCCCGTCATCTGTGTGTCACTGTCCTGGGTCACCGTCCTCTGTGTGTCACTGTCCTGGGTTCCCGTCCTCTGTGTGTCACTGTCCTGGGTTCCCGTCCTCTGTGTGTCACTGTCCTGGGACACCGTCCTCTGTGTGTCACTGTCCTGGGTTCCCGTCCTGTGCGTGTCACTGTCCTGGGTCGCCGTCCTCTGTGTCTCACTGTCCTGGGTTCCCGTCCTCTGTGTGTCAATGTCCTGGGCTCCTGTCCTTTGTGTGTCACTGTCCTGGATTACCGTCCGCTGTGTGTCACTCTACTGGGACGCTGTCCTCTGTGTGTCACTATTCTGGGTTCCCGTCCTCTGTGTCACTGTCCTGGGTTACCGTCCTCTGTGTGTCACTGTCCTGCGTCGCCGTCCTCTGTGTGTCACTGTCCTGGGGTCCCGTCACCTGTGTGTCACTGTCCTTGGTTCCCGTCCTCTGTGTGTCAAGGTCCTGGGTTCCCGTCCTCAGTGTGTCACAGTCCTGGGTTCCCGTCCTCTGTGTGTCACTGTCCTGGGTCGCCATCATCTGTATCTCACTGTCCTGGGACACCGTCCTCTGTGTGTCACTGTCCTGGGTCGCCGTCCTCTGTGTCTCACTGTCCTGGGTTCCCGTCCTCTGTGTGTCACTGTCCTGGGCTCCTGTCCTTAGTGTGTCACTGTCCTGGATTACCGTCCGCTGTGTGTCACTCTACTGGGACGCTGTCCTCTGTGTGTCACTATTCTGGGTTCCCGTCCTCTGTGTCACTGTCCTGGGTTACCGTCCTCTGTGTGTCACTGTCCTGGGTTCCCGTTCTCTGTGTGTCACTGTCCTGGGTTCCCGTTCTCTGTGTGTCACTGTCCTGGGTCGCCGTCCTCTGTGTGTCACTGTCCTGGGGTCCCGTCCCCTGTGTGTCAAGGTCCTGGGTTCCCGTCCTCAGTGTGTCACAGTCCTGGGTCGCCGTCCTCTGTGTGTCACTGTCCTGGGTGTCCGTCTTTTGTGTGTCACTCTCCTGGGTCACCGTCCTCTGTGTGTCACTGTCCTGGGTGTTCGTCCTCTGGGTGTCACCACCCAGGGTCGCCATCCTCTGTGTGTCACTGTCCTTGGTTCCCGTCCTCTGTGTGTCACTGTCCTGGGTCGCCGTCCTGTGTGTCACTATCCTGGGTACCGTCCTCTGTGTGTCACTGTCCTGAGTCGCCGTCCTCTGTGTGTCACTATCCTGGGCACCGTCCTCTGTCTGTCACTGTCCTGGGTTCACGTCCTCTGTGTGTCACTGTCCTGGGTTCCCGTCCTCTGTGTGTCACTGTCCTGGGTTCCCGTCCTCTGTGTGTCAGTGTCCTGGGTCGCCATCCTCTGTGTGTCACCATCCTGGGTTGCCGTCGTCTGTGTGTCACTGTCCTGGGTTCACGTCCTCTGTGTGTCACTGTCCTGGGTGGCCTCTGTGTGTCACTGTCCTGAGTTCCCGTCCTCTGTGTGTCACTGTCCTGGGATCCCGCCCTCTGTGTGTCACTGCCCTGGGTGGCCTCTGTGTGTCACTGTCCTGGGTTCCCGTCCTCTGTGTGTCACTGTCCTGGGTTCCCGCCCTCTGTGTGTCACTGTCCTGGGTGTCCGTCCTCTGTGTGTCACCATGCTGGGTCGCCATCCTCTGTGTCTCACTGTCCTTGGGATCCCGTCCTCTGTGTGTCACTGTCCTGGGTTCCCGTCCTCCGTGTGTCAAGGTCCTGGGTTCCCGTCCTCTGTGTGTCACTGTCCTGGGTTCCCGTCCTCTGTGTGTCACTGTCCTGGGTCACCGTCCTCTGTCTGGGTTCCCGTTCTCTGTGTGTCACGGTCCTGGGGTCCCGTCCTCTGTGTGTCACTGTCCTGGGTCGCCGTCCTCTGTGTGTCACAGTCCTGGGTTTCCGTCCTCTGTGTGTCACTGTCCTCGGTTCCCGTCCTCTGTGTGTCAAGGTCCTGGGTCACCATCCTCTGTGTGTCACTGTCCTGGGTCACCGTCCTCTGTGTGTCACTGTCTTGGGCTCCCGTCCTCTGTGTGTCACTATCCTGGGTCGCCGTCCTCTGTTAGTCACTGTCCTGGGTTCCCGTCCTCTGTGTGTCACTGTCCTGGGAGTCCGTCTTTTGTGTGTCACTCTCCTGGGTCACCATCCTCTGTGTGTCACAATTCTGGGTCACCGTCCTCTGTGTGTCACTGTCCTGGGTGTCCGTCTTCTGTGTGTCACTGTCCTGGGTCACCGTCCTCTGTGTGTCACTGTCCTGGGTTCCCGACCTCTGTGTGACATTGTCCTGGGTTCCCGTCCTCTGTGTGTTACTGTCCTGGGTTCCCGTCCTCTGTGTGTCACTGTCCTGGGTCGCCGTCCTCTGTGTGTCACTGTCCTGGGTCGCCGCCGTCTGTGTGTCACTGTCCTGGGTTCCCGTCCTCTGTGTGTCACTGTCCTGGGTCGCCGTCGTCTGTGTGTCACAAACCTTGGTCACCGTCCTCTGTGTGTCAGTGTCCTGGGTCGCCGTCCTCTGTGTGTCAGTGTCCTGGGTCGCCGTCCTCTGTGTGTCAGTGTCCTGGGTCGCCGTCCTCTGTGTGTCACTGTTCTGGGTTCCCGTCCTCTGGGTCACTGTCCTGGGGTCCCGTCCTCTGTGTGTCACTGTCCTGGGTCACCATCCTCTGTGCGTCACTGTCCTGGGTCACTGTCCACTGTGTGTCACTGTCCTGGGTTCCCATCCTCTGTGTGTCACTACTCTGGGTCCCCGTCCTCTGTGTGTCACTGTCCTGGGTTCCCGTTCTCTGTGTGTCACTGTCCTTGTTCGCCGTTCTCTGTGTGTCACTGTCCTGGGCCGCCGCCCTCTGTGTGTCACTGTCCTGGGTTCCCGTCCTCTGTGTGTCACTGTCCTGGGTCACCATCCTCTGTGTGTCACTGTCCTGGGTTCCCGTCCTCTGTGTGTCACTATCCTGGGTTCCCGTCCTCTATGTGTCACTGTCCTGGGTTCCTGCCCTCTGTGTGTCACTATTCTGGGTCCCCGTCCTCTGTGTGACACTGTCCTGGGTTCCCGTCCTCTGTGTGTCACTGTCCTGGGTCACCGTCCTATGTGTGTCACTGTCCTGGGACGCCATCCTCTGTGTGTCACTGTCCTGTGTTCCCGTCCTCTGTGTGTCACTTGTCTGGGTCACCTTCCTCTGTGTGTCACTGTCCTGGGTTCCCGTCCTCTGTGTATCACTGTCCTGGGCGTCCGTTTTTGTGTGTCACTGTCCTGGGTCACTGTCCTCTGTGTGTCATTGTCCTGGGTTCCCGTCCTCTGTGTGTCACTGTCCTGGGTCGCCGTCCTCTGTGTCTCACTGTCCTGGGTTCCCGTCCTCTGTGTGTCACTGTCCTTGGTTCCCGTCCTCTGTGTGTCACTGTCCTGGGTCGCCGTCCTCTGTGTATCACTGTCCTGGATTACCGTCCGCTGTGTGTCACTCTACTGTGTCGCTGTGCTCTGTGTGTCACTATTCTGGGTTCCCGTCCTCTGTGTCACTGTCCTGGGTTACCGTCCCCTGTGTGTCACTGTCCTGAGTCGCCGTCCACTGTGTGTCACTGTCCTGGGTTCCCGTTCTCTGTGTGTCACTGTCCTGGGTCGCCGTCCTCTGTGTGTCACTGTCCTGGGTTCCCGTTCTCTGTGTGTCACTGTCCTGGGTCGCCGTTCTCTGTGTGTCACTGTCCTAGGTTCCAGTCCTCTGTGTGTCACTGTCCTGGGTTCCTGTCCTCTGTGTGTCACTGTCCTGGGTTCCCGTCCTCTGTGTGTCACTGTCCTGGGTGTTCGTCCTCTGGGTGTCACCACCCTGGGTCGCCGTCCTCTGTGTGTCAGTGTCCTGGGTCGCCGTCCTCTGTGTGTCAATGTCCTGGGTCGCCGTCCTCTGTGTGTCAGTGTCCTGGGTCGCCGTCCTCTGTGTGTCAGTGTCCTGGGTTCCCGTCCTCTGTGTGTCACTGTCCTGAGTCGCCGTCATCTGTGTGTCACTGTCCTGGGCGTCCGTCTTCTGTGTGTCACTGTCCTGGGTTACCGTCCTCTGTGTGTCACTGTCCTGGGTCGCCGTCCTCTGTGTGTCACTGTCCTGCGTTCCCGTCCTCTGTGTGTCACTATCCTGGGTCGCCGTCCTCTGTTTGTCACTGTCCTCGGTGTGTCCGTCTTTTGTGTGTCACTCTCCTGGGTCACCGTCCTCTGTGTGTCACTGTCCTTGGTTCCCGTCCTCTATGTGTCACTGTCCTGGGTGTCCGTCCTCTGGGTGTCACCACCCTGGGTCGCCATCCTCTGTGTGTCACTGTCCTTGGTTCCGGTCCTCTGTGTGTCACTGTCCTGGGATCCCGTCCTCTGTGTGTCACTGTCCTGGGTCGCCGTCCTCTGTGTGTTACTATCCAGGGTCACTTGTGCGTCACTCTCTTGAGTCACCGTCCTCTGTGTGTCACTATCCTGGGTTCCCGTCCTCTGTGTGTCACTGTCCTGGGTCGCCATCCTCTGTGTCTCACTGTCCTGCGTCACCGTCCTCTGTGTGTCACTGTCCTGGGTTCCCGTCCTCAGTCTGTCACTGCCCTGGGACACCATCCTCTGTGTGTCACTGTCCTGGGTCGCTGTCCTCTGTGTGTCACTATTCTGGGTTCCCGTCCTCTGTGTGCCACTGTCCTGGGTTACCGTCCTCTGTGTGTCACTGTCCTGGGTCGCCGTCCTCTGTGTGTCACTGTCCTGAGTCGCCGTCCTCTGTGTGTCACTGTCCTGGGTTCCCGTCCTCTGTGTGTCACTGTCCTTGGTTCCCGTCCTCCGTGTGTCAATGTCCTGGGTTCCCGTCCTCTGTGTGTCACTGTCATGGGTTCCCGTCCTCTGTGTGTCAATGTCCTGGGTTCCCGTCCTCTGTGTGTCACTGTCCTGGGTTCCCGTTCTCTGTGTGTCACTGTCCTGGGTCGCCGTTCTCTGTGTGTCACTGTCCTGGGTTCCAGTCCTCTGTGTGTCACTGTCCTGGGCCGCCGTCCTCTGTGTGTCACTGTCCTGGGTTCCCGTTCTCTGTGTGTCACTGTCCTGGGTCGCCGTTCTCTGTGTGTCACTGTCCTGGGTTCCAGTCCTCTGTGTGTCACTGTCCTGGGTTCCCGTCCTCTGTGTTTCACTGTCCTAGGTTCCCGTTCTCTGTGTGTCACTGTCCTGGGTCGCCGTTCTCTGTGTGTCACTGTCCTGGGTTCCAGTCCTCTGTGTGTCACTGTCCTGGGTTCCCGTCCTCTGTGTGTCACTGTCCTGGGTCGCCGTCCTCTGTGTGTCACTGTCCTGGGTGTCCGTCTTTTGTGTGTCACTCTCCTGGGTCAGCGTCCTCTGTGTGTCACTGTCCTGGGTTCCCGTCCTCTGTGTGTCACTGTCCTGGGTGTCCGTCCTCTGGGTGGCACCACCCTGGGTCGCCATCCTCTGTGTGTCACTGTCCTTGGTTCCCGTCCTCTGTGTGTCACTGTCCTGGGTTCCCGTCCTCTGTGTGTCACTGTCCTGGGTCGCCGTCCTCTGTGTGTCACTATCCTGGGTACCGTCCTCTGTGTGTCACTGTCCTGGGTTCACGTCCTCTGTGTGTCACTGTCCTGGGTGGCCTCTGTGTGTCACTGTCCTGGGTTCCCGTCCTCTGTGTGTCACTATCCTGGGTTCCCGTCCTCTGTGTGTCACTGTCCTGGGTTCCTGCCCTCTGTGTGTCACTGTCCTGGGTCACCGTCCTCTGTGTGTCACTGTCCTGGGTCGCCGTCCTCTGTGTGTCACTATCCTGGGTACAGTCCTCTGTGTGTCACTGTCCTGGGTTCACGTCCTCTGTGTGTCACTGTCCTGGGTGGCCTCTGTGTGTCACTGTCCTGGGTTCCCGTCCTCTGTGTGTCACTATTCTGGGTTCCCGTCCTCTGTGTGACACTGTCCTGGGTTCCCGTCCTCTGTGTGTCACTGTCCTGGGTCACCGTCCTCTGTGTGTCACTGTCCTGGGACGCCATCCTCTGTGTGTAACTGTCCTGTGTTCCCGTCATCTGTGTGTCACTGTCCTGGGTCACCGTCCTCTGTGTGTCACTGTCCTGGGTTCCCGTCCTCTGTGTGTCACTGTCCTGGGCTCCTGTCCTTTGTGTGTCACTGTCCTGGATTACCGTCCGCTGTGTGTCACTCTACTGGGTCGCTGTCCTCTGTGTGTCGCTATTCTGGGTTCCCGTCCTCTGTGTCACTGTCCTGGGTTACCGTCCCCTGTGTGTCACTGTCCTGGGTTCCCGTTCTCTGTGTGTCACTGTCCTGGGTCGCCGTCCTCTGTGTGTCACTGTCCTGGCGTCCCGTCCTCTGTGTGTCACTGTCCTTGGTTCCCGTCCTCCGTGTGTCAATGTCCTGGGTTCCCGTCCTCTGTGTGTCACTGTCCTGGGTTCCCATCCTCTGTGTGTCACTGTCCTTGGTCGCCGCCTCTGTGTGTCACTGTCCTGGGTTCCCGCTCTCTGTGTGTCACTGTCCTGGGTCGCCGTTCTCTGTGTGTCACTGTCCTGGGTTCCAGTCCTCTGTGTGTCACTGTCCTGGGCCGCCGTCCTCTGTGTGTCACTGTCCTGGGTTCCCGTCCTCTGTGTGTCACTGTCCTTGGTTCCCGTCCTCTGTGTGTCAAGGTCCTGGGTTCCCGTCCTCAGTGTGTCACAGTCCTGGGTTCCCGTCCTCTGTGTGTCACGGTCCTGGGTTCCCGTCCTCTGTGTGTCACTGTCCTGGGTTCCCGTTCTCTGTGTGTCACTGTCCTGGGTCGCCGTTCTCTGTGTGTCACTGTCCTAGGTTCCAGTCCTCTGTGTGTCACTGTCCTGGGTTCCTGTCCTCTGTGTGTCACTGTCCTGGGTCGCCGTCCTCTGTGTGTCACTGTCCTGGGTGTCCGTCTTTTGTGTGTCACTCTCCTGGGTCGCCGTCCTCTGTGTGTCAGTGTCCTGGGTCGCCGTCCTCTGTGTGTCAGTGTCCTGGGTCGCCGTCCTCTGTGTGTCAGTGTCCTGGGTTCCCGTCCTCTGTGTGTCACTGTCCTGAGTCGCCGTCATCTGTGTGTCACTGTCCTGGGTGTCCGTCTTCTGTGTGTCACTGTCCTGGGTTCCCGTCCTCTGTGTGTCACTGTCCTGGGTCGCCGTCCTCTGTGTGTTACTATCCAGGGTCACTTGTGCGTCACTCTCTTGAGTCACCGTCCTCTGTGTGTCACTATCCTGGGTTCCCGTCCTCTGTGTGTCACTGTCCTGGGTCGCCATCCTCTGTGTCTCACTGTCCTGCGTCACCGTCCTCTGTGTGTCACTGTCCTGGGTTCCCGTCCTCAGTCTGTCACTGCCCTGGGCCACCATCCTCTGTGTGTCACTGTCCTGGGTCGCTGTCCTCTGTGTGTCACTATTCTGGGTTCCCGTCCTCTGTGTGCCACTGTCCTGGGTTACCGTCCTCTGTGTGTCACTGTCCTGGGTCGCCGTCCTCTGTGTGTCACTGTCCTGAGTCGCCGTCCTCTGTGTGTCACTGTCCTGGGTTCCCGTCCTCTGTGTGTCACTGTCCTTGGTTCCCGTCCTCCGTGTGTCAATGTCCTGGGTTCCCGTCCTCTGTCTGTCACTGTCATGGGTTCCCGTCCTCTGTGTGTCACTGTCCTGGGTTCCCGTCCTCTGTGTGTCACTGTCCTTGGTTCCCGTCGTCTGTGTGTCAAGGTCATGGGTTCCCGTACTCTGTGTGTCACTGTCCTGGGTTCCCGTCCTCTGTGTGTCACTGTCCTGGGTCGCCGTCCTCTGTGTGTCACTGTCCTGGGTTCCCGTCCTCTGTGTGTCACTGTCCTGGGTCACCGTCCTCTGTGTGTCACTGTCCTGGGTCGCCGTCCTCTGTGTGTCACTGTCCTGGGTCACCGTCCTCTGTGTGTCACTGTCCTGGGTTCCCGTCCTCTGGGTGTCATCACCCTGGGTCACCGTCCTCTGTGTGTCACTGTCCTGGGTTCCCGTCCTCTGTGTGTCACGGTCATGGGTTCCCGTCCTCTGTGTGTCACTGTCCTGGGTTCCCGTCCTCTGTGTGTCACTGTCTTGGGTGGCCTCTGTGTCTCACTGTCCTGGGTCGCCGTCGTCTGTGTGTCACAAACCTTGGTCACCGTCCTCTGTGTGTCACTGTCCTGGGCTCCGTCCTCTGTGTGTCAGTATCCTGGGTCGCCGTCCTCTGTGTGTCAGTGTCCTGGTTCGCAGTCCTCTGTGTGTCAGTGTCCTGGGTTCCCATCCTCTGTGTGTCACTGTCCTGGGTCACCGTCCTCTGTGTGTCAGTGTCCTGGGTTCCCATCCTCTGTGTGTCACTGTCCTGGGTCACCGTCCTCTGTGTGTCAGTGTCCTGGGTTCCCATCCTCTGTTTGTCACTGAACTGGTTCGCAGTCCTCTGTGTGTCAGTGTCCTGGGTTCCCATCCTCTGTGTGTCACTGTCCTGAATCGCCGTCCTCTGTGTGTCACTGTTCTGGGTTCCTGTCCTCTGTGTGTCACTGTCCTGGGTTCCCGTCCTCTGTGTGTCACTGCCCTGGGACACCATCCTCTGTGTGTCACTGTAATGGGTCGCCGTCCTCTGTGTGTCACTCTCCTGGGTTGCCGTCCTCTGTGTGCCACTATCCTGGGTTGCCGTCCTCTGTGTGTCACTGCCCTGGGTTCCCGACCTCTGTGTGTCACTATCCGGGGTTCCCGTCCTCTGTGTGTCACTGTCCTGGGTCGCCATCCTCTGTGTCTCACTGTCCTGGGTAGCCGTCGTCTGTGTGTCACAAACCTTGGTCACCGTCCTCTGTGTGTCACTGTCCTGGGTTCCCGTCCTCTGTGTGTCAGTGTCCTGGGTCGCCGTCCTCTGTGTGTCACTGTCCTGGGTTCCCGTCCTCTGTGTGTCACTGTCCTGAGTCACCGTCCTCTGTGTGTCAGTGTCCTGGGTTCCCGCCCTCTGTGTGTCACTGTCCTGAGTCGCCGTCCTCTGTGTGTCACTGTTCTGGGTTCCCGTCCTCTGTGTATCACTGTCCTGGGTCACCGTCCTCTGTGTGTCACTCTCCTGGGTTGCCGTCCTCTGTGTGTCACTATCCTGGGTTGCCGTCCTCTGTGTGTCACTGCCCTGGGTTCCCGACCTCTGTGTGTCACTATCCTGGGTTCCCGTCCTCTGTGTGTCACTATCCTGGGTCCCCATCCTCTGTGTCTCACTGTCCTGGGTCACCGTCCTCTCTGTGTCATTGTCCTGGGTTTCCGTCCTCTGTATGTCACTGTCCTGGGTTCCCGTCCTCTGTGTGTCACTGTCCTGGGTCGCCGTCGTCTGTGTGTCACAAACCTTGGTCACCGTCCTCTGTGTGTCACTGTCCTGGGTTCCCGCCCTCTGTGTGTCACTGCCCTGGGTGGCCTCTGTGTGTCACTGTCCTGGGTTCCCGTCCTCTGTGTGTCACTGTCCTGGGTTCCCGCCCTCTGTGTGTCACTGTCCTGGGTGTCCGTCCTCTGTGTGTCACCATGCTGGGTCGCCTTCCTCTGTGTCTCACTGTCCTTGGGATCCCGTCCTCTGTGTGTCACTGTCCTGGGTTCCCGTCCTCCGTGTGTCAAGGTCCTGGGTTCCCGTCCTCTGTGTGTCACTGTCCTGGGTTCCCGTCCTCTGTGTGTCACTGTCCTGGGTCACCGTCCTCTGTCTGGGTTCCCGTTCTCTGTGTGTCACGGTCCTGGGGTCCCGTCCTCTGTGTGTCACTGTCCTGGGTCGCCGTCCTCTGTGTGTCACAGTCCTGGGTTTCCGTCCTCTGTGTGTCACTGTCCTCGGTTCCCGTCCTCTGTGTGTCAAGGTCCTGGGTCACCATCCTCTGTGTGTCACTGTCCTGGGTCACCGTCCTCTGTGTGTCACTGTCCTGGGCTCCCGTCCTCTGTGTGTCACTATCCTGGGTCGCCGTCCTCTGTTAGTCACTGTCCTGGGTTCCCGTCCTCTGTGTGTCACTGTCCTGGGAGTCCGTCTTTTGTGTGTCACTCTCCTGGGTCACCATCCTCTGTGTGTCACAATTCTGGGTCACCGTCCTCTGTGTGTCACTGTCCTGGGTGTCCGTCTTCTGTGTGTCACTGTCCTGGGTCACCGTCCTCTGTGTGTCACTGTCCTGGGTTCCCGACCTCTGTGTGACATTGTCCTGGGTTCCCGTCCTCTGTGTGTTACTGTCCTGGGTTCCCGTCCTCTGTGTGTCACTGTCCTGGGTCGCCGTCCTCTGTGTGTCACTGTCCTGGGTCGCCGTCGTCTGTGTGTCACTGTCCTGGGTTCCCGTCCTCTGTGTGTCACTGTCCTGGGTCGCCGTCGTCTGTGTGTCACAAACCTTGGTCACCGTCCTCTGTGTGTCAGTGTCCTGGGTCGCCGTCCTCTGTGTGTCAGTGTCCTGGGTCGCCGTCCTCTGTGTGTCAGTGTCCTGGGTCGCCGTCCTCTGTGTGTCACTGTTCTGGGTTCCCGTCCTCTGTGTGTCACTGTCCTGGGGTCCCGTCCTCTGTGTGTCACTGTCCTGGGTCACCATCCTCTGTGCGTCACTGTCCTGGGTCACTGTCCACTGTGTGTCACTGTCCTGGGTTCCCATCCTCTGTGTGTCACTACTCTGGGTCCCCGTCCTCTGTGTGTCACTGTCCTGGGTTCCCGTTCTCTGTGTGTCACTGTCCTTGTTCGCCGTTCTCTGTGTGTCACTGACCTGGGCCGCCGCCCTCTGTGTGTCACTGTCCTGGGTTCCCGTCCTCTGTGTGTCACTGTCCTGGGGCACCATCCTCTGTGTGTCACTGTCCTGGGTTCCCGTCCTCTGTGTGTCACTATCCTGGGTTCCCGTCCTCTATGTGTCACTGTCCTGGGTTCCTGCCCTCTGTGTGTCACTATTCTGGGTCCCCGTCCTCTGTGTGACACTGTCCTGGGTTCCCGTCCTCTGTGTGTCACTGTCCTGGGTCACCGTCCTATGTGTGTCACTGTCCTGGGACGCCATCCTCTGTGTGTCACTGTCCTGTGTTCCCGTCCTCTGTGTGTCACTTGTCTGGGTCACCGTCCTCTGTGTGTCACTGTCCTGGGTTCCCGTCCTCTGTGTATCACTGTCCTGGGCGTCCGTTTTTGTGTGTCACTGTCCTGGGTCACTGTCCTCTGTGTGTCACTGTCCTGGGTTCCCGTCCTCTGTGTATCACTGTCCTGGGCGTCCGTTTTTGTGTGTCACTGTCCTGGGTCACTGTCCTCTGTGTGTCACTGTCCTGGGTCGCCGTCCTCTGTGTCTCACTGTCCTGGGTTCCCGTCCTCTGTGTGTCACTGTCCTGGGTTCCCGTCCTCTGTGTGTCACTGTCCTGGGTTCCCGTCCTCTGTGTGTCACTGTCCTGGGTCGCCGTCCTCTGTGTCTCACTGTCCTGGGTTCCCGTCCTCTGTGTGTCACTGTCCTGGGTTCCTGTCCTTTGTGTATCACTGTCCTGGATTACCGTCCGCTGTGTGTCACTCTACTGTGTCGCTGTGCTCTGTGTGTCACTATTCTGGGTTCCCGTCCTCTGTGTCACTGTCCTGGGTTACCGTCCCCTGTGTGTCACTGTCCTGAGTCGCCGTCCACTGTGTGTCACTGTCCTGGGTTCCCGTTCTCTGTGTGTCACTGTCCTGGGTCGCCGTCCTCTGTGTGTCACTGTCCTGGGTTCCCGTTCTCTGTGTGTCACTGTCCTGGGTCGCCGTTCTCTGTGTGTCACTGTCCTAGGTTCCAGTCCTCTGTGTGTCACTGTCCTGGGTTCCTGTCCTCTGTGTGTCACTGTCCTGGGTCGCCGTCCTCTGTGTGTCACTGTCCTGGGTGTCCGTCTTTTGTGTGTCACTCTCCTGGGTCACCGTCCTCTGTGTGTCACTGTCCTGGGTTCCCGTCCTCTGTGTGTCACTGTCCTGGGTGTTCGTCCTCTGGGTGTCACCACCCTGGGTCGCCGTCCTCTGTGTGTCAGTGTCCTGGGTCGCAGTCCTCTGTGTGTCAATGTCCTGGGTCGCCGTCCTCTGTGTGTCAGTGTCCTGGGTCGCCGTCCTCTGTGTGTCAGTGTCCTGGGTTCCCGTCCTCTGTGTGTCACTGTCCTGAGTCGCCGTCATCTGTGTGTCACTGTCCTGGGTGTCCGTCTTCTGTGTGTCACTGTCCTGGGTTACCGTCCTCTGTGTGTCACTGTCCTGGGTCGCCGTCCTCTGTGTGTCACTGTCCTGCGTTCCCGTCCTCTGTGTGTCACTATCCTGGGTCGCCGTCCTCTGTTTGTCACTGTCCTCGGTGTGTCCGTCTTTTGTGTGTCACTCTCCTGGGTCACCGTCCTCTGTGTGTCACTGTCCTTGGTTCCCGTCCTCTATGTGTCACTGTCCTGGGTGTCCGTCCTCTGGGTGTCACCACCCTGGGTCGCCATCCTCTGTGTGTCACTGTCCTTGGTTCCGGTCCTCTGTGTGTCACTGTCCTGGGATCCCGTCCTCTGTGTGTCACTGTCCTGGGTCGCCGTCCTCTGTGTGTTACTATCCAGGGTCACTTGTGCGTCACTCTCTTGAGTCACCGTCCTCTGTGTGTCACTATCCTGGGTTCCCGTCCTCTGTGTGTCACTGTCCTGGGTCGCCATCCTCTGTGTCTCACTGTCCTGCGTCACCGTCCTCTGTGTGTCACTGTCCTGGGTTCCCGTCCTCAGTCTGTCACTGCCCTGGGCCACCATCCTCTGTGTGTCACTGTCCTGGGTCGCTGTCCTCTGTGTGTCACTATTCTGGGTTCCCGTCCTCTGTGTGCCACTGTCCTGGGTTACCGTCCTCTGTGTGTCACTGTCCTGGGTCGCCGTCCTCTGTGTGTCACTGTCCTGAGTCGCCGTCCTCTGTGTGTCACTGTCCTGGGTTCCCGTCCTCTGTGTGTCACTGTCCTTGGTTCCCGTCCTCCGTGTGTCAATGTCCTGGGTTCCCGTCCTCTGTGTGTCACTGTCATGGGTTCCCGTCCTCTGTGTGTCAATGTCCTGGGTTCCCGTCCTCTGTGTGTCACTGTCCTGGGTTCCCGTTCTCTGTGTGTCACTGTCCTGGGTCGCCGTTCTCTGTGTGTCACTGTCCTGGGTTCCAGTCCTCTGTGTGTCACTGTCCTGGGTTCCCGTTCTCTGTGTGTCACTGTCCTGGGTCGCCGTCCTCTGTGTGTCACTGTCCTGGGTTCCCGTCATCTGTTTGTCACTGACCTAGGTCGCCGTCCTCTGTGTGTCACTGTCCTGGGTTCCCGTTCTCTGTGTGTCACTGTCCTGGGTCGCCGTTCTCTGTGTGTCACTGTCCTGGGTTCCAGTCCTCTGTGTGTCACTGTCCTGGGTTCCCGTCCTCTGTGTTTCACTGTCCTAGGTTCCCGTTCTCTGTGTGTCACTGTCCTGGGTCGCCGTTCTCTGTGTGTCACTGTCCTGGGTTCCAGTCCTCTGTGTGTCACTGTCCTGGGTTCCCGTCCTCTGTGTGTCACTGTCCTGGGTCGCCGTCCTCTGTGTGTCACTGTCCTGGGTTCCCGTCCTCTGTGTGTCACTGTCCTGTGTGTCCGTCTTTTGTGTGTCACTCTCCTGCGTCACCGTCCTCTGTGTGTCACTGTCCTGGGTTCCCGTCCTCTGTGTGTCACTGTCCTGGGTGTCCGTCCTCTGGGTGGCACCACCCTGGGTCGCCATCCTCTGTGTGTCACTGTCCTTGATTCCCGTCCTCTGTGTGTCACTGTCCTGGGTTCCCGTCCTCTGTGTGTCACTGTCCTGGGTCGCCGTCCTCTGTGTGTCACTATCCTGGGTACCGTCCTCTGTGTGTCACTGTCCTGGGTTCACGTCCTCTGTGTGTCACTGTCCTGGGTTCCCGTCCTCTGTGTGTCACTATCCTGGGTTCCCGTCCTCTGTGTGTCACTGTCCTGGGTTCCTGCCCTCTGTGTGTCACTGTCCTGGGTCACCGTCCTCTGTGTGTCACTGTCCTGGGTCGCCGTCCTCTGTGTGTCACTATCCTGGGTACAGTCCTCTGTGTGTCACTGTCCTGGGTTCACGTCCTCTGTGTGTCACTGTCCTGGGTGGCCTCTGTGTGTCACTGTCCTGGGTTCCCGTCCTCTGTGTGTCACTATTCTGGGTTCCCGTCCTCTGTGTGACACTGTCCTGGGTTCCCGTCCTCTGTGTGTCACTGTCCTGGGTCACCGTCCTCTGTGTGTCACTGTCCTGGGACGCCATCCTCTGTGTGTCACTGTCCTGTGTTCCCGTCATCTGTGTGTCACTGTCCTGGGTCACCGTCCTCTGTGTGTCACTGTCCTGGGTTCCCGTCCTCTGTGTGTCACTGTCCTGGGCGTCCGTCTTTTGTGTGTCACTGTCCTGGGTCACTGTCCTCGGTATCTCACTGTCCTGGGTTCCCGTCCTCTGTGTGTCACTGTCCTGGGCTCCTGTCCTTTGTGTGTCACTGTCCTGGATTACCGTCCGCTGTGTGTCACTCTACTGGGTCGCTGTCCTCTGTGTGTCGCTATTCTGGGTTCCCGTCCTCTGTGTCACTGTCCTGGGTTACCGTCCCCTGTGTGTCACTGTCCTGGGTTCCCGTTCTCTGTGTGTCACTGTCCTGGGTCGCCGTCCTCTGTGTGTCACTGTCCTGGCGTCCCGTCCTCTGTGTGTCACTGTCCTTGGTTCCCGTCCTCCGTGTGTCAATGTCCTGGGTTCCCGTCCTCTGTGTGTCACTGTCCTGGGTTCCCATCCTCTGTGTGTCACTGTCCTTGGTCGCCGCCTCTGTGTGTCACTGTCCTGGGTTCCCGCTCTCTGTGTGTCACTGTCCTGGGTCGCCGTTCTCTGTGTGTCACTGTCCTGGGTTCCAGTCCTCTGTGTGTCACTGTCCTGGGCCGCCGTCCTCTGTGTGTCACTGTCCTGGGTTCCCGTCCTCTGTGCGTCACTGTCCTTGGTTCCCGTCCTCTGTGTGTCAAGGTCCTGGGTTCCCGTCCTCAGTGTGTCACAGTCCTGGGTTCCCGTCCTCTGTGTGTCACGGTCCTGGGTTCCCATCCTCTGTGTGTCACGGTCCTGGGTTCCCGTTCTCTGTGTGTCACTGTCCTGGGTCGCCGTTCTCTGTGTGTCACTGTCCTAGGTTCCAGTCCTCTGTGTGTCACTGTCCTGGGTTCCTGTCCTTTGTGTGTCACTGTCCTGGGTCGCCGTCCTCTGTGTGTCACTGTCCTGGGTGTCCGTCTTTTGTGTGTCACTCTCCTGGGTCGCCGTCCTCTGTGTGTCAGTGTCCTGGGTCGCCGTCCTCTGTGTGTCAGTGTCCTGGGTCGCCGTCCTCTGTGTGTCAGTGTCCTGGGTTCCCGTCCTCTGTGTGTCACTGTCCTGAGTCGCCGTCATCTGTGTGTCACTGTCCTGGGTGTCCGTCTTCTGTGTGTCACTGTCCTGGGTTCCCGTCCTCTGTGTGTCACTGTCCTGGGTCGCCGTCCTCTGTGTGTTACTATCCAGGGTCACTTGTGCGTCACTCTCTTGAGTCACCGTCCTCTGTGTGTCACTATCCTGGGTTCCCGTCCTCTGTGTGTCACTGTCCTGGGTCGCCATCCTCTGTGTCTCACTGTCCTGCGTCACCGTCCTCTGTGTGTCACTGTCCTGGGTTCCCGTCCTCAGTCTGTCACTGCCCTGGGCCACCATCCTCTGTGTGTCACTGTCCTGGGTCGCTGTCCTCTGTGTGTCACTATTCTGGGTTCCCGTCCTCTGTGTGCCACTGTCCTGGGTTACCGTCCTCTGTGTGTCACTGTCCTGGGTCGCCGTCCTCTGTGTGTCACTGTCCTGAGTCGCCGTCCTCTGTGTGTCACTGTCCTGGGTTCCCGTCCTCTGTGTGTCACTGTCCTTGGTTCCCGTCCTCCGTGTGTCAATGTCCTGGGTTCCCGTCCTCTGTCTGTCACTGTCATGGGTTCCCGTCCTCTGTGTGTCACTGTCCTGGGTTCCCGTCCTCTGTGTGTCACTGTCCTTGGTTCCCGTCGTCTGTGTGTCAAGGTCATGGGTTCCCGTACTCTGTGTGTCACTGTCCTGGGTTCCCGTCCTCTGTGTGTCACTGTCCTGGGTCGCCGTCCTCTGTGTGTCACTGTCCTGGGTTCCCGTCCTCTGTGTGTCACTGTCCTGGGTCACCGTCCTCTGTGTGTCACTGTCCTGGGTCGCCGTCCTCTGTGTGTCACTGTCCTGGGTCACCGTCCTCTGTGTGTCACTGTCCTGGGTTCCCGTCCTCTGTGTGTCACTGTCTTGGGTGGCCTCTGTGTCTCACTGTCCTGGGTCGCCGTCGTCTGTGTGTCACAAACCTTGGTCACCGTCCTCTGTGTGTCACTGTCCTGGGCTCCGTCCTCTGTGTGTCAGTATCCTGGGTCGCCGTCCTCTGTGTGTCAGTGTCCTGGTTCGCAGTCCTCTGTGTGTCAGTGTCCTGGGTTCCCATCCTCTGTGTGTCACTGTCCTGGGTCACCGTCCTCTGTGTGTCAGTGTCCTGGGTTCCCATCCTCTGTGTGTCACTGTCCTGGGTCACCGTCCTCTGTGTGTCAGTGTCCTGGGTTCCCATCCTCTGTGTGTCACTGTCCTGGTTCGCAATCCTCTGTGTGTCAGTGTCCTGGGTTCCCATCCTCTGTGTGTCACTGTCCTGAATCGCCGTCCTCTGTGTGTCACTGTTCTGGGTTCCTGTCCTCTGTGTGTCACTGTCCTGGGTTCCCGTCCTCTGTGTGTCACTGCCCTGGGACACCATCCTCTGTGTGTCACTGTAATGGGTCGCCGTCCTCTGTGTGTCACTCTCCTGGGTTGCCGTCCTCTGTGTGCCACTATCCTGGGTTGCCGTCCTCTGTGTGTCACTGCCCTGGGTTCCCGACCTCTGTGTGTCACTATCCGGGGTTCCCGTCCTCTGTGTGTCACTGTCCTGGGTCGCCATCCTCTGTGTCTCACTGTTCTGGGTCGCCGTCGTCTGTGTGTCACAAACCTTGGTCACCGTCCTCTGTGTGTCACTGTCCTGGGTTCCCGTCCTCTGTGTGTCAGTGTCCTGGGTCGCCGTCCTCTGTGTGTCAGTGTCCTGGGTTGCCGTCCTCTGTATGTCAGTGTCCTGAGTCACCGTCCTCTGTGTGTCAGTGTCCTGGGTCCCCGCCCTCTGTGTGTCACTGTCCTGAGTCGCCGTCCTCTGTGTGTCACTGTTCTGGGTTCCCGTCCTCTGTGTATCACTGTCCTGGGTCACCGTCCTCTGTGTGTCACTCTCCTGGGTTGCCGTCCTCTGTGTGTCACTATCCTGGGTTGCCGTCCTCTGTGTGTCACTGCCCTGGGTTCCCGACCTCTGTGTGTCACTATCCTGGGTTCCCGTCCTCTGTGTGTCACTATCCTGGGTCCCCATCCTCTGTGTCTCACTGTCCTGGGTCACCGTCCTCTATGTGTCATTGTCCTGGGTTTCCGTCCTCTGTATGTCACTGTCCTGGGTTCCCGTCCTCTGTGTGTCACTGTCCTGGGTCGCAGTCCTCTGTGTGTTACTGTCCTGGGTTCCCATCCTCTGTGTGTGACCTGTCCTGAGTCACCGTCATCTGTGTGTCACTGTCCTGGGTGTCCGTCTTCTGTGTGTCACTGTCCTGGGTTACCGTCCTCTGTGTGTCACTGTCCTGGGTCGCCGTCCTCTGTGTGTCACTGTCCTGGGATCCCGCCTCTGTGTGTCACTATCCTGGGTCGCCGTCCTCTGTCTGTCACTGTCCTGGGTGTCCGTCTTTTGTGTTTCACTCTCCTGCGTCACCGTCCTCTGTGTGTCACTGTCCTGGGTTCCCGTCCTCTATGTGTCACTGTCCTGGGTGTCCGTCCTCTGGGTGTCACCACCCTGGGTCGCCATCCTCTGTGTGTCACTGTCCTGGGTTCCCGTCCTCTGTGTGTCACTGTCCTCGGTCGCCGTCCTCTGTGTGTCACTATCCAGGGTCACTTGTGCGTCACTCTCTTGAGTCACCGTCCTCTGTGCGTCACCATCCTGGGTGTCCGCCCTCTGTGTGTCACCATCCTGGGTCGCCATCCTCTGTGTGTCCTGTCCTTGGTTCCCGTCCTCTGTGTGTCACTGTCCTTGGTTCCCGTCCTCTGTGTGTCACTGTCCTGGGTTCCCGTTCTCTGTGTGTCACTGTCCTGGGTCGCCGTCCTCTGTGTGTCACTGTCCTGGGTTCCCGTCCTCTGTGTGTCACTGTCCTTGGTTCTCGTCCTCAGTGTGTCAATGTCCTGGGTCCCGTCCTCTGTGTGTCACTGTCCTGCATTCCCGTCCTCTGTGTGTCACTGTACTGGGTCGCCGTCTTCTGTGTGTCACTGTCCTGGGTTCCCGTCCTCTGTGTGTCACTGTCCTGGGTCACCGTCCGCTGTGTGTCAAGGTCCTGGGTTCCTGTCCTCTGTCTGTCACTGTCCTGGGTTCCCGTCATCTGTGTGTCACTGTACTGGGTCGCCGTCTTCTGTGTGTCACTGTCCTGGGTTCCCGTCCTCTGTGTGTCACTGTCCTGGGTTCCCGTCCTCTGTGTGTCACTGTCCTGGGTCGCCGTCCTCTGAGTCTCACAATTCTGGGTCGCCGCCCTCTGTGTGTCAATGTCCTGGGTTCCCGTCCTCTGTGTGTCACTGTCCTGAGTCTCTGTCCTCTGTGTGTCACTGTCCTGGGAGTCCGTCTTCTGTGTGTCACTGTCCTGGGTCGCCGTCCTCTGTGTGTCACTGTCCTGGGTTCCCGTCCTATGTGTGTCACTGTCCTTGGTTCCCGTCTTCCGTGTGTCAATGTCCTGGGTTCCCGTCCTCTGTGTGTCACTGTCCTGGGTTCCCGTTCTCTGTGTGTCACTGTCCTGGGTCGCCGTTCTCTGTGTGTCACTGTCCTGGGTTCCAGTCCTCTGTGTGTCACTGTCCTGGGCCGCCGTCCTCTGTGTGTCACTGTCCTGGGTTCCCGTCCTCTGTGTGTCACTTTCCTTGGTTCCCGTCCTCCATGTGTCAAGGTCCTGTGTTCCCGTCCTCTGTGTGTCACTGTCCTGGGTTACCGTCCTCTGTGTGTCACTGTCCTGGGTCGCCGTCCTCTGTGTGTCACTGTCCTGCGTTCCCGTCCTCTGTGTGTCACTATCCTGGGTCGCCGTCCTCTGTTTGTCACTGTCCTCGGTGTCCGTCTTTTGTGTGTCACTCTCCTGGGTCACCGTCCTCTGTGTGTCACTGTCCTTGGTTCCCGTCCTCTATGTGTCACTGTCCTGGGTGTCCGTCCTCTGGGTGTCACCACCCTGGGTCGCCATCCTCTGTGTGTCACTGTCCTTGGTTCCGGTCCTCTGTGTGTCACTGTCCTGGGATCCCGTCCTCTGTGTGTCACTGTCCTGGGTCGCCGTCCTCTGTGTGTTACTATCCAGGGTCACTTGTGCGTCACTCTCTTGAGTCACCGTCCTCTGTGTGTCACTATCCTGGGTTCCCGTCCTCTGTGTGTCACTGTCCTGGGTCGCCATCCTCTGTGTCTCACTGTCCTGCGTCACCGTCCTCTGTGTGTCACTGTCCTGGGTTCCCGTCCTCAGTCTGTCACTGCCCTGGGACACCATCCTCTGTGTTTCACTGTCCTGGGTCGCTGTCCTCTGTGTGTCACTATTCTGGGTTCCCGTCCTCTGTGTGCCACTGTCCTGGGTTACCGTCCTCTGTGTGTCACTGTCCTGAGTCGCCGTCCTCTGTGTGTCACTGTCCTGGGTTCCCGTCCTCTGTGTATCACTGTCCTTAGTTCCCGTCCTCCGTGTGTCAATGTCCTGGGTTCCCGTCCTGTGTGTCACTGTCATGGGTTCCCGTCCTCTGTGTGTCACTGTCCTGGGTTCCCGTTCTCTGTGTGTCATTGTCCTGTGTTTCCGTCCTCTGTGTGTCACTGTCCTGGGTTCCCGTCCTCTGTGTGTCACTGTCCTGGGTCGCAGTCCTCTGTGTGTCACTGTCCTGGGTTCCCGTCCTCTGTGTGTGACCTGTCCTGAGTCACCGTCATCTGTGTGTCACTGTCCTGGGTGTCCGTCTTCTGTGTGTCACTGTCCTGGGTTACCGTCCTCTGTGTGTCACTGTCCTGGGTCGCCGTCCTCTGTGTGTCACTGTCCTGGGATCCCGTCCTCTGTGTGTCACTATCCTGGGTCGCCGTCCTCTGTCTGTCACTGTACTGGGTGTCCGTCTTTTGTGTGTCACTCTCCTGCGTCACCGTCCTCTGTGTGTCACTGTCCTGGGTTCCCGTTCTCTATGTGTCACTGTCCTGGGTGTCCGTCCTCTGGGTGTCACCACCCTGGGTCGCCATCCTCTGTGTGTCACTGTCCTCGGTCGCCGTCCTCTGTGTGTCACTATCCAGGGTCACTTGTGCGTCACTCTCTTGAGTGACTGTCCTCTGTGCGTCACCATCCTGGGTGTCCGCCCTCTGTGTGTCACCATCCTGGTTCGCCATCCTCTGTGTGTCCTGTCCTTGGTTCCCGTCCTCTGTGTGTCACTGTCCTTGGTTCCCGTCCTCTGTGTGTCACTGTCCTGGGTTCCCGTTCTCTGTGTGTCACTGTCCTGGGTCGCCGTCCTCTGTGTGTCACTGTCCTGGGTTCCCGTTCTCTATGTGTCACTGTCCTGGGTGTCCGTCCTCTGGGTGTCACCACCCTGGGTCGCCATCCTCTGTGTGTCACTGTCCTCGGTCGCCGTCCTCTGTGTGTCACTATCCAGGGTCACTTGTGCGTCACTCTCTTGAGTGACTGTCCTCTGTGCGTCACCATCCTGGGTGTCCGCCCTCTGTGTGTCACCATCCTGGTTCGCCATCCTCTGTGTGTCCTGTCCTTGGTTCCCGTCCTCTGTGTGTCACTGTCCTTGGTTCCCGTCCTCTGTGTGTCACTGTCCTGGGATCCCGTCCTCTGTGTGTCACTATCCTGGGTCGCCGTCCTCTGTCTGTCACTGTCCTGGGTGTCCGTCTTTTGTGTGTCACTCTCCTGCGTCACCGTCCTCTGTGTGTCACTGTCCTGGGTTCCCGTTCTCTATGTGTCACTGTCCTGGGTGTCCGTCCTCTGGGTGTCACCACCCTGGGTCGCCATCCTCTGTGTGTCACTGTCCTCGGTCGCCGTCCTCTGTGTGTCACTATCCAGGGTCACTTGTGCGTCACTCTCTTGAGTGACTGTCCTCTGTGCGTCACCATCCTGGGTGTCCGCCCTCTGTGTGTCACCATCCTGGTTCGCCATCCTCTGTGTGTCCTGTCCTTGGTTCCCGTCCTCTGTGTGTCACTGTCCTTGGTTCCCGTCCTCTGTGTGTCACTGTCCTGGGTTCCCGTTCTCTGTGTGTCACTGTCCTGGGTCGCCGTCCTCTGTGTGTCACTGTCCTGGGTTCCCGTCCTCTGTGTGTCACTGTCCTTGGTTCTCGTCCTCTGTGTGTCAATGTCCTGGGTCCCGTCCTCTGTCTGTCACTGTCCTGGATTCCCGTCCTCTGTGTGTCACTGTACTGGGTCGCCGTCTTCTGTGTGTCACTGTCCTGGGTTCCCGTCCTCTGTGTGTCACTGTCCTGGGTCACCGTCCTCTGTGTGTCAAGGTCCTGGGTTCCTGTCCTCTGTCTGTCACTGTCCTGGGTTCCCGTCCTCTGTGTGTCACTGTCCTGGGTCGCCGTCTTCTGTGTGTCACTGTCCTGGGTTCCCGTCCTCTGTGTGTCACTGTCCTGGGTCGCCGTCCTCTGAGTGTCACAATTCTGGGTCGCCGTCCTCTGTGTGTCAATGTCCTGGGTTCCCGTCCTCTGTGTGTCACTGTCCTGAGTCTCTGTCCTCTGTGTGTCACTGTCCTGGGAGTCCGTCTTCTGTGTGTCACTGTCCTGGGTCGCCGTCCTCTGTGTGTCACTGTCCTGGGTTCCCGTCCTATGCGTGTCACTGTCCTTGGTTCCCGTCTTCCGGGTGTCACTGTCCTGGGTTCCCGTTCTCTGTGTGTCACTGTCCTGGGTCGCCGTTCTCTGTGTGTCACTGTCCTGGGTTCCAGTCCTCTGTGTGTCACTGTCCTGGGTTCCCGTCCTCAGTGTGTCAATGTCCTGGGTCCCGTCCTCTGTGTGTCAAGGTCCTGGGTTCCTGTCCTCTGTCTGTCACTGTCCTGGGTCGCCGTCTTCTGTGTGTCACTGTCCTGGGTTCCCGTCCTCTGTGTGTCACTGTCCTGGGTTCCCGTCCTCTGTGTGTCACTGTCCTGGGTCGCCGTCCTCTGAGTGTCACAATTCTGGGTCGCCGTCCTCTGTGTGTCAATGTCCTGGGTTCCCGTCCTCTGTGTGTCACTGTCCTGAGTCTCTGTCCTCTGTGTGTCACAGTCCTGGGAGTCCGTCTTCTGTGTGTCACTGTCCTGGGTCGCCGTCCTCTGTGTGTCACTGTCCTGGGTTCCCGTCCTATGTGTGTCACTGTCCTTGGTTCCCGTCTTCCGTGTGTCAATGTCCTGGGTTCCCGTCCTCTGTGTGTCACTGTCCTGGGTTCCCGTTCTCTGTGTGTCACTGTCCTGGGTCGCCGTTCTCTGTGTGTCACTGTCCTGGGTTCCAGTCCTCTGTGTGTCACTGTCCTGGGCCGCCGTCCTCTGTGTGTCACTGTCCTGGGTTTTCGTCCTCTGTGTGTCACTGTCCTTGGTTCCCGTCCTCCATGTGTCAAGGTCCTGTGTTCCCGTCCTCTGTGTGTCACTGTCCTGGGTTACCGTCCTCTGTGTGTCACTGTCCTGGGTCGCCGTCCTGTGTGTGTCACTGTCCTGCGTTCCCGTCCTCTGTGTGTCACTATCCTGGGTCGCCGTCCTCTGTTTGTCACTGTCCTCGGTGTCCGTCTTTTGTGTGTCACTCTCCTGGGTCACCGTCCTCTGTGTGTCACTGTCCTTGGTTCCCGTCCTCTATGTGTCACTGTCCTGGGTGTCCGTCCTCTGGGTGTCACCACCCTGGGTCGCCATCCTCTGTGTGTCACTGTCCTTGGTTCCGGTCCTCTGTGTGTTACTATCCAGGGTCACTTGTGCGTCACTCTCTTGAGTCAACGTCCTCTGTGTGTCACTATCCTGGGTTCCCGTCCTCTGTGTGTCACTGTCCTGGGTCGCCATCCTCTGTGTCTCACTGTCCTGCGTCACCGTCCTCTGTGTGTCACTGTCCTGGGTTCCCGTCCTCAGTCTGTCACTGCCCTGGGACACCATCCTCTGTGTGCCACTGTCCTGGGTTACCGTCCTCTGTGTGTCACTGTCCTGAGTCGCCGTCCTCTGTGTGTCACTGTCCTGGGTTCCCGTCCTCTGTGTGTCACTGTCCTTAGTTCCCGTCCTCCGTGTGTCAATGTCCTGGGTTCCCGTCCTGTGTGTCACTGTCATGGGTTCCCGTCCTCTGTGTGTCACTGTCCTGGGTTCCCGTTCTCTGTGTGTCATTGTCCTGTGTTTCCGTCCTCTGTGTGTCACTGTCCTGGGTTCCCGTCCTCTGTGTGTCACTGTCCTGGGTCGCAGTCCTCTGTGTGTCACTGTCCTGGGTTCCCGTCCTCAGTGTGTGACCTGTCCTGAGTCACCGTCATCTGTGTGTCACTGTCCTGGGTGTCCGTCTTCTGTGTGTCACTGTCCTGGGTTACCGTCCTCTGTGTGTCACTGTCCTGGGTCGCCGTCCTCTGTGTGTCACTGTCCTGGGATCCCGTCCTCTGTGTGTCACTATCCTGGGTCGCCGTCCTCTGTCTGTCACTGTCCTGGGTGTCCGTCTTTTGTGTGTCACTCTCCTGCGTCACCGTCCTCTGTGTGTCACTGTCCTGGGTTCCCGTCCTCTATGTGTCACTGTCCTGGGTGTCCGTCCTCTGGGTGTCACCACCCTGGGTCGCCATCCTCTGTGTGTCACTGTCCTCGGTCGCCGTCCTCTGTGTGTCACTGTCCTGGGTCACCGTCCTCTGTGTGTCACTGTCCTGGGTTCCCGTCCTCTGTGTGTCACTGTCCTTGGTTCTCGTCCTCTGTGTGTCACTATCCAGGGTCACTTGTGCGTCACTCTCTTGAGTCACCGTCCTCTGTGCGTCACCATCCTGGGTGTCCGCCCTCTGTGTGTCACCATCCTGGTTCGCCATCCTCTGTGTGTCCTGTCCTTGGTTCCCGTCCTCTGTGTGTCACTGTCCTTGGTTCCCGTCCTCTGTGTGTCACTGTCCTGGGTTCCCGTTCTCTGTGTGTCACTGTCCTGAGTCTCTGTCCTCTGTGTGTCACTGTCCTGGGAGTCCGTCTTCTGTGTGTCACTGTCCTGGGTCGCCGTCCTCTGTGTGTCACTGTCCTGGGTTCCCGTCCTATGTGTGTCACTGTCCTTGGTTCCCGTCTTCCGTGTGTCACTGTCCTGGGTTCCCGTTCTCTGTGTGTCACTGTCCTGGGTCGCCGTTCTCTGTGTGTCACTGTCCTGGGTTCCAGTCCTCTGTGTGTCACTGTCCTGAGTCTCTGTCCTCTGTGTGTCACTGTCCTGGGAGTCCGTCTTCTGTGTGTCACTGTCCTGGGTCGCCGTCCTCTGTGTGTCACTGTCCTGGGTTCCCGTCCTATGTGTGTCACTGTCCTTGGTTCCCGTCTTCCGTGTGTCACTGTCCTGGGTTCCCGTTCTCTGTGTGTCACTGTCCTGGGTCGCCGTTCTCTGTGTGTCACTGTCCTGGGTTCCAGTCCTCTGTGTGTCACTGTCCTGGGCCGCCGTCCTCTGTGTGTCACTGTCCTGGGTTCCCGTCCTCAGTGTGTCAATGTCCTGGGTCCCGTCCTCTGTCTGTCACTGTCCTGCATTCCCGTCCTCTGTGTGTCACTGTACTGGGTCGCCGTCTTCTGTGTGTCACTGTCCTGGGTTCCCGTCCTCTGTGTGTCACTGTCCTGGGTCACCGTCCTCTGTGTGTCAAGGTCCTGGGTTCCTGTCCTCTGTCTGTCACTGTCCTGGGTTCCCGTCCTCTGTGTGTCACTGTCCTGGGTCGCCGTCTTCTGTGTGTCACTGTCCTGGGTTCCCGTCCTCTGTGTGTCACTGTCCTGGGTTCCCGTCCTCTGTGTGTCACTGTCCTGGGTCGCCGTCCTCTGAGTGTCACAATTCTGGGTCGCCGTCCTCTGTGTGTCAATGTCCTGGGTTCCCGTCCTCTGTGTGTCACTGTCCTGAGTCTCTGTCCTCTGTGTGTCACTGTCCTGGGAGTCCGTCTTCTGTGTGTCACTGTCCTGGGTCGCCGTCCTCTGTGTGTCACTGTCCTGGGTTCCCGTCCTTTGTGTGTCACTGTCCTTGGTTCCCGTCTTTCGTGTGTCAATGTCCTGGGTTCCCGTCCTCTGTGTGTCACTGTCCTGGGTTCCCGTTCTCTGTGTGTCACTGTCCTGGGTCGCCGTTCTCTGTGTGTCACTGTCCTGGGTTCCAGTCCTCTGTGTGTCACTGTCCTGGGCCGCCGTCCTCTGTGTGTCACTGTCCTGGGTTTTCGTCCTCTGTGTGTCACTGTCCTTGGTTCCCGTCCTCCATGTGTCAAGGTCCTGTGTTCCCGTCCTCTGTGTGTCACTGTCCTGGGTTACCATCCTCTGTGTGTCACTGTCCTGGGTCGCCGTCCTGTGTGTGTCACTGTCCTGCGTTCCCGTCCTCTGTGTGTCACTATCCTGGGTCGCCGTCCTCTGTTTGTCACTGTCCTCGGTGTCCGTCTTTTGTGTGTCACTCTCCTGGGTCACCGTCCTCTGTGTGTCACTGTCCTTGGTTCCCGTCCTCTATGTGTCACTGTCCTGGGTGTCCGTCCTCTGGGTGTCACCACCCTGGGTCGCCATCCTCTATGTGTCACTGTCCTTGGTTCCGGTCCACTGTGTGTCACTGTCCTGGGATCCCGTCCTCTGTGTGTCACTGTCCTGGGTCGCCGTCCTCTGTGTGTTACTATCCAGGGTCACTTGTGCGTCACTCTCTTGAGTCACCGTCCTCTGTGTGTCACTATCCTGGGTTCCCGTCCTCTGTGTGTCACTGTCCTGGGTCGCCATCCTCTGTGTCTCACTGTCCTGCGTCACCGTCCTCTGTGTGTCACTGTCCTGGGTTCCCGTCCTCAGTCTGTCACTGCCCTGGGACACCATCCTCTGTGTGCCACTGTCCTGGGTTACCGTCCTCTGTGTGTCACTGTCCTGAGTCGCCGTCCTCTGTGTGTCACTGTCCTGGGTTCCCGTCCTCTGTGTGTCACTGTCCTTAGTTCCCGTCCTCCGTGTGTCAATGTCCTGGGTTCCCGTCCTGTGTGTCACTGTCATGGGTTCCCGTCCTCTGTGTGTCACTGTCCTGGGTTCCCGTTCTCTGTGTGTCATTGTCCTGTGTTTCCGTCCTCTGTGTGTCACTGTCCTGGGTTCCCGTCCTCTGTGTGTCACTGTCCTGGGTCGCAGTCCTCTGTGTGTCACTGTCCTGGGTTCCCGTCCTCTGTGTGTGACCTGTCCTGAGTCACCGTCATCTGTGTGTCACTGTCCTGGGTGTCCGTCTTCTGTGTGTCACTGTCCTGGGTTACCGTCCTCTGTGTGTCACTGTCCTGGGTCGCCGTCCTCTGTGTGTCACTGTCCTGGGATCCCGTCCGCTGTGTGTCACTATCCTGGGTCGCCGTCCTCTGTCTGTCACTGTCCTGGGTGTCCGTCTTTTGTGTGTCACTCTCCTGCGTCACCGTCCTCTGTGTGTCACTGTCCTGGGTTCCCGTCCTCTATGTGTCACTGTCCTGGGTGTCCGTCCTCTGGGTGTCACCACCCTGGGTCGCCATCCTCTTTGTGTCACTGTCCTCGGTCGCCGTCCTCTGTGTGTCACTGTCCTGGGTCACCGTCCTCTGTGTGTCACTGTCCTGGGTTCCCGTCCTCTGTGTGTCACTGTCCTTGGTTCTCGTCCTCTGTGTGTCACTATCCAGGGTCACTTGTGCGTCACTCTCTTGAGTCACCGTCCTCTGTGCGTCACCATCCTGGGTGTCCGCCCTCTGTGTGTCACCATCCTGGTTCGCCATCCTCTGTGTGTCCTGTCCTTGGTTCCCGTCCTCTGTGTGTCACTGTCCTTGGTTCCCGTCCTCTGTGTGTTACTGTCCTGGGTTCCCGTTCTCTGTGTGTCACTGTCCTGAGTCTCTGTCCTCTGTGTGTCACTGTCCTGGGAGTCCGTCTTCTGTGTGTCACTGTCCTGGGTTCCCGTCCTCTGTGTGTCACTGTCCTGGGTTCCCGTCCTATGTGTGTCACTGTCCTTGGTTCCCGTCTTCCGTGTGTCAATGTCCTGGGTTCCCGTTCTCTGTGTGTCACTGTCCTGGGTCGCCGTTCTCTGTGTGTCACTGTCCTGGGTTCCAGTCCTCTGTGTGTCACTGTCCTGAGTCTCTGTCCTCTGTGTGTCACTGTCCTGGGAGTCCGTCATCTGTGTGTCACTGTCCTGGGTCGCCGTCCTCTGTGTGTCACTGTCCTGGGTTCCCGTCCTATGTGTGTCACTGTCCTTGGTTCCCGTCTTCCGTGTGTCACTGTCCTGGGTTCCCGTTCTCTGTGTGTCACTGTCCTGGGTCGCCGTTCTCTGTGTGTCACTGTCCTGGGTTCCAGTCCTCTGTGTGTCACTGTCCTGGGCCGCCGTCCTCTGTGTGTCACTGTCCTGGGTTCCCGTCCTCAGTGTGTCAATGTCCTGGGTCCCGTCCTCTGTGTGTCACTGTCCTGGGTTCCCGTCCTCAGTCTGTCACTGCCCTGGGACACCATCCTCTGTGTGCCACTGTCCTGGGTTACCGTCCTCTGTGTGTCACTGTCCTGAGTCGCCGTCCTCTGTGTGTCACTGTCCTGGGTTCCCGTCCTCTGTGTGTCACTGTCCTTAGTTCCCGTCCTCCGTGTGTCAATGTCCTGGGTTCCCGTCCTGTGTGTCACTGTCATGGGTTCCCGTCCTCTGTGTGTCACTGTCCTGGGTTCCCGTTCTCTGTGTGTCATTGTCCTGTGTTTCCGTCCTCTGTGTGTCACTGTCCTGGGTTCCCGTCCTCTGTGTGTCACTGTCCTGGGTCGCAGTCCTCTGTGTGTCACTGTCCTGGGTTCCCGTCCTCTGTGTGTGACCTGTCCTGAGTCACCGTCATCTGTGTGTCACTGTCCTGGGTGTCCGTCTTCTGTGTGTCACTGTCCTGGGTTACCGTCCTCTGTGTGTCACTGTCCTGGGTCGCCGTCCTCTGTGTGTCACTGTCCTGGGATCCCGTCCTCTGTGTGTCACTATCCTGGGTCGCCGTCCTCTGTCTGTCACTGTCCTGGGTGTCCGTCTTTTGTGTGTCACTCTCCTGCGTCACCGTCGTCTGTGTGTCACTGTCCTGGGTTCCCGTCCTCTATGTGTCACTGTCCTGGGTGTCCGTCCTCTGGGTGTCACCACCCTGGGTCGCCATCCTCTGTGTGTCACTGTCCTCGGTCGCCGTCCTCTGTGTGTCACTGTCCTGGGTCACCGTCCTCTGTGTGTCACTGTCCTGGGTTCCCGTCCTCTGTGTGTCACTGTCCTTGGTTCTCGTCCTCTGTGTGTCACTATCCAGGGTCACTTGTGCGTCACTCTCTTGAGTCACCGTCCTCTGTGCGTCACCATCCTGGGTGTCCGCCCTCTGTGTGTCACCATCCTGGTTCGCCATCCTCTGTGTGTCCTGTCCTTGGTTCCCGTCCTCTGTGTGTCACTGTCCTTGGTTCCCGTCCTCTGTGTGTCACTGTCCTGGGTTCCCGTTCTCTGTGTGTCACTGTCCTGAGTCTCTGTCCTCTGTGTGTCACTGTCCTGGGAGTCCGTCTTCTGTGTGTCACTGTCCTGGGTCGCCGTCCTCTGTGTGTCACTGTCCTGGGTTCCCGTCCTATGTGTGTCACTGTCCTTGGTTCCCGTCTTCCGTGTGTCACTGTCCTGGGTTCCCGTTCTCTGTGTGTCACTGTCCTGGGTCGCCGTTCTCTGTGTGTCACTGTCCTGGGTTCCAGTCCTCTGTGTGTCACTGTCCTGAGTCTCTGTCCTCTGTGTGTCACTGTCCTGGGAGTCCGTCATCTGTGTGTCACTGTCCTGGGTCGCCGTCCTCTGTGTGTCACTGTCCTGGGTTCCCGTCCTATGTGTGTCACTGTCCTTGGTTCCCGTCTTCCGTGTGTCACTGTCCTGGGTTCCCGTTCTCTGTGTGTCACTGTCCTGGGTCGCCGTTCTCTGTGTGTCACTGTCCTGGGTTCCAGTCCTCTGTGTGTCACTGTCCTGGGCCGCCGTCCTCTGTGTGTCACTGTCCTGGGTTCCCGTCCTCAGTGTGTCAATGTCCTGGGTCCCGTCCTCTGTCTGTCACTGTCCTGCATTCCCGTCCTCTGTGTGTCACTGTACTGGGTCGCCGTCTTCTGTGTGTCACTGTCCTGGGTTCCCGTCCTCTGTGTGTCACTGTCCTGGGTCACCGTCCTCTGTGTGTCAAGGTCCTGGGTTCCTGTCCTCTGTCTGTCACTGTCCTGGGTTCCCGTCCTCTGTGTGTCACTGTCGTGGGTCGCCGTCTTCTGTGTGTCACTGTCCTGGGTTCCCGTCCTCTGTGTGTCACTGTCCTGGGTTCCCGTCCTCTGTGTGTCACTGTCCTGGGTCGCCGTCCTCTGAGTGTCACAATTCTGGGTCGCCGTCCTCTGTGTGTCAATGTCCTCGGTTCCCGTCCTCTGTGTGTCACTGTCCTGAGTCTCTGTCCTCTGTGTGTCACTGTCCTGGGAGTCCGTCTTCTGTGTGTCACTGTCCTGGGTCGCCGTCCTCTGTGTGTCACTGTCCTGGGTTCCCGTCCTATGTGTGTCACTGTCCTTGGTTCCCGTCTTCCGTGTGTCAATGTCCTGGGTTCCCGTCCTCTGTGTGTCACTGTCCTGGGTTCCCGTTCTCTGTGTGTCACTGTCCTGGGTCGCCGTTCTCTGTGTGTCACTGTCCTGTGTTCCAGTCCTCTGTGTGTCACTGTCCTGGGCCGCCGTCCTCTGTGTGTCACTGTCCTGGGTTCCCGTCCTCTGTGTGTCACTGTCCTTGGTTCCCGTCCTCCATGTGTCAAGGTCCTGGGTCGCCGTCCTCTGTGTGTCACTGTCCTGGGTTACCGTCCTCCATGTGTCAAGGTCCTGTGTTCCCGTCCTCTGTGTGTCACTGTCCTGGGTTACCGTCCTCTGTGTGTCACTGTCCTGGGTCGCCGTCCTCTGTGTGTCACTGTCCTGCGTTCCCGTCCTCTGTGTGTCACTATCCTGGGTCGCCGTCCTCTGTGTGTCACTGTCCTGCGTTCCCGTCCTCTGTGTGTCACTATCCTGGGTCGCCGTCCTCTGTTTGTCACTGTCCTCGGTGTCCGTCTTTTGTGTGTCACTCTCCTGGGTCACCGTCCTCTGTGTGTCACTGTCCTTGGTTCCCGCCCTCTATGTGTCACTGTCCTGGGTCACTTGTGCGTCACTCTCTTGAGTCACCGTCCTCTGTGTGTCACTGTCCTGGGTCACCGTCCTCTGTGTGTCACTGTCCTGGTTTCCCGTCCTCAGTCTGTCACTGCCCTGGGACACCATCCTCTGTGTGCCACTGTCCTGGGTTACCGTCCTCTGTGCGTCACTGTCCTGAGTCACCGTCCTCTGTGTGTCACTGTCCTGGGTTCCCGTCCTCTGTGTGTCACTGTCCTGGGTTCCCGTCCTCAGTGTGTCACTGTCCTTAGTTCCCGTCCTCCGTGTGTCAATGTCCTGGGTTCCCGTCCTGTGTGTCACTGTCATGGGTTCCCGTCCTCTGTGTGTCACTGTCCTGGGTTCCCGTTCTCTGTGTGTCATTGTCCTGTGTTTCCGTCCTCTGTGTGTCACTGTCCTGGGTTCCCGTCCTCTGTGTGTCACTGTCCTGGGTCGCAGTCCTCTGTGTGTCACTGTCCTGGGTTCCCGTCCTCTGTGTGTCACTGTCCTGAGTCTCTGTCCTCTGTGTGTCACTGTCCTGGGAGTCCGTCTTCTGTGTGTCACTGTCCTGGGTCGCCGTTCGCTGTGTGTCACTGTCCTGGGTTCCCGTCCTATGTGTGTCACTGTCCTTGGTTCCCGTCTTCCGTGTGTCAATGTCCTGGGTTCCCGTCCTCTGTGTGTCACTGTCCTGGGTTCCCGTTCTCTGTGTGTCACTGTCCTGGGTCGCCGTTCTCTGTGTGTCACTGTCCTGGGTTCCAGTCCTCTGTGTGTCACTGTCCTGGGCCGCCGTCCTCTGTGAGTCACTGTCCTGGGTTCCCGTCCTCTGTGTGTCACTGTCCTTGGTTCCCGTCCTCCATGTGTCAAGGTCCTGTGTTCCCGTCCTCTGTGTGTCATTGTCCTGGGTTACCGTCCTCTGTGTGTCACTGTCCTGGGTCGCCGTCCTCTGTGTGTCACTGTCCTGCGTTCCCGTCCTCTGTGTGTCACTATCCTGGGTCGCCGTCCTCTGTTTGTCACTGTCCTCGGTGTCCGTCTTTTGTGTGTCACTCTCCTGGGTCACCGTCCTCTGTGTGTCACTGTCCTTGGTTCCCGTCCTCTATGTGTCACTGTCCTGGGTGTCCGTCCTCTGGGTGTCACTGTCCTTGGTTCCGGTCCTCTGTGTGTCACTGTCCTGGGATCCCGTCCTCTGTGTGTCACTGTCCTGGGTCGCCGTCCTCTGTGTGTTACTATCCAGGGTCACTTGTGCGTCACTCTCTTGAGTCACCGTCCTCTGTGTGTCACTATCCTGGGTTCCCGTCCTCTGTGTGTCACTGTCCTGGGTCACCGTCCTCTGTGTGTCACTGTCCTGGGTTACCGTCCTCTGTGTGTCACTGTCCTGAGTCGCCGTCCTCTGTGTGTCACTGTCCTGGGTTCCCGTCCTCTGTGTGTCACTGTCCTGGGTTCCCGTCCTCAGTGTGTCACTGTCCTTAGTTCCCGTCCTCCGTGTGTCAATGTCCTGGGTTCCCGTCCTGTGTGTCACTGTCATGGGTTCCTGTCCTCTGTGTGTCACTGTCCTGGGTTCCCGTTCTCTGTGTGTCATTGTCCTGTGTTTCCGTCCTCTGTGTGTCACTGTCCTGGGTTCCCGTCCTCTGTGTGTCACTGTCCTGGGTCGCAGTCCTCTGTGTGTCACTGTCCTGGGTTCCCGTCCTCTGTGTGTGACCTGTCCTGAGTCACCGTCATCTGTGTGTCACTGTCCTGGGTGTCCGTCTTCTGTGTGTCACTGTCCTGGGTTACCGTCCTCTGTGTGTCACTGTCCTGGGTCGCCGTCCTCTGTGTGTCACTGTCCTGGGATCCCGTCCTCTGTGTGTCACTATCCTGGGTCGCCGTCCTCTGTCTGTCACTGTCCTGGGTGTCCGTCTTTTGTGTGTCACTCTCCTGCGTCACCGTCCTCTATGTGTCACTGTCCTGGGTGTCCGTCCTCTGGGTGTCACCACCCTGGGTCGCCATCCTCTGTGTGTCACTGTCCTCGGTCGCCGTCCTCTGTGTGTCACTGTCCTGGGTCACCGTCCTCTGTGTGTCACTGTCCTGGGTTCCCGTCCTCTGTGTGTCACTGTCCTTGGTTCTCGTCCTCTGTGTGTCACTATCCAGGGTCACTTGTGCGTCACTCTCTTGAGTCACCGTCCTCTGTGCGTCACCATCCTGGGTGTCCGCCCTCTGTGTGTCACCATCCTGGTTCGCCATCCTCTGTGTGTCCTGTCCCTGGTTCCCGTCCTCTGTGTGTCACTGTCCTTGGTTCCCGTCCTCTGTGTGTCACTGTCCTGGGTTCCCGTTCTCTGTGTGTCACTGTCCTGGGTCGCCGTTCTCTGTGTGTCACTGTCCTGGGTTCCCGTCCTCTGTGTGTCACTGTCCTTGGTTCCCGTCCTCTGTGTGTCACTGTCCTGGGTTCCCGTCCTCTGTGTGTCAAGGTCCTGGGTTCCCGTCCTCTGTCTGTCACTGTCCTGGTTTCCCGTCCTCTGTGTGTCACTGTACTGGGTCGCCGTCTTCTGTGTGTCACTGTCCTGGGTTACCGTCCTCTGTGTGTCACTGTCCTGGGTCACCGTCCTCTGTGTGTCAAGGTCCTGGGTTCCTGTCCTCTGTCTGTCACTGTCCTGGGTTCCCGTCCTCTGTGTGTCACTGTCCTGGGTCGCCGTCTTCTGTGTGTCACTGTCTTGGGTTCCCGTCCTCTGTGTGTCACTGTCCTGGGTTCCCGTCCTCTGTGTGTCACTGTCCTGGGTCGCCGTCCTCTGAGTGTCACAATTCTGGGTCGCCGTCCTCTGTGTGTCAATGTCCTGGGTTCCCGTCCTCTGTGTGTCACTGTCCTGAGTCTCTGTCCTCTGTGTGTCACTGTCCTGGGAGTCCGTCTTCTGTGTGTCACTGTCCTGGGTCGCCGTCCTCTGTGTGTCACTGTCCTGGGTTCCCGTCCTATGTGTGTCACTGTCCTTGGTTCCCGTCTTCCGTGTGTCACTGTCCTGGGTTCCCGTTCTCTGTGTGTCACTGTCCAGGGTCGCCGTTCTCTGTGTGTCACTGTCCTGGGTTCCAGTCCTCTGTGTGTCACTGTCCTGGGCCGCCGTCCTCTGTGTGTCACTGTCCTGGGTTCCCATCCTCTGTGTGTCACTGTCCTTGGTTCCCGTCCTCCATGTGTCAAGGTCCTGGGTTCCCGTCCTCTGTGTGTCACTGTCCTGGGTTACCGTCCTCTGTGTGTCACTGTCCTGGGTCGCCGTCCTCTGTGTGTCACTGTCCTGCGTTCCCGTCCTCTGTGTGTCACTATCCTGGGTCGCCGTCCTCTGTTTGTCACTGTCCTCGGTGTCCGTCTTTTGTGTGTCACTCTCCTGGGTCACCGTCCTCGGTGTGTCACTGTCCTTGGTTCCCGTCCTCTATGTGTCACTGTCCTGCGTGTCCGTCCTCTGGTGTCACCACCCTGGGTCGCCATCCTCTGTGTGTCACTGTCCTTGGTTCCGGTCCTCTGTGTGTCACTGTCCTGGGATCCCGTCCTCTGTGTGTCACTGTCCTGGGTCGCCGTCCTCTGTGTGTTACTATCCAGGGTCACTTGTGCGTCACTCTCTTGAGTCACCGTCCTCTGTGTGTCACTATCCTGGGTTCCCGTCCTCTGTGTGTCACTGTCCTGGATCGCCATCCTCTGTGTCTCACTGTCCTGCGTCACCGTCCTCTGTGTGTCACTGCCCTGGATTCCCGTCCTCAGTCTGTCACTGCCCTGGGACACCATCCTCTGTGTGTCACTGTCCTGGGTCGCTGTCCTCTGTGTGTCACTATTCTGGGTTCCCGTCCTCTGTGTGCCACTGTCCTGGGTTACCATCCTCTGTGTGTCACTGTCCTGAGTCGCCGTCCTCTGTGTGTCACTGTCCTGGGTTCCCGTCCTCTGTGTGTCACTGTCCTTAGTTCCCGTCCTCCGTGTGTCAATGTCCTGGGTTCCCGTCCAATGTGTGTCACTGTCATGGGTTCCCGTCCTCTGTGTGTCACTGTCCTGGGTTCCCGTCCTCTGTGTGTCACTGTCATGGGTTCCCGTCCTCTGTGTGTCACTGTCCTGCGTTGCCGTTCTCTGTGTGTCACTGTCCTGGGTTCCAGTCCTCTGTGTGTCATTGTCCTGGGCCGCCGTCGTCTGTGTGTCACTGTCCTGGGTTCCCGTCCTCTGTGTGTCACTGTCCTGGGTCGCCGTCTTCTGTGTGTCACTGTCCTGGGTTCCTGTCCTCTGTGTGTCACTGTCCTGGGTCACCGTCCTCTGTGTGTCACTGTCCTGGGTCGCCGTCCTCTGTGTGTCACTGTCCTGGGTCACCGTCCTTGTGTGTCACTGTCCTGGGTTCCCGTCCTCTGGGTGTCATCACCCTGGGTCACCGTCCTCTGTGTGTCACTGTCCTGGGTTCCCGTCCTCTGTGTGTCACTGTCATGGGTTCCCGTCCTCTGTGTGTCACTGTCCTGGGTCGCCGTCCTCTGTGTGTCACAATCCTGGGTCACCGTCCTCTGTGTGTCACTGTCCTGGGATCCCGTCCTCTGTGTGTCACTGTCCTGGGTTCCCGTCCTCTGTGTGTCACTGTCCTGGGTGGCCTCTGTGTCTCACTGTCCTGGGTCGCCGCCGTCTGTGTGTCACAAACCTTGGTCACCGTCCTCTGTGTGTCACTGTCCTGGGCTCCCGTCCTCTGTGTGTCAGTATCCTGGGTCGCCGTCCTCTGTGTGTCAGTGTCCTGGGTCACCGTCCTCTGTGTGTCAGTGTCCTGGTTCGCAGTCCTCTGTGTGTCAGTGTCCTGGGTTCCCGTCCTCTGTGTGTCACTGTCCTGAATCGCCGTCCTCTGTGTGTCACTGTTCTGGGTTCCTGTCCTCTGTGTGTCACTGTCCTGGGTTCCCGTCCTCTGTGTGTCACTGCCCTGGGACACCATCCTCTGTGTGTCACTGTAATGGGTTGCCGTCCTCTGTGTGTCACTCTCCTGGGTTGCCGTCCTCTGTGTGCCACTATCCTGGGTTGCCGTCCTCTGTGTGTCACTATCCTGGGTTCCCGTCCTCTGTGTGTCACTGTCCTGGGTCGCCATCCTCTGTGTCTCACTGTCCTGGGTCGCCGTCGTCTGTGTGTCACAAACCTTGGTCACCGTCCTCTGTGTGTCACTGTCCTGGGTTCCCGTCCTCTGTGTGTCAGTGTCCTGGGTCGCCGTCCTCTGTGTGTCAGTGTCCTGAGTCGCCGTCCTCTGTGTGTCACTCTCCTGGGTTGCCGTCCTCTGTGTGTCACTATCCTGGGTTCCCGTCCTCTGTGTGTCACTATCCTGGGTCCCCATCCTCTGTGTCCCACTGTCCTGGGTCACCGTCCTCTATGTGTCATTGTCCTGGGTTTCCGTCCTCTGTGTGTCACTGTCCTGGGTTCCCGTCCTCTGTGTGTCACTGTCCTGGGTCGCAGTCCTCTGTGTGTCACTGTCCTGGGTTCCCGTCCTCTGTGTGTGACCTGTCCTGAGTCACCGTCATCTGTGTGTCACTGTCCTGGGTGTCAGTCTTCTGTGTGTCACTGTCCTGGGTTACCGTCCTCTGTGTGTCACTGTCCTGGGTCGCCGTCCTCTGTGTGTCACTGTCCTGGGATCCCGTCCTCTGTGTGTCACTATCCTGGGTCGCCGTCCTCTGTCTGTCACTGTCCTGGGTGTCCGTCTTTTGTGTGTCACTCTCCTGCGTCACCGTCCTCTGTGTGTCACTGTCCTGGGTTCCCGTCCTCTATGTGTCACTGTCCTGGGTGTCCGTCCTCTGGTGTCACCACCCTGGGTCGCCATCCTCTGTGTGTCACTGTCCAGGGATCCCGTCCTCTGTGTGTCACTGTCCTGGGTCGCCGTCCTCTGTGTGTTACTATCCAGGGTCACTTGTGCGTCACTCTCTTGAGTCACCGTCCTCTGTGTGTCACTATCCTGGGTTCCCGTCCTCTGTGTGTCACTGTCCTGGGTCGCCATCCTCTGTGTCTCACTGTCCTGCGTCACCGTCCTCTGTGTGTCACTGTCCTGGGTTCCCGTCCTCAGTCTGTCACTGCCCTGGGACACCATCCTCTGTGTGTCACTGTCCTGGGTCGCTGTCCTCTGTGTGTCACTATTCTGGGTTCCCGTCCTCTGTGTGCCACTGTCCTGGGTTACCGTCCTCTGTGTGTCACTGTCCTGAGTCGCCGTCCTCTGTGTGTCACTGTCCTGGGTTCCCGTCCTCTGTGTGTCACTGTCCTTAGTTCCCGTCCTCCGTGTGTCAATGTCCTGGGTTCCCGTCCTCTGTGTGTCACTGTCATGGGTTCCCGTCCTCTGTGTGTCACTGTCCTGGGTTCCCGTTCTCTGTGTGTCACTGTCCTGCGTTGCCGTTCTCTGTGTGTCACTGTCCTGGGTTCCAGTCCTCTGTGTGTCATTGTCCTGGGCCGCCGTCGTCTGTGTGTCACTGTCCTGGGTTCCCGTCCTCTGTGTGTCACTGTCCTTGTTTCCCGTCGTCTGTGCGTCAAGGTCCTGGGTTCCCGTACTCTGTGTGTCACTGTCCTGGGTTCCCGTCCTCTGTGTGTCACTGTCCTGGGTCGCCGTCTTCTGTGTGTCACTGTCCTGGGTTCCCGTCCTCTGTGTGTCACTGTCCTGGGTCACCGTCCTCTGTGTGTCACTGTCCTGGGTCGCCGTCCTCTGTGTGTCACTGTCCTGGGTCACCGTCCTCTGTGTGTCACTGTCCTGGGTTCCCGTCCTCTGGGTGTCATCACCCTGGGTCACCGTCCTCCGTGTGTCACTGTCCTGGGTTCCCGTCCTCTGTGTCACTGTCATGGGTTCCCGTCCTCTGTGTGTCACTGTCCTGGGTCGCCGTCCTCTGTGTGTCACAATCCTGGGTCACCGTCCTCTGTGTGTCACTGTCCTGGGATCCCGTCCTCTGTGTGTCACTGTCCTGGGTTCCCGTCCTCTGTGTGTCACTGTCCTGGGTGGCCTCTGTGTCTCACTGTCCTGGGTCGCCGTCGTCTGTGTGTCACAAACCTTGGTCACCGTCCTCTGTGTGTCACTGTCCTGGGCTCCCGTCCTCTGTGTGTCAGTATCCTGGGTCGCCGTCCTCTGTGTGTCAGTGTCCTGGGTCACCGTCCTCTGTGTGTCAGTGTCCTGGTTCGCAGTCCTCTGTGTGTCAGTGTCCTGGGTTCCCGTCCTCTGTGTGTCACTGTCCTGAATCGCCGTCCTCTGTGTGTCACTGTTCTGGGTTCCTGTCCTCTGTGTGTCACTGTCCTGGGTTCCCGTCCTCTGTGTGTCACTGCCCTGGGACACCATCCTCTGTGTGTCACTGTAATGGGTTGCCGTCCTCTGTGTGTCACTCTATTGGGTTGCCGTCCTCTGTGTGCCACTATCCTGGGTTGCCGTCCTCTGTGTGTCACTTCCCTGGGTTCCCGACCTCTGTGTGTCACTATCCTGGGTTCCCGTCCTCTGTGTGTCACTGTCCTGGGTCGCCATCCTCTGTGTCTCACTGTCCTGGGTCGCCGTCGTCTGTGTGTCACAAACCTTGGTCACCGTCCTCTGTGTGTCACTGTCCTGGGTTCCCGTCCTCTGTGTGTCAGTGTCCTGGGTCGCCGTCCTCTGTGTGTCAGTGTCCTGAGTCGCCGTCCTCTGTGTGTCACTCTCCTGGGTTGCCGTCCTCTGTGTGTCACTATCCTGGGTTCCCGTCCTCTGTGTGTCACTATCCTGGGTCCCCATCCTCTGTGTCCCACTGTCCTGGGTCACCGTCCTCTATGTGTCATTGTCCTGGGTTTCCGTCCTCTGTGTGTCACTGTCCTGGGTTCCCGTCCTCTGTGTGTCACTGTCCTGGGTCGCAGTCCTCTGTGTGTCACTGTCCTCGGTTCCCGTCCTCTGTGTGTGACCTGTCCTGAGTCACCGTCATCTGTGTGTCACTGTCCTGGGTGTCAGTCTTCTGTGTGTCACTGTCCTGGGTTACCGTCCTCTGTGTGTCACTGTGCTGGGTCGCCGTCCTCTGTGTGTCACTGTCCTGGGATCCCGTCCTCTGTGTGTCACTGTCCTGGGTCACCGTCCTCTGTGTGTCACTGTCCTGGGATCCCGTCCTCTGTGTGTCACTATCCTGGGTCGCCGTCCTCTGTCTGTCACTGTCCTGGGTGTCCGTCTTTTGTGTGTCACTCTCCTGCGTCACCGTCCTCTGTGTGTCACTGTCCTGGGTTCCCGTCCTCTATGTGTCACTGTCCTGGGTGTCCGTCCTCTGGGTGTCACCACCCTGGGTCGCCATCCTCTGTGTGTCACTGTCCTGGGTTCCCGTCCTCTGTGTGTCACTATCCTGGGTCGCCGTCCTCTGTTTGTCACTGTCCTCGGTGTCCGTCTTTTGTGTGTCACTCTCCTGGGTCACCGTCCTCTGTGTGTCACTGTCCTTGGTTCCCGTCCTCTATGTGTCACTGTCCTGGGTGTCCGTCCTCTGGTGTCACCACCCTGGGTCGCCATCCTCTGTGTGTCACTGTCCTGGGATCCCGTCCTCTGTGTGTCACTGTCCTGGGTCGCCGTCCTCTGTGTGTTACTATCCAGGGTCACTTGTGCGTCACTCTCTTGAGTCACCGTCCTCTGTGTGTCACTATCCTGGGTTCCCGTCCTCTGTGTGTCACTGTCCTGGGTCGCCATCCTCTGTGTCTCACTGTCCTGCGTCACCGTCCTCTGTGTGTCACTGTCCTGGGTTCCCGTCCTCAGTCTGTCACTGCCCTGGGACACCATCCTCTGTGTGTCACTGTCCTGGGTCGCTGTCCTCTGTGTGTCACTATTCTGGGTTCCCGTCCTCTGTGTGCCACTGTCCTGGGTTACCGTCCTCTGTGTGTCACTGTCCTGAGTCGCCGTCCTCTGTGTGTCACTGTCCTGGGTTCCCGTCCTCTGTGTGTCACTGTCCTTAGTTCCCGTCCTCCGTGTGTCAATGTCCTGGGTTCCCGTCCTCTGTGTGTCACTGTCATGGGTTCCCGTCATCTGTGTGTCACTGTCCTGGGTTCCCGTTCTCTGTGTGTCACTGTCCTGCGTTGCCGTTCTCTGTGTGTCACTGTCCTGGGTTCCCGTCCTCTGTGTGTCACTGTCCTTGGTTCCCGTCGTCTGTGTGTCAAGGTCCTGGGTTCCCGTACTCTGTGTGTCACTGTCCTGGGTTCCCGTCCTCTGTGTGTCACTGTCCTGGGTCGCCGTCTTCTGTGTGTCACTGTCCTGGGTTCCCGTCCTCTGTGTGTCACTGTCCTGGGTCACCGTCCTCTGTGTGTCACTGTCCTGGGTCGCCGTCCTCTGTGTGTCACTGTCCTGGGTCACCGTCCTCTGTGTGTCACTGTCCTGGGTTCCCGTCCTCTGGGTGTCATCACCCTGGGTCACCGTCCTCTGTGTGTCACTGTCCTGGGTTCCCGTCCTCTGTGTCACTGTCATGGGTTCCCGTCCTCTGTGTGTCACTGTACTGGGTCGCCGTCCTCTGTGTGTCACAATCCTGGGTCACCGTCCTCTGTGTGTCACTGTCCTGGGATCCCGTCCTCTGTGTGTCACTGTCCTGGGTTCCCGTCCTCTGTGTGTCACTGTCCTGGGTGGCCTCTGTGTCTCACTGTCCTGGGTCGCCGTCGTCTGTGTGTCACAAACCTTGGTCACCGTCCTCTGTGTGTCACTGTCCTGGGCTCCCGTCCTCTGTGTGTCAGTATCCTGGGTCGCCGTCCTCTGTGTGTCAGTGTCCTGGGTCACCGTCCTCTGTGTGTCAGTGTCCTGGTTCGCAGTCCTCTGTGTGTCAGTGTCCTGGGTTCCCGTCCTCTGTGTGTCACTGTCCTGAATCGCCGTCCTCTGTGTGTCACTGTTCTGGGTTCCTGTCCTCTGTGTGTCACTGTCCTGGGTTCCCGTCCTCTGTGTGTCACTGCCCTGGGACACCATCCTCTGTGTGTCACTGTAATGGGTTGCCGTCCTCTGTGTGTCACTCTCTTGGGTTGCCGTCCTCTGTGTGCCACTATCCTGGGTTGCCGTCCTCTGTGTGTCACTTCCCTGGGTTCCCGACCTCTGTGTGTCACTATCCTGGGTTCCCGTCCTCTGTGTGTCACTGTCCTGGGTCGCCATCCTCTGTGTCTCACTGTCCTGGGTCGCCGTCGTCTGTGTGTCACAAACCTTGGTCACCGTCCTCTGTGTGTCACTGTCCTGGGTTCCCGTCCTCTGTGTGTCAGTGTCCTGGGTCGCCGTCCTCTGTGTGTCAGTGTCCTGAGTCGCCGTCCTCTGTGTGTCACTCTCCTGGGTTGCCGTCCTCTGTGTGTCACTATCCTGGGTTCCCGTCCTCTGTGTGTCACTATCCTGGGTCCCCATCCTCTGTGTCCCACTGTCCTGGGTCACCGTCCTCTATGTGTCATTGTCCTGGGTTTCCGTCCTCTGTGTGTCACTGTCCTGGGTTCCCGTCCTCTGTGTGTCACTGTCCTGGGTCGCAGTCCTCTGTGTGTCACTGTCCTCGGTTCCCGTCCTCTGTGTGTGACCTGTCCTGAGTCACCGTCATCTGTGTGTCACTGTCCTGGGTGTCAGTCTTCTGTGTGTCACTGTCCTGGGTTACCGTCCTCTGTGTGTCACTGTGCTGGGTCGCCGTCCTCTGTGTGTCACTGTCCTGGGATCCCGTCCTCTGTGTGTCACTGTCCTGGGTCACCGTCCTCTGTGTGTCACTGTCCTGGGATCCCGTCCTCTGTGTGTCACTATCCTGGGTCGCCGTCCTCTGTCTGTCACTGTCCTGGGTGTCCGTCTTTTGTGTGTCACTCTCCTGCGTCACCGTCCTCTGTGTGTCACTGTCCTGGGTTCCCGTCCTCTATGTGTCACTGTCCTGGGTGTCCGTCCTCTGGGTGTCACCACCCTGGGTCGCCATCCTCTGTGTGTCACTGTCCTGGGTTCCCGTCCTCTGTGTGTCACTATCCTGGGTCGCCATCCTCTGTTTGTCACTGTCCTCGGTGTCCGTCTTTTGTGTGTCACTCTCCTGGGTCACCGTCCTCTGTGTGTCACTGTCCTTGGTTCCCGTCCTCTATGTGTCACTGTCCTGGGTGTCCGTCCTCTGGTGTCACCACCCTGGGTCGCCATCCTCTGTGTGTCACTGTCCTGGGATCCCGTCCTCTGTGTGTCACTGTCCTGGGTCGCCGTCCTCTGTGTGTTACTATCCAGGGTCACTTGTGCGTCACTCTCTTGAGTCACCGTCCTCTGTGTGTCACTATCCTGGGTTCCCGTCCTCTGTGTGTCACTGTCCTGGGTCGCCATCCTCTGTGTCTCACTGTCCTGCGTCACCGTCCTCTGTGTGTCACTGTCCTGGGTTCCCGTCCTCAGTCTGTCACTGCCCTGGGACACCATCCTCTGTGTGTCACTGTCCTGGGTCGCTGTCCTCTGTGTGTCACTATTCTGGGTTCCCGTCCTCTGTGTGCCACTGTCCTGGGTTACCGTCCTCTGTGTGTCACTGTCCTGAGTCGCCGTCCTCTGTGTGTCACTGTCCTGGGTTCCCGTCCTCTGTGTGTCACTGTCCTTAGTTCCCGTCCTCCGTGTGTCAATGTCCTGGGTTCCCGTCCTCTGTGTGTCACTGTCATGGGTTCCCGTCATCTGTGTGTCACTGTCCTGGGTTCCCGTTCTCTGTGTGTCACTGTCCTGCGTTGCCGTTCTCTGTGTGTCACTGTCCTGGGTTCCCGTCCTCTGTGTGTCACTGTCCTTGGTTCCCGTCGTCTGTGTGTCAAGGTCCTGGGTTCCCGTACTCTGTGTGTCACTGTCCTGGGTTCCCGTCCTCTGTGTGTCACTGTCCTGGGTCGCCGTCTTCTGTGTGTCACTGTCCTGGGTTCCCGTCCTCTGTGTGTCACTGTCCTGGGTCCCCATCCTCTGTGTCCCACTGTCCTGGGTCACCGTCCTCTATGTGTCATTGTCCTGGGTTTCCGTCCTCTGTGTGTCACTGTCCTGGGTTCCCGTCCTCTGTGTGTCACTGTCCTGGGTCGCAGTCCTCTGTGTGTCACTGTCCTCGGTTCCCGTCCTCTGTGTGTGACCTGTCCTGAGTCACCGTCATCTGTGTGTCACTGTCCTGGGTGTCAGTCTTCTGTGTGTCACTGTCCTGGGTTACCGTCCTCTGTGTGTCACTGTGCTGGGTCGCCGTCCTCTGTGTGTTACTGTCCTGGGATCCCGTCCTCTGTGTGTCACTATCCTGGGTCGCCGTCCTCTGTCTGTCACTGTCCTGGGTGTCCGTCTTTTGTGTGTCACTCTCCTGCGTCACCGTCCTCTGTGTGTCACTGTCCTGGGTTCCCGTCCTCTATGTGTCACTGTCCTGGGTGTCCGTCCTCTGGGTGTCACCACCCTGGGTCGCCATCCTCTGTGTGTCACTGTCCTGGGTTCCCGTCCTCTGTGTGTCACTATCCTGTGTCGCCGTCCTCTGTTTGTCACTGTCCTCGGTGTCCGTCTTTTGTGTGTCACTCTCCTGGGTCACCGTCCTCTGTGTGTCACTGTCCTTGGTTCCCGTCCTCTATGTGTCACTGTCCTGGGTGTCCGTCCTCTGGTGTCACCACCCTGGGTCGCCATCCTCTGTGTGTCACTGTCCTGGGATCCCGTCCTCTGTGTGTCACTGTCCTGGGTCGCCGTCCTCTGTGTGTTACTATCCAGGGTCACTTGTGCGTCACTCTCTTGAGTCACCGTCCTCTGTGTGTCACTATCCTGGGTTCCCGTCCTCTGTGTGTCACTGTCCTGGGTCGCCATCCTCTGTGTCTCACTGTCCTGCGTCACCGTCCTCTGTGTGTCACTGTCCTGGGTTCCCGTCCTCAGTCTGTCACTGCCCTGGGACACCATCCTCTGTGTGTCACTGTCCTGGGTCGCTGTCCTCTGTGTGTCACTATTCTGGGTTCCCGTCCTCTGTGTGCCACTGTCCTGGGTTACCGTCCTCTGTGTGTCACTGTCCTGAGTCGCCGTCCTCTGTGTGTCACTGTCCTGGGTTCCCGTCCTCTGTGTGTCACTGTCCTTAGTTCCCGTCCTCCGTGTGTCAATGTCCTGGGTTCCCGTCCTCTGTGTGTCACTGTCATGGGTTCCCGTCATCTGTGTGTCACTGTCCTGGGTTCCCGTTCTCTGTGTGTCACTGTCCTGCGTTGCCGTTCTCTGTGTGTCACTGTCCTGGGTTCCCGTCCTCTGTGTGTCACTGTCCTTGGTTCCCGTCGTCTGTGTGTCAAGGTCCTGGGTTCCAGTACTCTGTGTGTCACTGTCCTGGGTTCCCGTCCTCTGTGTGTCACTGTCCTGGGTCGCCGTCTTCTGTGTGTCACTGTCCTGGGTTCCCGTCCTCTGTGTGTCACTGTCCTGGGTCACCGTCCTCTGTGTGTCACTGTCCTGGGTTCCCGTCCTCTGTTTGTCACTGTCCTGAATCGCCGTCCTCTGTGTGTCACTGTTCTGGGTTCCTGTCCTCTGTGTGTCACTGTCCTGGGTTCCCGTCCTCTGTGTGTCACTGCCCTGGGACACCATCCTCTGTGTGTCACTGTAATGGGTTGCCGTCCTCTGTGTGTCACTCTCCTGGGTTGCCGTCCTCTGTGTGCCACTATCCTGGGTTGCCGTCCTCTGTGTGTCACTGCCCTGGGTTCCCGACCTCTGTGTGTCACTATCCTGGGTTCCCGTCCTCTGTGTGTCACTGTCCTGGGTCGCCATCCTCTGTGTCTCACTGTCCTGGGTCGCCGTCGTCTGTGTGTCACAAACCTTGGTCACCGTCCTCTGTGTGTCACTGTCCTGGGTTCCCGTCCTCTGTGTGTCAGTGTCCTGGGTCGCCGTCCTCTGTGTGTCAGTGTCCTGGGTCGCCGTCCTCTGTGTGTCACTCTCCTGGGTTGCCGTCCTCTGTGTGTCACTATCCTGGGTTGCCGTCCTCTGTGTGTCACTATCCTGGGTTCCCGTCCTCTGTGTGTCACTATCCTGGGTCCCCATCCTCTGTGTCTCACTGTCCTGGGTCACCGTCCTCTATGTGTCATTGTCCTGGGTTTCCGTCCTCTGTGTGTCACTGTCCTGGGTTCCCGTCCTCTGTGTGTCACTGTCCTGGGTCGCAGTCCTCTGTGTGTCACTGTCCTGGGTTCCCATCCTCTGTGTGTGACCTGTCCTGAGTCACCGTCATCTGTGTGTCACTGTATTGGGTGTCAGGCTTCTGTGTGTCACTGTCCTGGGTTACCGTCCTCTGTGTGTCACTGTCCTGGGTCGCCGTCCTCTGTGTGTCACTGTCCTGGGATCCCGTCCTCTGTGTGTGACTATCCTGGGTCGCCGTCCTCTGTCTGTCACTGTCCTGGGTGTCCGTCTTTTGTGTGTCACTCTCCTGCGTCACCGTCCTCTGTGTGTCACTGTCCTGGGTTCCCGTCCTCTGTGTGTCACTGTCCTCGGTCGCCGTCCTCTGTGTGTCACTATCTAGGGTCACTTGTGCGTCACTCTCTTGAGTCACCGTCCTCTGTGCGTCACCATCCTGGGTGTCCGCCCTCTGTGTGTCACCATCCTGGGTCGCCATCCTCTGTGTGTCCTGTCCTTCGTTCCCGTCCTCTGTGTGTCACTGTCCTTGGTTCCCGTCCTCTGTGTGTCACTGTCCTGGGTTCCCGTTCTCTGTGTGTCACTGTCCTGGGTCGCCGTCCTCTGTGTGTCACTGTCCTGGGTTCCCATCCTCTGTGTGTCACTGTCCTTGGTTCCCGTCCTCTGTGTGTCAATGTCCTGGATTCCCGTCCTCTGTGTGTCACTGTCCTGGGTCACCGTCCTCTGTGTGTCACTGTCCTGGGTCGCCGTCCTCTGTGTGTCACTGTCCTGGGTCACCGTCCTCTGTGTGTCACTGTCCTGGGTTCCCGTCCTCTGGGTGTCATCACCCTGGGTCACCGTCCTCTGTGTGTCACTGTCCTGGGTTCCCGTCCTCTGTGTCACTGTCATGGGTTCCCGTCCTCTGTGTGTCACTGTCCTGGGTCGCCGTCCTCTGTGTGTCACAATCCTGGGTCACCGTCCTCTGTGTGTCACTGTCCTGGGATCCCGTCCTCTGTGTGTCACTGTCCTGGGTTCCCGTCCTCTGTGTGTCACTGTCCTGGGTGGCCTCTGTGTCTCACTGTCCTGGGTCGCCGTCGTCTGTGTGTCACAAACCTTGGTCACCGTCCTCTGTGTGTCACTGTCCTGGGCTCCCGTCCTCTGTGTGTCACTATCCTGGGTCGCCGTCCTCTGTTTGTCACTGTCCTCGGTGTCCGTCTTTTGTGTGTCACTCTCCTGGGTCACCGTCCTCTGTGTGTCACTGTCCTTGGTTCCCGTCCTCTATGTGTCACTGTCCTGGGTGTCCGTCCTCTGGTGTCACCACCCTGGGTCGCCATCCTCTGTGTGTCACTGTCCTGGGATCCCGTCCTCTGTGTGTCACTGTCCTGGGTCGCCGTCCTCTGTGTGTTACTATCCAGGGTCACTTGTGCGTCACTCTCTTGAGTCACCGTCCTCTGTGTGTCACTATCCTGGGTTCCCGTCCTCTGTGTGTCACTGTCCTGGGTCGCCATCCTCTGTGTCTCACTGTCCTGCGTCACCGTCCTCTGTGTGTCACTGTCCTGGGTTCCCGTCCTCAGTCTGTCACTGCCCTGGGACACCATCCTCTGTGTGTCACTGTCCTGGGTCGCTGTCCTCTGTGTGTCACTATTCTGGGTTCCCGTCCTCTGTGTGCCACTGTCCTGGGTTACCGTCCTCTGTGTGTCACTGTCCTGAGTCGCCGTCCTCTGTGTGTCACTGTCCTGGGTTCCCGTCCTCTGTGTGTCACTGTCCTTAGTTCCCGTCCTCCGTGTGTCAATGTCCTGGGTTCCCGTCCTCTGTGTGTCACTGTCATGGGTTCCCGTCATCTGTGTGTCACTGTCCTGGGTTCCCGTTCTCTGTGTGTCACTGTCCTGCGTTGCCGTTCTCTGTGTGTCACTGTCCTGGGTTCCCGTCCTCTGTGTGTCACTGTCCTTGGTTCCCGTCGTCTGTGTGTCAAGGTCCTGGGTTCCCGTACTCTGTGTGTCACTGTCCTGGGTTCCCGTCCTCTGTGTGTCACTGTCCTGGGTCGCCGTCTTCTGTGTGTCACTGTCCTGGGTTCCCGTCCTCTGTGTGTCACTGTCCTGGGTCACCGTCCTCTGTGTGTCACTGTCCTGGGTCGCCGTCCTCTGTGTGTCACTGTCCTGGGTCACCGTCCTCTGTGTGTCACTGTCCTGGGTTCCCGTCCTCTGGGTGTCATCACCCTGGGTCACCGTCCTCTGTGTGTCACTGTCCTGGGTTCCCGTCCTCTGTGTCACTGTCATGGGTTCCCGTCCTCTGTGTGTCACTGTCCTGGGTCGCCGTCCTCTGTGTGTCACAATCCTGGGTCACCGTCCTCTGTGTGTCACTGTCCTGGGATCCCGTCCTCTGTGTGTCACTGTCCTGGGTTCCCGTCCTCTGTGTGTCACTGTCCTGGGTGGCCTCTGTGTCTCACTGTCCTGGGTCGCCGTCGTCTGTGTGTCACAAACATTGGTCACCGTCCTCTGTGTGTCACTGTCCTGGGCTCCCGTCCTCTGTGTGTCAGTATCCTGGGTCGCCGTCCTCTGTGTGTCAGTGTCCTGGGTCACCGTCCTCTGTGTGTCAGTGTCCTGGTTCGCAGTCCTCTGTGTGTCAGTGTCCTGGGTTCCCGTCCTCTGTTTGTCACTGTCCTGAATCGCCGTCCTCTGTGTGTCACTGTTCTGGGTTCCTGTCCTCTGTGTGTCACTGTCCTGGGTTCCCGTCCTCTGTGTGTCACTGCCCTGGGACACCATCCTCTGTGTGTCACTGTAATGGGTTGCCGTCCTCTGTGTGTCACTCTCCTGGGTTGCCGTCCTCTGTGTGCCACTATCCTGGGTTGCCGTCCTCTGTGTGTCACTGCCCTGGGTTCCCGACCTCTGTGTGTCACTATCCTGGGTTCCCGTCCTCTGTGTGTCACTGTCCTGGGTCGCCATCCTCTGTGTCTCACTGTCCTGGGTCGCCGTCGTCTGTGTGTCACAAACCTTGGTCACCGTCCTCTGTGTGTCACTGTCCTGGGTTCCCGTCCTCTGTGTGTCAGTGTCCTGGGTCGCCGTCCTCTGTGTGTCAGTGTCCTGGGTCGCCGTCCTCTGTGTGTCACTCTCCTGGGTTGCCGTCCTCTGTGTGTCACTATCCTGGGTTGCCGTCCTCTGTGTGTCACTATCCTGGGTTCCCGTCCTCTGTGTGTCACTATCCTGGGTCCCCATCCTCTGTGTCTCACTGTCCTGGGTCACCGTCCTCTATGTGTCATTGTCCTGGGTTTCCGTCCTCTGTGTGTCACTGTCCTGGGTTCCCGTCCTCTGTGTGTCACTGTCCTGGGTCGCAGTCCTCTGTGTGTCACTGTCCTGGGTTCCCATCCTCTGTGTGTGACCTGTCCTGAGTCACCGTCATCTGTGTGTCACTGTATTGGGTGTCAGGCTTCTGTGTGTCACTGTCCTGGGTTACCGTCCTCTGTGTGTCACTGTCCTGGGTCGCCGTCCTCTGTGTGTCACTGTCCTGGGATCCCGTCCTCTGTGTGTCACTATCCTGGGTCGCCGTCCTCTGTCTGTCACTGTCCTGGGTGTCCGTCTTTTGTGTGTCACTCTCCTGCGTCACCGTCCTCTGTGTGTCACTGTCCTGGGTTCCCGTCCTCTGTGTGTCACTGTCCTCGGTCGCCGTCCTCTGTGTGTCACTATCTAGGGTCACTTGTGCGTCACTCTCTTGAGTCACCGTCCTCAGTGCGTCACCATCCTGGGTGTCCGCCCTCTGTGTGTCACCATCCTGGGTCGCCATCCTCTGTGTGTCCTGTCCTTCGTTCCCGTCCTCTGTGTGTCACTGTCCTTGGTTCCCGTCCTCTGTGTGTCACTGTCCTGGGTTCCCGTTCTCTGTGTGTCACTGTCCTGGGTCGCCGTCCTCTGTGTGTCACTGTCCTGGGTTCCCATCCTCTGTGTGTCACTGTCCTTGGTTCCCGTCCTCTGTGTGTCAATGTCCTGGATTCCCGTCCTCTGTGTGTCACTGTACTGGGTCACCGTCCTCTATGTGTCATTGTCCTGGGTTTCCGTCCTCTGTGTGTCACTGTCCTGGGTTCCCGTCCTCTGTGTGTCACTGTCCTGGGTCGCAGTCCTCTGTGTGTCACTGTCCTGGGTTCCCATCCTCTGTGTGTGACCTGTCCTGAGTCACCGTCCTCTGTGTGTCACTGTCCTTGGTTCCCGTCCTCTGTGTGTCACTGTCCTGGGTTCCCGTCCTCTGTGTGTCACTGTCCTGGGACGCCGTCTTCTGTGTGTCACTGTCCTGGGTTCCCGTCCTCTGTGTGTCACTGTCCTGGGTCGCCGTCCTCTGAGTGTCACAATTCTGGGTCGCCGTCCTCTGTGTGTCAATGTCCTGGGTTCCCGTCCTCTGTGTGTCACTGTCCTGAGTCTCTGGCCCCACGTGTGTCACTGTCCTGGGAGTCCGTCTTCTGTGTGTCACTGTCCTGGGTCGCCGTCCTCTGTGTGTCACTGTCCTGGGTTCCCGTCCTCTGTGTGTCACTGTCCTTGGTTCCCGTCTTCCGTGTGTCAATGTCCTGGGTTCCCGTCCTCTGTGTGTCACTGTCCTGGGTTCCCGTTCTCTGTGTGTCACTGTCCAGGGTCGCCGTTCTCTGTGTGTCACTGTCCTGGGTTCCAGTCCTCTGTGTGTCACTGTCCTGGGCCGCCGTCCTCTGTGTGTCAATGTCCTGGGTTCCCGTCCTCTGTGTGTCAATGTCCTTGGTTCCCGTCCTCCATGTGTCAAGGTCCTGGGTTCCCGTCCTCTGTGTGTCACTGTCCTGGGTCGCCTTCTTCTTTGTGTCACTGTCCTGGGTTCCCGTCCTCTGTGTGTCACTGTCCTGGGTCACCGTCCTCTGTGTGTCACTGTTCTGGGTTCCCGTCCTCTGTGTGTCACAGTCATGGGTCGCCGTTCCCTGTGTGTCACTGTCCTGGGTTCCCGACCTCTGTGTGTCACTGTCCTGGGTTCCCGTCCTCTGTGTGTCACTGTCCTGGGTGGCCTCTGTGTCTCACTGTCCTGGGTCGCCGTCGTCTGTGTGTCACAAACCTTGGTCACCGTCCTCTGTGTGTCACTGTCCTGGGCTCCCGTCCTCTGTGTGTCAGTATCCTGGGTCGCCGTCCTCTGTGTGTCAGTGTCCTGGGTCACCGTCCTCTGTGTGTCACTGTCCTGAATCGCCGTCCTCTGTGTGTCACTGTTCTGGGTTCCTGTCCTCTGTGTGTCACTGTCCTGGGTTCCCGTCTTCTGTGTGTCACTGCCCTGGGACACCATCCTCTGTGTGTCACTGTAATGGGTTGCCGTCCTCTGTGTGTCACTGCCCTGGGTTCCCGACCTCTGTGTGTCACTATCCTGGGTTCCCGTCCTCTGTGTGTCACTGTCCTGGGTCGCCATCCTCTGTGTCTCACTGTCCTGGGTCGCCGTCGTCTGTGTGTCACAAACCTTGGTCACCGTCCTCTGTGTGTCACTGTCCTGGGTTCCCGTCCTCTGTGTGTCAGTGTCCTGGGTCGCCGTCCTCTGTGTGTCAGTGTCCTGGGTCGCCGTCCTCTGTGTGTCACTCCCCTGGGTTGTCGTCCTCTGTGTGTCACTATCCTGGGTTGCCGTCCTCTGTGTGTCACTATCCTGGGTTCCCGTCCTCTGTGTGTCACTATCCTGGGTCCCCATCCTCTGTGTCTCACTGTCCTGGGTCACCGTCCTCTATGTGTCACTGTCCTGGGTCGCCGTCCTCTGTGTGTCATTGTCCTGGGTTTCCGTCCTCTGTGTGTCACTGTCCTGGGTTCCCGTCCTCTGTGTGTCACTGTCCTGGGTCGCAGTCCTCTGTGTGTCACTGTCCTGGGTTCCCATCCTCTGTGTGTGACCTGTCCTGAGTCACTGTCATCTGTGTGTCACTGTCCTGGGTGTCAGGCTTCTGTGTGTCACTGTCCTGGGTTACCGTCCTCTGTGTGTCACTGTCCTGGGTCGCCGTCCTCTGTGTGTCACTGTCCCGGGATCCCGTCCTCTGTGTGTCACTATCCTGGGTCGCCGTCCTCTGTCTGTCACTGTCCTGGGTGTCCGTCTTTTGTGTGTCACTCTCCTGCGTCACCGTCCTCTGTGTGTCACTGTCCTGGGTTCCCGTCCTCTATGTGTCACTGTCCTGGGTGTCCGTCCTCTGGGTGTCACCACCCTGGGTTGCCAACCTCTGTGTGTCACTGTCCTGGGTTCCCGTCCTCTGTGTGTCACTGTCCTCGGTCGCCGTCCTCTGTGTGTCACTATCCAGGGTCACTTGTGCGTCACTCTCTTGAGTCACCGTCCTCTGTGCGTCACCATCCTGGGTATCCGCCCTCTGTGTGTCACCATCCTGGGTCGCCATCCTCTGTGTGTCCTGTCCTTGGTTCCCGTCCTCTGTGTGTCACTGTCCTTGGTTCCCGTCCTCTGTGTGTCACTGTCCTGGGTTCCCGTTCTCTGTGTGTCACTGTCCTGGGTCGCCGTCCTCTGTGTGTCACTGTTCTGGGTTCCCGTACTCTGTGTGTCACTGTCCTTGGTTCCCGTCCTCTGTGTGTCAATGTCCTGGGTCCCGTCCTCTGTCTGTCACTGTCCTGGATTCCCGTCCTCTGTGTGTCACTGTACTGGGTCGCCGTCTTCTGTGTGTCACTGTCCTGGGTTCCCGTCCTCTGTGTGTCACTGTCCTGGGTCACCGTCCTCTGTGTGTCAAGGTCCTGGGTTCCTGTCCTCTGTCTGTCACTGTCCTGGGTTCCCGTCCTCTGTCTGTCACTGTCCTGGGTCACCGTCCTCTGTGTGTCACTGTCCTGGGTTCCCGTCCTCTGTCTGTCACTGTCCTGGGTTCCCGTCCTCTGTGTGTCACTGTCCTGGGTCGCCGTCTTCTGTGTGTCACTGTCCTGGGTTCCCGTCCTCTGTGTGTCACTGTCCTGGGTCGCCGTCCTCTGAGTGTCACAATTCTGGGTCGCCGTCCTCTGTGTGTCAATGTCCTGGGTTCCCGTCCTCTGTGTGTCACTGTCCTGAGTCTCTGTCCTCTGTGTGTCACTGTCCTGGGAGTCCGTCCTCTGTGTGTCACTGTCCTGGGTCGCCGTCCTCTGTATGTCACTGTCCTGGGTTCCCGTCCTCTGTGTGTCACTGTCCTTGGTTCCCGTCTTCCGTGTGTCAATGTCCTGGGTTCCCGTCCTCTGTGTGTCACTGTCCTGGGTTCCCGTTCTCTGTGTGTCACTGTCCAGGGTCGCCGTTCTCTGTGTGTCACTGTCCTGGGTTCCAGTCCTCTGTGTGTCACTGTCCTGGGCCGCCGTCCTCTGTGTGTCACTGTCCTGGGTTCCCGTCCTCTGTGTGTCACTGTCCTTGGTTCCCGTCCTCCATGTGTCAAGGTCCTGGGTTCCCGTCCTCTGTGTGTCACTGTCCTGGGTCGCCTTCTTCTGTGTGTCACTGTCCTGGGTTCCCGTCCTCTGTGTGTCACTGTTCTGGGTTCCCGTCCTCTGTGTGTCACTGTCATGGGTCGCCGTCCCCTGTGTGTCACTGTCCTGGGTGTCCGTCTTTTGTGTGTCACTCTCCTGGCTCACCGTCTTCTGTGTGTCACTGTCCTGGGCTCCCGTCCTCTGTGTGTCACTATCCTGGGTATCCGACCTCTGTGTGTCACTGTCCTGGGTCACCGTCCTCTGTGTGTCACTGTCCTGGGTCACCGTCCTCTGTGTGTCACTGTCCTGGGCTCCCGTCCTCTGTGTGTCACTATCCTGGGTTCCCGACCTCTGTGTGTCACTGTCCTGGGTTCCCGTCCTCTGTGTGTCACTGTCCTGGGTGGCCTCTGTGTCTCACTGTCCTGGGTCGCCGTCGTCTGTGTGTCACAAACCTTGGTCACCGTCCTCTGTGTGTCACTGTCCTGGGCTCCCGTCCTCTGTGTGTCAGTATCCTGGGTCGCCGTCCTCTGTGTGTCAGTGTCCTGGGTCACCGTCCTCTGTGTGTCACTGTCCTGAATCGCCGTCCTCTGTGTGTCACTGTCCTGGGTTCCCGTCCTCTGTGTGTCAATGTCCTTGGTTCCCGTCCTCCATGTGTCAAGGTCCTGGGTTCCCGTCCTCTGTGTGTCACTGTCCTGGGTCGCCTTCTTCTGTGTGTCACTGTCCTGGGTTCCCGTCCTCTGTGTGTCACTGTCCTGGGTCACCGTCCTCTGTGTGTCACTGTTCTGGGTTCCCGTCCTCTGTGTGTCACTGTCATGGGTCGCCGTTCCCTGTGTGTCACTGTCCTGGGTGTCCGTCTTTTGTGTGTCACTCTCCTGGGTCACCGTCTTCTGTGTGTCACTGCCCTGGGCTCCCGTCCTCTGTGTGTCACTATCCTGGGTATCCGACCTCTGTGTGTCACTGTCCTGCCTCACCGTCCTCTGTGTGTCACTGTCCTGGGTCACCGTCCTCTGTGTGTCACTGTCCTGGGCTCCCGTCCTCTGTGTGTCACTATCCTGGGTTCCCGACCTCTGTGTGTCACTGTCCTGGGTTCCCGTCCTCTGTGTGTCACTGTCCTGGGTGGCCTCTGTGTCTCACTGTCCTGGGTCGCCGTCGTCTGTGTGTCACAAACCTTGGTCACCGTCCTCTGTGTGTCACTGTCCTGGGCTCCCGTCCTCTGTGTGTCAGTATCCTGGGTCGCCGTCCTCTGTGTGTCAGTGTCCTGGGTCACCGTCCTCTGTGTGTCACTGTCCTGAATCGCCGTCCTCTGTGTGTCACTGTTCTGGGTTCCTGTCCTCTGTGTGTCACTGTCCTGGGTTCCCGTCTTCTGTGTGTCACTGCCCTGGGACACCATCCTCTGTGTGTCACTGTAATGGGTTGCCGTCCTCTGTGTGTCACTGCCCTGGGTTCCCGGCCTCTGTGTGTCACTATCCTGGGTTCCCGTCCTCTGTGTGTCACTGTCCTGGGTCGCCATCCTCTGTGTCTCACTGTCCTTGGTCACCGTCCTCTGTGTGTCACTGTCCTGGGTTCCCGTCCTCTGTGTGTCAGTGTCCTGGGTCGCCGTCCTCTGTGTGTCAGTGTCCTGGGTCGCCGTCCTCTGTGTGTCACTCCCCTGGGTTGTCGTCCTCTGTGTGTCACTATCCTGGGTTGCCGTCCTCTGTGTGTCACTATCCTGGGTTCCCGTCCTCTGTGTGTCACTATCCTAGGTCCCCATCCTCTGTGTCTCACTGTCCTGGGTCACCGTCCTTTATGTGTCATTGTCCTGGGTTTCCGTCCTCTGTGTGTCACTGTCCTGGGTTCCCGTCCTCTGTGTGTCACTGTCCTGGGTCGCAGTCCTCTGTGTGTCACTGTCCTGGGTTCCCATCCTCTGTGTGTGACCTGTCCTGAGTCACCGTCATCTGTGTGTCACTGTCCTGGGTGTCAGGCTTCTGTGTGTCACTGTCCTGGGTTACCGTTCTCTGTGTGTCACTGTCCTGGGTCGCCGTCCTCTGTGTGTCACTGTCCTGGGATCCCGTCCTCCGTGTGTCACTATCCTGGGTCGCCGTCCTCTGTCTGTCACTGTCCTGGGTGTCCGTCTTTTGTGTGTCACTCTCCTGCGTCACCGTCCTCTGTGTGTCACTGTCCTGGGTTCCCGTCCTCTATGTGTCACTGTCCTGGGTGTCCGTCCTCTGGGTGTCACCACCCTGGGTTGCCATCCTCTGTGTGTCACTGTCCTGGGTTCCCGTCCTCTGTGTGTCACTGTCCTCGGTCGCCGTCCTCTGTGTGTCACTATCCAGGGTCACTTGTGCGTCACTCTCTTGAGTCACCGTCCTCTGTGCGTCACCATCCTGGGTATCCGCCCTCTGTGTGTCACCATCCTGGGTCGCCATCCTCTGTGTGTCCTGTCCTTGGTTCCCGTCCTCTGTGTGTCACTGTCCTTGGTTCCCGTCCTCTGTGTGTCACTGTCCTGGGTTCCCGTTCTCTGTGTGTCACTGTCCTGGGTCGCCGTCCTCTGTGTGTCACTGTCCTGGGTTCCCGTCCTCTGTGTGTCACTGTCCTTGGTTCCCGTCCTCTGTGTGTCAATGTCCTGGGTCCCGTCCTCTGTCTGTCACTGTCCTGGATTCCCGTCCTCTGTGTGTCACTGTACTGGGTCGCCGTCTTCTGTGTGTCACTGTCCTGGGTTCCCGTCCTCTGTGTGTCACTGTCCTGGGTCACCGTCCTCTGTGTGTCAAGGTCCTGGGTTCCTGTCCTCTGTCTGTCACTGTCCTGGGTTCCCGTCCTCTGTCTGTCACTGTCCTGGGTCACCGTCCTCTGTGTGTCACTGTCCTGGGTTCCCGTCCTCTGTCTGTCACTGTCCTGGGTTCCCGTCCTCTGTGTGTCACTGTCCTGGGTCGCCGTCTTCTGTGTGTCACTGTCCTGGGTTCCCGTCCTCTGTGTGTCACTGTCCTGGGTCGCCGTCCTCTGAGTGTCACAATTCTGGGTCGCCGTCCTCTGTGTGTCAATGTCCTGGGTTCCCGTCCTCTGTGTGTCACTGTCCTGAGTCTCTGTCCTCTGTGTGTCACTGTCCTGGGAGTCCGTCCTCTGTGTGTCACTGTCCTGGGTCGCCGTCCTCTGTGTGTCACTGTCCTGGGTTCCCGTCCTCTGTGTGTCACTGTCCTTGGTTCCCGTCTTCCGTGTGTCAATGTCCTGGGTTCCCGTCCTCTGTGTGTCACTGTCCTGGGTTCCCGTTCTCTGTGTGTCACTGTCCAGGGTCGCCGTTCTCTGTGTGTGACTGTCCTGGGTTCCAGTCCTCTGTGTGTCACTGTCCTGGGCCGCCGTCCTCTGTGTGTCACTGTCCTGGGTTCCCGTCCTCTGTGTGTCACTGTCCTTGGTTCCCGTCCTCCATGTGTCAAGGTCCTGGGTTCCCGTCCTCTGTGTGTCACTGTCCTGGGTCGCCTTCTTCTGTGTGTCACTGTCCTGGGTTCCCGTCCTCTGTGTGTCACTGTTCTGGGTTCCCGTCCTCTGTGTGTCACTGTCATGGGTCGCCGTCCCCTGTGTGTCACTGTCCTGGGTGTCCGTCTTTTGTGTGTCACTCTCCTGGGTCACCGTCTTCTGTGTGTCACTGTCCTGGGCTCCCGTCCTCTGTGTGTCACTATCCTGGGTATCCGACCTCTGTGTGTCACTGTCCTGGGTCACCGTCCTCTGTGTGTCACTGTCCTGGGTCACCGTCCTCTGTGTGTCACTGTCCTGGGCTCCCGTCCTCTGTGTGTCACTATCCTGGGTTCCCGACCTCTGTGTGTCACTGTCCTGGGTTCCCGTCCTCTGTGTGTCACTGTCCTGGGTGGCCTCTGTGTCTCACTGTCCTGGGTCGCCGTCGTCTGTGTGTCACAAACCTTGGTCACCGTCCTCTGTGTGTCACTGTCCTGGGCTCCCGTCCTCTGTGTGTCAGTATCCTGGGTCGCCGTCCTCTGTGTGTCAGTGTCCTGGGTCACCGTCCTCTGTGTGTCACTGTCCTGAATCGCCGTCCTCTGTGTGTCACTGTCCTGGGTTCCCGTCCTCTGTGTGTCAATGTCCTTGGTTCCCGTCCTCCATGTGTCAAGGTCCTGGGTTCCCGTCCTCTGTGTGTCACTGTCCTGGGTCGCCTTCTTCTGTGTGTCACTGTCCTGGGTTCCCGTCCTCTGTGTGTCACTGTCCTGGGTGTCAGGCTTCTGTGTGTCACTGTCCTGGGTTACCGTTCTCTGTGTGTCACTGTCCTGGGTCGCCGTCCTCTGTGTGTCACTGTCCTGGGATCCCGTCCTCTGTGTGTCACTATCCTGGGTCGCCGTCCTCTGTCTGTCACTGTCCTGGGTGTCCGTCTTTTGTGTGTCACTCTCCTGCGTCACCGTCCTCTGTGTGTCACTGTCCTGGGTTCCCGTCCTCTATGTGTCACTGTCCTGGGTGTCCGTCCTCTGGGTGTCACCACCCTGGGTTGCCATCCTCTGTGTGTCACTGTCCTGGGTTCCCGTCCTCTGTGTGTCACTGTCCTCGGTCGCCGTCCTCTGTGTGTCACTATCCAGGGTCACTTGTGCGTCACTCTCTTGAGTCACCGTCCTCTGTGCGTCACCATCCTGGGTATCCGCCCTCTGTGTGTCACCATCCTGGGTCGCCATCCTCTGTGTGTCCTGTCCTTGGTTCCCGTCCTCTGTGTGTCACTGTCCTTGGTTCCCGTCCTCTGTGTGTCACTGTCCTGGGTTCCCGTTCTCTGTGTGTCACTGTCCTGGGTCGCCGTCCTCTGTGTGTCACTGTCCTGGGTTCCCGTCCTCTGTGTGTCACTGTCCTTGGTTCCCGTCCTCTGTGTGTCAATGTCCTGGGTCCCGTCCTCTGTCTGTCACTGTCCTGGATTCCCGTCCTCTGTGTGTCACTGTACTGGGTCGCCGTCTTCTGTGTGTCACTGTCCTGGGTTCCCGTCCTCTGTGTGTCACTGTCCTGGGTCACCGTCCTCTGTGTGTCAAGGTCCTGGGTTCCTGTCCTCTGTCTGTCACTGTCCTGGATTCCCGTCCTCTGTCTGTCACTGTCCCGGGTCACCGTCCTCTGTGTGTCACTGTCCTGGGTTCCCGTCCTCTGTCTGTCACTGTCCTGGGTTCCCGTCCTCTGTGTGTCACTGTCCTGGGTCGCCGTCTTCTGTGTGTCACTGTCCTGGGTTCCCGTCCTCTGTGTGTCACTGTCCTGGGTCGCCGTCCTCTGAGTGTCACAATTCTGGGTCGCCGTCCTCTGTGTGTCAATGTCCTGGGTTCCCGTCCTCTGTGTGTCACTGTCCTGAGTCTCTGTCCTCTGTGTGTCACTGTCCTGGGAGTCCGTCCTCTGTGTGTCACTGTCCTGGGTCGCCGTCCTCTGTGTGTCACTGTCCTGGGTTCCCGTCCTCTGTGTGTCACTGTCCTTGGTTCCCGTCTTCCGTGTGTCAATGTCCTGGGTTCCCGTCCTCTGTGTGTCACTGTCCTGGGTTCCCGTTCTCTGTGTGTCACTGTCCAGGGTCGCCGTTCTCTGTGTGTCACTGTCCTGGGTTCCAGTCCTCTGTGTGTCACTGTCCTGGGCCGCCGTCCTCTGTGTGTCACTGTCCTGGGTTCCCGTCCTCTGTGTGTCACTGTCCTTGGTTCCCGTCCTCCATGTGTCAAGGTCCTGGGTTCCCGTCCTCTGTGTGTCACTGTCCTGGGTCGCCTTCTTCTGTGTGTCACTGTCCTGGGTTCCCGTCCTCTGTGTGTCACTGTTCTGGGTTCCCGTCCTCTGTGTGTCACTGTCATGGGTCGCCGTCCCCTGTGTGTCACTGTCCTGGGTGTCCGTCTTTTGTGTGTCAATCTCCTGGGTCACCGTCTTCTGTGTGTCACTGTCCTGGGCTCCCGTCCTCTGTGTGTCACTATCCTGGGTATCCGACCTCTGTGTGTCACTGTCCTGGGTCACCGTCCTCTGTGTGTCACTGTCCTGGGTCACCGTCCTCTGTGTGTCACTGTCCTGGGCTCCCGTCCTCTGTGTGTCACTATCCTGGGTTCCCGACCTCTGTGTGTCACTGTCCTGGGTTCCCGTCCTCTGTGTGTCACTGTCCTGGGTGGCCTCTGTGTCTCACTGTCCTGGGTCGCCGTCGTCTGTGTGTCACAAACCTTGGTCACCGTCCTCTGTGTGTCACTGTCCTGGGCTCCCGTCCTCTGTGTGTCAGTATCCTGGGTCGCCGTCCTCTGTGTGTCAGTGTCCTGGGTCACCGTCCTCTGTGTGTCACTGTCCTGAATCGCCGTCCTCTGTGTGTCACTGTCCTGGGTTCCCGTCCTCTGTGTGTCAATGTCCTTGGTTCCCGTCCTCCATGTGTCAAGGTCCTGGGTTCCCGTCCTCTGTGTGTCACTGTCCTGGGTCGCCTTCTTCTGTGTGTCACTGTCCTGGGTTCCCGTCCTCTGTGTGTCACTGTCCTGGGTGTCAGGCTTCTGTGTGTCACTGTCCTGGGTTGCCGTCCTCTGTGTGTCACTGTCCTGGGTCGCCGTCCTCTGTGTGTCACTGTCCTGGGTCGCCGTCCTCTGTGTGTCACTATCCTGGGTCGCCGTCCTCTGTCTGTCACTGTCCTGGGTGTCCGTCTTTTGTGTGTCACTCTCCTGCGTCACCGTCCTCTGTGTGTCACTGTCCTGGGTTCCCGTCCTCTATGTGTCACTGTCCTGGGTGTCCGTCCTCTGGGTGTCACCACCCTGGGTTGCCATCCTCTGTGTGTCACTGTCCTGGGTTCCCGTCCTCTGTGTGTCACTGTCCTCGGTCGCCGTCCTCTGTGTGTCACTATCCAGGGTCACTTGTGCGTCACTCTCTTGAGTCACCGTCCTCTGTGCGTCACCATCCTGGGTATCCGCCCACTGTGTGTCACCATCCTGGGTCGCCATCCTCTGTGTGTCCTGTCCTTGGTTCCCGTCCTCTGTGTGTCACTGTCCTTGGTTCCCGTCCTCTGTCTGTCACTGTCCTGGGTTCCCGTTCTCTGTGTGTCACTGTCCTGGGTCGCCGTCCTCTGTGTGTCACTGTCCTGGGTTCCCGTCCTCTGTGTGTCACTGTCCTGGGTTCCCGTCCTCTGTGTGTCACTGCCCTGGGACACCATCCCCTTTGTGTCACTGTAATGGGTTGCCGTCCTCTGTGTGTCACTCTCCTGGGTTGCCGTCCTCTGTGTGCCACTATCCTGGGTTGCCGTCCTCTGTGTGTCACTGCCCTGGGTCACCGTCCTCTATGTGTCATTGTCCTGGGTTTCCGTCCTCTGTGTGTCACTGTCCTGGGTTCCCGTCCTCTGTGTGTCACTGTCCTGGGTCGCAGTCCTCTGTGTGTCACTGTCCTGGGTTCCCATCCTCTGTGTGTGACCTGTCCTGAGTCACCGTCATCTGTGCGTCACCATCCTGGGTATCCGCCCTCTGTGTGTCACCATCCTGGGTCGCCATCCTCTGTGTGTCCTGTCCTTGGTTCCCGTCCTCTGTGTGTCACTGTCCTTGGTTCCCGTCCTCTGTCTGTCACTGTCCTGGGTTCCCGTTCTCTGTGTGTCGCTGTCCTGGGTCGCCGTCCTCTGTGTGTCACTGTCCTGGGTTCCCTTCCTCTGTGTGTCACTGTCCTTGGTTCCCGTCCTCTGTGTGTCAATGTCCTGGGTCCCGTCCTCTGTCTGTCACTGTCCTGGGTCACCGTCCTCTGTGTGTCACTGTCCTGGGTTCCCGTCCTCTGTCTGTCACTGTCCTGGGTTCCCGTCCTCTGTGTGTCACTGTCCTGGGTCGCCGTCTTCTGTGTGTCACTGTCCTGGGTTCCCGTCCTCTGTGTGTCACTGTCCTGGGTCGCCGTCCTCTGAGTGTCACAATTCTGGGTCGCCGTCCTCTGTGTGTAAATGTCCTGGGTTCCCGTCCTCTGTGTGTCACTGTCCTGAGTCTCTGTCCTCTGTGTGTCACTGTCCTGGGAGTCCGTCTTCTGTGTGTCACTGTCCTGGGTCGCCGTCCTCTGTGTGTCACTGTCCTGGGTTCCCGTCCTCTGTGTGTCACTGTCCTTGGTTCCCGTCTTCCGTGTGTCAATGTCCTGGGTTCCCGTCCTCTGTGTGTCACTGTCCTGGGTTCCCGTTCTCTGCGTGTCACTGTCCAAGGTCGCCGTTGTCTGTGTGTCACTGTCCTGGGTTCCAGTCCTCTGTGTGTCACTGTCCTGGGCCGCCGTCCTCTGTGTGTCACTGTCCTGGGTTCCCGTCCTCTGTGTGTCACTGTCCTTGGTTCCCGTCCTCCATGTGTCAAGGTCCTGGGTTCCCGTTCTCTGTGTGTCACTGTCCTGGGTCGCCTTCTTCTGTGTGTCACTGTCCTGGGTTCCCGTCCTCTGTGTGTCACTGTCCTGGGTCACCGTCCTCTGTGTGTCACTGTTCTGGGTTCCCGTCCTCTGTGTATCACTGTCATAGGTCGCCGTCCCCTGTGTGTCACTGTCCTGGGTGTCCGTCTTTTGTGTGTCACTCTCCTGGGTCACCGTCTTCTGTGTGTCACTGTCCTGGGCTCCCGTCCTCTGTGTGTCACTATCCTGGGTTCCCGACCTCTGTGTGTCACTGTCCTGGGTCACCGTCCTCTGTGTGTCACTGTCCTGGGTCACCGTCCTCTGTGTGTCACTGTCCTGGGCTCCCGTCCTCTGTGTGTCACTATCCTGGGTTCCCGACCTCTGTGTGTCACTGTCCTGGGTTCCCGTCCTCTGTGTGTCACTGTCCTGGGTGGCCTCTGTGTCTCACTGTCCTGGGTCGCCGTCGTCTGTGTGTCACAAACCTTGGTCACCGTCCTCTGTGTGTCACTGTCCTGGGCTCCCGTCCTCTGTGTGTCAGTAACCTTGGTCGCCGTCCTCTGTGTGTCAGTGTCCTGGGTCACCGTCCTCTGTGTGTCAGTGTCCTGGTTCGCAGTCCTCTGTGTGTCAGTGTCCTGGGTTCCCGTCCTCTGTGTGTCACTGTCCTGAATCGCCGTCCTCTGTGTGTCACTGTTCTGGGTTCCTGTCCTCTGTGTGTCACTGTCCTGGGTTCCCGTCCTCTGTGTGTCACTGCCCTGGGACACCATCCTCTGTGTGTCACTGTAATGGGTTGCCGTCCTCTGTGTGTCACTCTCCTGGGTTGCCGTCCTCTGTGTGCCACTATCCTGGGTTGCCGTCCTCTGTGTGTCACTGCCCTGGGTTCCCGACCTCTGTGTGTCACTATCCTGAGTTCCCGTCCTCTGTGTGTCACTGTCCTGGGTCGCCGTCGTCTGTGTGTCACAAACCTTGGTCACCGTCCTTTGTGTGTCACAGTCCTGGGTTCCCGTCCTCTGTGTGTCAGTGTCCTGGGTCGCCGTCCTCTGTGTGTCAGTGTCCTGGGTCGCCGTCCTCTGTGTGTCACTCTCCTGGGTTGCCGTCCTCTGTGTGTCACTATCCTGAGTTGCCGTCCTCTGTGTGTCACTATCCTGGGTTCCCGTCCTCTGTGTGTCACTATCCTGGGTCCCCATCCTCTGTGTCTCACTGTCCTGGGCCACCGTCCTCTATGTGTCACTGTCCTGGGTTCCCGTCCTCTGTGTGTGACCTGTCCTGAGTCACCGTCATCTGTGTGTCACTGTCCTGGGTGTCAGTCTTCTGTGTGTCACTGTCCTGGGTTACCGTCCTCTGTGTGTCACTGTCCTGGGTCGCCGTCCTCTGTGTGTCACTGTCCTGGGATCCCGTCCTCTGTGTGTCACTATCCTGGGTCGCCGTCCTCTGTCTGTCACTGTCCTGGGTGTCCGTCTTTTGTGTGTCACTCTCCTGCGTCACCGTCCTCTGTGTGTCACTGTCCTGGGTTCCCGTCCTCTATGTGTCACTGTCCTGGGTGTCCGTCCTCTGGGTGTCACCACCCTGGGTCGCCATCCTCTGTGTGTCACTGTCCTGGGTTCCCGTCCTCTGTGTGTCACTAACCTGGGTCGCCGTCCTCTGTTTGTCACTGTCCTCGGTGTCCGTCTTTTGTGTGTCACTCTCCTGGGTCACCGTCCTCTGTGTGTCACTGTCCTTGGTTCCCGTCCTCTATGTGTCACTGTCCTGGGTGTCCGTCCTCTGGTGTCACCACCCTGGGTCGCCATCCTCTGTGTGTCACTGTCCTTGGTTCCGGTCCTCTGTGTGTCACTGTCCTGGGATCCCGTCCTCTGTGTGTCACTGTCCTGGGTCGCCGTCCTCTGTGTGTTACTATCCAGGGTCACTTGTGCGTCACTCTCTTGAGTCACCGTCCTCTGTGTGTCACTATCCTGGGTTCCCGTCCTCTGTGTGTCACTGTCCTGGGTCGCCATCCTCTGTGTCTCACTGTCCTGCGTCACCGTCCTCTGTGTGTCACTGTCCTGGGTTCCCGTCCTCAGTCTGTCACTGCCCTGGGACACCATCCTCTGTGTGTCACTGTCCTGGGTCGCTGTCCTCTGTGTGTCACTATTCTGGGTTCCCGTCCTCTGTGTGCCACTGTCCTGGGTTACCGTCCTCTGTGTGTCACTGTCCTGAGTCGCCGTCCTCTGTGTGTCACTGTCCTGGGTTCCCGTCCTCTGTGTGTCACTGTCCTTAGTTCCCGTCCTCCGTGTGTCAATGTCCTGGGTTCCCGTCCTCTGTGCGTCACTGTCATGGGTTCCCGTCCTCTGTGTGTCACTGTCCTGGGTTCTCGTTCTCTGTGTGTCACTGTCCTGCGTTGCCGTTCTCTGTGTGTCACTGTCCTGGGTTCCAGTCCTCTGTGTATCATTGTCCTGGGCCGCCGTCGTCTGTGTGTCACTGTCCTGGGTTCCCGTCCTCTGTGTGTCACTGTCCTTGGTTCCCGTCGTCTGTGTGTCAAGGTCCTGGGTTCCCGTACTCTGTGTGTCACTGTCCTGGGTTCCCGTCCTCTGTGTGTCACTGTCCTGGGTCGCCGTCTTCTGTGTATCACTGTCCTGGGTTCCCGTCCTCTGTGTGTCACTGTCCTGGGTCACCGTCCTCTGTGTGTCACTGTCCTGGGTCGCCGTCCTCTGTGTGTCACTGTCCTGGGTCACCGTCCTCTGTGTGTCACTGTCCTGGGTTCCCGTCCTCTGGGTGTCATCACCCTGGGTCACCGTCCTCTGTGTGTCACTGTCCTGGGTTCCCGTCCTCTGTGTGTCACTGTCATGGGTTCCCGTCCTCTGTGTGTCACTGTCCTGGGTCGCCGTCCTCTGTGTGTCACAATCCTGGGTCACCGTCCTCTGTGTGTCACTGTCCTGGGATCCCGTCCTCTGTGTGTCACTGTCCTGGGTTCCCGTCCTCTGTGTGTCACTGTCCTCGGTCGCCGTCCTCTGTGTGTCACTATCCAGGGTCACTTTTGCGTCACTCTCTTGAGTCACCGTCCTCTGTGCGTCACCATCCTGGGTGTCCGCCCTCTGTGTGTCACCATCCTGGGTCGCCATCCTCTGTGTGTCCTGTCCTTGGTTCCCGTCCTCTGTGTGTCACTGTCCTGGGTTCCCGTTCTCTGTGTGTCACTGTCCTGGGTCGCCGTCCTCTGTGTGTCACTGTCCTGGGTTCCCGTCCTCTGTGTGTCACTGTCCTTGGTTCCCGTCCTGTGTGTGTCAATGTCCTGGGTCCCGTCCTCTGTCTGTCACTTTCCTGGATTCCCGTCCTCTGTGTGTCACTGTACTGGGTCGCCGTCTTCTGTGTGTCACTGTCCTGGGTTCCCGTCCTCTGTGTGTCACTGTCCTGGGTGGCCTCTGTGTCTCACTGTCCTGGGTCGCCGTCGTCTGTGTGTCACAAACCTTGGTCACCGTCCTCTGTGTGTCACTGTCCTGGGCTCCCGTCCTCTGTGTGTCAGTATCCTGGGTCGCCGTCCTCTGTGTGTCAGTGTCCTGCGTCACCGTCCTCTGTGTGTCAGTGTCCTGGTTCGCAGTCCTCTGTGTGTCAGTGTCCTGGGTTCCCGTCCTCTGTGTGTCACTGTCCTGAATCGCCGTCCTCTGTGTGTCACTGTTCTGGGTTCCTGTCCTCTGTGTGTCACTGTCCTGGGTTCCCGTCCTCTGTGTGTCACTGCCCTGGGACACCATCCCCTTTGTGTCACTGTAATGGGTTGCCGTCCTCTGTGTGTCACTCTCCTGGGTTGCCGTCCTCTGTGTGCCACTATCCTGGGTTGCCGTCCTCTGTGTGTCACTGCCCTGGGTTCCCGACCTCTGTGTGTCACTATCCTGGGTTCCCGTCCTCTGTGTGTCACTGTCCTGGGTCGCCATCCTCTGTGTCTCACTGTCCTGGGTCGCCGTCGTCTGTGTGTCACAAACCTTGGTCACCGTCCTTTGTGTGTCACTGTCCTGGGTTCCCGTCCTCTGTGTGTCAGTGTCCTGGGTCGCCGTCCTCTGTGTGTCAGTGTCCTGGGTCGCCGTCCTCTGTGTGTCACTCTCCTGGGTTGCCGTCCTCTGTGTGTCACTATCCTGGGTTGCCGTCCTCTGTGTGTCACTATCCTGGGTTCCCGTCCTCTGTGTGTCACTATCCTGGGTCCCCATCCTCTGTGTCTCACTGTCCTGGGTCACCGTCCTCTATGTGTCATTGTCCTGGGTTTCCGTCCTCTGTGTGTCACTGTCCTGGGTTCCCGTCCTCTGTGTGTCACTGTCCTGGGTCGCAGTCCTCTGTGTGTCACTGTCCTGGGTTCCCGTCCTCTGTGTGTGACCTGTCCTGAGTCACCGTCATCTGTGTGTCACTGTCCTGGGTGTCAGTCTTCTGTGTGTCACTGTCCTGGGTTACCGTCCTCTGTGTGTCACTGTCCTGGGTCGCCGTCCTCTGTGTGTCACTGTCCTGGGATCCCGTCCTCTGTGTGTCACTATCCTGGGTCGCCGTCCTCTGTCTGTCACTGTCCTGGGTGTCCGTCTTTTGTGTATCACTCTCCTGCGTCACCGTCCTCTGTGTGTCACTGTCCTGGGTTCCCGTCCTCTATGTGTCACTGTCCTGGGTGTCCGTCCTCTGGGTGTCACCACCCTGGGTCGCCATCCTCTGTGTGTCACTGTCCTGGGTTCCCGTCCTCTGTGTGTCACTATCCTGGGTCGCCGTCCTCTGTTTGTCACTGTCCTCGGTGTCCGTCTTTTGTGTGTCACTCTCCTGGGTCACCGTCCTCTGTGTGTCACTGTCCTTGGTTCCCGTCCTCTATGTGTCACTGTCCTGGGTGTCCGTCCTCTGGTGTCACCACCCTGGGTCGCCATCCTCTGTGTGTCACTGTCCTTGGTTCCGGTCCTCTGTGTGTCACTGTCCTGGGATCCCGTCCTCTGTGTGTCACTGTCCTGGGTCGCCGTCCTCTGTGTGTTACTATCCAGGGTCACTTGTGCGTCACTCTCTTGAGTCACCGTCCTCTGTGTGTCACTATCCTGGGTTCCCGTCCTCTGTGTGTCACTGTCCTGGGTCGCCATCCTCTGTGTCTCACTGTCCTGCGTCACCGTCCTCTGTGTGTCACTGTCCTGGGTTCCCGTCCTCAGTCTGTCACTGCCCTGGGACACCATCCTCTGTGTGTCACTGTCCTGGGTCGCTGTCCTCTGTGTGTCACTATTCTGGGTTCCCGTCCTCTGTGTGCCACTGTCCTGGGTTACCGTCCTCTGTGTGTCACTGTCCTGAGTCGCCGTCCTCTGTGTGTCACTGTCCTGGGTTCCCGTCCTCTGTGTGTGACTGTCCTTAGTTCCCGTCCTCCGTGTGTCAATGTCCTGGGTTCCCGTCCTCTGTGTGTCACTGTCATGGGTTCCCGTCCTCTGTGTGTCACTGTCCTGGGTTCCCGTTCTCTGTGTGTCACTGTCCTGCGTTGCCGTTCTCTGTGTGTCACTGTCCTGGGTTCTAGTCCTCTGTGTGTCATTGTCCTGGGCCGCCGTCGTCTGTGTGTCACTGTCCTGGGTTCCCGTCCTCTGTGTGTCACTGTCCTTGGTTCCCGTCGTCTGTGTGTCAAGGTCCTGGGTTCCCGTACTCTGTGTGTCACTGTCCTGGGTTCCCGTCCTCTGTGTGTCACTGTCCTGGGTCGCCGTCTTCTGTGTGTCACTGTCCTGGGTTCCCGTCCTCTGTGTGTCACTGTCCTGGGTCACCGTCCTCTGTGTGTCACTGTCCTGGGTCGCCGTCCTCTGTGTGTCACTGTCCTGCGTCACCGTCCTCTGTGTGTCACTGTCCTGGGTTCCCGTCATCTGGGTGTCATCACCCTGGGTCACCGTCCTCTGTGTGTCACTGTCCTGGGTTCCCGTCCTCTGTGTGTCACTGTCATGGGTTCCCTTCCTCTGTGTGTCACTGTCCTGGGTCGCCGTCCTCTGTGTGTCACAATCCTGGGTCACCGTCCTCTGTGTGTCACTGTCCTGGGATCCCGTCCTCTGTGTGTCACTGTCCTGGGTTCCCGTCCTCTGTGTGTCACTGTCCTCGGTCGCCGTCCTCTGTGTGTCACTATCCAGGGTCACTTGTGCGTCACTCTCTTGAGTCACCGTCCTCTGTGCGTCACCATCCTGGGTGTCCGCCCTCTGTGTGTCACCATCCTGGGTCGCCATCCTCTGTGTGTCCTGTCCTTGGTTCCCGTCCTCTGTGTGTCACTGTCCTGGGTTCCCGTTCTCTGTGTGTCACTGTCCTGGGTCGCCGTCCTCTGTGTGTCACTGTCCTGGGTTCCCGTCCTCTGTGTGTCACTGTCCTTGGTTCCCGTCCTGTGTGTGTCAATGTCCTGGGTCCCAACCTCTGTCTGTCACTTTCCTGGATTCCCGTCCTCTGTGTGTCACTGTACTGGGTCGCCGTCTTCTGTGTGTCACTGTCCTGGGTTCCCGTCCTCTGTGTGTCACTGTCCTGGGTCACCTTCCTCTGTGTGTCAAGGTCCTGGGTTCCTGTCCTCTGTCTGTCACTGTCCTGGGTCGCCGACCTCTGAGTGTCACAATTCTGGGTCGCCGTCCTCTGTGTGTCAATGTCCTGGGTTCCCGTCCTCTGTGTGTCACTGTCCTGAGTCTCTGTCCTCTGTGTGTCACTGTCCTGGGAGTCCGTCTTCTGTGTGTCTCTGTCCTGGGTCGCCGTCCTCTGTGTGTCACTGTCCTGGGTTCCCGTCCTCTGTGTGTCAATGTCCTTGGTTCCCGTCTTCCGTGTGTCAATGTCCTGGGTTCCCGTCCTCTGTGTGTCACTGTCCTGGGTTCCCGTTCTCTGTGTGTCACTGTCCAGGGTCGCCGTTCTCTGTGTGTCACTGTCCTGGGTTCCAGTCCTCTGTGTGTCACTGTCCTGGGCCGCCGTCCTCTGTGTGTCACTGTCCTGGGTTCCCGTCCTCTGTGTGTCACTGTCCTTGGTTCCCGTCCTCCATGTGTCAAGGTCCTGGGTTCCCGTCCTCTGTGTGTCACTGTCCTGGGTTCCCGTCCTCTGTGTGTCACTGTCCTGGGTCGCCTTCTTCTGTGTGTCACTGTCCTGGGTTCCCGTCCTCTGTGTGTCACTGTCCTGGGTCACCGCCCTCTGTGTGTCACTGTTCTGGGTTCCCGTCCTCTGTGTGTCACTGTCATGGGTCGCCGTCCCCTGTGTGTCACTGTCCTGGGTGTCCGTCTTTTGTGTGTCACTCTCCTGGGTCACCGTCTTCTGTGTGTCACTGTCCTGGGCTCCCGTCCTCTGTGTGTCACTATCCTGGGTTCCCGACCTCTGTGTGTCACTGTCCTGGGTCACCGTCCTCTGTGTGTCACTGTCCTGGGTCACCGTCCTCTGTGTGTCACTGTCCTGGGCTCCCGTCCTCTGTGTGTCACTATCCTGGGTTCCCGACCTCTGTGTGTCACTGTCCTGGGTTCCCGTCCGCTGTGTGTCACTATCCTGGGTCGCCGTCCTCTGTTTGTCACTGTCCTGGGTTCCCGTCCTCTGTGTGTCACTGTCCTGGGTGTCTGTCTTTTGTGTGTCACTCTCCTGGGTCACCGTCCTCTGCGTGTCACTGTCCTGGGTTCCCGTCCTCTATGTGTCACTGTCCTGGGTGTCCGTCCTCTGGGTGTCACCACCCTGGGTCGCCATCCTCTGTGTGTCACCGTCCTTGGTTCCGGTCCTCTGTGTGTCACTGTCCTGGGTTCCCGTCCTCTGTGTGTCACTGTCCTGTGTCGCCGTCCTCTGTCTGTCACTATCCAGGGTCACTTGTGCGTCACTCTCTTGAGTCACCGTCCTCTGTGCGTCTCTGTCCTGGGTGTCTGTCCTCTGTGTGTCACCATCCTGGGTCGCCATACTCTGTGTGTCCTGTCCTTGGTTCCCGTCCTCTGTGGGTCACTGCCCTGGGTTCCCGCCCTCTGTGTGTCACTATCCTGGGTTCCCGTCCTCTGTGTGTCACTGTCCTTGGTCGCCGTCTTCTGTGTGTCACTGTCCTGGGTTCCCGTTCTCTGTGTGTCACTGTCCTGGGTCACCGTCCTCTGTGTGTCACTGCCCTGGGTCGCCGTCCTCTGTGTGTCACTCTCCTGGGTTGCGGTCCTCTGTGTGTCACTATCCTGGGTTGCCGTCCTCTGTGTGTCACTGCCCTGGGTTCCCGACCTCTGTGTGTCACTATCCTGGGTTGCCGTCCTCTGTGTGTCACTATCCTGTGTTGCCGTCCTCTGTGTGTCACTGCCCTGGGTTCCCGTCCAATGTGTGTCACTATCCTGGGTCGCCATCCTCTGTGTCTCACTGTCCTGGGTCACCGTCCTCTATGTGTCATTGTCCTGGGTTTCCGTCCTCCGTGTGTCAATGTCCTGGGTTCCCGTCCTCTGTGTGTCACTGTCATGGGTTCCCGTCCTCTGTGTGTCACTGTTCTGGGTTCCCGTTCTCTGTGTGTCACTGTCCTGCGTTGCCGTTCTCTGTGTGTCACTGTCCTGGGTTCCAGTCCTCTGTGTGTCATTGTCCTGGGCCGCTGTCGTCTGTGTGTCACTGTCCTGGGTTCCCGTCCTCTGTGTGTCACTGTCCTTGGTTCCCGTCGTCTGTGTGTCAAGGTCCTGGGTTCCCGTACTCTGTGTGTCACTGTCCTGGGTTCCCGTCCTCTGTGTGTCACTGTCCTGGGTCGCCGTCTTCTGCGTGTCACTGTCCTGGGTTCCCGTCCTCTGTGTGTCACTGTCCTGGGTCACCGTCCTCTGTGTGTCACTGTCCTGGGTCGCCGTCCTCTGTGTGTCACTGTCCTGGGTCACCGTCCTCTGTGTGTCACTGTCCTGTGTTCCCGTCCTCTGGGTGTCATCACCCTGGGTCACCGTCCTCTGTGTGTCACTGTCCTGGGTTCCCGTCCTCTGTGTGTCACTGTCATGGGTTCCCGTCCTCTGTGTGTCACTGTCCTGGGTCGCCGTCCTCTGTGTGTCACAATCCTGGGTCACCGTCCTCTGTGTGTCACTGTCCTGGGATCCCGTCCTCTGTGTGTCACTGTCCTGGGTGCCCGTCCTCTGTGTGTCACTGTCCTCGGTCGCCGTCCTCTGTGTGTCACTATCCAGGGTCACTTGTGCGTCACTCTCTTGAGTCACCGTCCTCTGTGCGTCACCATCCTGGGTGTCCGCCCTCTGTGTGTCACCATCCTGGGTCGCCATCCTCTGTGTGTCACTGTCCTTGGTTCCCGTCCTCTGTGTGTCACTGTCCTGGGTTCCCGTTCTCTGTGTGTCACTGTCCTGGGTCGCCGTCCTCTGTGTGTCACTGTCCTGGGTTCCCGTCCTCTGTGTGTCACTGTCCTTGGTTCCCGTCCTCTGTGTGTCAATGTCCTGGGTCCCGTCCTCTGTCTGTCACTTTCCTGGATTCCCGTCCTCTGTGTGTCACTGTCCTGGGTCACCGTCCTCTGTGTGTCACTGCCCTGGGTCGCCGTCCTCTGTGTGTCACTCTCCTGGGTTGCCGTCCTCTGTGTGTCACTATCCTGGGTTGCCGTCCTCTGTGTGTCACTGCCCTGGGTTCCCGACCTCTGTGTGTCACTATCCTGGGTTGCCGTCCTCTGTGTGTCACTATCCTGTGTTGCCGTCCTCTGTGTGTCACTGCCCTGGGTTCCCGTCCAATGTGTGTCACTATCCTGGGTCGCCATCCTCTGTGTCTCACTGTCCTGGGTCACCGTCCTCTATGTGTCATTGTCCTGGGTTTCCGTCCTCTGTGTGTCACTGTCCTGGGTTCCCGTCCTCTGTGTGTCACTGTCCTGGGTCGCAGTCCTCTGTGTGTCACTGTCCTGGGTTCCCGTCCTCTGTGTGTCACTGTCCTGGGTCGCAGTCCTCTGTGTGTCACTGTCCTGGGTTCCCGTCCTCTGTGTGTCACTGTCCTGGGTCGCAGTCCTCTGTGTGTCACTGTCCTGAGTCACCGTCATCTGTGTGTCACTGTCCTGGGTGTCCGTCTACTGTGTGTCACTGTCCTGGGTTACCGTCCTCTGAGTGTCACTGTCCTGGGTCGCCGTCCTCTGTGTGTCACTGTCCTGGGATCCCGTCCTCTGTGTGTCACTATCCTGGGTCGCCGTCCTCTGTCTGTCACTGTCCTGGGTGTCCGTCTTTTGTGTGTCACTCTCCTGCGTCACCGTCCTCTGTGTGTCACTGTCCTGGGTTCCCGTCCTCTGTGTGTCACTGTCCTGGGTGTCCGTCCTCTGGGTGTCACCACCCTGGGTCGCCATCCTCTGTGTGTCACTGTCCTGGGTTCCCGTCCTCTGTGTGTCACTGTCCTCGGTCGCCGTCCTCTGTGTGTCACTATCCAGGGTCACTTGTGCGTCACTCTCTTGAGTCACCGTCCTCTGTGCGTCACCATCCTGGGTGTCCGCCCTCTGTGTGTCACTGTCCTGGGTCGCCATCCTCTGTGTCTCACTGTCCTGGGTCACCGTCCTCTGTGTGTCACTGTCCTGGGTTCCCGTCCTCTGTGTGTCACTGCCCTGGGACACCATCCTCTGTGTGTCACTGTCCTGGGTCGCTGTCCTCTGTGTGTCACTGTCCTGGGTTCCCGTCCTCTGTGTGTCACTGTCCTGGGTTACCGTCCTCTGTGTGTCACTGTCCTGGGTCGCCGTCCTCTGTGTGTCACTGTCCTGAGTCGCCGTCCTCTGTGTGTCACTGTCCTGGGTTGCCGTCCTCTGTGTGTCACTGCCCTCGGTGGCCTCTGTGTGTCAGTGTCCTGGGTTCCCGTCCTCTGTGTCTCACTGTCCTGGGTCGCCGTCGTCTGTGTGTCACAAACCTTGGTCACCTTCCTCTGTGTGTCACTGTCCTGGGCTCCCGTCCTCTGTGTGTCAGTGTCCTGGGTCGCCGTCCTCTGTGTGTCTGTGTCCTGGGTCGCCGTCCTCTGTGTGTCAGTGTCCTGGTTCGCAGTCCTCTGTGTGTCAGTGTCCTGAGTCGCCGTCCTCTGTGTGTCACTGTTCTGGGTTCCTGTCCTCTGTGTGTCACTGCCCTGGGACACCATCCTCTGTGTGTCACTGTCCTGGGTCGCCGTCCTCTGTGTGTCACTCTCCTGGGTTGCCGTCCTCTGTGTGCCACTATCCTGGGTTGCCGTCCTCTGTGTGTCACTGTCCTGGGTTCCCGTCCTCTGTGTCTCACTGTCCTGGGTCGCCGTCGTCTGTGTATCACAAACCTTGGTCACCGTCCTCTGTGTGTCACTGTCCTGGGTCGCCGTCCTCTGTGTGTCACTGTCCTGGGTTCCCGTCCTCTGTGTGTCACTGTCCTGGGTCACCGTCCTCTGTGTGTCACTGTCCTGGGTTCCCGTCCTCTGTGTCTCACTGTCCTGGGTCGCCGTCGTCTGTCTATCACAAACCTTGGTCACCGTCCTCTGTGTGTCACTGTCCTGGGTTCCCGTCCTCTTTGTGTCAGTGTCCTGGGTCGCCGTCCTCTGTGTGTCAGTGTCCTGGGTCGCCGTCCTCTGTGTGTCAGTGTCCTGGGTCGCCGTCCTCTGTGTGTCAGTGTCCTGGGTCACCGTCCTCTGTGTGTCAGTGTCCTGGGTCACCGTCCTCTGTGTGTCACTGTCCTGAGTCGCCGTCCTCTGTGTGTCACTGTTCTGGGTTCCCGTCCTCTGTGTGTCACTGTCCTGGGTTCCTGTCCTCTGTCTGTCACTGTCCTGGGTTCCCGTCCTCTGTGTGTCACTGTCCTGGGTCGCCGTCTTCTGTGTGTCACTGTCCTGGGTTCCCGTCCTCTGTGTGTCACTGTCCTGGGTCGCCGTCTTCTGTGTGTCACTGTCCTGGGTTCCCGTCCTCTGTGTGTCACTGTCCTGGGTCGCCGTCTTCTGTGTGTCAATGTCCTGGGTTCCCGTCCTCTGTGTGTCAATGTCCTGAGTCACTGTCCTCTGTGTGTCACTGTCCTGGGTGTCCGTCTTCTGTGTGTCACTGTCCTGGGTCGCCGTCCTCTGTGTGTCACTGTCCTGGGTTCCCGTCCTCTGTGTGTCACTGTCCTTGGTTCCCGTCCTCCGTGTGTCAATGTCCTGGGTTCCCGTCCTCTGTGTGTCACTGTCCTGGGTTCCCATCCTCTGTGTGTCACTGTCCTGGGTTCCCGTTCTCTGTGTGTCACTGTCCTGGGCCGCCGTTCTCTGTGTGTCACTGTCCTGGGTTCCCGTCCTCTGTGTGTCACTGTCCTGGGTCACCGTCCTTTGTGAGTCACTGTTCTGGGTTCCCGTCCTCTGTGTGTCACTGTCCTGGGTCGCCGTCCCCTGTGTGTCACTGTCCTGGGTGTCCGTCTTTTGTGTGTCACTCTCCTGGGTCACCGTCTTCTGTGTGTCACTGTCCTGGGCTCCCGTCCTCTGTGTGTCACTATCCTGGGTTCCCGACCTCTGTGTGTCACTGTCCTGGGTCACCGTCCTCTGTGTGTCACTGTCCTGGGTCACCGTCCTCTGTGTGTCACTGTCCTGGGCTCCCGTCCTCTGTGTGTCACTATCCTGGGTTCCCGACATCTGTGTGTCACTGTCCTGGGTTCCCGTCCTCTGTGTGTCACTATCCTGGGTCGCCGTCCTCTGTTTGGCACTGTCCTGGGTTCCCGTCCTCTGTGTGTCACTGTCCTGGGTGTCTGTCTTTTGTGTGTCACTGTCCTGGGTGGCGGTCCTCTGGGTGTCACCACCCTGGGTCGCCATCCTCTGTGTGTCACCGTCCTTGGTTCCGGTCCTCTGTGTGTCACTGTCCTGGGTTCCCGTCCTCTGTGTGTCACTATCCAGGTTCACTTGTGCGTCACTCTCTTGAGTCACCGTCCTCTGTGCGTCACTGTCCTGGGTGTCCGTCCTCTGTGTGTCACCATCCTGGGTTCCCGTTCTCTGCGTGTCACTGTCCTGGGTCACCGTCCTCTGTGTGTCACTGTCCTGCATCATCGTCCTCTGTGTGTCACTCTGCTGGGTTCCCGTCCTCTGTGTGTCACTGTCCTGGGTCGCCGTCCTCTGGGTGTCCCTATCCAGGGTCACCATCCTCTGTGTGTCACTGTCCTGGGTTCCCGTCCTCTGTGTGTCACTGTCCTGTGTGGCCGTCCTCTGTGTGTCACTGTCCTGGGTACTGTCCTCTGTGTGTCACTGTCCTGGGTTGCCGTCCTCTGTGTGTCACTGTCCTGGGTGTCCGTGTTTTGTGTGTCACTTTCCTGGGTCACCGTCTTCTGTGTGTCACTGTCCTGGGCTCCCGTCCTCTGTGTGTCACTATCCTGGGTTCCCGACCTCTGTGTGTCACTGTCCTTGGTTCCCGTCCTCTGTGTGTCACTGTCCTGGGTTCCCGTCCCTTGTGTGTCACTGTCCTGGGTCGCCGTCCTCTGTGTGTCACTATCCAGGGTCACCATCCTCTGTGTGTCACTGTCCTGGGTTCCCGTCCTCTGTATGTCACTGTCCTGGTTGGCCGTCCTCTGTGTGTCACCGTCCTGGGTCCCGTCCTCTGTGTGTCACTGTCCTGGGTCGCCGTCCTCTCTGTGTCACTGTCCAGGGTTCCCGTCCAGTGTGTGTCACTGTCCTGGGTTCCTCTCCTCTGTGTGTCACCGTCCTGTGTCACTGTCCTCTGTGTGTCACTGTCCAGGGTCGCCGTTTTCTGTGTGTCACTATCCCGGGTCGCCGTCCTCTGTGTGTCACTGTCCTGGGTTCCCGTCCTCTTCGTGTCACTGTCCTGGGTGTCCGTCCTCTGTGTGTCACCACCTTGGGTCGCCATCCTCTGTGTGTCACTGTCCTGTGTTCCCATCCTCTGTGTGTCACTGTCCTGTGTTCCCGTCTTCTGTGTGTCACTATCCTGGGTTCCCGTCCTCTGTGTGTCACTGTCCTGGGTTCCTGCCCTCTCTGTGTCACAATTCTGTGTCCCCGTCCTCTGTGTGACACTGTCCTGGGTTCCCGTCCTCTGTGTGTCACTGTCCTGGGTCACCGTCCTCTGTGTGTCACTGTCCTGGGACGCCATCCTCTGTCTGCCACTCTCCTGGGTTCCCGTCCTCTGTGTGTCACTGTCCTGGATCACCGTCCTCTGTGTGTCACTGTCCTGGGTGTCCGTCCTCTGTGTGTCACCATCCTGGGTCGCCATCCTCTGTGTCTCACTGTCCTGGGTCACCGTCCTCTGTGTGTCACTGTCCTGGGTTCCCGTCCTCTATGTGTCACTGTCCTGGGTGTCACCACCCTGGGTCGCCATCTTCTGTGTGTCACTGTCCTTGGTTCCGGTCCTCTGTGTGTCACTGTCCTGGGTTCCCGTCCTCTGTGTGTCACTGTCCTGGGTCGCCGTCCTCTGTGTGTCCCTATCCAGCGTCACCATCCTCTGTGTGTCACTATCCTGGGTCACCGTCCTCTGTGTGTCACTTCTCCTGGGTTCCCGTCCTCTTCGTGTCACTCTCCTGTGTGTCCGTCTTTTGTGCGTCACTCTCTTGAGTCACCATCCTCTGTGTGTCACTGTCCTGGGTTCCCGTCCTCTGTGCGTCACTGTCCTGGGTGTCCGTCCTCTGTGTGTCACCATCCTGGGTCGCCATCCTCTGTGTGTCCTGTCCTTGGTTCCCGTCCTCTGTGTGTCACTGTCCTTGGTTCCCGTCCTCTGTGTGTCAATGTCCTGGGTGTCCGTCTTCTGTGTGTCACTGTCCTGGGTCGCCGTCCTCTGTGTGTCACTGTCCTGCATCATCGTCCTCTGTGTGTCATTGTCCTGGGTGTCCGTCCTCTGTGTGTCACCATCCTGGGTCGCCATCCTCTGTGTCTCACTGTCCTGGGTTCCCGTCCTCTGTGTGTCACTGTCCTGGGTCACCGTCCTCTGTGTGTCACTGTCTTGGGTTCCCGTCCTCTGTGTGTCACTGTCCTGGGTCACCGTCCTCTGTGTGTCACTGTCCTGGGTTCCCGTCCTCTGTGTCTCACTGTCCTGGGTCGCCGTCGTCTGTCTATCACAAACCTTGGTCACCGTCCTCTGTGTGTCACTGTCCTGGGTTCCCGTCCTCTTTGTGTCAGTGTCCTGGGTCGCCGTCCTCTGTGTGTCAGTGTCCTGGGTCGCCGTCCTCTGTGTGTCAGTGTCCTGGGTCGCCGTCCTCTGTGTGTCAGTGTCCTGGGTCACCGTCCTCTGTGTGTCAGTGTCCTGGGTCACCGTCCTCTGTGTGTCACTGTCCTGAGTCGCCGTCCTCTGTGTGTAACTGTTCTGGGTTCCCGTCCTCTGTGTGTCACTGTCCTGGGTTCCTGTCCTCTGTCTGTCACTGTCCTGGGTTCCCGTCCTCTGTGTGTCACTGTCCTGGGTCGCCGTCTTCTGTGTGTCACTGTCCTGGGTTCCCGTCCTCTGTGTGTCACTGTCCTGGGTCGCCGTCTTCTGTGTGTCACTGTCCTGGGTTCCCGTCCTCTGTGTGTCACTGTCCTGGGTCGCCGTCTTCTGTGTGTCAATGTCCTGGGATCCCGTCCTCTGTGTGTCAATGTCCTGAGTCACTGTCCTCTGTGTGTCACTGTCCTGGGTGTCCGTCTTCTGTGTGTCACTGTCCTGGGTCGCCGTCCTCTGTGTGTCACTGTCCTGGGTTCCCGTCCTCTGTGTGTCACTGTCCTTGGTTCCCGTCCTCCGTGTGTCAATGTCCTGGGTTCCCGTCCTCTGTGTGTCACTGTCCTGGGTTCCCATCCTCTGTGTGTCACTGTCCTGGGTTCCCGTTCTCTGTGTGTCACTGTCCTGGGCCGCCGTTCTCTGTGTGTCACTGTCCTGGGTTCCCGTCCTCTGTGTGTCACTGTCCTGGGTCACCGTCCTTTGTGAGTCACTGTCCTGGTTCCCGTCCTCTGTGTGTCACTGTCCTTGGTTCCCGTCCTCTGTGTGTCACTGTCCTTGGTTCCTGTCCTCTGTGTGTCACTGTCCTGGGTTCCCGTCCTCTGTGTGTCACTGTCCTGGATTACCGTCCTCTGTGTGTCACTATTCTGGGTTCCCGTCCTCTGTGTCTCACTGTCCTGGGTTCACGTCCTCTGTGTGTCACTGTCCTGGGTCGCCGTCCTCTGTGTGTCACTGTCCTGGGTTCCCGTCCTCTGTGTGTCACTATCCTGGGTCGCCGTCGTCTGTGTGTCACTGTCCTGGGTTCCCGTCCTCTGTGTGTCACTGTCCTGTGTCGCAGTCCTCTGTTTTTCACTGTCCTGGGTTCCCGTCCTCTGTGTGTCACTGTCCTGTGTCGCAGTCCTCTGTTTTTCACTGTCCTGGGTCACCGTCCTCTGTGTGTCACTGCCCTGGGTTCCCGTCCTCTGTGTGTCACTGTCCTGGGATCCCGTCCTCTGTGTGTCACTGTCCTGGGTTCCTTTCCTCTGTTCAAGGAGCTACTGAGACCACTCCTGGTAAGAACCTTTAACGAGGCAAAGGAGAGAGGATCCCTCCCCCTGACGATGTTGCAGGCATTGATCTCGCTCATTTTGAAGAGGTAGAAGGACCTGCTTCCATGTGGGTCCTACAGGCTGATGTCGCTCCTGAATGTGGATGCTAAACTGGCAAAAGTTTTGGCAACCAGAATAGAGGACTGCGTCCCGGGAGTGATTGAGGAAGACCAGGCGGGTTTCGTCAAGGGCTGGCAATTGAACACAAATGTGAGGAGGCTCCTGAATATTATTATGATGCCCTCGGAAGGAGGGGACGGAGAAGTACGGTAGCACGGTAGCATTGTGGATAGCACAATTGCTTCACAGCTCCAGGGTCCCAGGTTCGATTCCGGCTTGGGTCACTGTCTGTGCGGAGTCTGCACATCCTCCCCGTGTGTGCGTGGGTTTCCTCCGGGTGCTCCGGTTTCCTCCCACAGTCCAAAGATGTGCGGGTTAGGTGGATTGGCCATGCTAAATTGCCCTTAGTGTCCAAAATTGCCCTTAGTGTTGGTGGGGTTACTGGGTTATGGGGATAGGGTGGAGGTGTTGACCTTGGGTAGGGTGCTCTTTCCAAGAGCCAATGCAGACTCGATGGGCCGAATGGCCTCCTTCTGCACTGTAAATTCTATTCTATGAATGTAGTGGCTGCAATGTATGCAGAGAAAACCTTTGACAGGGTGGAATGGGAGTACCTGTGGGAAGTGTTAGGTAGGTTTGGTTTTGGTGAGGGATTCATAGGGTGGGTCAAGCTACTGTATCAGGCCCCCATAGCAAGTGTATCCACGAACCGGCTGAGGTTGGAGTATTGTAGATTGCACCGAGGGACGAGGCGGGGTGCCCCCTATCCCCGCTACTATTTGCCCTGGCAATTGATCAGTTGGCCATAGCGCTTAGGACTTCAAGGAACTGGAGGGGGCTGGTCTGAGGGGGCGGGTGGGGGAGCACCGGCTTTCCCTCTACGCAGACAATCTGCTATTGTATAATTTGGACCCGCTAGAGGGGATGGGGGAGGTCATGCGGATCCTAAGGGACTTTGGGAGCTTCTCGGGGTACAAGTTGAACGTGGGGAAAAGTGAGCTGTTTGTAATCCATGCTAGGGGTCAGGAGGAGAGACTCGGAGAGCTCCCGCTCAAGATGGTGGAGAGGAGCTTTCGTTACCTGGGTATGCAGGTGGCTAGGAACTGGGATGCCCTACACAGGCTCAATTTACCTCGGCTTGTAGAGCAGATGGAGGGAGACTTTAAAAGGTGTGACATGCTCCTGCTTTCCCTGGCGGGAAGGGTGCAGACTGTGAAGATGACGGTTCTCCCCAGATTCCTGTCCTGTGCCTTCCTATCTTCATCCCCAAATCCTTCTTCAAGCGGGTGAACAGGATTATCACGGGATTTGTGTGGGCAAACAAGACCCCGCGAGTTAAAAGACTGTTTTTGGAGCGTAGCCGGAGTGGGAGGGGGGAGGGGGGGGGGGACATTTCCGTTGCTACCCCCTCGAAGGATACAGGACAGGGTGGTGTCTGGCATCTGGGTAGGAGAGGGGAAGGTGTCGGACATCTACCAAGAACTGCAGGAGGCGGAGGAAGCCTCAGTGGAGGAACTGAAGGGCAAGTGGGAGGTGGAGCTAGGTGAGGAGCTAGATGAGGGTCTGTGGGCTGATGCCCTGGGCAGGGTGAATTCTTCCGCATCATGTGCCAGGCTCAGCTTAATTCAGTTTAAGATGGTACACCGGGCTCACATGACGACGGCAAGAATGAGCAAGTTCTTTGGGGTGGAGGACAGGTGCACGAGGTGTTCAGGGAGTCCGACGAACCATGTCCATATGTTCTGGGCATGCCTGGCGCTCAAAGAATTCTGGCAGGTCTTTGCGAGGGCTCTGTCCAGGATTTTGGACACTCGAGTCCAACAATAACGATCTTTGGGGTGTCAGAGGATCCAGGAGTGCAGGAAGCGAAAGAGGCCGAGGTTTTGGCCTTTGCCTCCCTGGTAGCCCGGAGACGGATCTTGTTAATGTGGAGAGACTCGAAACCCCCGAGTGTGGAGTCCTGGGTTAGTGACATGGCTGGGTTCCCCAGCCTGGAGCGAATAAAGTTTGCCTTGAGAAGGTCCTTGCTGGGGTTCTCCCGGTGGTGGCAACCTTTCCTTGACTTTCTAGGGGAGCGGTAAAATGTCAACAGCAGCAGCACAGGCTGATTCCTGGGATGGCAGGACTTAAAAATGAGGAGAGGCTAAGTTGGATAGGATTATATTCATTGGAGTTTAGAAGTGTGAGAGGGGATTTCATAGAAACTGACAAAATTCTAACAAGATTAGACAGGTTAGATTCAGAAAGAATGTTCCCAATGGTGGGGAGTCCAGAACTAGGGATCATAGGTTTAGGATAAGGGGTAAATCTTTTTGGACTGAGATAAGGAGAAATTTCTTCACCCAGAGAGTGGTGAATCTGTGGAATTCACCACCACAGAAAGTAGCTGAGGCCAAAATGTTGTGTAATTTCAAAAAGGAATTAGATATAGCTCTTGGGGCTAAGTGGATCAAGGGATATGGGGGGGAAGGTGGAATCAGGGTATTGAACTTGATGATCAGCCATCATCATAATGAATGGTGGAGCAGGATCGAAGGGCCGAATGGCCTCCTCCTGCTTCTATTTTCGATGTTTCAATGCTTCTATGAAACGGTAGTATAAAGTCTTGCCTCATAAAGTGTCCAATGAATTACAATACCACCCACACAGTGATATAAGTGAACACATGTGGAGCATTGGATAGAGCCGTTTGTAGAAACCGATATGGAGACAGCTCCTAGCTTGGATCTTTACTGTGCCTATGTATATAGTTTCTACTAGTTAATAAATACTTATTGTTGAACTACAAATATCTTAATAAGACCTACCAGACTGCGGCCTTACAGCAGGAACCCGTGGAGTAATTCTTCAGTCCTTAATGCCACCATGAACAACCTCTTTGTCTTATGTCCATGACATCTTTGTCAATCGCTCCTTAGCTCTAACTTATTCCTGACCTTCCATTCCGCCCCATGCCTCTCCCCAACTATATAGAAGAGTCATACGGACTCGAAACTTTAACTCTGTTTCTCTCTCCACAGATGCTGACAGACCCGCCAAGGTTGTCCTTCATTCTCTGCTTTTACTATTACTCATGGAGTAACCTAATCACAGACAGGGTGATAGGTTGATAACCGTACCACTGGAGATCATTAAAGATCATGCAGCTCCCAGCACTTCAGGATGATACAAAGCGTTCATAACCAATAAAGGGAAATGTTCCCCGTGTCTGCATGAGTTTCACCCCCACAACCCAAAGATGTGCAGGTTAGGTGGATTGGAAAAAAAAATAATTGGACACTCTAAATTTAAAAAAAAGTAAATGGGAATGTTAATTAGGGTCTGTGGCCCGATGGAAATCCGCTGATCAAAGCATGGACTCAAACAAACACAAACTCACAAAATATTCCCATCAGCTTGGACTGAATCCAAACCCAGGACCTAAGGTCAAATCTGATGCTCGAACTCAGGCCCATTTAATAAGGCACTCTGACAAATACAAACTCGGAAAGCATTTACCTGAAAAAAGACATCCACATGGTGCCGAGGAGCATCATCCTTGAGCACAGGGTATGTGTATTTCCCCATCATGTCGTAAATGGCTCTCACAATGTCAGTCATCTCCTGTGGTTTCAGTAACAGAAGATTCAATCTCAGGCTAGACTTAGGCCTATCTAAGTATAACGCATAAAGTTACCACTGAGGACCGCTGCTCATTAACTGCCCCACTGAAAACCATCCCTCTAGTACAGTAACTTCCCACTGAAGACCATCCCTCTAGTACAGTAACTTCCCACTGAAGACCATCCCTCTAGTACAGTAACTTCCCACTGAAGATCATCCCTCTAGTACAGTAACTTCCCACTGAAGACCATCCCTCCAGTACACTAACTCCCCATTGAAGACCATCCCTCTAGTACAGTAACTTCCCACTGAAGACCATCCCTCTAGTACAGTAACTTCCCATTGAAGATCATCCCTCCAGTACACTAACTCCCCACTGAAAACCATCCCTCTAGTACAGTAACTTCCCACTGAAGACCATCCCTCTAGTACAGTAACTTCCCACTGAAGATCATCCCTCCAGTACACTAACTCCCCATTGAAAACCATCCCTCTAGTACAGTAACTTCCCACTGAAGACCATCCCTCTAGTACAGTAACTTCCCACTGAAAACCATCCCTCTAGTACAGTAACTTCCCACTGAAGACCATCCCTCTAGTACAGTAACTTCCCACTGAAGACCATCCCTCTAGTACAGTAACTTCCCACTGAAAACCATCCCTCTAGTACAGTAACTTCCCACTGAAGACCATCCCTCTAGTACAGTAACTTCCCACTGAAGATCATCCCTCCAGTACACTAACTCCCCATTGAAAACCATTCCTCCAGTACACTAACTCCCCATTTAAGACCATCCCTCCAGCACTCTAACTTTCCATTGAAGATTATTCCTCTTGTAAACTAACTCCCCATTGAAAACCATCCCTCTAGTACCTTAACACCCCATTGAAGATCATCCCTCTAGTACACTAACTCCCCATTGAAGACCAACCCTCTGGTACCCCCCATTTAAGACCATCCCTCCAGCACTCTAACTTTCCATTGAAGATTATTCCTCTTGTAAACTAACTCCCCACTGAAGACCATCCCTCTAGTACAGTAACTTTCCATTGAAAACCATCCCTCTAGTACCTTAACACCCCATTGAAGATCATCCCTCTAGTACACTAACTCCCCATTGAAGACCAACCCTCTGGTACACTAACTCCCCATTGAAGACCAACCCTCTGGTACACTAACTCCCCATTGAAGACCATCCCTCTAGTGCACTAACACCCTTTGAAGATCATCCCACTGGTATACTATCTTTCCATTGAAGACCATCTAGTTAATTGACTGTCTATTGAAGACCATTCCTCTCGTACACAAATTCCCCATTGAAGCCCATTTCTCTAGTACACTAAATCCTCCATTAAAGATCATTCCTCCCGTGCATTGTCTTTTCATTCTAATTGTTACTTATAGAGAGCATCAAAACCATGTCAAATATCTCCAGAAATTTGGAACATTCTTTTTGGGATCATTAGCTTCAGGTTGCTTACCTCTTTATTTATATATCCATCCTTATTAATATCATACAGGTTAAATGTCCATCTGAGCTTTTCATGAACAGTACCTCTCAGTAACACCGAAAGAGCCATCACAAAGTCCTGAAATGAGAGGATGACCACAGTTTAAACTCTTGTCTCACTAAGGTAACACATATTGATTAGGTTGTGGTTTGCACACTCTGCTCAGGCTGACAAATCCCAAATTTCTTTACCCGTCAGTCTGGCCTCAATAAAAGTCGAGATGGATTTGCAGGTACAGCATTAGTTATTTTATTTGGCTTGCAAGCCTGATTCATCTCAGAGGCATAAGACACATCCAGTCTCCTACACCCCGGAAAGCGAATGAACAAAGAGACAAAGGGATCTCTGCAAATCAATTCAAATGGTATCAAGTTTCACATACTCGACACCCATAGGTCATCCTATGTCCCTCCTGACTTGTTTGATCTATTCTGATTGGCTCACTTCCAATCCCTTCCTCTTCTCCTCCTTTGGTGGACACACCTCCTCCTTGCTTTGCCATGCGGTCTGAAATCCTTTGTCTGTGAACTCACCAGAATGAGACTGGCCTATCTCTACATTACAGTAACTAATATCTCTAAAGTAACTATTTTATATCACATTCGTCATTCCCTCCTATTATCATTCCATGATAACCGAACTATCCAATCCATAGCTACGGTCCCTCATCTAAAAATATGGCACCTCCTGTCCGTACAGGTGGGGAACAGACATGTTATCTTTGTTTCCACCTCTACCAGCAAACAGCCGTATCCTTCACTGCTGAAACAATTCTCGTACGACCGGGAATCCCTATTGGGAGTGAAGTGGCTAGGTATATATGCCCTCCACCGTTGCAGCCTATCATCCTGTGAATGGGAATTATCCCGAGGAAGGGGAAGGCAAATAGCCGGTGGTGCTGAACCCGGATCGTAAGGAAGAGTGACTTGCTCGGGCGGTGGCTCGGAACGCTGACAATGAACCACCGTTTGGGGAGTGCACCAAAGCGGTGAAACAGAAAATAACCTAGACACCGCTGCGGGGTTCGGGTAGCAGACAACCCGTCCGTGGCCATACAAGCGGTGGTAAATCTGGTAGAAGAGATTCATACTACCCAGGTTTTCCTCAGTTTGGCCTTTAACTAAATTAAGTGTATCTCCCGATAACCTACGTTCTAGCTGTACTTCCCTTCTCATACGCCCCGTCCTCTCTCTAGTCCCCCTCTCTCTCTCACAACCTCTTCCTACGCTCTCCTGACGGCCTGATGTTACCTTTATTGCACCAATCTTAACACATCCAAAATCAAATTTACATGTATTCCAAAAACAAGGCAGTGTCCATATAATGTTCCCTTCCCATCGCCGGGACCGGTGCAATTGCTTCATCAGTCCTGCATTCTCCTTAACTTTGACGATCTTCCATGAGTCAATACCATTTCTTCGTATATGGGGGCAGCGAAGAACATCACCTTTGCATAGGTGATGTATCCTTGTAGATTGGTTGGGGTTACAAATATAGATAATATTCCCCTTTTCCATGTCCGTCGCCAATAACACTCCAAGCGAGGTGAGGCCGAATATCACACAGACGGTGCGTAGCCACCCCATCATGCTCCACACCTGTAAAATAGCACTGGGGACGGGAGGCAGGTTAATCTATCCAAGAAAATGAGGCCCGTTATCAGAACTCAACTGAGCTGGTCTACTGTACCGGGGAATGATTTCCCGCATCAGAACTTTAACCACAGTAGCAGCTTTATTATCTGTAGTCGGATACGCCTCAACCCATCTGCTGAACCCATCCACAATGACCAAAACATATTTATAACATTGACACCTTTCCAACTCAATGTAATCCATTTGGAGCGTCTCAAAGGGACCACTGGGCAACGGGGTTTGCCCCTCCCACAAGGGATACCTTTTCCGATGTTATATTGCTGACAAATCAAACACCGATTACTGATACTCTGGGCCAACCCCTGCATTTTAGGGTGCCACCAAGTGTCCAGCAACAAATCACTAGTCCCCCGAGCCCCACAATGAGTTGCAAAGTGTACACATTCGATGACCCATAAAGCCAGTACATCAGACATACAAGTCTGATGTGCTGGCGTGGTCCATAAAGAGGAAACAGAATCATATGTACAACCTAACCGTTTCCACATTTGTTTATCACTCTCAGGAGCGTCCTCCTGGGTGGCAACCTGGGTGGCAACCCAGGTGTCTCCCTCACTTCTCGCAGGGTTTTTGTGCTCTTTGAGTCTTTGCTCTGCACAGGCACATGGGCGGCACGGTGGCACAGTGGATAGCACTGCTGTCTCACAGCACCAGGGACCTGGGTTCAATTCCGGCCTTGGGTAACTGTCTGTGTGGAGTTTGCACATTCTCCCCGTGTCTGCGTGGGTTTCCACTGGGTGCTCTGGTTTCCTCCCACAGTCCAAAGATATGCAGGTTATGTGGATTGGGCATGCTAATGTTGCCCCTAAACGTCCAAAAGGTGAGGTGTGATTACTGGGTCATGGGGATAGGGTGGGGGTGGTCTAGGTAGGATGCTCTAGCCAAAGGTCGGTGTGGTGAATGTATTCACCTAAGCTAGAACTGTCTGTATAGTGCTGTGACCTATGACCTGGAAATGATGATACTGTCTACTTCCAGGTACTGTACTGGAACCCTGGTGGGCTCCGCCTCTGGCTCTGCCCTCACCGGGGCAATATATAGACCGGCCACCTGTGGGTGGCATTCATTTGTACAGCTGACACTGGCAGGTGAGTTCATGGATAATAAAGCCTAATGTTCACTCGTTCTCACGGTCTCACAGTGAATTGACGGTATAACAATTTATTATCCATCAACAGCACCATGGAAGCCGCTCTAACTCAACGCACGAGCGACAGAGGCCAAGGAGATCTTCGAACATTGGCTTCACTGCTTCGAGGCCTACTTCGATTCCTCCACAACGCCTCCCACTGAAACCCTCAAGCTGCGACTCCTCCACGCTCGGGTGAGCCACCAAATCTCCGTGATGATAGAGAAAGCTGCCACGTATGAGGCGGCGGTCGCAGTCCTCAAGGCGCATTTCGTGAAGTCCGTAAATAAGTGTTCACCCAACACCTTCTCACTACTCGCCATCAACGCGCCGGGGAAACGCTGGACGAGTACCTGGAAAACCTGACCCTACTCGCAAGGAACTGCAGCTATCGGGATGTGACGGCGGAGGAACACATGAACCTACAGATCTGGGACACCAACGTGGCTGGGGTCCGATCGAACTACATAAGACAGCGCCTGCTGGAAAACGGGACCTCTGACCTGTGGGACACGGTAAAACTAGCCACCTCGTTAGAGGTGGTCTACCAGAGCCTCAGTGCATTCCCCGCGGGCCCGGCGAAACCCTCGTGGACACCATCGTTGCGGCCCCCGTAGGACCCGACTATGTCACAGGCCTGTGCCGCGCGGCTGCCAGTCCAGCCCGGGGAACCGCAGTGCTCCTTCTGCGACCAGGGTCAACACCCCCGGCAACGTTGCCCAGCCCGCACAGCGACGTGCAGCGACTGTGGCAAAAAGGACACTTCGCCAGAGTCTGTCAGGGCCGACCTAAAGCCCAGAAATCGAAAACTCACCAGGCCCGACCCATGGACACGCAGGCCCACAGACCCCGCGATGTGGCTGCGGCCTGCCCGGAACGCCCCCTTCAGATGCGTCATCAGCCTCGTGCGACTCGTGGGGGCCGCCATCTTGGCCACCGGCTCCAACACTGGATGACACGTGCGACTCATGGGGGCCGTCATCTTGGCCGTCGGCTCCGGCACCAACCGACACGTGCAACCGATGGGGGCGGCCATCTTGGTCGCCATCTTCGACCCAGCCCGACATGTGCGACTCATGGGGGCCGCCATTTTGTGATCCCGATACCGCCGACCACGCAGGCTACACGCAGCTTGGTGCAGTCACCCTCGACCAGTCACAGCCAAAGCACCTGAAAACCTCAATGATGGTCGTCCGGGTCAACGAGCACGAGACCCCCTGTCTTTTCAACTCCGGGAGCACGGAGAACTTCGTTCACCCTGACACGGTAAGGCGCTGCTCCCTTCACATCTACCCCACATCCCAAACAATCTCCCTTGCCTCCGGATCCCATTCGGTTCAGATCCGGGGGTACTGTATTGCTAATCTTGCGATGCAGGGCGCCGAGTACGCTCGTTTTAAGCTGTACATCCTCCCTCACCTCTGCGCCTCACTACTCATAGAATCATAGAATCATAGAAGTTTACAGCATGGAAACAGGCCCTTCGGCCCAACCAGTCCATGCCGCCCAGTTTTTACCATTAAGCTAGTCCCAGTTGCCCGCACTTGGCCCATAACCCTCTATACCCATCTTACCCATGTAACTATCTAAATGTTTTTTAAAAGACACAATTGTACCCGCCTCTACTACTACCTCTGGCAGCCCATTCCAGACACTCATTACCCTCTGAGTGAAGAAATTGCCCCTCTGGGCCCTTCTGAATCTCTCCCCTCTCACCTTAAACCTATGCCCTCTAGTTTTAGACTCCCCTACCTTTGGGAAAAGATGTTGACTATCTACCTTATCTGTGCCCCTCATTATTTTATAGACCTCTATAAGATCACCCCTAAGCCTCCTACGCTCCAAGGAAAAAAGTCCCAGTCTATCCAGCCTCTCCTTATAACTCAAACCATCAAGTCCCGGCAACATCCTAGTAAATCTTTTCTGCACTCTTTCCAGTTTAATAATATCCTTCCTATAATAGGGTGACCAGAACTGCACACAGTATTCCAAGTGTGGCCGTACCAATGTCTTGTACAACTTCAACAAGACGTCCCAACTCCTGTATTCAATGTTCTGACCAATGAAACCAAGCATGCCGAATGCCTTCTTCACCACCCTGTCCACCTGCGACAAGGAGCTATGAACCTGTACTCCTAGATCTCTTTGTTCTATAACTCTCCCCAACGCCATACCATTAACTGAGTAGGTCCTGGCCTGATTCGATCTGCCAAAATGCATCACCTCACATTTATCTAAATTAAACTCCATCTGCCATTCGTCGGCCCACTGGCCTAATTGATCAAGATCCCGTTGCAATCCTAGATAACCTTCTTCACTATCCACTGTGCCACCAATCTTGGTGTCATCTGCAAACTTACTAACCATGCCTCCTAAATTCTCATCCAAATCATTAATATAAATCACAAATAACAGTGGACCCAGCACCGATCCCTGAGGCACACCACTGGTCACAGGCCTCCAGTTTGAAAAACAACCCTCTACAACCACCCTCTGCCTTCTGTCGTCCAGCCAATTTTGAATCCAATTGGCAACCTCACCCTGGATCCCGTGAGCTTTAACCTTCTGCAACAACCTACCATGCGGTACCTTGTCAAAGGCTTTGCTAAAGTCCATGTAGACAACGTCTACTGCACTGCCCTCATCTACCTTCTTGGTCACCCCCTCAAAAAACTCAATCAAATTTGTGAGACATGATTTTCCACGCACAAAGCCATGCTGACTGCCCCGAATCAGTCCTTGCCTCTCTAAATGCTTGAAGATCCTGTCTCTCAGAATACCTTCTAGCAACTTACCTACTACAGACGTTAGGCTCACCGGTCTGTAGTTCCCAGGCTTTTCCCTGCTGCCCTTCTTAAACAAGGGCACAACATTCGCCACTCTCCAATCTTCAGGCACCTCACCTGTGGCTGCCGATGATTCAAATATCTCTGTTAGGGGACCCGCAATTTCCTCCCTAGCCTCCCACAACACCCTGGGATACATTTCATCAGGTCCCGGGATTTATCTACCTTGATGCGCTTTAAGACTTCCAGCACCTCCTCCTCTGTAATATGCACACTTCTCAAGACATCACTATTTATTTCCCTTAGTTTCCTAACATTCATGCCTTTCTCCACCGTGAATACCGATGAGAAATATTCATTCAGGATCTCACCCAACTCTTGTGGCTCTGCACATAGATGCCCTTGTTGATCCTTAAGAGGCCCTACTCTGTCCCTAGTTACTCTTTTCCCCTTTATGTATTTGTAGAATCTCTTTGGATTCTCCCTTGCATTATTTGCCAAAGCAATTTCATGTCCCCTTTTTGCCCTCCTGATTTCCCTCTTAACTCTATTTCGACAATCTCTATACTCTTCAAGGGATCCACTTGATCCCAGTTGCTTATGTATGTCATATGCCTCCTTCTTCTTTTTGACCAGAGTCTCAATATCTCGAGTCATCCAGGGTTCCCTACTTCTCCCAGCCTTACCCTTCACTCTAAAGGGAATGTGCTTACCCTGCCCCTGGTTAACACATTTTTAAAAGCCTCCCATTTACCAGCCGTCCCTTTGCCTGCCAACAGTCTCCCCCAATCTACCTCTGCAAGTTCCTGTCTGATACCATCAAAATTGGCCTTGCCCCAATTAAGAATTTTAACTCTTGGGCCAGACCTATCATTCTCCATAGCTATCTTAAAACTAATGGAGTTATGGTCACTTGTCCCAAAGTGATCTCTCACTAGCACTTCTGTCACTTGCCCTTCCTTGTTTCCCAAGACGAGGTCAAGTTTTGCCCCCTCTCCAGTCGGTCCATCCACATACTGAATGAGAAATTCCTCCTGAATACACTCAACAAATTTCCCTCCATCCAGGCCCCTAATGCTATGGCTGTCCCAGTCAATGTTGGGAAAGTTAAAGTCCCCTACTACTACCACCCTATTATTCTTGCAGCTATCTGTAATCTCCTTACATATTTGCTCCTCAATTTCCCGCTGACTATTTGGGGGCCTGTAGTACAGTCCTACCAAGGTGATCGCTCCCTTCTTATTTTTCAGTTCCACCCATATAGACTCAGTGGGCGAACCCTCGGATATATCCCCTCTAAGTACTGCCGTGATGTTCTCCCTAATCAAAAAACGCCACTCCTCCTCCTCTCTTACCTCCTGTTCTATCCTTTCTATAGCATCTGTACCCCGGAACATTGAGCTGCCAGTCCTGCCCCTCCCTTAGCCATGTTTCAGTCATAGCTATAATATCCCAGTCCCATGTGCCCGTCCATGCCCTGAGTTCATCCGCTTTGCCCGTCAGGCCCCTTGCATTGAAATAAATGCAGTTTAATGTAGACCTTCCTTGCTCTCTGCCCTGCTTTCTCAGGTCATGCTTTACACACTCTCCCTTCCTGCCTTTTGTTTCTGTCCCCACTGACTTCCTACATCGGTTCCCATCCCCCTGCCACATTAGTTTAAACCCTCCCCAACTGCACTAGCAAACACCCCCCCGAGAACATTGGTTCCGGTCCCACCCAGATGCAGACCGTCCGATTTGTACAGGTCCCACCTCCCCAGAACCGGTCCCAATGTCCCAGGAATTTGAAACCCTCCCTCTTGCACCATCTCTCAAGCCACGTATTCATCCTAGCTATCCTGTCATTCCTACTCTGACTATCACGTGGCACTGGTAGCAATCCTGAGATTACTACCTTTGAGGTCCTACTTTTTAGTTTAACTCCTAACTCCCTAAATTCAGCTTGTAGGACCTCATCCCGTTTTTTACCTATATCGTTGGTGCCTATATGCACCACGACAGCTGGCTGTTCACCCTCCCCCTCCAGAATGCCCTGCTCTGATTAGACTTCCAATGCAGTCACTGAAACTGACCCTACATTTCGGCGGACCCTTGCCCCCCCTCACGGCTTGCAGCCTCGTGACCCTCAAGGTCTCCCCCCCCTTCGCTCTTTGCGAACCTCACTCCCGACTGCAAGCCCCTCGCCACCAGAAGCAGGTGGTACAGTTCCCAAGACATGAGATTTTATCAAGTCGTAGGTCCAGCGACTGTTGAGTGAAGGGATCATCGAGGCCAGCAACAGCCCCTGGAGAGCCCAAGTGGTGGTCGTCCGGACCGGGGAAAAGAATTGGATGGTTGTCGACGACAGCCAGACCATTAACCGGTTCACACAACTGGATACGCACCCCCTCCCCCGCATAACGGAGATGGTCAACCAGATCGCACAGTACTGTGTGTTCTCAACGGTCGATCTGAAGTCGGCCTACCACCAGCTCCTGATCCACCCGGAAGATCACCACTACACTGCCTTTGAAGCAGCTGGCCGACTCTTCCAATTCCTCAGGGTCCCCTTCGGCGTCACTAACGGGGTCTCGGTTTTCAGAGAACGATGGACCAAATGGTGGACCAGTACGGTTTGCGGGCTACATACCTGTACTTGGACAATGTTACCATCTGCGGCCATGATCAGCAGGACCATGACGCCAACCTTCAGGGGTTCCTCCAGGCCACCCCATCCCTCAACCACACATATGACAAAGAGAAGTGCGTTTTCCGCACTACCCGACAGGCCACCCTCGGCTACGTCATGGAGAACGGAGTCCTAGGGCCCGACCCCGAGCGCATGCGCCCCTTCACGGAACTTGCCCTTCCCCACAGCCTCAAGGCCCTCAAACGATGCCTGCGGCTATTCTCCTTCTACGCCCAGTGAGTCCCCAACTATGCGGACCAAGCCCGCCCACTGATTCAAACCACCACATTTCCCCAGACGGCTGAGGCCCACTCGGCCTTCAGCCGCACCAAGGCCAACATCACCAAGGCCGCAATGCCTGCGGTGGACGAGTCCGTCCCCTTTCAGGTAGAGAGTGATGCGTCAGACGTTGCACTGGCCGCTACACTCAACCAGGCGGGCAGGCCAGTAGCATTCTTATCTAGGACCCTCCACGCTTCCGAAATCCGACACTCCTCAGTTGAGAAGGAAGCACAAGCCATAGTGGAAGCTATGCGGCACTGGAGGCACTACCTAGCCGGTAGGAGGTTCACCCTTGTCACCGTCCAGCGGTCGGTCGCCTTTATGTTTGACAACGCACAACGGGGCAAAATTAAAAATGACAAAATCTTGAGGTGGAGGATCGAACTCTCCACCTACAATTACGATATCAAGTATCGTCCTGGGAAGCTCAATGAGCCCCCAGATGCCCTGTCCCGCGGCACATGCACCAGCGCGCAAGGTGACCGACTTCGGGCTATCCATGATGACCTCTGTCACCCGGGGGTCACCAAGCTTACCCACTTTATTAAGGCCCGCAATCTGCCCTTCTCCACCGAGGAGGTCAAGGCCATGGCGAGGGGCTGCCAGGTCTGCGTGGAGTGTAAACCGCACTTCTACCGGCCAGACAAGGCCCACCTGGTAAAGGCCTCCCGGCCCTTTGAGCGCCTAAGTATTGACTTCAAAGGGCCCCTCCCTCCACCAACCGTAATATATACTTTCTAACCATCGTCGACTAGTACTCCCGCTTCCCCTTCGCTGTCCCCTGCCCCGACATGACCTCGGCCACTGTGATAAAGGCACTGCACAGCATCTTCACACAGTTCAGTTTCCCTGCGTACGTCCACAGTGACTGGGGCACATTGTTCATGAGAGATGAGATGCGTCAGTACCTGCTCAGTAAAGGCATCGCCTCGAGCAGGACTACGAGCTATAACCCGCAGGGAAACGGACAGGTGGAGAGGAAGAATGCGACGATGTGGAAGGCCGTCCTTCTGGCCCTCCGGTCTAGAAGTCTCCTGACCCCCCACTGGCAGGAGGTCCTCCCTGACGCCCTCCACTCCATTAGATCACTCCTCTGCACAGCCACGAACGAGAACCCTCACGTCCATTTGTTTGTCTTCCCCAGGAAGTCCATCTCCGGGGTCTCGCTTCCATACTGGCTGACAACTCCAGGATCTGTCCTTCTCTGGAGGCATATGAGGAGCCATAAGACCGACCCCCTGGTCGAGAGGGTCCAGGTGCTGCATGCCAACCCCCAGTACGCCTACATCGTGCACCAGGACGGACGGCAAGATACGGTCTCCCTACGAGACCTAGCGCCAGCTGGTTCCCCTGCCAATGCGCCTCCTCCCCGCTGCCTACCACCCCCAGCACCCCTTACGCCCTCGGTCTCCTGTATTGTCCCGCTCTGGCACTGCCGCAACCCAACACCCCCCTGCCTACCCCCACCCGTCAACCGTCTCCGACTGAAGCTCAAGCTCCAGACACATCGCCCCTGGAGTCATCACCTGCAACAACCATGCCCGCCGCATCACCAGAGCTGAGGAGGTCTAAAAGAACGATCCGGCCTCCAGACAGACTGAATATTTAATGACTCCTCGTCACCCCCGCTGGACTTGATTTTTTAACAGGGGGTGAATGTGGTGAATGTATTCACCTAAGCATGAACTGTCTGTGTATTGCTGTGACCTATGACCTGGAAATGATGATACTGTCTACTTCCAGGTACTGTACTGGAACCCCGGTGGGCTCTGCCTCTGGCTCCGCCCTCACCAGGGCAATATATAGACCGGCCACCTGTGGGTGGCACTCATTTGTACAGCCGACACTGGCAGGCGATAATAAAGGCTAATGTTCACTGCCCTGACATGACCTCGGCCACTGTGATAAAGGCACTGCACAGCATCTTCACACAGTTCGGTTTCCCTGCGTACGTCCACAGCGACTGGGGCACATCGTTCATGAGAGATGAGATGCGTCAGTACCTGCTCAGTAAAGGCATCACCTCGAGCAGGACTACGAGCTATAACCCGCAGGGAAACGGACAGGTGGAGAGGGAGAGGGAGAGGGAGAATGGGGGAGGTGGGACCAGTACAAACCAGACGGTCTGCACCTGGGCAGGACTGGAACCGATGTCCTAGGTGGGGTGTTTGCTAGAGCTGTTGGGGAGAGTTTAAACTAATGTGGCAGGGGGATGGGAACCGATGCAGGAAGTTGGAAGGTAGTAAAACAGGGACAGAGACAAAAGGCAGTAAGGGGGAAAGTGTAAGGCAGGGAAGCCATAGTCAAAAATCAAAAAGGGCGACAGTACAAGGTACAGTGACTAAGGGGAGCTCAGTGAATAGGACCAGGAATACTAAAAGAAATAAAACGGGAAGTGAAAACATTAATGGTAAGCGACGCGGCAGGTTGTTACAGGAAGATATGGGTTCGACGACAAGGAAAATTAGGAGAAAGGTTAAGAGGAAATATAACTTAGGAGAGGTTACTGATCGAGGTGTTAAGATTCAGAACAGAGGTAAAAAAGCCAACATAAGTGTACTTTACCTGAATGCTCGTAGTATTCGGAATAAGGTAAATGAGTTGATGGCGCAAATCATCGTGAATGACTATGATTTAATGGCCATTACTGAAACATGGTTAAAGGATGGTCACGACTGGGAGTTAAATATCCGAGGGTATCAAACCTTTCGGAAGGACAGAGTGGATGGTAAGGGAGGTGGTGTAGCTCTGTTATTTAAGGATGACATCCAGGCAACAGTAAGGGATGACATCGGTGCTATGGAGGATAAGGTTGAATCCATTTGGGTGGAAATAGTAAGGTGAAAAAGTCACTGATAGGAGTAGTCTATAGGCCACCAAATAGTAACATTATGGTGGGGCAGGCAATAAACAAAGAAATAACAGATGCATGTAGAAATGGTACAGCAGTTATCATGGGGGATTTTAATCTACATGTCGATTGGTTTAACCAGGTCGGTCAAGGCAGCCTTGAGGAGGAGTTTATAGAATGTATCCGCGATAGTTTCCTAGAACAGTATGTAATGGAACCTACGAGGGAACAAGCGGTCCTAGATCTGGTCCTGTGTAATGAGACAGGATTGATTAATGATCTCATAGTTAGGGATCCTCTCGGAAGGAGCGATCACAATATGGTGGAATTTAAAATACAGATGGAGGGTGAGAAGGTAAAATCAAGCACTAGTGTTTTGTGCTTAAACAAAGGAGATTACAATGGGATGAGAGAAGAACTAGCTAAGGTAGACTGGGAGTAAAGACTTTATAGTGAAACAGTTGAGAAACAGTGGAGAACCTTCCAAGTGATTTTTCACAGTGCTCAGCAAAGGTTTATACCAACAAAAAGGAAGGGCGGTAAAAAGAGGGAAAATCGACCGTGGATCTCTAAGGAAATAAGGGAGAGTATCAAATTGAAGGAAAAAACATACAAAGTAGCAAAGATCAGTGGGAGACTAGAGGACTGGGAAATCTTTAGGGGGCAACAGAAAGCTACTAAAAAAGCTATAAAGAAGAGTAAGATAGATTATGAGAGTAAACTTGCTCAGAATATAAAAACCGATAGTAAAAGTTTCTACAAATATATAAAACAAAAAAAGAGTGGCTAAGGTAAATATTGGTCCTTTAGAGGATGAGAAGGGAGATTTAGTAACGGGAGATGAGGAAATGGCTGAGGAACTGAACAGGTTTTTTGGGTCGGTCTTCACAGTGGAAGACACAAATAACATGCCAGTGACTGATGGAAATGAAGCTATGACAGGTGAGGACCTTGAGAGGATTGTTATCACTGTCATGATATTCAAACACACACATCATGATGGACACACTAACAGGCAAATCAGAGTACACAACACCACAACCAATCACAGACAAGAAAAGCAACCACATAAAAAGCACGAGCACGACACCTGGTGGTCAGTAGGTCTGGGGAGAAGGGAACAAGAAAGAGCTGTTGAAACACCACAAGCAGGGAGCCCCCCACGTGCAGAGTGCAAAGACCAAACTGTAAATAGTGAGTTTAAATAAAGAAGCGTTGTACCATATGCAACTGTGTTGGCTCATCTGTGTGTCAGAACACCCAACACCACATGGTACAGGAGTGGATCGATACCTGCCTACTAACCTGCCATTCTGGACATGGACCACACCGGCAAACCGCAGCCGATGCAAGTCACGGGGAACCTAGGCACCAACTGGAAGCTCTACAGGCAGTGATTTGACCTGTACATCCGTGCCACCGAAAAACAGAATGTCTCGGATGACTCGAAGATTGCAATGCTCCTCTTCTACGCAGGCCCGCACGCAACCGATGTCTTTAACTCACTGGTGTTCGAAGAAGGCGAAAACCAGGCCAAATATGACACGGTCATCCTCAAACTGGACCAGCACTTTCAAGTTGAAGTAAACGAAAGTTTTGAAAGATACATCTTTCAGCAACGCCTGCAAGGTAAGGAGGAGCTTTTTCAACCCTTTTTGACGCACCTCCGGATTCTAGCGCAGTCCTGCGGTTACAGCACCACTACAGAGTCCATGATCAGGGACCAGATTGTTTTTGGCGTTGCCTCTAGTGGCCTACGCCAGCAGCTTCTTAAAATGAAAAGCCTCACCTTAGCGTCTGCTGTGGAAGCCTGTGTCCTCCATGAAAATGCTACCTGCCGTTTTGCCCGATTTCAGGCGTCCGAGTTGGCACGGAGGGGGTCCCCAGCCGTCGAGTCGGCAAGCCGGGCCGCCCACGACGTCGAACGCATCCAGGCCGTCGATTACTTCCCGACCCACGGCCCGGACGACAGCGGCCGCTTCCCGCGCTTTTCGCGGTCTCCCGCGCAGGTGCGCGCCAAAAATAACGGCCACAACGAGGGACGCACTGCGCAGGCGCGCCCACCGCAAGATCGCACTGCGCATGCGCAGTGGCGCAACGAACGCCGTGACGTCATGACGTGCAGCAATTGTGGAGGTCTACACTTAAAAGGGCAATGTCCTGCAAAAAACCGACAGTGCCACAGATGTGCCATGATGGGCCACTACGCAGCCCGCTGTCGTGCGGCTCAACCCATGGATCCGGCGCATCCTCGACAACCTCGCACACGAGTCAGGACCGTCCAGCCCACGCATCAAGACTTCCAGTTAAGTGATGCAGATGACCAGGATGCCTTCCGAGTTTCCGTCATTGATGTCAACAAGGTCAATGCCATCAATCCAGCCGATGAGTGGTGTGCCACCCTGACGGTCAACCGATCGCGCGTCGCCTTCCGTCTGGACACCGGCGCATCCGCCAACCTGATTGCTTACTCTGCAGTCCAGGCCATGAAGGTCAAACCACCCATCACACCATCCCGGCTTAAGATGGTTGACTATAACGGGAACGTTATCCCGTCCATAGGATCTTGCCAGCTACAGGTGACTCACAAGAGGTACACGGCCACACTCCCCTTCGAAGTTGTTGGCTCATCAAAGGACTCGTTACTGGGCGCACAAGCGTGTAAGCTCCTTCACCTGGTACAGCGCATTATGTCTCTCTCTCCAGATGAGATATCCGACTTCCCGGATGCTGAGTTCCACGCGAATCTCCATTCCCTCCTCGCTCACAACCAGGAGGTTTTTGAAGGCATGGGGACATTGCCACACACGTACAAGATTCGACTCAGACCGGACGCCATCCCTGTCGTTCACGCACCTCGCAGGGTTCCTGCGCCTCTCAAAGACCGCCTCAAGGCACAACTGCAGATTCTTCAGGACCAAGGGGTCCTATCCAAGGTCACGGAGCCCACGCCATGGGTCAGCTCCATGGTCTGTGTAAAGAAGCCCTCTGGCGAGCTCCGTATATGTATAGATCCAAAAGATCTGAACAACAACATCATGCGGGAACACTATCCCATCCCGAAACGAGAAGACCTCACCAGCGAGATGGCGCGAGCCAAGATATTCACTAAATTGGATGCGTCCAAAGGATTCTGGCAGATCCAACTGGACCCGGCCAGCCGAAGACTATGCACATTCAACACCCCTTTTGGCAGATTCTGCTACAACCGGATGCCATTCGGCATCATTTCGGCATCTGAAGTATTCCACCGCATTATGGAGCAGATGATGGAAGGCATCGAAGGGGTACGTGTATATGTGGACGATATCATCATTTGGTCCACCACTCCGCAGGAACACATGCATCGTCTACGACGTGTCTTTACCCGCATACGACAAAATGGCCTGCGTCTCAACCGTGCGAAGTGTGCTTTCGGCCAGACGGAGCTGAAATTCCTCGGGGACCACATCTCAAGGTCCGGGGTCCGTCCCGATGCAGACAAGGTTAGCGCCATCACAGCCATGCCACGACCGGCTGACAAGAAGGCTGTCTTAAGATTCCTGGGCATGGTCAACTTCCTTGGGAAGTTCATTCCCAACCTGGCTTCTCATACAACAAATATGCGCCATCTCGTAAAAAAATCGACGGAATTCAACTGGCACCAATCGCATCAGCGGGAATGGGAGGAGCTCAAGCACAAACTGGTCACGGCACCAGTGCTGGCCTTCTTTGACACGACTCGCCCTACAAAGATCTCAACAGACGCCAGCCAATCTGGTATTGGAGCGGTACTCCTGCAAAAAGACAGCACGTCATCATGGGCCCCGGTTGCGTATGCCTCACGAGCCATGACCCCTACCGAACAGCGCTACGCGCAAATCGAAAAAGAATGCCTGGGCTTGTTAACTGGACTGGACAAGTTCCACGACTATGTGTATGGCCTGCCACGATTCACGGTCGAAACTGACCACCGCCCCCTGGTCAACATCATTAACAAAGACCTGAACGACATGACTCCTCGCCTCCAGCGCATCTTACTTAAACTCAGGAGGTACGATTTTGAACTGATCTACACTCCGGGGAAGGAACTCATCGTGGCGGACACTCTTTCCCGAGCAGTGAGCACACCACCAGATGCAGAGGGGTTCGTGCGTCAAATTGAGGCACACGTGACTCTGACAGCAGCAAATCTGCCAGCTGATGATCCTAGTCTGGCCCACATACGCGCAGAGACGGCGACTGACCCCCTTCTGCAGCGAGTGATGCGCCACATGACGGAAGGGTGGCTAAAAGGGCAGTGCCCCCAGTTTTATAATGTGCGAGATGATCTCACCAATATAGACGGGGTCCTTATGAAATCGCACAGGATCGTTATTCCACACAGCGTGCGCCAGATGATTCTTCATCAACTACACGAAGGCCACTTGGGCGTCGAAAAATGCAGACGAAGGGCCCGGGAGGCGGTATATTGGCCGGGTATTAATGAAGACATAGCCAACATGGTGCTCAACTGCACAACCTGTCAGAGGTTTCAGCCGGCGCAACCTCCGGAAACACTTCTACCACACGAGATGGTGACGTCCCCCTGGGCGAAGGTGGGTGTTGACCTATTTCACGCGCTCGGCAGAGATTACATTGTTATTATAGACTACTTCTCAAACTACCCGGAAGTCATGCCTCTCCATGATCTGACGTCGTCCGCAGTCATTGGGGCCTGCAAGGAAACGTTTGCTCGCCATGGCATTCCAAGGACTGTCATGTCAGACAATGGACCTTGTTTTGCCAGCCGTGAATGGTCGTCCTTTGCCGCAGCATATGGTTTCACTCATGTGACATCCAGCCCTCTGCATCCACAATCGAACGGGAAGGCTGAAAAGGGTGTCCACATCGCAAAGCGGCTCCTGTGCAAGGCGGCTGATGCCGGATCGGACTTTAACCTTGCCTTGCTGGCCTATCGATCGGCCCCGTTATCCACGGGCCTCTCGCCAGCGCAGCTACTAATGGGTCGCTCCCTCAGGACGACGGTACCTTCCGTCCTGGCACCGACAACAGACCATGAGGCGGTTCTTCGGAACATGCAACTGCAGCGTGATCGCCAGAAAGGTCGGTACGACACACGAGCGACGGACCTGCCCCCCCTGTCCTCCGGAGACAAAGTACGCGTCCATCAACCGTATGGTGGCTGGTCAGCACCGGCCGAAGTCCTCCGACAAGTGGCTCCCCGCTCGTTCCTGGTTCGCATGCCGGATGGTTCCGTGCGTCGCCGCAATCGGCGCGCCCTTCGCCGACTTCCATGCTCACAGCCACACAGCACGCCAGATCCTCAACAGGCTTCCGAGGATGACTTTGTGGAGCTGCCGCACATCACGCCCTTTCCATCGCCACCCATGGCCATGCCTGCACAGCAGCCGGTGGTTCTTGATCCACCCTTGAGGCGGTCAACCCGAATTCGTCGCAAACCCATTAGACTGGACTTATAATACAGTTCATATGTTTAACAAGTTGCACAATTTTACATGATAACCTGTTGTTGTTTATCGTTCCAGATGTCGTCTGACTGGACAACTGTTCAAGTTTTTTTTCTTCTTCTCTCGTTCGCATTTCTGTTATGTTATGGTACAACTGGATTCATGTGACGCACTCGACATCGCCCCATGTACATAGTTCCGTCATAGACACATGCTGCACACGACACACACACACTCTTAGATGCACTCACGTCACGATCATATTTATTACCACGTAGGCACATATCTTTGTAAAAAGGGGGGATGTCATGATATTCAAACACACACATCATGATGGACACACTAACAGGCAAATCAGAGTACACAACACCACAACCAATCACAGACAAGAACACCAACCACATAAAAAGCACGAGCACGACACCTGGTGGTCAGTAGGTCTGGGGAGAAGGGAACAAGAAAGAGCTGTTGAAACACCACAAGCAGGGAGCCCCCCACGTGCAGAGTGCAAAGACCAAACTGTAAATAGTGAGTTTAAATAAAGAAGCGTTGTACCATATGCAACTGTGTTGGCTCATCTGTGTGTCAGAACACCCAACACCACAATCACCAAGGAGGTAGTGATGGGCAAGCTAATGGGGCAAGTCTCCTGGACCTGATGGCATGCATCCCAGAGTGCTAAAAGAGATGGCTAGGGAAATTACAAATGCACTAGTGATAATTTACCAAAATTCACTCGACTCTGGGGTGGTCCCGGCGGATTGGAAATTAGCAAACGTGACACCACTGTTTAAAAAAGGAGGTAGGCAGAAAGCGGGTAATTATAGGCCAGTGAGCTTAACTTCGGTAGTAGGGAAGATGCTGGAATCTATCATCAAGGAAGAAATAGCGAGGCATCTGGATGGAAATTGTCCCATTGGACAGACGCAGAATGGGTTCATAAAGGGCAGGTCGTGCCTAACTAATTTAGTGGAATTTTTTGAGGACATTAACAGTGCGGTAGATAACAGGGATCCAATGGATGTGGTATATCTGGATTTCCAGAAAGCCTTTGACAAGGTGCCACACAAAAGGTTGTTGCATAAGATAAAGATGCATGGCATTAAGGGGAAAGTAGTAGCATGGACAGAGGATTGGTTAATTAATAGAAAGCAAAGAGTGGGGATTAATGGGTGTTTCTCTGGTTGGCAATCAGTAGCTAGTGGTGTTCCTCAGGGATCATTGTTGGGCCCACAACTGTTCACAATTTACGCAGATGATTTGGAGTTGGGGACCAAGGGCAATGTGTCCAAGTTTGCAGACGACACTAAGATAAGTGGTAAAGCAAAAAGTGCAGAGGATACTGGAAGCCTGCAGAGGGATTTGGATAGGCTAAGTGAATGGGCTAGGGTCTGGCAGATGGAATACAATGTTGACAAATGTGAGGTTATCCATTTTGGAATAAAATAGGAATAGAACATAGAACATAGAAAATGCAGCACAGAACAGGCCCTTCGGCCCACGATGTTGTGCCGAACCTTTGTCCTAGATTAATCATAGATTATCATTGAATTTACAGTGCAGAAGGAGGCCATTCGGCCCTTTGAGTCTGCACCAGCTCTTGGAAAGAGCACCCTACCCAAACTCAACACCTCCACCCAACACCAAGGGCAATTTGGACATTAAGGGCAATTTATCATTGGCCAATTCACCTAACCCGCACATCTTTGGACTGTGAGAGGAAACCGGAGCACCCAGAGGAAACCCACGCAGACACGGGGAGGACGTGCAGACTCCGCACAGACAGTGACCCAAGCCGGAATCGAACCTGGGACCATGGATCTGTGAAGCAATTGTGCTATCCACAATGCTACCGTGCTGCCCTTAAGAACAAATAAATCTACACTATATCATTTTCCCGTAATCCATGTACCTATCCAACAGCTGCTTGAAGGTCCCTAATGTTTCCGACTCAACTACTTCCACAGGCAGTGCATTCCATGCCCCCACTACTGTCTGGGTAAAGAACCTACCTCTGATATCCCTCCTATATCTTCCACCTTTCACCTTAAATTTATGTCCCCTTGTAATGGTGTGTTCCACCTGGGGAAAAAGTCTCTGACTGTCTACTCTATCTATTCCCCTGATCATCTGATAAACCTCTATCAAGTCGCCCCTCATCCTTCTCCGCTCTAATGAGAAAAGGCCTAGCACCCTCAACCTTTCCTCGTAAGACCTACTCTCCATTCCAGGCAACATCCTGGTAAATCTTCTTTGCACCTTTTCCAGAGCTTCCACATCCTTCCTAAAATGAGGCGACCAGAACTGTACACAGTACTCCAAATGTGGCCTTACCAAAGTTTTGTACAGCTGCATCATCACCTCACGGCTCTTAAATTCAATCCCTCTGTTAATGAACGCGAGCACACCATAGGCCTTCTTCACAGCTCTATCCACTTGAGTGGCAACTTTCAAAGATGTATGAACATAGACCCCAAGGTCTCTCTGCTCCTCCACAATGCCAAGAACTCTACCGTTAACCCTGTATTCCGCATTCATATTTGTCCTTCCAAAATGGACAACCTCACACTTTTCAGGGTTAAACTCCATCTGCTACTTCTCAGCCAAGCTCTGCATCCTATCTATGTCTCTTTGCAGCCGACAACAGCCCTCCTTACTATCCACAACTCCACCAATCTTCGTATCGTCTGCAAATTTACTGACCCACCCTTCAACTCCCTCATCCAAGTCATTAATGAAAATCACAAACAGCAGAGGACCCAGAACTGATCCCTGCGGTACACCACTGGTAACTGGGATCCAGGCTGAATATTTGCCATCCACCACCACTCTCTGACTTCTATCGGTTAGCCAGTTCGTTATCCAACTGGCCAAATTTCCCACTATCCCATGCCTCCTTACTTTGTGCAGAAGCCTACCATGGGGAACTTTATCAAATGCCTTACTAAAATCCATGTACACTACATCCACTGCTTTACCTTCATCCACATGCTTGGTCACCTCCTCAAAGAATTCAATAAGATTTGTAAGGCAAGACCTACCCCTCACAAATCCGTGCTGACTATCCCTAATCAAGCAGTGTCTTTCCAGATGCTCAGAAATCCTATCCTTCAGTACCCTTTCCATTACTTTGCCTACCACCGAAGTAAGACTAACTGGCCTGTAATTCCCAGGGTTATCCCTAGTTCCTTTTTTGAACAGGGGCACGACATTCGCCACTCTCCAATCCCCTGGTACCACCCCTGCTGACAGTGAGGACGAAAAGATAATTGCCAACGGCTCTGCAATTTCATCTCTTGCTTCCCATAGAATCCTTGGATATATCCCGTCAGGCCCGGGGGACTTGTCTATCCTCAAGTTTTTCAAAATGCCCAACACATCTTCCTTCCTAACAAGTATTTCCTCGAGCTTACCAATCTGTTTCACACTGTCCTCTCCAACAATATCGCCCCTCTCATTTGTAAATACAGAAGAAAAGTACTCATTCAAGACCTCTCCTATCTCTTCAGACTCAATACACAATCTCCCGCTACTGTCCTTGATCGGACCTACCCTCGCTCTAGTCATTCTCATATTTCTCACATATGTGTAAAAGGCCTTGGGGTTTTCCTTGATCCTACCCGCCAAAGATTGTTCATGCCCTCTCTTAGCTCTCCTAATCCCTTTCTTTAGTTCCCTCCTGGCTATCTTGTATCCCTGCAATGCCCTGTCTGAACCTTGTTTCCTCAGCCTTACATAAGTCACCTTTTTCCTCTTAACAAGACATTCAACCTCTCTTGTCAACCATGGTTCCCTCACTCGACCATCTCTTCCCTGCCTGACAGGGACATACATATCAAGGACACGTAGCACCTGTTCCTTGAACAAGTTCCACATTTCACTTGTGTCCTTCCCTGCCAGCCTATGTTCCCAACTTATGCACTTCAATTCTTGTCTGACAACATCGTATTTACCCTTCCCCCAATTGTAAACCTTGCCCTGTTGCACGTACCTATCCCTCTCCATTACTAAAGTGAAAGTCACAGAATTGTGGTCACTATCTCCAAAATGCTCCCCCACTAACAAATCTATCACTTGCCCTGGTTCATTACCCAGTACTAAATCCAATATTGCCCCTCCTCTGGTTGGACAATCTACATACTGTGTTAGAAAAGCTTCCTGGACACACTGCACAAACACCACCCCATCCAAACTATTTGATCTAAAGAGTTTCCACTCAATATTTGGGAAGTTAAAGTCGCCCATGACTACTACCCTATGACTTCTGCACCTTTCCAAAATCTGTTTCCCAATCTGTTCCTCCACATCTCTGCTACTATTGGGGGGCCTATAGAAAACTCCTAACAAGGTGACTGCTCCTTTCCTATTTCTGACTTCAACCCATACTACCTCAATAGGGTGATACTCCTCGAACTGCCTTTCTGCAGCTGTTATACTATCTCTAATTAATAATGCCACCCCCCCACCTCCCTAATCTTATTGAAACATCTATAACCAGGGACCTCCAACAACCATTTCTGCCCCTCTTCTATCCAAGTTTCCGTGATGGCCACCACATCGTAGTCCCAAGTACCGATACATGCCTTAAGTTCACCCACCTTATTCCTGATGCTTCTTGCGTTGAAGTATACACACTTCAACCCATCTCCGTGCCTGCAAATACTCTCCTTTGTCAGTGTTCCCTTCCCCACTGCCTCATTACATGCTTTGGCGTCCTGAATATCGGCTACCTTAGTTGCTGGACTACAAATCCGGTTCCCATTCCCCTGCCAAATTAGTTTAAACCCTCCCGAAGAGTACTAGCAAACCTCCCTCCCAGGATATTGGTGCCCCTCTGGTTCAGATGCAACCCGTCCTGCTTGTACAGGTCCCACCTTCCCCAGAATGCGCTCCAATTATCCAAATACCTGAAGCCCTCCCTCCTACACCATTCCTGCAGCCACGTGTTCAACTGCACTCTCTCCCTATTCCTAGCCTCGCTATCATGTGGCACCGGCAACAAACCAGAGATGACAACTCTGTCTGTCCTGGCTTTTAACTTCCAGCCTAACTCCCTAAACTTGTTTATTACCTCCACACCCCTTTTCCTACCTATGTCGTTGGTACCAATGTGCACCACGACTTCTGGCTGCTCCCCCTCCCCCTTAAGGATCCTGAAGACACGATCCGAGACATCCCTGGCCCTGGCACCCGGGAGGCAACATACCTTCCGGGAGTCTCGCTCGCGACCACAGAATCTCCTATCTATTCCCCTAACCATTGAATCTCCTACAACTATTGCTTTTCTATTCTCCCCCCTTCCCTTCTGAGCCCCAGAGCCAGACTCAGTGCCAGAGACCTGGCCGCTAGGGCCTTCCCCCGGTAGGTCATCCCCCCCAACAGCATCCAAAACGGTATACTTGTTTTGAAGGGGAACGGCCACGAGGGATCCCTGCACTGTCTGCCTGTTTGTTTTTTTCCCCCTGACTGTAACCCAGCTATTCTTGTCCTGTACCTTGGGTGTGGTTACCTCCCTGTAACTCTTCTCAATCACCCCCTCTGCCTCCCGGATGATCCGAAGTTCATCCAGCTTCAGCTCCAGTTCCCTAACACGGTCTTTGAGGAGCTGAAGTTGGGTGCACTTCCCGCAGGTATAGTCAGTGGGGACACCGGTGGTATCCCTCACCACCCACATCCTACAGGAGGAGCATGTAACTGGCCTAGCCTCCATCCCCTCTTACCTGACAGAATATAGCTGCCCTGTGGACTAACCAGATCTCCGCCCTCCGACTCTGCTCCCAGTCAGCTACACTTCCTGTAAACTCCTGGCTCTCTTCGCACTCTTTGCGGAAATGTCGGAAACAAAATGAAAGGAGCACCTTACTCCCTCCTCACCTAACTCCCTCGGTCACCAAACTCTCACTATCGCACTCAAAAAGCACCAAATTCAGCACTCCCTCAGTCACCAAACTCCTACTATAACACTCAAAAAGCACCAAATTCAGCACTCAGTGCAAACTGAGTGAATAAAAGCAAAAGGGATTATTATTTAAATGATAAAATATTAAAACATGCTGCTGTGCAGAGAGACCTGAGTGTGCTAGTGCATGAGTCGCAAAAAGTTGGTTTTCAGGTGCAACAGTTGATTAAGAAGGCAAATGGAATTTTGTCCTTCATTGCTAGAGGGATGGAGTTTAAGACTCGGGAGGTTCTGCTGCAATTGTATAAGGTGTTAGTGAGGCCACACCTGGAATATTGTGTTCAGTTTTGGTCTCCTTACTTGAGAAAGGACGTACTGGCACTGGAGGGTGTGCAGAGGAGATTCACTAGGTTAATCCCAGAGCTGAAGGGGTTGGATTACAAGGAGAGGTTGAGTAGACTGCGAATGTACTCGTTGGAATTTAGAAGGATGAGGGGGTATCTTATGGAAACATATAAGATTATGAAGGGAATAGATAGGATAGATGCGGGCAGGTTGTTTCCACTGGCGGGTGAAAGCAGAACTAGGGGGCATAGCCTCAAAATAAGGGGAAGTAGATTTAGGACTGAGTTTAGGAGGAACTTCTTCACCCAAAGGGTTGTGAATCTATGGAATTCCTTGCCCAGTGAAGCAGTAGAGGCTCATTCATTAAATGTGTTTAAGATAAAGATAGATAGCTTTTTGAAGAATAAAGGGATTAAGGGTTATGGTGTTCGGGCTGGAAAGTGGAGCTGAGTCCACAAAAGATCAGCCATGATCTCGTTGAATGGCGGAGCAGACTCTAGGGGCCAGATGGCCTACTCCTGCTCCTAGTTCTTATGTTCTTATGTTCTTTCTCACGGTCTCACAGTGAATTGACGGTATAACAGTCGGTGTAGACCTGATGGGCTGAATGGCCTTCTTCTGCAGTGTAGGGATTCGATGACTCTATGATCTCCAGCTCTGTGGTCAGCATATACAAGTCCCAAGTAACCTTGGTTCGGAATTTTTACGGTGATCAGGCCCATGTGCATGCAACATAATAATTCTGAACTACATATTGTGTAACATTTTCCCGGCCGTAGCACGCGTGGGAGGTCCAGTTTCTGGGGGCATGGAGATGTCTAACAGGGAACTGAATACAAAGGATAGTTTTAGGTTTTGTATAATTTTAAATCTTATTTCATGGCACACTTGCATATCGGTTGGGAACCACTGCACTCGGCTATTCTCTCTCGGAGTAGGGGCTTTGCCTTAGGTGGAAAAGTTGAGCAGCTTGGGATGATACTCATTGGAGCTTAGAAAAATGAAGAGCGACCTGATTCTGTAGGGGTTTGACAGGGTAAACGGCAAGAGAATGGACGCAATTCAACGGAAAACAATCCAGGCGTAATTTAACTATCCTCCCTGATGTGAATCTATTGTTGTTGCAGATGGGGCCTCTATGTATATCTTGCCAAGTTTGAAATGGCACCTGAACTGGTTCCATGCCCTGTGTGTGGCTACTACCAATGGGCTCCTGGGGTGTGTGTGTGTGTGGGGGGGTGGGGGGGGTGGGGGTGGGGGGTGGGGGGGGGGGGGTGCGGGGGGCACAGGGAGCAGTGGGGTGGCCAGCGTTGCAGAGTCGTCCCCGTGCAGGAGGCTACGTCCATTCGGACCCAATCCACCTTCAGTTCCATCAGTCACCCCCTCACCCTCTCCACGTTTGCCACCCGATGGTATAATAGGAGGTTCAGTAGGGTCAGGCCTCCCACCTGCTGTAAGATGGTCTTGCGTATCCTAGGGATTCTTCCCTCCCCCCACCCCTCAGACAAAGGCCATGATTAACTTGCCGATCCTGGTGAAGAAGGATTTGGGGATGAAGATTGGGAATGATCTGAATTCGAAGAAGAACCTTTAGCATATCTATTTTGGCCATCTGTACCAATCCCAGTAGTGAAAGAGGGAGTGAGTCCCATCTTTGCAGGTCCCTCTTCACCTCCTCCGCCAAGCTGGAGAGATTCCATTTGTGGAGCCTCGCCAGGTGTGGGCCACTTGGATCCCCTGGTACCTGAACTTGGTTTGCGTCACTTTAAACAGTAGTTCTTCGAGCTCCGCTCCTCCCTCTCGGGCATTTATCAGTGGCTCGATTGCCAGTGCGAATAGGAACGGAGTTAACAGGCACCCCTGCCTCATTTCCCTGTGCAGCTGAAAGTATTCAGAGCTTTTGACGTTTGTCCGTACGCTCACTGTAGGAGCACTGCGCAGGACCTTCATCCTCCCGGCGAACCCTGCTCCAAACCCAAACCGTTCAAGCACCTCCATGAGGTACCTCGATTCTACTCAATCAAAGTCTTTCTCAGTATCCAGGGAGACAATCACCTTTGGTGTCTTCTCCCCGGATGGGGGTCACTATTACATTCAGTAGGCATCTGCTGTTCACTGTTTGTTGTCTGCCCTTGACAAATGCGGTCTGATCTTCTATGATCACTTCTGGCAGGTAGTTCTCCAGGCACCTTGAGAGATGGGTCTGTATGATCCACTCTGTCAGGTCTTTGTCCTTTTTGGGGAACAATCAGATTGAGGCCTGTGCCAGTGAGGGCGGCAGGGCCCCCTTTGACAGTGAGTTTTTGAACAAAGTTGCTGGGGCAAAATTTAGAGATGTGTGAGGCAGTTTTTTACACAGAGGGTGGTGAGTGCCTGGAATGCGTTGCCAGCGGAGGTTGTGGAAGCAGATACATTAACAGTGTTCAAAAGGCATCTCGGCATACACATGAATAGGAAGGGTATAGGGGGATACGGCACTAGGAAGTACTGAGGAATTTGGCCAAGGGTGGTATAATGGCCGGTACAGGCTTTGAGGGCCGAAGGGGCTGTCTCTTTGTTCTTTGGTTTTGTTCTATCTCCTTCAAGTGCGGTGCCAGCGTTGCTGCAAAGGTTTTGTAAAAGTCTACCAGGAACCCATCCGGTGCTTTCCTTGACTCCATGGAATTAATACATTCCATGATTTCGCCGAGCTCTGGTGGTGCTTCCAGCCCTTGTTTCCTGCGCTCCCTCACGACCCGTATATCCAGCCTGTTGAAGAACTGTTCCATCATTGAGTCCCCATCCGGCGTTCGGAGGTGTATAGCTCTCGGTAAAGGTTTGCAAAGCCTCGTTTGGGTCTGCTACCATCCTACCATATTTGTCCCACCATTTCTGTCCCTAACTTGCGCTCTCTCTTTTGCGGCTGCTTGATTTCTTAGCTGGCATATGGCTAGCCTTGTCTCCATGTTCGTAGAAGGCCCCCTTTGCCTGGTGGATCTGATGGACTGCCTTCCTTGTGGAGAGCAGTTCAAATTCCATCTGCATCTTTACCCTCTTCACCTGAAGTTCCATGGTTGGGGTCATGGGGTCATTTCCCCTCCTCCAGTATAGAGTCGATCAGCCGCTGCCTGGCTGCCTTTTCTTTCCTGTCCCTAAGGGCCATATAAGCTATGTTTTTGCCCCTGATCACTGCCTTCTGTGGAGGGTGGGTCCTCCCCATTCTGGTTGCAGGTTACATAATCATTGATGGCTTAGGATATCTTTGTTCAGAATGTAGTACTGTGTTAGAAAAGCTTCCTGGAAACACTGCACAAACACCACCCCATCCAAACTATTTGATCTAAAGAGTTTCCACTCAATATTTGGGAAGTTAATGTCGCCCATGACTACTACCCTATGACTTCTGCACCTTTCCAAAATCTGTTTCCCAGTCTGTTCCTCCACATCTCTGCTACTATTGGGGGGCCTATAGAAAACTCCTAACAAGGTGACTTCTCCTTTCCTATTTCTGACTAAACATTATGTGAATGTTGGCGGGATTTCTCTCAGAATGATTTCAATCCAGCTCCCTCATGCTTAATTGGGTTTAATAATTTTTCAAATGTATACTCAGTGTAGGCACAGGATTAAAAATAAATATTGAAAAAAAACTATTCGAACAGATTGCAACCGACTTGAATGAAAATACTTCTGGAGTCAATTAAATATCTTCATCAAGCAGAGGCTGGTTTTCATGGAACAAGACTTACCTCAAATTTGATAGATCCATTGTGTGCACTGTCAAAAGCATTGAAGAGGTAATGCGCATACATACTGGCATCTGAAAAAGACAGAAGAAAGGAATAATAATTCACTCCAGACTGTAACTTTCTCTTGAATAATTCTTTAGAATAGAGTACGAGAACAAGGAGATTATGTTGAACTTGTACAAGACACTGGGCAGAATCTTACCCAAAATGGCCAAGTGTCAGTTCTGGTGAGAAAAATTATGTGAATGTTGGCGGGATTTCTCTCAGAATTTTGAGAGGTTTGTTCCTCCACGTGAATCTCTTAGTGGGCCCCTGGTGATTCGCTCACCCTAGGAAAACGTAACTACTGAAATCACAGGGGAGCTGAATATAAACATCTCCCCAGCACTTGTTCCAGATCCAGCCAGAGGGATGACAGCATGAAAGCTCTGAGGGAGGTGTGTGGCAGAGGTGGGGTTTCCTGTACCTGCACTCCAGGAAGTGGCTCACCAGCCACACAAAATGCATTAGGGAGGTTACAGATGCTCTTTATACGAGGACCCACTTGTACATCAATGACCGTTTTGAGGTCATAGATGGCATCAGCTGCAAGTCAGACACTCATCACCGCACGTTGAGCCAAAGCGCGGGATGTAATCAAGTCCACTCCTTTGCCACCCAGCTCGACCCGATCCTGGTCACCCAGGCATCGACAGACCGTCTCTCCGCCAGCCATTCAAAATAGTATTGGTGGATTCCTGAACAATGGCTCCCTGATGAAAGCCGCTACTCCACTCGGCGGAGAGCAGCAGCACGAGACCATCATATTACAGACTTTGAGCAGGTACTGATAAAAGACGGGCAATGCCTGCAAGGAGATACAAAGATCCCTGAGATCTATGAACAGGAGCTTCACATCATAGTTCAGGCCATGCACCTGGCAGAAGTAATGCGTCACCAATGCACACCATCGTGGAGGAGGCTCAATGTAGAGGTATCGCTACAGGGTCTGGGAGCGGAAGATCACCACTTGGGCGCAAAGGCACAGCAGCGACGGACCGCCCTCCCCAAGCAAGAGATTCAGAACCTCAGCAGTGACCCAGTGCAGTCTTTTGGCCCAGGAGAACTGTATGGGCATTCTCTGGAGGGGTAAAAGTATGAACCGGGACTACAACATGAAGGAAATTAGCTGGTTTATGATCAGAACTCGGTCCCTATAAGACAGCACTTGGAGCAGCCCTTGCCAGCCTCTCAGGTGAACGGTGACCTTGGCCTCCAGCTCCTGCCAGTTTGTCAGTCAGGATTTCCCATCTGGGAAAAGATGGACACCCAAGGAGAGGATGCTGGTGAAAGGCCTGAGCTCCTCTGGGAGGGGTTCCATCTACCACAGACCGATCAGGTATCATAGAATTTACAGTGCAGAAGGAGGCCATTCGGCCCATCGAGTCTGCACCGGCTCCTGGAAAGAGCACCCCACCCAAGGCCAACACCTCCACCCCATCCCCATAACCCAGTAACCCCACCCAACACTAAGGGCAATTTTGGACACTAAGGGCAATTTATCATGGCCAATCTACCTAACCTGCACATCTTTGGACTGTGGGAGGAAACCGGAGCACCCGGAGGAAACCCACGCACACACGGGGAGGTGTGCAGACTCCGCACAGACAGTGACCCAAGCCGGAATCGAACCTGGGACCCTGGAGCTGTAAAGCAACTGTGCTATCCACAATGCTACCGTGCTGCCCTATCTGAAGCATCTGACCCAGTTGATCCTGGCAGAGGACGCAGAAGAGTACACAGTTTGGCATTCGCGCATCCTCCAGCAGCAGGTTGTTAAAGTGCCAGTATACGGATCGTGTCTGAGCGTCAGATGGAACGAGTCATAGAACATAGAACAGTACAGCACAGAACAGGCCCTTCGGCCCTCGATGCTGTGCCGAGCCTTGTCCGAAAACAAGATCAAGCTATCCCACTCCCTGTCATTCTGGTGTGCCCCATGTGCCTATCCAATAACTGCTTGAAAGTTCCTAAAGTGTCCGACTCCACTATCACAGCAGGCAGTCCATTCCACACCCTAACCACTCTCTTATAAAATAACCTACCTCGGACATCCCTCCTATATCTCCCATCCTGAACCTTATAGTTATGCCCCCTTGTAACAGCTACATCCACCCGAGGAAATAGTCTCTGAACGTCCACTATATCTATCCCCCTCATCACCTTATAAACCTCTATTAAGTCACCTCACATCCTCCTCCGCTCCAAAGAGAAAAGCCCTAGCTCCCTCAACCTTTCCTCATAAGACCTATCCTCCAAACCAAGCAACATCCTGATAAATCCCCTTTGCACCCTTTCCAATACTTCCACATCCTTCCTATAGAGAGGTGACCAGAACTGCACGCAATACTCCAAATGTGGTCTAACCAAGGTCTTGTACAGTTGCAGCATAACCTCACGGCTCTTAAACTCAAACCCCCTGTTAATAAACGCGAACACACTATAGGCCTTCTTCACGACTCTATCCACTTGAGTGGCAACCTTCAGAGATCTGTGGACATGAACCCCAAGATCTCCCTGTTCCTCCACATTCCTCAGAACCCTGCCATTGACCCTGTAATCCGCATTCAAATTTGACCTACCAAAATGAATCACCTCACATTTATCAGGGTTAAACTCCATCTGCCATTTTTCGGCCCAGCTCTGCATCCTATCAATGTCTCTTTGCAGCCTACAACAGCCCTCCACCTCATCCACTACTCCACCAATCTTGGTGTCATCAGCAAATTTTCTGACCCACCCTTCAGCCCCCTCCACCAAGTCATTGATAAAAATCACAAATAGCAGAGGACCCAGCACTGATCCCTGTGGTACACCGCTGGTAACTGGTCTCCAGTCTGAGAACTTTCCATCCACCACCACCCTCTGTCTTCTATGTGATAGCCAGTTACTTATCCAATTGGCCAAATTTCCCTCCATCCCACACCAACTTACTTTCTTCGTGAGCCGACCATGGGGAACCTTATCAAACGCCTTACTAAAATCCATGTATACGACATCAACTGCTCTATCTTCATCTACACACTTAGTTACCTCCTCAAAAAATTCAATCAAATTTGTGAGGCAAGACTTACCCTTCATGAATCCGTGTTGACTATCCCGGATTAAGCTGCATCTTTCCAAATGGTCATAAATCCTATCGTTCAGGACCTTTTCCATTAACTTACCGACCACCGAAGTAAGACTAACCGGCCTATAATTACCAGGGTCATTCCTATTCCCTTTCTTGAACAGAGGAACAACATTCACCACTCTCCAGTCCTCTGGCACTATCCCCGTGAACAGTGAGGACCCAAAGATCAAAGCCAAAGGCTCCGCAATCTCATCCCTTGCCTGCCAAAGAATCCTAGGATATATCCCACCTGGCCCAGGGGACTTGTCGACCCTAAGGTTTTTCAAAATTGCTAATACATCCTTTCTCAGAACATCTACCTCCTCCAGCCTACCCACCTGCATCACACTCTCATCCTCAAAAACATGGCCCCTCTCCTTGGTGAACACTGAAGAAAAGTATTCATTCAACGCTTCTCCTATCTCTTCTGACTCCATGCACAAGTTCCCACTATTGTCCTTGACCGGCCCTAACCTCACCCTGGTCATTCTTTTATTTTTCACATAAGAGTAAAAAGCCTTGGGGTTTTCCTTGACCCGACCCGTCAAGGACTTCTCATGCCCCCTCCTAGCTCTCCTAAGCCCTTTTTTTTAGCTCATTCCTTGCTACCTTGTAACCCTCAAGTGACCCAACTGAACCTTGTTTTCTCATCCTTACATACGCTTCCTTTTTCCTCTTGACAAGACATTCAACCTCCTTTGTGAACCATGGTTCCCTCACACGGCCATTTCCTCCCTGCCTGACAGGGACATACCTATCAAGGACATGCAGTATTTGTTCCTTGAATAAGCTCCACTTTTCATTTGTGCCTTTCCCTGACAGTTTCTGTTCCCATCTTATGCTGCCTAATTCTTGCCTAATCGCATCATAATTACCCCTCCCCCAATTATAAACCTTGCCCTGCCGTATGGCCCTATCCCTCTCCATTGCAATAGTGAAAGACACTGAATTATGCTCACTATCTCCAAAGTGCTCTCCCACAAACAAATCTAACACTTGGCCCGGTTCATTACCCAGTACCAAATCCAATGTGGCCCCACCTCTTGTCGGCCTATCCACATATTGTGTCAGGAAACCCTCCTGCACACACTGTACAAAAACTGCCCCATCCGAACTGTTCGACCTATCGAGGTTCCAATCAATATTTGGAAAGTTAAAGTCACCCATGACAACTACCCTGAGACCTCCACACCTATCCATAATCTGTTTTGCAATTTCTTCCTCCACATCTCTATTAATATTTGGGGGCCTATAGAAAACTCCTAATAACCGCTCCTTTCCTATTTCTAACTTCAGCCCATATTACCTCAGTAGGCAGATCCGCATCGAACTGCCTTTCTGCAGCCGTTAAACTATCCTTGATTAACAATGCTACTCCTCCACCTCTTTTGCCACCTTTCCTACTCTTACTGAAACATCTATACCCCGGAACTTCCAACAACCATTTCTGTCCCTGTTCTAACCAGGTCTAACCATGTCTAACATCGTAGTCCCAGGTACCAATCCACGCTCCACGTTCACCTACCTTATTCCGGATGCTCCTTGCATTGAAGTAGACACACTTCAACCCACCTTCCTGTCTGCCGGTACACTCCTGTGACCTTGATTCCCTCCTCAGTACCTCACTACTCTCAATGCTGGCTTCTGGACTACAGCTTGTTTTAGCATCCCCCTGACAAATTAGTTTAAACCCCCCCGAAGAGCCGTAGCAAATTTCCCTCCCAGGATATTGGTGCCCCACTGGTTCAGGTGCAAACCGTCCTGTCTGTACAGGTCCCACCTTCCTCAGAGTGTACTCCAATTATCCACATAACTGAACCCCTCCCTCCTACACCATCCCTGCAGCCACATGTTTATCTGCACTCTCTCCCTGTTCCTCAACTCGCTAGCACGTGGCACCGGCAACAAACCAGAGATGACAGCATGGTTTTTCCTGGCTCTCAGCTTCCACCCTAGCTTCCAAAATTTCTGTTTTAAATCCCCGTCCCTTCTCTTACCTATGTCGTTGGTACTGATGTGTACCACAACTTGTGACTGCTCCCCCTCCCCTTTAAGGATTCTGAAAACACGGTCCGAGACGTCATGGACCCTGGCACCCGGGAGGCAACATACCATCCGTGAGTCTCTTTCGTTGCCACAGAACTGTCTATCTATCCCTCTAACTATCGAGTCCCCAATAACTATTGCTCTCCCTCCTTCCCTTCTGAGCCACAGGGACGGACTCAGTGCTGGAGATCTGTTCACCGTGGCTTACCCCTGGTAGGTCGTTCCCCTCAACAGTATCCAAACCTGAGCGGTATACTTGTTACTAAGGGGAACGACCACAGAGGATCTCTGCACTGACTGCTTCCTCCCAGCCCCTCTCACTGTCACCCATCTATCTTTATTCTTCGGAGTAACTACATCCCTGAAGCTACTATCTATGACCACCTCTGCCTCTCGAATGATCCGAAGTTCATCCAGCTCCAGCTCCAGTTCCCTAACTCAGTTTCTGAGGAGCTGGAGATGGATGCACTTCCCACAGGTGAAATCAGCAGGGACACTGACGGCATCCCTCACCTCAAACATTCTGCAGGAAGAACATTGCACTGCCTTCCCTGCCATCCCTCCTAGATAACTTGTGGATAAAAGCAAGAAAAAGAAAGAAAGAAAGAATGAGCTTACCTGATATTCACTCAACTCCTTAGGTTAGAGGAGGTGGAAGTGTGGGGGAAGAGGCAAAGGAGCAAGTTCTAGCAAACCTGGCTAATTTTGCATATGATCCCAGTAACTATCACTATCTTCGACCAGATCAGCTGTTATGGGCCCGCGCAAACAATTTAAATCTTTACTACTTACCCAACAGTCACTGTCCTCCCTCCGACCGGATTCAGCTGGAAACCCCCAACAGTAAGTTTAAAAAAAGTTTACTCCCCTTCTCAGCAAGCACTCACTCAGCAACCACTGCGCCCCGCACGATAACAGCAATCAGCTTTTGTGGACCTGCGCAAACAATTTAAATCTTTGCTACTTACCCAGCAGTCACTGTCACACAACAGACAGTGTCTGAGCACGGCACCTGCTGCGCATAAGTCGACGGAATGCCGGCATGTACATTTTCGAAAAGTAAAAGCAGTAGATTCTGGACGTTCCGACTCCAGGCCTCATGTAAGTGAACACGCTGAATTCAGGATAGATATGTCGACAGACATCCACCAAGTTGTGGGACCCAGCCACATCCCTCAACTTCACCATCACTGGCGTGTGGCACAGGGTTCCAAGGTAGTCCCTTGTCCCAAGGGCGCAGTTGAAATTCCTCCACCCCCATCCACCGAGGATGATGCACTCGCCCGCGTTGGTGGTGCCGAGAAGAGTTGAAACTTGGTCGAAAAAAGTAATTTGCTGCTAACTCAGCGAGGATGCATAGACATTCACAAAGTGAAGTACCATGCCCCTTTCATGGGCTCTTAGGTGAAGCAATCGGCCTGGCACAGACTTCTTGACCCCCAAGATCTCTGGCTGAAAATGTGGGACAAGATAGCCATCCCACCAGAAATGGAGGGCAAGTGACTCATGTAGAAACACCCCTCCCCCTCACTACTCCAGGAGCCATGTGGCTTCATCTCCTGGAGCGCTATGGGTTTCTTGCAAGAAGCACACCGCATACTTCCAATCCCATAGGACCGAGACGTTCTGCAACCTGCGTTGTGTCTATCTGCTGCTGTTGATGTTGATGCTGGCTATGGTCACCTTCATGTCAGAAGTATTGTGCTACCTTCACCAATCAGAAGAGCGTGTGCCCCTCCACTCCCTCAAGAGCCCGGCGAGAAATCCATTCAGTGCATGTCCATCAACCGTTTAGCATAGGCGCGGGCAGACTAGACCAGCAGTACCAGCTCTGATCAGCGGTCGAGGGTCAGCTGGACTCTGTCCCGGCAACCACAGTTTATTAAAAGAAAGTCCTGGAGTTCCCTGGGGAGGCGAGGATGGGGAGATGAGAAGCGACTCAGTGGGAGGCATGAGGGAGTCCATTGCTTCACTACAGATAGACTCTAACTCATTGCCTACCACCGAGCAGTTGCTGTCAGGGTCTAGGGCCTCCACCACAGTGAGCGAGGCAGATGGTATGGAGTCCGCCAACTAGCCACGACTCCGCTCCGATCCCACCCACAGGATAGACGACGGAGGAGTTCTCCCTGGGTTCCTCTCGGGGCTCTGGGCCAGAGAGTAGAGGCGGCTCAGAAGTGTGGATGTAACAGATGTGGCAGAGGCTTACCTCCTTCATACCATGGGGGACTGACACCATCCCGGAATAGACCTCTGGTAGGGGGGAGCTCACTGGATATAATGTGCAGAAAGTGAAACAGTATTACTCTCTGCCCGGTGACCTCCAGTGTGTCCACCTCCAGTAAGGTCCTGCCCGTGAGCCCCTTGTCCAGGGAGAGGTTGACCTCTCATGGAAGAATATTTCCATGGCAGCAACAATGGCTGTGGGGCTGGCTGCCCCTAATTAACAGCACTCAAGGGGCCTAGGCCTAAGGCATGAAAGCTTACAGCTTGCAACAGGAGGAAAAGCAGGTTGGTGCTGAAGATCTGTGTGAGAGGCGGAGGTGGGGGAGGGGGGCGGGTGGTGTTTGTACCTGCTGTTGAAGAAAAGGCTGCTGAGGACTTTGGCTGGGCACCTCCTGGGTTGAAGACCCTTTCCTACCCAAAATGATTATAGGAACCCTGCAAATCCCTCCCTCCCTCTCCACCTGACCTGGGGCACATATCATCTCGTGCCCACCCTTCCTCTTCCCTCCTTCTCCCTTTCCACCCTCAATGCTTGCCTCAATCTAATACTGAGGGGAAAGTTCCCTCTTTTACAACTCGCTCTCTCCTCTGTCATGAACACAACAACAACTTGGGGCGAGTGTAGCACAACTCTCGCAACATGTTATTTGCCTGTGGCAGGGTCCTCTAGGGCTACCTAAGCGGGAGCAGTGTCTTCCTAGGCCCCCGCTGCCCCCATGGTCCTGTCACCATTTATATTAATAGCCAAAGGAACCCCACTCTACCATGACCATCGAGGTGCACTCCCTCAGCAGTGATTTGAGCACATAGAACAATAAAGCACAGGAACAGGCCCTTCAGCATTCCAAGCCTGTACCAGTCATGATACTAACCTTGGCCAAAACCCTCAGCACTTCCTTGTGCCATATCCCTCTATACCCATCCTATCCATGTGTTTGTCAAGGTGCCTTTTGAACACCATTAATATATCTGCTTCCACAACCTCCCCTGGCAACGCGTTCCAGGCTCTCACCACCCTGTGTGTAAAAAAACCTGCCTCACACATCTTCTCTAAACATTGCCCCATGGACCTTAAACCCATGCCCCCTCGTGACTTACCCCTCCACCCTGGAAAAGAGTGCCTGCCCATTCACTCTATTCATGCCCCTCATAATCTTGTAGACCTCGACCAGGTCACTCCTCAATCTCCGTCGTCCTAATGAAAACAGTCTGAGTCTATTCAGCCTCTCCGCATAGCTAACACCCTCCAGACCTGGCAACATCCTGGTAAACCTCCTCTGCACCCTTTTCAAAGCCTCCACACCCTTCTGGTAATGTGGTGACCAGAATTGTGCACAATATTCCAAGTGAGGCCTTACCAACGTTTTATACAACTGTAGCATGACTTGCCAGTTTTTATACTTGATGTCCCGTCCAATGAAGGCAAGAATTCCGTCTGCTTTCTTAACTTCCTTGTCCACTTGTGTTGCCACTTTCAAAGATCTGTGGACCTGCACGTTCAGATCTCTCTGACTTTCTATATTCCTAAGAGTTTTGCCATTTACGGTCTATTTCCCCTCTATGTTAGGCCTACTAAAATGCATTACCTCACATTTGTCTGGATTAAATTCCATTTGCCATTTCTTTGCCCAAGTCTCCAACCTATCTATGTCCTGCTGTATCCTCTCACAATGCTCAACACTATCTGCCACTCCACCAACCTTCTGCACCGCTTAGAGCTGCATTAGGCAATGCCTTGCGCAGGAGGAGGTGGAGTTAGCCCTGCTCAGTGCTTCGCTCCAGAGTCCCCACCCTACCTCTGTCTCCAGTTCGTCCTCCCATTTTTATCTGGTCTCGTCCAGTGGTGTTTGAGCTCTGTCCAGCAACTATTTGTGTATTTTCCCACATAGCTCTCCCTTCTTGTTGTTTGTGCCCATCAGGTCTTCTAGTAGTGTGGTTTCTGGTGCCCCGGGATACCCTATTCTCTCATTGCAGAGAAAGTGTTTTATTTGGATATGTCTCATTTCCTGTCCTTATGCTAGTTTCAACTTCCTCGTCAGTTCGTACAGTGTCGCCAGTCTGTGCCCTACGTAAAAAGTCCCCGACCATCAGTGTGCCCCCGTCCCGCCTCCATCTTTTGAAGGTGATATCTAACAAGGCTGGGGGGACTCTGTTATTGCCGCAGATGGGGGCCATGGGGACATTTTGGTTATCCCGAAGTGTTGTCTCAGCTGGGTCCATGTTCTCAGCGTGGCCGCTACCACTGGACTTGTTGTGTATCTTGTTGAGGGGGATGGAAGTGCTTCTGTAGCCAGGGCCCAGAGGGTCGTTTCTTTGGAGGAGACCTCCTCCATTTATACCCAGACTGTGCCGGGTTCTTGTACTCATCCCTCACTCTTACTGCCGTTGGTAGTATTGTGGGTTTCCTTCTTTGCAGTGTCGGTTTGGGAATTCTCGGGTTTTTACACCCCCCCCCCCCCCCCCCCCCACACACACACAAACGCCATGTCTACACTTTGGAAAAAGGCAGGCAGCACGGTGGCGCAGTGGGTTAGCCCTGCTGCCTCACGGCACTGAGGTCCCAGGTTCGATCCCGGCTCTGGGTCACTGTCCGTGTAGAGTTTTCACATTCTCCCCATGTTTGCATGTGTTTCGCCCCCACAACCCAAAAGATGTGCAGGGTAGGTGGATTGCCCATGTTAAATTGCCCCTTAATTAGAAAAAAAAAATGAATTGGTTACTCTAAATTTAAAAAAAAAATTTGATAAATCCATTTTGGAAAAAGGCCTTGGGGATGAAGATCGGCAGTACGTTCATCTGGTTCGTCTGCACTCTCGCCGCCAGGGAAAGTGAAAGTGAGCCCCACCAGGCTGGTCAGGTTCCACTTGTGGATCTGTGTCCAGTCTCTGGCTCTCTGGATCCCCAGGTAACGGAATCTGTTCTGGGCTGTTTTAAACGGGAGCCTCTCCAGCTCTGCCCTCCCCCATTTGGGTTCACTGAGAATGCCTCACTTTTGCCCAAGTTAAGTTTGTAGCCCGAAAAGGTTCCAAACTCTTTCGGGATTTGTAGTATTGCCTTTTGTCCCTTGTGTGGTCCAAGACATAGAGGAGCAGGTCATCTGCATAGAGTGAAACTCTGTGCTCTCTGTGTCCTCTCCAGATGTCCGTCCAGCTTTTCGCATCCTGCAGGGCTATCAGCAGCGTGTTCGATCACTAGCGCGAACAAGAGTGGGGACAAGGGGCAGCCCTGTCTTGTTCCTCTCTGTAGCTGGAAGTATTCAGAGCTGGTGGTGTTTGTTCGAACATTCACTTTGGGAGCATTGTACACAAGCCTCACCCAGGCGGTGAACCCTGCTCCTAGCCCAAACTGTTCCAGTGCCTCGAGGAGGTAGTTCCATTTGACTCTGTCGAAGGCCTTTTCTGCATCCAGGGAGATGACCACCTCCGGTGTTCTCTCCCCGGGGGTGGGGGGTCATTATTGACGACACCGATTTAAAGTGATTTGCAAAAGAAGAACATTTCACACAGAGTGGTTGGGGTTTGGAATGCACTGCCTGATGGGCCAAATGGCCTCTCTGTGCCATAACAATTCTGTGATTCTGTGGAATAAAGAGTCTGCAACAGCCACTCTGCAACAATTCCCTAGCCTGAATTAACTCAGTACAGTCAGAATCTGCTCTGTCTAATAATTCAGCACAGTCTGGATCTGCTCTCTCTAATAATTCAGCACAGTCTGGATCTGCTCTCTCTAATAATTCAGTTAAATCTGTATCTGCTCTCTCTTTATAATAATTCAGTTTAATTTGGATCTGCTTTCTCTCTCTATAATAATACAGTTTAATTTGGACCTGCTCTCTGTCTATAATAATTCAGCACAGCTTGGATCTGCTCTCACTCTCTAATAATTCAACGCATTCTATGAACAAGAGGTCAGCGAGAGCAAGCCCTCTGCCCCAGAAGCCTCGGATGAACTTGTATCTGAGATCACCATTGCAGACGTCAGAGCAGCCTTCTCGAAGGTCAACCCTCGGAAAGGCAATGGCCCGGATGGGGTACCCAGACGGGCACTCAGGTCTTGCGCGGATCAGCAGACATCTTCAACCTCTCTTTACAACAATCTGAGGTCCCTATCTGCTTCAAGAAGACGACCATCATCCCTGTACCAAAACAAAGTCAAGCAGCGTGCATTAATGACTATCGTCCAGTGGCTCTGACATCCATTATCATGAAGTGCTTTGAAAGGTTAGTCATGGCACAAATCAACTCCAGCCTCCCGATTGCCTTGATCCACTACAGTTCGCCTACCGCTGCAACAGGTCCACAGCAGACGCCATCTCCATGGCTCTGCACTGTACCCTGGAACACCTAGATAACAAAGACACCTATGTCAGACTCCTATTTATCGATTACAGCTCAGCCTTCAACACCATCATTCCTACGAAACTCATCTCCAAACTCCGTGGCCTTAGCCTCGGCTCCTCCCTCTGCGACTGGATCCTGAACTTTCTAACCACAAGGCCACAATCAGTACGGATAGGCAACAACACCTCCTCCACGATCATCCTCAACACCGGTGCCCCACAAGGCTGTGTCCTCAGCCCCCTACTATATTCTTTAGACACCTATGACTGTGTGGCCAAATTCCCCTCCAACTCGAGTTTCAAATTTGCTGATGACACCACCGTAGTGGGTCGGATTTCAAACAATGACGAGACAGAGTACAGGAATGAGATAGAGAATCTGGTGAACTGGTGCGACGACAATAATCTCTCCCTCAATGTCAACAAAATGAAGGAGATTGTCATTGACTTCAGGAAGCGTAGTGGAGGACATGACTCTCACCAACTTTTACAGATGCACCATAGAAAGCAGGTTGTATCACAGCTTGGTATGGATCCTGCTCTGCCCAACGCCGCAGGAAATTACAAAAGATCGTGAATGTAGCCCAGTCCATCACGCAAACCAGCCTCCCATCTATCGACTCTATCTATAATTCTCGCTGCCTCAGAAAGGCAGCCAGCATAATTAAGGACCCCACGCACCCCGGACATACTCTCTTCCACCTTCTTCCGTCAGAAAAAAGACATCAAAGTTTGAGGTCACGTACCAACCGACTCAAGAACAGCTTCTTCCCTACTTCCATCAGACGTTTGAATGGACCTACCTCGTATTAAGTTGATCTTTTCTCTACACCTTGCTATAACTGTAATATTATATTCTGCAGTCTCTCCTTCCTTCCCTATGTATAGTATGCATTGTTTGTACAGCATGCAAGAAACAATACTTTTCACTGTATACTAATACATGGCAATAATAAATCAAATCAAATCAAATCAAATAAATCAGCACAGTCTGGATCTGCTCTCTAATAATTTAGCATAGCGTGGACCTTCTCCCTCTCTTGAGCACAGCCTGGATCTGCTCTCACTCTAATAATTCAGCACAGCCTGGATCTGCTCTCTCTAATGATTCAATGCAGTCCGGATCTGCTCTCACTTTGTAATAATTCAGCATGGCCTGGATCTGCTCTCACTCTCCAATAATTTAGCACAGCCTGGATCTGCTCTCACTCTCTAATAATTCTGCATGGCCTGGATCTGCTCTCACTCTCTAATAATTCTGCATGGCCTGGATCTGCTCTCACTCTCTAATAATTCTGAATGGCCTGGATCTGCTCTCACTCTCTAATAATTCAGCATGGCCTGGATCTGCTCTCACTCTCGAATAATTCAGCATGGCCTGGAGCTGCTCTCACTCTCTAATAATTCAGCATGGCCTGGAGCTGCTCTCACTCTCTAATAATTTAGCATGGCCTGGATCTGCTCTCACTCTCTAATAATTCAGCATGGCCTGGAGCTGCTCTCACTCTCTAATAATTCAGTATGGCCTGGATCTGCTCTCACTCTCTAATAACTTAGCACAGCTTGGATCTGCTCTTACTCTCTAATAATTCAGCATGGCCTGGATTTACTCTCACTCTCTAATAATTTAGCACAGCCTGGATCTGCTCTCACTCTCTAATAATTCAGCACAGCCTGGATCTGCTCTCTCTAATGATTCTGTGCAGTCTGGATCTACTCTCACTTTCTAATAATTCAGCATGGCCTGGATCTGCTCTTTAATAATTCAACACAGTCTGGATCTGCTCTCACTCTCTAATAATTCAGCACAGCCTGGATATGTTCTCGAATTATTCAATACAGTCTGGATCTTCTTTCATTCAAAATTGAGCACAGCATGGATTTGCTCTCACTCTCTAATGATTCAATGCAGTCTGGATCTGTTGTCTCTCTCTAATAATTCAACACAGTCTGGATCTGCTCTCTAATAATTCAGCGCAGTCTGGATCTGCGCTCTCTAATAATTCAGCGCAGTCTGGACCTGCTCACTAATCATTCAGCAGAGTCTGGTTGTGTTCTTTCTAACAATTCAGCATCGGCTGGATCTGCTCTCTCATAGAATTTAGTAGTCTGCATCTGACTAGTCAAATTGAAAATGGAAGCATTCCTCAGGTCTAGAAAGCTGTGAACAGATGAGGCCCTTGATAAATATAAAGGAAGGAAGAAGGAACTTAAGCAGTTAGTAGGGCTGAAAGGGTTCATGAAACATCTTTGGCAAACAGGATTAAAGAGAATCCCAAGGTATTTTATATGTATATAAAGAGCAAGAGAGTACCTAGGGAAAGGGTTGATCCACTCAGGGACAGAGAAGGGAATCGATGCGTGGAGCCAGAGGAAATTGGCGCGGTACTAAATGAGTTCATTTGCATCAGTATTCACCAAAGAGAAGGACTTGATGGATGATGAGTCTGATGAAGGGTGTGGAGATAGTCTGGATCATCTCAATATCAAAAATGAGGATGTATTGGGCGTCTTAAAAAGCATTAAGGTAGGTAAATCCCCAGGGCCTGATGGGATCTACCCCAGAATACTAAGGGAGGCAAGGGAGGAAATTGCTGGGGCTTTGACAGAAATCTTTGTATCCTCACTGGCTACAGGTAAGATTCCAGAGGATTGGAGAATAGCTCATGTTGTTCCTTTGTTTAAAGGGCAGCAGGGATAATTCAGGAAATTATAGGCCGGCGAGCCTTACATCAGTGGTAGGGAAATGATTGGAAGAGATTCTTAGGGACACAATTTCGTCACATTTGGAAACAAATGGACTTATTAGTGAGAGGCAGCATGGTTTTGGGAAGGGGCGGTTGAGTCTCACTAACTTGATCTGGGTTCTGAGGAAGTGACAAAGGTGATTGATGAAGCAAGGCCAGTGCATGTCGTCTACACGGACTTCAGTAAAGCCTTAGACAAGGTGCCTCATGGCAAACTGGTACAAAAGGTGAAGTCACACGGGATCAGAGGTGAGCTGGCAAGATGGATACAGAACTGGCTTGGTCATAGAAGACAGAGGGTGGAAGGGTGCTTTTCAGAATGGAAAGCTGTTACTAAGGGTGTTCCGCCGGGATCAGTGCTGGGACCTTTGCTGTGTGACATGGAGGAAAAGGTAGCTGGTCTGATTAGTAAGCTTGCAGACAACACAAAGATTGGTGGAATTGTGGATCGTGATGAGGATTGCCAGAGGATACAGCAGGATATAGGTCGTTTGGAGACTTGCGCAGAGAAATGACAGATGGAGTTTAATCCAGACACATATGAGGTAATGCATTTTGGAAGGCCCAATACAGGTGGGAATTATACAGTAAATGGCAGAACCCTTCAGAGTATTGATAGGCAGAGGGATCTGGGTGTACAGGTCCACTGGTAACTGAAAGTGGCAACACAGGTGACTAAGATACTCAAGATGCTTGCCTTCATCAGTTGGGCAATGAGTATAAAAATTGACAAGTCATGCTGCAACTGTAAAGAACCTTAGTTAGACCACATTTTGAATATTGCATCCAATTCTAGTTGCCACACTACCAGAAGGATGTGGATGCTTTGGTTTACCAGGATGTTGCCTGGAATGAAGGGCATTAGCTATGAGGAGAGGTTGGATAAACTTGGTTTGTTTTCACTGGAACGACAGAGGTTGAGGGGCGACCTGATAGAGGTCTACAAAATTATGAGGAGCATGGACAGAGTGGATAGTCAGATGCTTTTTACCAGGGTGGAAAAGTCAATTACTAGGGGATATAGGTGTAAGGCCTAATGCCTTGGCCTGGTTGGGTGACCTTATGGACTTTTTATACCTGGAAAATGTCAAGTACACTGTCAGGGGATCGGTAAAGGGATTCCGCCTGAGGTGGCAGCCATTTATCTCAAACTTCAAGGAGTTATTTACCATCAGCTGTTAGGGGGGAAGAGGTAGGGTTTTTGGGTGGGTTTAGGGGGTACTATATGGATCTAGCTTTTGTTGGACATTTTTCTACATCTTTGATTTCTTGTGATGTTAATGCGATAATATATTTGAACAATTTCCACATTTGTTGTGTTGTAAGTCAGTGGTGTTTCTTAAATATGAAACCTTCAATAAAATATTGAAAAAGTTTAAGATGCAGGGTTAAAAGTTTAGATGAGATGTGCGAGGCAAGGTTTTTTAAATAGAAGGAGGTGGAAGCCGGTACGATAGCGGCGTTTAAGAGGCATCTTGACAAATACATGAATAGGATAGGAAAAGAGGGCTACGCACTCCGGAAGTGTAGAAGGTTTTAGTTTGGAGAGGCATCATGATTGGCGCAGGTTTGGTGGGCTGAAGGGCCTGTTCCTGTGCTGTACGTTTTTTTGTTCTTCTCTTTGTGCTCGCTCTACTAATTCAGCACAGTCTGGATCTGCTCTCTCTGATAATTCTGGCCGTAGGGGCGGGGAGTCAGCTCTAGTTGGTGGGTATCGGTTTTGGTCAGTGGGGGGGTGGGAGTTCAGCTTGGTCGGTGGGTGGTCAAGCCATTGGGGGAGGAATAGTTTTTAAAAATAAATTTAGAGTACCCATTTATTTATTTACTTTTTCTAATTAATGGGCAATTTTAGCGTGGCCAATGCATCTAACCTGCACATCTTTGGGTTGTGGGGGTTAAACTCATGCAGACACGGGGAGAATGCGCAAACTCCACACGAACAGGGAGGAGGAATAATTGAGTTAGACATCGTTTTGATCTTTTTAACATTTTCTGCATAAGAAAGCATTGCCGAAATGGCTGAATGTTCTGACTCTCACCCAGAGTTGGAGACGCTCATGGATTATCCTGGGAAGCAGTGAAATTGTCCGCCAGACATTAATACTTCAAGGACAATTCCCACAGAATCAGTGCATCAGAAGCTGCTCTGTGTTCCGACTCTAGTTTCAGTTATACGCCAGTCTCCAACAATCTCGGCTAAGACTCTGAATTTTCCATTGCCAAGATTGGGGATCCTGATTGGGTGGAGAATCCTGAGTCGGGCCAAAAACAAGAAAAGGATCGGTGCCGGGCGACAGACCTATCCCCAATTTCCAGTCCCGCTCCATTGGCCAGAACGGTCTTCGCACCCAGTGCCGGAAGGAACATGCAAACAACTGATTTGCATTCATTAGAATTCAATTAGTGGGCTGGAAGCTCGAATCTCCCCACAGTGTGAACTCCACCAGGTGGGTTTGGATTGGATTGGATTGGATTGGATTTGTTTATTGTCACGTGTACCGAGGTACAGTGAAAAGTATTTTTCTGCGAGCAGCTCAACAGATCATTAAGTACATGGGAAGAAAAGGGAAGAAAAGAAAATACATAATAGGGCAACACAACATATACAATGTAATTTTTAAAAGATTAGAACGAGTATAAGTTAAGTAAAAAGTGGATCTGATGGGGAGAGCTCGCAGAGAGTCGCCTCGCTCCGGCGCCATCTTGGTGTAAGTATTGCCACCTGATGCACCAAGTGCAGTCCTGGCGCAATGGACCCTAACTGCTTTCTGCTGTTAGAACAGAGGAAGTGAAAACACTTAGCTATTTGGAAGTGGTTAGCACCTGTCAATTATAACAAGAATTTTTCTAAACATTGAGGTTAGTATCAATGGAGAGTATTTCAGATGAAAGATAAATAAACAAACCTGCTGGCAGTACTTAAACCATTAAGCTGTCAGGCAAGTTAAAGGTATTGCACTGTGAAATTGAATGAATGCAAAGCATTTCAAAGGATTTCAAGCCTCTTCAAGTGTTATGGGCTTTCTATGAGTGCCCCGACTTCAAAAAGCAGCAGTTTTAAAAGTATAGGGCTGAGGGAGCAGATGTGGGGAAAGGGAAAGTGTTCCTGGCTTGATTTTTCACTGAACTGTCCGGTCTGCTCATCAGCTGTCAGGCAGAGCAGTTCAGAATAAGAAGACCACTTCAGAGTTTAAACAGGTTGTGGTAATACCAGGTATTGCGGTACCAGAGAGAGGAATAACCATTGGCTAGACCGCGGGGTCTACCATTGGGCAATGTACATAGCCCCGCCCTGAGAGGCGGGGTATAAGAACCAGTGCCGTCCCCAGCAGCCTTCACTTCTGTAACTTCGCTGCTGGGTACAGTTCTATCTGATTAAAGCTGAATCGATATGACTCCACGTGGACTCAAGCGTATTGATTGTGCATCAATTTAATCAGATAAGTACTTTTGAAGGATGGATCTCCGCATCAAGCCGACGTGCCTTCAGCTCAGCCCGCACGCAGAAAACTCCACTGAGATTTTTAAGCATTGGCTGGCATGCTTCCAGAGCTACCTCGAGACGGCTGCCAACACCCCCACGGAAAGGCAGAAAATGCACCTCCTACGCTCGCGGGTCGGCCCGGCGATCTACCCCCGATCGAAGGGGCGGCGAACTATGATTAAGCCATGGAACTGCTGGAAGGACACTACATTCGTCCACTTAATCAGGTCTACGCCCGTCACCTGCTGGTAACGAGACGGCAGAGCCCAGATGAGACACTAGAAGGTTTCTACTGGGCGCTGATCGTGCTGGGCCAAAACTGTGGCTGCCCAGCGGTGACGGCGAACGAGCACTCCGACCCTTTAATTTGAGACGCCTTCGTGGCAGGTATGATATCCCCCAATATTCGTTGAAGGCTGCTCGAAATGGAGACGCTGGGCCTCGCCGAGGCCCGGGCCCTGGCAGGGTCTATGGACGTGGCGTACAGAAACGCCCTGGCCTACGCCCCCGCGCGCACCACGCCCCCCTGGGCTGCGTGGCTCCCCGCCGCGGCAGCCCCCCCGACTTACCCGCCTAACCCCCCGACTTACCCGCAAACTCCGCAGGCCTGCGCGGCAAGGCGCCCCGCTACCGTCGCCGGCCAACGCTGCTTCTTCTGCGGCCAGGCAAATTACCCGTGCGCGCGCTGTCAGCCCGCACCGTCACCTGCAAAGGGTGCGGCAAGAAAGGCCACTATGCCGCGGTCTGCCTCGCCCGCGCGGTGAACGCGGTGTCCAGCGACTACCCTCAGCCATTCCTCCAGCCGCCCGCCGCGCAACCACAGCCGTTCCTCCACGCCCCGACCGTTCCAGGCCCACCGCTGCACTCCCTTTTCCCAGCCCCGCCGGCCCAACGCGCACCGCAGTTTTTGCCCCGCCAGGCAGCGTCGCTGCCACAGCCTTTCTTCTCCACGGCAACCACGCTGGAGGAGTACGCACAGCCATTTGGTCCCTCGCCGACCCAATCGTCGGGGTCTCCGTCCCCGAACTCCACGGGCGACCCCTGGACGGCGCCATCCTGGACGGGGCCTCAAGCCCCCAGCGCGGCTGGCTACGCGCTGCCGGGCCAAAACCCCTCGCTGCAGCTGGCCTCCGTCACACTGGAGCAGCATGCGCCGCTAGTTTACTCCTCCCCGCCCGAAACGCCGCAGCTCCAGGCCCCGACCGCCCACGCCATGGCCGCGGTCTTCTGCGCACCCGGAACGACGCAGCACGCCCCGCTCCGGGCCCCGACCGGCCAGCGCTCACCGCCCAAAACGCCGCGGCACGCCCCGCTCCAGCGCTCACCTCCACCCCCCTGTCCTAGGGCCACGGGCGCAGTCTTTCTGGCGGGTCCCGGCTGTCCAAGGCCCACCTCCGCCAGTTTGCTCCCCTCCGCCGCCATCTTCTGAGTCCCCGGACTCCACGTGCGATCCATGGCCGGCGCCATCTTGGATGGGGCCTCAAGCCCCCAGCGCGGCTGGCTACACGCCGCCCGACCAAAACCCTGTGTTGCAGCTGGCCTCCGCCATGCTGGAGCAGCGTGCGCCGCCTGTTTGCTCCTCCCCGCCGCCATCGTCCGAGTCCCCGGACTCCACGTGCGATCCATGGCCGGCGCCATCTTGGATGGGGCCGCAAGCCCCCAGCGCGGATGGCTACGCGCTGCCCGACCAAAACCCATTGTTGCAGCTGGCCCCCGCCTCGTGGGAGCAGAGTGCGCCGCCATTTTGTCCTCCCCGCCGCCATTTTGTTCCTCCCCGCCGCCATCCTTGGAGTCCCCGGACTCCATGTGCGAGCCATGGACGGCATCATCTTGGATGGGGCCTCAAGCCCCCAACATGGCTGATGATGCGCTGCCCAATCTTCACTCCTTGCTGCAGCTGGCCTCCGTCACCCTGGACCAGAGTCGGCCCCGAACGCTAGCAAAGGCCACCACGACGATCGGCATCAATGGCCACGTGGTGTCATGCCTCATCGACTCCAGGAGCACGGAGAGTTTCGTCCACCCCGACATGGAAGTCCTCCTCGGGGACCTCGCTCCCAACCTGGCTAGCAACACCTGGGACTGTGCTGCTGCTGAAACATGCGAGGGCGCACAAGTCGGACCCGCTGGTTGAAGAAAGGGTCCACCTTCTGCATGTCAATCCCCAGTACGCCTACATAGCATTCCCCGACGGACGCCAAGATACGGTCTCCCTCCGGGACCTGGCACCCGCCGGGGCACCACGCGCGCCCGAGCCACTGCCACCCCCCCCCCCCCCCGTACCTGACCGGAGGGCCAGTACTGCCGCCAGAACCCCGACCCGGAGCCGAGCAGGCACCGGCGCCCCCTTCAGGCACCCCTTCCTTCTGCCCATCCTTTGACCTTACAGCACCGACTAGGGGTGACAAAACTGCCTGAGAGGAAGACACCACGTTCCCGGAGTCACTACCGCCGGGGCCCTCACCAGGATCGCCGCTGAAACTTAGACGCTCCAGTAGGACGACCAGGCCACCCGATCGTCTGATTGCAGCACCATGAAGCAGAATTAACAACGCAAGAACTTTCTCCGCAACCCTCGATAGCATGGTACCTGCAATACCTGGTCCTACCAGAAAAAGGCGACAGCAATGCTGGCCATCACTGGCTCTTTTTTTAACAGGGGGTGAATGTGGTAATACCAGGTATTGCGGTACCAGAGAGAGGAATAACCATTGGCTAGACCGCGGGGTCTACCATTGGGCAATGTACATAGCCCCGCCCTGAGAGGCGGGGTATAAGAACCAGTGCCGTCCCCAGCAGCCTTCACTTCTGTAACTTCGCTGCTGGGTACAGTTCTATCTGATTAAAGCTGAATCGATATGACTCCACGTGGACTCAAGCGTATTGATTGTGCATCAATTTAATCAGATAAGTACTTTTGAAGGATGGATCTCCGCATCAAGCCGGCGTGCCTTCAGCTCAGCCCGCACGCAGAAAACTCCACTGAGATTTTTAAGCATTGGCTGGCATGCTTCCAGAGCTACCTCGAGACGGCTGCCAACACCCCCACGGAAAGGCAGAAAATGCACCTCCTACGCTCGCGGGTCGGCCCGGCGATCTACCCCCGATCGAAGGGGCGGCGAACTATGATTAAGCCATGGAACTGCTGGAAGGACACTACATTCGTCCACTTAATCAGGTCTACGCCCGTCACCTGCTGGTAACGAGACGGCAGAGCCCAGATGAGACACTAGAAGGTTTCTACTGGGCGCTGATCGTGCTGGGCCAAAACTGCGGCTGCCCAGCGGTGACGGCGAACGAGCACTCCGAACCTTTAATTTGAGACGCCTTCGTGGCAGGTATGATATCCCCCAATATTCGCCGAAGGCTGCTCGAAATGGAGACGCTGGGCCTCGCCCAGGTTGTGCATCACAGGTCAGATGCGGACGATGATCAGAGGGTTGCCTGAGCTCACCATGCCAAGCGTGATCTTCAGATTGCCTAGGGCTGGAAGGGGCAGTCAGACAAGGAACCCCTAGCCTAGGGGAGAGCCCTGGAGTCAACCCCTTACCCACAGCCCGAGCCCATCCAACACCAGGACTCTTGGGCAACCCTCCCTCTGCAGCCTGGCAGCAACATGAACAATGGGCTGACCCTGGGCGCCTTCACGCCAGGCTACAAAGTCACTGCTAGGGTGTCAGTGCCTGGGACTAGGGGCAGTGAACTGTTGGCAGTACTGGGGGAAGGTTGCTGAAGGGGGGGGGGGCTGAAAGAGGTACGGGTTGAAAGCAGGGGAGGGCTGAAAAGCAGAGCGGGGGGGGAGGGGGTGACCCCTTATTCCCGTGGTGGGGGAAGAGAATGCCCTTCTTGAAAAGGTTGGGGGTCCCTGGACACTGGGATAGGGGCATGTTCAAAGTAGCAGGCCGACCCCAGTAACTGCCGGGAAACTGGCATGTTAGATGCTATGCATAATCTTGCATAGTCAAGCCATGAAAATCCCACCATAGCGACGCTCCTAGCACTAGTGGGACACAGTCCCGATTCTCTGCTGGCAGGAGACTATGATGTTGTTGCCATTACAGAGACCTGGTTGAGGGAAGGGCAGGATTGGCAGCTAAACGTTCCAGGATTTAGATGTTTCAGGCGGGATAGAGGGGGGTGTAAAAGGGGAGGCGGAGTTGCGCTACTTGTTCGGGAGAATATCACAGCTATACTGCGAGAGGACACCTCAGAGGGCAGTGAGGCTATATGGGTAGAGATCAGGAATAAGAAGGGTGCAGTCACAATGTTGGGGGTATACTACAGGCCTCCCAACAGCCAGCGGGAGATAGAGGAGCAGATAGGTAGACAGATTTTGGAAAAGAGTAAAAACAACAGGGTTGTGGTGATGGGAGACTTCAACTTCCCCAATATTGACTGGGACTCACTTAGTGCCAGGGGCTTAGACGGGGTGGAGTTTGTCAGGAGCATCCAGGAGGGCTTCTTAAAACAATATGTAAACAGTCCAACTAGGGAAGGGGCGGTACTGGACCTGGTATTGGGGAATGAGCCCGGCCAGGTGGTTGATGTTTCAGTAGGGGAGCATTTCGGTAACAGTGACCACAATTCAGTAAGTTTTAAAGTACTGGTGGACAAGGATAAGAGTGGTCCGAGGATGAATGTGCTAAATTGGGGGAAGGCTAATTATAACAATATTAGGCGGGAACTGAAGAACATAGATTGGGGGTGGATGTTTGAGGGCAAATCAACACCTGACATGTGGGAGGCTTTCAAGTGTCAGTTGAAAGGAATACAGGACCGGCATGTTCCTGTGAGGAAGAAAGATAAATACGGCAATTTTCGGGAACCTTGGATGACGAGTGATATTGTAGGCCTCGTCAAAAAGAAAAAGGAGGCATTTGTCAGGGCTAAAAGGCTGGGAACAGACGAAGCCTGTGTGGCATATAAGGAAAGTAGGAAGGAACTTAAGCAAGGAGTCAGGAGGGCTAGAAGGGGTCACAAAAAGTCATTGGCAAATAGGGTTAAGGAAAATCCCAAGGCTTTTTACACATACATAAAAAGCAAGAGGGTAGCCAGGGAAAGGGTTGGCCCACTGAAGGATAGGCAAGGGAATCTATGTGGGGAGCCAGAGGAAATGGGCGAGGTACTAAATGAATACTTTGCATCAGTATTCACCAAAGAGAAGGAATTGGTAGATGTTGAGTCTGGAGAAGGGGGTGTAGATAGCCTGGGTCACATTGTGATCCAAAAAGACGAGGTGTTGGGTGTCTTAAAAAATATTAAGGTAGATAAGTCCCCAGGGCCTGATGGGATCTACCCCAGAATACTGAAGGAGGCTGGAGAGGAAATTGCTGAGGCCTTGACAGAAATCTTTGGATCCTCGCTGTCTTCAGGGGATGTCCCAGAGGACTGGAGAATAGCCAATGTTGTTCCTCTGTTTAAGAAGGGTAGCAAGGATAATCCCGGGAACTACAGGCCGGTGAGCCTTACTTCAGTGGTAGGGAAATTACTGGAGAGAATTCTTCGAGACAGGATCTACTCCCATTTGGAAGCAAATGGACGTATTAGTGAGAGGCAGCACGGTTTTGTGAAGGGGAGGTCGTGTCTCACTAACTTGATAGAGTTTTTCGAGGAGGTCACTAAGATGATTGATGCAGGTAGGGCAGTAGATGTTGTCTATATGGACTTCAGTAAGGCCTTTGACAAGGTCCCTCATGGTAGACTAGTACAAAAGGTGAAGTCACACGGGATCAGGGGTGAACTGGCAAGGTGGATACAGAACTGGCTAGGCCATAGAAGGCAGAGGGTAGCAATGGAGGGATGCTTTTCTAATTGGAGGGCTGTGACCAGTGGTGTTCCACAGGGATAAGTGCTGGGACCTTTGCTCTTTGTAGTATATATAAATGATTTGGAGGAAAATGTAACTGGTCTGATTAGTAAGTTTGCAGACGACACAAAGGTTGGTGGAATTGCGGATAGCGATGAGGACTGTCTGAGGATACAGCAGGATTTAGATTGTCTGGAGACTTGGGCGGAGAGATGGCAGATGGAGTTTAATCCGGACAAATGTGAGGTAATGCATTTTGGAAGGGCTAATGCAGGTAGGGAATATACAGTGAATGGTAGAACCCTCAAGAGTATTGAAAGTCAAAGAGATCTAGGAGTACAGGTCCACAGGTCATTGAAAGGGGCAACACAGGTGGAGAAGGTAGTCAAGAAGGCATACAGCATGCTTGCCTTCATTGGCCGGGGCATTGAGTATAAGAATTGGTAAGTCATGTTGCAGCTGTATAGAACCTTAGTTAGGCCACACTTGGAGTATAGTGTTCAATTCTGGTCGCCACACTACCAGAAGGATGTGGAGGCTTTAGAGAGGGTGCAGAAGAGATTTACCAGAATGTTGCCTAGTATGGAGGGCATAAGCTATGAGGAGCGATTGAATAAACTCGGTTTGTTCTCACTGGAACGAAGGAGGTTGAGGGGCGACCTGATAGAGGTATACAAAATTATGAGGGGCATAGACAGAGTGGATAGTCAGAGGTTTTTCCCCAGGGTAGAGTGGTCAATTACTAGGGGGCATAGGTTTAAGGTGAGAGGGGCAAGGTTTAGAGTAGATGTACGAGGCAAGTTTTTTACGCAGAGGGTAGTGGGTGCCTGGAACTCACTACCGGAGGAGGTAGTGGAAGCAGGGACGATAGGGACATTTAAGGGGCATCTTGACAAATATATGAATAGGATGGGGATAGAAGGATACGGACCCAGGAAGTGTAGAAGATTGTAGTTTAGTCGGGCAGTATGGTCGGCATGGGCTTGGAGGGCCGAAGGGCCTGTTCCTGTGCTGTACATTTCTTTGTTCTTTTGAGACTCTGGAACAGAGAATCCCACCCTCGTGACCGGGAGATTTGGCCCATAATAATTTAATCAAACTCAAACTTTTCTCTCCCCGAAGGGTCTCCCGCTTCAACCTGTACCCAGGTCAGGGTTCTGATATTAGTGAGGTAAGGGGATGTTCATATTCTATGGGGATCACAGGGAACCAGGCTGTCCTTATTCCTTGAACTCCGTGGGCATTATAACAGAAAAGCACTTTGAGAAATAGTGTCAGAGTAATTTGAGAGATGACATTTAGCAGGTGCAGAATCATGTTTGGGAGAGACGGTTGAGTTAGGAGCAGTGGTTCCCAAAGCATCCCTTAACTGGGGGATGCTTCACCTCATGTTTGGGTCTGTTCAGACCCATTGAAAGGAGGTTGGGTGCTATGATTAGCCAATAACTTTCATTGCATCAAGGATGGCAGAAGACAGACATTTTCATTAAACAATTCCAATGTCCTGAAGGTGATTCATTTCATAGATTAAGGAGGACGTTATGAAACAAAGGGAAGAGATTCAAAGTTATTTCAGGTATTCAAATGATTTTATGGAATGTCAGTCACTCACCACCCTGCGGAAAAAACTGAGAGTAAATCTGCTTGAATGTCTCCTCATTGACAACACCACTGGGGCACTCCTGGAAGAAAAAGCATAGAGAAATGAAGAGGAGAAGACAAGGTAGAAGGATTAATGTCAAATGTTTTGAGTGAAATCACATTGAAATAATTGAATATAAACTCAAAAACATAAACCAGTACTGATGCAAACTCAAACACACAGAACCAACAATGAATTTAATCTAAAAAACAGAACCTAATGCTGAGTATATTTATTCAGATAACACACATCATTAGACTCTGAGGGGATTTTATTTCGAAATACTGAAAGTTTGTTTATGAAGGGAAAATCATGCTTGACAAATCTGTTGGGATTCTTTGAAGAGGCAACCAGTACAGTCAACAAGGGGGAGCCAGTCGTGGTGGTATATTTGGACTTTCAGAAGGCGTTTGACAAAGTCCCGCATGAGAGATTATTGTGCAAAATTAAAGCGCATGGGATTGAGGGAAATGTATTGAGGTGGATAAAAAGCTGGTTGGCAGAGAGGAAACAAAGAGTAGGGATTAATGGGTATTTTTCAAATTGGTAGACAGTAACTAGTGGGGTACCACAGGGATCGGTGCTGGGACCCCAGCTATTCACAATACATAGATTGGATTTTGGCGGGAGCGGTGCCCAAGTGATTTCTGGGAGGTAAGTTTCTCCTTTAAAAACACTTACTTTCACAGGAGCAGGCCATTGGATTTCGGCGGGAGCGGTGCGCAAGTGATTTCTGGGAGATATGTTTCTCCTTTAAAAACACTTACTTTCACAGGAGCAGGCCATTGGATTTCGGCAGGAGTGGTGCGCAAGTGATTTCTGGGAGGTAAGTTTCTCCTTTAAAAACACTTACTTTCACAGGAGCAGGCCATTGGATTTCGGCGGGAGCGGTGTGCAAGTAATTTCTGGGAGGTAAATTTTTCCTTTAAAAACACTAAAACACTTCTTTTCTGTTTTATTTTTTCAGCCCCTCTGTCCCACGGTGAACCCCTGGGCCCTATGGGCACCGAGCGGGAGGAGGGGGCACTGGGTGCCGACCCAGACCTGTCCCATGGAGTGGGGATGGTGGCCACCCCTGGGGAGGGTTCCCCCGAGCAAGGATCCACCACGCTCCACCGAATACTGCGGTGGCAAGACCAGCGCCCCCAGCTCTTTGCCTGAGATCAAAGATGGCTACTCACCTCTGTGGTTCCCCACAGAAGCCCTTTCACCATTTGCTGGGGAGGCCACTGAATGATGGGAGGCCATTGGATATGGTGTGGCTCTCGTTAATTGCAAGTGGCGATAATTGGTTTCTTGCCACACTATGGTGAGATCCTGATTTTGTCTATGGGAGCAGGCCAGTTGCATCGCGAACTGTTTGGTGCCTGGCGTGGTTCTCGTTTTCAGCCTCTCCCGCTATTCATCAGCCTCATTTCGCTTGAACGAGAGCGTAACGAGGCTGGAGTATCGTGCCCAGTGTCAAGGAAGAATTTGTTCTCTCGGAGTATTATTGGTCTGTGAAATTATCTTCCATAGAAAGCACTGGAGCCTAAGATAGACATTTTTCTGATTGACAAAGGAGTCACGGTTTAGGAAGTAGGCAGGAAGTGGAGTTAAGGACAGAATCAGACCATGCCCAATGTTATTGAATTTTGTGCTTGGGTTTAATGGACAGAATGGAAAAGAATGAACATTGACCATGACCTGTTAATGGATGCTGATTTTCTCTGACAGATAACTACCCTGACCAAAGTCAAAGAGCAAAGAACAAAGAAAAGTACAGCACAGGAACAGGCCCTTCGTCCCTCCAAGCCCATGCCGACCATGCTGCTCATCTAAACTAAAATCTTCTACACTTCCTGGGTCCGTATCCCTCTATTCCCATCCTATTTATGTATTTGTCAAGATGCCCCTTAAATGTCACTATCGTCCCTGCTTCCACCACCTCCTCCGGCAGCGAGTTCCAGGCATCCACTACCCTCTGTGTAAAAAACTTGCCTCGTACATCTACTCTAAACCTTCCCCCTCTCACCTTAAACCTAGTAATTGACCCCTCTACCCTGGGAAAAAGCCGCTGACTGTCCACTCTGTCCATGCGCCTCATAATTTTGTAGACCTCTATCAGGTCGCCCCTCAACCTCCGTCGTTCCAATGAGAACAAACCGAGTTGCACTAAGACTAAGACTAAGTTGCACTAAGACTAAGACTAAGTTGCGATTCTTCAGAAAGCTTTCTAAGTGTGGTAGCGAGTGGGAACTGCCACGAGTTTCTGGGTGCTCGGCCAGCAATGTAATCCAACGTTAATTGGTCCACTTAGCGAGGCCCCACAGGTTTCATGCTGCAAATGAAGGCTCGCCAGTCGATTCGCCGGGATTCCGCTCGCCAGCCCACCGCGAACAAGGTCGAGCAGCACTTGCTCAGCCAGCTCCGCTCAGCCCACAGCCATGGTGCCGAGGTGTCAGGCCCCAAGGTTTGGAGATGGGGACCTGGGAAGGCTCCTAGGTGGGGTCGAGGCCAGGAGGGATGTCATGTTCCCCTGAGGGTCCTGGAGGATGAGCTACTGGGCAGCCAGTGCCGCCTGGGACAAAGTGGCAGCAGCCGTCAGGTCAGGCAGCGTGACCAGGAAGACTGGCCTTCAGTGCCTCAAGAAGGTACACCAGGCAGCACGGGTGAGTTGACACTCCAGCAGGTCCATTGTCGATTGGAGGAGTTCCAGAGGCTATGGGCAGGAGATGTTGCCAGTAATGAGTAGCACCGAGGCCAACACTGCTAGGGTGGCAATTGCAATGGAGAGCCTGGTACATGACGTCAGCAGCATTAGTGAAGGTGTCCAAGACATCGCGCAGTCGGTGACGGCCATGGCTGAGGACCTCGGCAGAATGCCCGATGAGCGGGGGGATGTGACCAGTAAAAGGCTGACCTTGATGAGGTGCTGCGGGATATGTTCTGGTCTCAGATGGGAATGACTGAGGTGTTGCGGAGCTTGTCCCAGTCGCAGGTGGGCATTGCGTGGCCCAATCATTGAGGAGCGTCGCTGAGAGCATCAACACCATTCTGCAGACATCAGGGAGCCACCAGGACTGGCAGAGCCGGATGCTGCAGGGACAGCCAGGGCTCGATCCAGCTGCTCCTCCGAGGGGAGCCCCAGGGCCCTATAGGCACAGAGCGGGAGGAGGGGGCACTGGGTGCTGACCCGGACCCGTCTCCCGGAGGGGATGGTGGCCGCCAGCTCTTTCGAGTTCCACCCCTTTGATGACACTGCATTTCGCAGTCAGCAGATGGGACAGGGTGGCACGGCTCCCTGAGGTGGCCCCCAGAGAACGCCCGCCAGGAGCATCGATGGCCATGGGACATGGCAAGCAGCTGGCTGCCTCCACCTCTGATGTGCATCCTGGGGACACACCTAGATGTACCGGTAGAGAAAGGAAGGCGGAGCACGTCGAGGATCACTGAGAGGGCACTGGGGGAGGGGAAAGAGCTGGGTAGGTAGGGGGTGAGGGAGTGAAGGGGTGGTGGAAGAGTGGGGCGGTGCCAACTGGAGCGTGGGGCATTGTTGGACACTTGTGAAAATTAAAATCTCTTCACCACAACTAGTATGACGCCTCTGTCACTTTCTTCCTCAATGCGGGTGATGCGACCATCAATTCACACGAGACGGAGAGTTGAAGTGAACAGTGGTTTTAATCAGCTAGATCTGTGCCTGCCTGCGACTGCTCTGTACTGAGTGCCGCCTACAGGCTGCAGATCTATATACCTCCCCTGAGGGGGCAGAGCTATAGGCAGAGCCCACAGGGGCATCAACATAATAGAATACAATGTAATGCAATACAATGGTGAATGGTAGCAGTAATACATTCACCACAGCGGGCTGACCTCTGAACCTTTTGCCCATCTCTCCAGGCATGCTTCCCCACAGCCTGGCACACCGCATGCAGGTGATGGGTGTGAGCGAGCCCTCAGCAGACAGGCAGGGATCAGACTATGGCATAGATTGAGGAAGACCGGCGCTCAGCTCTCTGCGGATTATCATCACCCACTTGCCCTCAAAGGTGCCGACACAGTCACATCACCCTGGATTGATGGAACACAGACCCTGGGAGGATGGGAAATGAGGGGAAGGTGGTGGGGAAGGTATTGATGATGGATAAGGTCATGCCCTATGTGAAACAGGTGAGCATAAGGGTCTCCATGGCCCTCCGGGTTTGCCGGACCTTCACCGCTACCGCCTGTCCTGCAGTCTCTGGTTGGTCCCCTGGTTCCTCCCTGGGATCGTCCTCCAACTCTTGCTGGTCTGGCGCCTCCTCATCATCTTCATCCTCATTGGAGGTGGCCACATGCTCCTCATCCTCCACCTCGAGCACATCGCCCCGCTGCTGTGCCAGGTTTTGGAGGACACAGCAGACCACCACAAAGCGGGAGACCCTCTGGGTAGTGTACTGCAGGGCACCATCGGAGCGATCAAGGCATTGGAAGTGCATTTTAAGCAGTCCGATGCACCGCTCAATGACTGCCCTGGTGGGCGCATGGGCCTCATTGTATCGGGTCTCCGCTGCGGTTTCCGGCCTCCATACTGGCGTCATTAGCCAGATCCTCAGCGGGTACCCCTTGTCCCCCAGGAGCCACCCGGACATCCTGGGGTGGCCCTCGAAGAGGCTGGGGATGTCTGACTGCTCCAGAATGTAGCTGTCGTGCACGCTCCCTGGGAAACACGTGCATGATCTGCACGTGGTTGTCACACACGAGCTGTAAGTTCAGGGAATGAAACCCCTTCCTGTTGAGTTAGGGCCCTCCCAGCTGGCCAGGTGTGCGCAAGGCTACATGCGTGCAGTCTATCAGCCCCTGTTGTGTTCTTTGTTTTGTTCTTTCAGGATGGTAAAAGATATAGTGTTAACAAAGAACAGCAAGCAGTGTTTAATAAACAAAGCTAACTTATTACACCACACCAAATTAAATTCGAACATATTACTAAGCAATTAGTTAAGTAAAGATTACACTGCACGGAGCAGCACGGTGGCGCAGTGGTTAGCAATGCTGCCTCACAGCGCCGACGTCCCAGGTTAGATCCCGGCTCTGGGTCACTGTCCGTGTGGAGTTTGCACATTCTCCCCGTGTTTGCATGGGTTTCGCCCCTACAACCCAAAGATGTGCACGGTAGGTGGATTGGCCACGCTAAATTGCCCCTTAAAAGGAAAAAATGAATTGGGTACTCTAAATTTAAAAAAAAAGATTACACTGCACATCTACAGTATTAAACTATGCTATCAGTTAAACTATCCCACACCTATTCCTTGCAGAGAAGGCATTCTGCGAATGGATATCACAGGCCATAGACGGGTATGTAACCAACAACCAGAATGGGGAGGTCTCACACTCCACATTTTGGGAGGTACTGAAGGTGGTGCTGAGGGGGGAAATGATTGCATTCAAGGCATGCAGAGATAGGAAGGAGAGGACGACCAGGCAACACTTGGTCGACTCCATACTGGAGATGGACTGGCAGTACTCCATGGTCTAAACCATAGAATTATGGGCGGAGAGGAAAAATTGCAAATAAATTTTGACCTGCTCTCCACCGGGAAAGCAGTGCACCAGCTCCACCAGACAAGGGGGACCTTTTTTGAGCATGGAGACAAAGCCAGCCATCTGCTGGTGCACCAGTGGAGGAAGCAGGCAGCCATGAGGGAAATAGCTCAGGTCAAAGACAGGTGCAGCAAATTAGTCGCAGTGTCGGAACAGACCAACAAGGCATTTTCAACCTTTTACCGAGGGCTGTACACCTCTGAGTTCCCAGAGGGGAACTCGAAGATAAAGCAGTTCCTCGACGGACTGGACATGTCGGTTGCGGGGGAAGATAGGCGATGGGGCCTGAAAGCACCATTAGAGTTGAGTGAAGTCATGGAGAGTATCAACTCCATGCAGGCAGGAAGGCGGTCCGGATGGATGTCCCAGCAGACCTCTGCAAACAATTTGCACCAGCATTGGCTTCGTACTTGCAGAAGATGTTCGTAAACTCGCAAGTAAGGAGCACACTGTCACCAACACTGGCCCAAGCCTCAATATTACTAATACACAAAAAGGACAAAGAACTGACAGAATACGGGTCCTGAAGACCCATCTCACTCCTAAACGTTGACGCAAAGATCCTGGTGAAGGCCATGGCAAGGTGACTGGAGAGCTGTGTGCCAGAGGTAGTCGCAAAAGACCAGACGGGCTTTGTCAAGAGTAGATAGCTAATGGCGAACATCAGGTGCATGCTGAACGTAATAATAACCACATCCAGGGAGAGAAAACACCAGGAGTGATCATCTCTTTGGGCACAGAAAAGGCCTTCGATAGAGTCAAATGGAAGTACCTCCTAGAGGTACTGGAATGCTTTGGGTTCGGGCCAGGGTTCACCTCCTGGGTGAAGCTACTGTACACCGCTCCCACGGCAAGCGTACGGACAAACATCACCAGCTCTAGATACGTGTGGTTGCACAGGGGCATGAGGCAGGGATGCCCGCTGTCCCCACTGCTATTTGCTCTGGCAATCGAGCCACTGGCGATCGCCCACAGAGCGGCAAAGGGGTATCCGAAGGGGAGACAGAAAGCATAGAGTCTCACTCTATGTGGATGACCTATTCCTCTACATCTCAAACCCCCGGGCCAGCATGGAAGGGATAATGAAATTCCTGAAGGAGTTCGGAGCCTTCTCAGGCTACAAGCTTATCCTGAGCAAGAGATCTTCCCAGTGAACCCACAGGGGGGAGGGACAGAGCTGGGGCTCTGCTGTTCAAATGGGCCCAAACTAAATTCCCCTACCTGGGGATCCAAATAGCCCATGACTGGACACAGATCCACAAATGGAACCTGACAAATTTGGTGGAGGAAGTCAAAAAGGACCTGCAGAGGTGGGGCACCCCCCCCACTCTCATTGGCAGGGGGAGTCCAGACAGTCAAAATTAACATACAGTCCAGGTTCCTCCCGATCTACATCCCCAAGGCCTTTTTCAACACAGTTCTACCACTGGGTGTCCACAGTAGAAAGAGTACGAAGTTGGGTCAGTGAACGGAGTGGTGAGGCTGGAAGAGAGTTCCTGTGCAGGGACGGCCCTTCGAGCGCTGGTCACGACCTCATTCCCACCCCCCCTGTCCAGATACACGAATAGCCCAGTGGTAGTAGCCATGCTCGAGCATGGTACCAAATATGGCAGCAGTTCAGTCGAACCGAAATGTCCACCATGGCCCCATCTGCAACAACCACAGGTTCACCCCCGCAACAATGGATGCCTCCCTCAAAAGTTGGAGACAGGACGATAGGACCCTTCAACTAAGGGAGCAGCTGTTCCCTATCCATCCTGTCCATGCCCCTCATAGTTTTGTAGAACTCGATCAGGTTACCCCTCAGTCTTTTCTGCTCCAGCGGAAACAACCTGAGCCTCTCTTCCATTCCAGGCAACATCCTGGTGAATTGCCTCTGCACCTCCTCCAGTGAAATCACATCCTTCCTATAATGTGACAACCAGAATTGCAGACAGTACTCCAGCTGTGGCCTCACCAAAGTTCTATACAACTCCATCTATATGAGGTTCTATATGACCTCCCTGCTTTTGTAATCAACCCTTTGGTCCTCTTTTGCTGAATTTTAATCTGTTCCCAATCCTCAAGTCTGTTGCTGTTTTTTGCTAATTTGTATGCTTCTTCTTTGAATCTAATGCTATCTCTAATTTCCCTTGTAAGCCATGGTTTGGCCACAGTTCCCTTGCTACTCTTGCGCAAAATAAGAATAAACAACTTTTGGAGTTCACCGACTCATTCCTAGAATGCCTGCCATTGCCTGTCCACTGTCCTTCCTTTCAGTAACGTTTCCCAGTCTAACATAGCCAACTCATGGCTCATACCATCACAGTTACCTTTATTGAGGTTCAGGACCCTGGTCTCAGAATCAACTACTTCACCATCTCAGACTAAAGGGGCGATCCTTTAAAACAGAGATGAGGAAGAATTTCTTCAGCCAGAGGGTGGTGAACTTGTGGAACTCTTTGCCGCAGAAGGCTGTGGAGGCCAAATCACTGAGTGCCTTTAAGAAGAGATAGATAGGTTCTTGATTAATAAAGGGATCAGGGGTTATGGGGAGAAGGCAGGAGAATGGGGATGAGAAAAATATCAGCCATGATTGAATGGCGGAGCAGACTCAATGGGCCAAGGGGTCTAATTCTGCTCCTATGTCTTATGGTCTTACTATTCACATTACTAAAAAATTCCATCATATTATGGTCACTCATCCCCAAGGGTTCTCTCACAACCAGATTGCCAACTTTCTCATTGCACAATACCCAGTCCAAGATGGCCTGGTCCCTTGTTGGTTCCTCAATGTATTGGTCCAGAAAACTACCCCGTATACACTCCAGAAATTCCTCCTCTATTGTATTGTGACAAATTTGACTCACCCAATCCATATGCAGATTTAAGCCGTCCATTAAAGTTAATTTATTAAATGCATCTCTGATTTCCTGTCTAGCTCGATTCCCAGCGTTTCCATTACAGTTTGGTAGTTTGTATACAGCCCCTATGAATGTTTGAATGTTTGGTGTTTGAATATTTTTGAATCTTTCAATATTTTTAAGGCAGATGTGGGTAGATTTTTGGTAAGTAAGTGGGTGATAGGTTATCAGAGGTAGGGGGCTATAGATTTGGGTTACCATCAGATCATCTATGAGTTTATCAAATGGCAGAGTGGGCTCGAGGGGCTGAATGGCCTACTCCTGCTCTTTGCTCATATGTTTGTCTGGTCAAATCATTGCCATGGGGAATGAACTAGGGAATGGCTGTCATCCCAGCTTTGTTTATTTTGTGTGCGAATATATGTAGCTTCTAGCATGGGTAAGTGAGCCACACTGTGAACCCAACTGATAATCTTCAATTAATTGTTAATGTAACTCTAAGCACAATTAAGATTATTTAGCAGGTGCTATTCAATAACAGAATCACATCTAATGTTTGACACTATTTTCTGAATTTTGAGTTATGGTCAGTACTTTACTCGCAGGTTTTTCAATTTTCCTTATCCTGATCTATTCTGACATTGGACATGAATAACGGGTGGTCAGCTATTTGCTAATTGGTCCCCACTTCAATTCCCATAGCCAATCTAAGGACTGCCGAAGCCTGTGTTGGAGTAGAAAATGACCTTGGTCACAGTTCTGAATACATTTGAAAAGATGGCCCCACTCTGCACGTGATTGAAATTTATTCCAGTCTAATTTTGTATGGTTCAGGCCCTGTTGACTATTTGTTCATGTGAATATATTTGAACAGTACACAGATTGCCTCCTCAACCTGGCGTTCACAGATTATTGGCCAGTAATACACATTTAATATTACATCACACTCCTTCCTAACTCAAAACCATATCCACAACTCTCCAGTACTTCCATAACCTCTCACCCTATACCCTAATTTGCTGCAGTGCAGCAATGCCAAACATTGTGGCCTGTAACAAGAGTCCGTTGTGGCTTTTCTTATCTGAATCCAAACAAAATAATGATGGTGTGGTGAACCACTGTAATAGGAGATGTAAGATAGGACCTGCGCTACAGGTTCGCTGGTTGCTCATGCTGGCTGGCTCCGCCCACAGAGAACTGTATAAATATCCATGACCTCCAGTGCCCTGCCATTTCGCCAGCTGCATCTGACTGTAATAAAGCCACAGTTGTACATAGAACATAGGACATAGAAAATACAGCACAGAACAGGCCCTTCGGCCCACGATGTTGTACCGAACCTTTGTCCTAGATTAATCATAGATTATCATTGAATTTACAGTGCAGAAGGAGGCCATTCGGCCCATTGAGTCTGCACCGGCTCTTGGAAAGAGCACCCTACCCAAACTCAACACCTCCACCCAACACCAAGGGCAATTTTGGACATTAAGGCCAATTTATCATTGGCCAATTCACCTAACCTGCACATCATTGGACTGTGGGAGGAAACCGGAGCACCCGGAGGAAACCCACGCAGACACGGGGAGGAGGTGCAGACTCCGCACAGACAGTGACCCAAGCTGGAATCGAACCTGGGACCCTGGAGCTGTGAAGCAATTGTGCTATCCACAATGCTACCGTGCTGCCCTTAAGAACAAATAAATCTACACTATATCATTTTACCGTAATCCATGTACCTATCCAATAGCTGCTTGAAGGTCCCTAATGTTTCCGACTCAACTACTTCCACAGGCAGTGCATTCCATGCCCCCACTACTCTCTGGGTAAAGAACCTACCTCTGATATCCCTCCTATATCTTCGACCATTCACCTTAAATTTATGTCCCCTTGTAATGGTCTGTTCCACCCGGGGAAAAAGTCTCTGACTGTCTACTCTATCTATTCCCCTGATCATCTTATAAACCTCTATCAAGTCGCCCTTCATCCTTCTCCGTTCTAATGAGAAAAGGCCTAGCACCCTCAACCTTTCCTCGTAAGACCTACTCTCCATTCCAGGCAACATCCTGGTAAATCTTCTTTGCACCTTTTCCAAAGCTTCCACATCCTTCCTAAAATGAGGTGACCAGAACTCTACACAGTACTCCAAATGTGGCCTTACCAAAGTTTTGTACAGCTGCATCATCACCTCACGGCTCTTAAATTCAATCCCTCTGTTAATGAACGCGAGCACACCATAGGCCTTCTTCACAGCTCTATCCACTTGAGTGGCAACTTTCAAAGATGTATGAACATAGACCCCAAGATCTCTCTGCTCCTCAACATTGCCAAGAACTCTACCGTTAACCCTGTATTCCGCATTCATATTTAGTCTTGTACCCAACTTTAGTCTTTGTGCAATTGATCGTGCATCAGATGGTTCAGTGAGAGTTCTGTGAATGAGATCGAAAGACAGAATCTTACATTCTTAAAGCCCCTGTAGAGCACCTGGAGCTCCCTTTTGGTAAAGTTGGTTTGGGCCTGAAGTTGCCGTAACCCCTCAGGCCGGTAGCAGACGGTGGCCATTTCCAACTCATCTTCAATCTTGTCTGGAAAAACAAGCAGACAAAAACTGTCAGGTAAATTATAAGAGAGAAATCCAGCAAGAACAATTGTTGAATGTGGTGAAAAAACTCTGCCATACACCTTGTACAATCACGTCATCGTTGTGCTCAGGACAGTCATATTGAATTCAAAATGTTAACTCTCTTTCTCTATTTTTTTATGCTTCCCCCAGACCTGCTTTAGGTTTTGCAATACTTTGAGTTTTAATTCAGATTTCCAGCAGCAGCAGGATTTTGCTTTTATTGTGCTGTGTTCCTGAATTAAATCAATGTGTGTGTGGGGGGGGTGGGGGGGTGGGGTTCCATCTATGCGTTCAGAATCGAGGGGGGGTCCCAGAACGGCTTTCACACAAGATTTTTCCGTTCGATTGTTCACGCCCCTCGCCAATGAAGTAATGGGAGTTCCCGTCATGAACTCAGTGGGCCTCACCGCTGTATCATCCCTCCGCCCTGCCAGCATGAAATGAAATGAAATGAAATGGCCACATTAATAGGGTTTACAACAAGTTATGTAAAACAGCAAAATGCCAAATGCACTCCACCTGGGGAGCACAGGTAAATATGGCCCCCGGGGGGGAGGGGGTCATGACCGGATAGTACCCTGGCAGTGCCCAGGCACTTGCCCAGGGCATTGCCCATGGCACTGCCCGCCGCCGCTGCTCTTCTCAAGAACAAGGTTGCTGGTGGGGTGGACTCTAATTGAACCCACCTCTCTCCACCCCCACCAGCGTGATGTCATGGGACTCTCCTCCAGCATTTCTTTAAACTATGTTTCAAAAAATATGGTGGGAGAAGATGACAGTGGAGCTGGCGGGCAATGCAATGCTCCACCCAATATCTCCCTCTGTGTCCTGACCTACAGCTGAGTCCTCTCCAAATACTCTGCTGATGGCCATATTTAATTTGGTTTGGATTTTGACATTACCTGTTTATATTTATTACCTTTTAACTCTTACGTTGGGAGAGATCATCAACCCGTTAAACAGTGTCTCTCACTCTATGCTGTTTTACTAATCTAATTTCTTCACCCTGATGTATACACGTGTGATTGAACTTCATCACCTACATCATTGTACCTCAACACTTCTCTCAAAACAGCATGCTCTGACTATTTCTGCTTCACTTCATATAAATACATTGGAAACATTCCTCCCAGGGCCAATCGATCCTTTTGACATGGTAATAGGTGTAATATTTCCACAGGTTTATATTTGCAAGTGTGTTCAGTTGAGTATATTTATTACTGATAAGCACCTTAACTATTCATGCTCTCCTCATAATAAACGCAGACTAAAGAGACTCTTCCTGATCCAGCTAATAGCTTAGATTGTCCACAAATCCTCAGAATGGTTTACTACCTGTCAGAACCACTGGCTACTATTCAGCTGACTTGGGTTAACGTCAGCTGAATGGCGGGCTTTGTGGGGTGTTTCTCAAAGCCTGCAGCACCATTAAACATCACACTATTCAATGGCACTTTACTGTTATCTTTTGGCCCAGGAGAGATTCTCTCCATCGAGGCTGCACTTAGAGGAATTAGGACATCAACTGCAGAGTCAGGGTATCATCCAGCCCACTGCCCGACTGCAGAACCCAAACGAGAGAGACGCAGGAACACATGGTAGGGCAGAAATGAATAACAGGTTTATTATGGTGTATTCAAAACTACGATTGACTATATTGGCGGGGGGTCCCGGCGGGACGGAGTGGCATGAACCACTCCTCCGCACCTTCAGGGGCTAGGCCGGCGTCGGAGTGGTTTGTGCCCCGCCGGCCGGCGTGGAAGGCCTTTGTCGCTGCGCCAGCCGGGGCTGAAGGGACTCAGCCGGCTGGCGCGGGTCCGCGCACGCACGGGAGCGTCAGCGGCTGCTTACGTCATCCCCGCGCATGCACGGGGGGGGTTCACCTTCGCGCCAGCCATCGCAGAGACTTAAACGGCCGGCGCGTAGGAATAGAGTGCTCCCACGGTACAGGCCCGCCCGCGGATTGGTAGGCCCCGATCGCGGGCCAGGCCACCGTGAGGGCACCCCCGGGGCCAGATCGCCCCGCGCCGCCAGGTCCCGCCGGTAAGGGACCTACTCCAATTTATGCCGGCTGGCATAGAATGGGCGGGACTTCGGCCCATCACGGGCCGGAGAATTGGCGTGGGGCCGCTGCCAGCGGCTGTCAACCGGCGCGATTCCCGCCCCCGCCAATTCTCCGGCGCCGGAGAATTCAGCAGCCGGCGGGGGCTGGGATTCATGTCACCCCCCGGCGATTCTCCGACCCTATAACTCCTGTCCCCGAAGGGTCAGCCTCCCTGACCTGCACCCAGGCCAGGGTTGTTAGGACTTTGGTTAGGCCACATTTGCATGCAGTTCTGGTCGCCACGTTACCAGAAGGGTGTGGATGCTTTAGAGAGGGTGCAGAGGAGGTTCACCAGGATGTTGCCCGGTATGGAGGGTGCTAGCTATGACGAAAGGTTGAGTAGATTAGGATTGTTTTCGTTGGAAAGACGGAGGTTGAGGGGGGACCTGATTGAGGTCTACAAAATTATGAGAGGTATGGACAGAGTGGATAGCAACAAGATTTTTCCAAGAGTGGGGGTGTCAATTACAAGGGGTCACGATTTCAAGGTGAGAGGGGGAAAGTTTAAGGGAGATGTGCATGGAAAGTTTCTTACGCAGAGGGTGGTGGGTGCCTGGAACGCTTTGCCAGCGGAGGTGGTAGAGGCGGGCACGATAGCATCATTTAAGTTGCATCTAGACAGATATATGAGTGGGCAGGGAGCAGAGGGAAGTAGATCCTTGGAAAATAGGTGACAGGTTTAGATAAAGGATCTGGATCGGCGCAGGCTGGGAGGGCCGAAGGGCCTGTTCCTGTGCTGTAATTTTCTTTGTTCTTTGTTCTTTGTTATACTGTGTGGTGTTTCCGCCTCCAATTACTGGGAGAGTTCAGACTCAGCCGATGTCCCATCAGCATCTCTGCTGGTTCCACGCCCGTTGTGGCCTGGGGGGTCGTCCAATGGTCGAATAGGATCCGGGCCAGTCACGTCTCCCAAGACCCTGTGATCAGTTTTTCATTGCCCTCTTGAAAGTTTAGACTGTCCTCTCGGCCATACCGTTTGATGCTAGGTGGTACGGGGTGGTCTGTACCTTGTGAACTTCGAACCACTTTGAGTGGGAATCCACCATCATGAGGAATGTTGCTCCCTAAAACGGGCCGTCGAAGTCTATGTGAGCGCGGGCCCACGGTTTTCCCAGCCATTCCCAAGGGTGTATTGGTGCAGCTGGGAGGGCCTTCTGGTTCTCTTGGCATGGGCCGCAGCACTGGGCCAAAGTTTCTATGTCTGAGTCGATAGTGAGCCACCAGACATAGCTGCAGGCAAGCATCTTCGCACCTGAGGGAGAAGGACCGCTGCGGGTAAGGAAGGGTTGGGTGGGACAGACCTACCATTCCGGCTATGGGACGAGGACCGGGGGTAGCCATTTTGCTAAATAAGTGGATGATATTCACGGCAACAAAGACGGTGATGGACGAAAAGGGACGGTACTGCATGGTCAGCTGTACCCTGGACGGGGCACCGGTAGTCCTGGTGAACGTGTTCGCACCCAACTGGGATGACATGGAGTTTATAAAGAAGACCATGGCGGAAATCCCTGACAAAGATATGCACCCACTGTTCATGAGGGGGGACTTTAACTGCATACAGGATCCAAGGACAGACAGGTTGAATCCCAAAACAGTAAAGACCTCCAACATGGTGAAGGAACTCAGCCTATTCATGGAGCAGTGGATCCATGGCGATTCACCTACCCAGAGGAGAAGAAGTTCTCCTTCTTCTCCCAAGTACATAACGTCTAAACACGGATTGACGACTTTAGGGCTGGTTTAGCTCAGTGGGCTAGACAGCTGGTTTGTGGTGCAGAACAAAGCCAGCAGCGCAGGTTCAATTCAGCTTACCCAAACAGGCTTGGGAGACCCTGTACGAACACTGAGACAAGGCTAGCCGTCTGCTGGCTCACTAGCTGAGAAAGCAGGGAGCCACGAGGGAAATAGTACAGATCAGGGACAGCGGAGGCAAATTAGTAACGGAACCGAACAAGGTCAACAAGGCCTTTGAGACCTTCTACCTCAGTTGTACACCTCAGAGCCCCAACAGGGGACTCAGGGATGAAGCAGTTCCTTGATGGATTGGACGTGCCAGTTTTGTGGGAGGACAGGAAATGGGGCCTGGAAGCACCACTAGAAATGGGAGAGGTCATGGAGAGTATTAGCTTCATGCAGGCGGGGAAGGCGCAGGGACCAGACAGTTTCCCGGAGAACATCCACAAAAGATTTGCGACAGCACCTGCGGGAGATTCTCACAGACGCGCTGGTGAGGGGCACAGTGCCGTCTACGCTAGCACAAGCCTCAATCTCGCTGATACCTAAAAAAGACAAAAACCCAACAGAACGTGGGTCCTACAAACCCATTTCACTGCTAAACGTAGTCGCAAAACTACTGACCAAGATCCTAGCCAAAAAGCTAAAGGACTGCGCACTAGAGTGGTAGCAGAACACCAGACGGGCTTTGTCAAGGGTATGCAGCTAGCTTCGAGCATCAGGCGCCTGCTGAACGTGATCATGACCCCATCTGGGGAGAGAACACCTGAGGCGATCATCTCCCTGGATGCTGAAAAGGCCTTCGACAGAGTCAAATAGAAGTAGCTCACAGAGGTACTGGAGCGGTTCGGGCTTGGAACAGAGTTCACTGCCTGTGTGAAACTCCTGTCCACTTACACAGCTAGCTTACGGACAAATACCACCAGCTCTAAGTAATTACAGCTGCATAGGGGCACAAGGCAGGTATACTTGTTACCACGCTGCTGTTCGTCCTTGCGATCGAGCCATTAATGCATACGGCGAGGATGGCAAGAATTAGAAAGGATCCTTTCTAAGGGATCCTTTGTATCTCCGGAGAGGAGATACAGAGCACAGAGACTCACTCTATGCGAGACCTTCCTGGTGAACCTGCAAGGGGGAGGGGCTGTCGTTTAAATTCTGCTAACTGGGGATCCAAATCACTCACGACTGGACAGGTGGAATACACTCCCACTCTCCCTGGCAGGGAGAGTGCAGACGATCAAAATGAACGTACTGCCCAGGTTCCTCTTCCTGTTGTTTATGGGCCAGAGTTTAGAGAACCCCAAAGTGTATTGTGGAGTTCACCTGACACCACGACTTTTACTAGATTGTGGTATGGGGATCACACGGCCCACTCTACAGGTGTGGTACAGCAGAAATGTAAAAGTAATTTAAAGCAAAACAACGTTTATTCTATGAACTCAGTTAACCTTTTTAAAACATACAGTGAACATCTTAGCAACCATCAATTCAAATACACCCCCCAAAGAATACAACACTTAAACTTTCCTTTTAACATCCATAAGACAACAGAACCCTTTGTATAGAAAGACATCAGATTTAACTTCACGACTGAGAACACGTTGAAATCACCAAATGAACATTCATAAGCTTGCAGAGATTCACACACATCCTGCTGTAACTACAGCTTCTCCAAAACTAAAACGAAACTAAAAAAACACCCCCCCCCCCCCAAGCTTTTCCTCAAAGCGAAACTAAAAATCAGAGCCAGAGCTCAGCTCCACCCACACTCTGACATCACCGCAGCCACTTGAGCAGACAAACATTTCTTAAAGTGACATTCCCATGACACTGTTTAGATCCACCTCATCTACATCCCCAAGGCCTTTTTCAACTCACTGGAAAAACTGATTATAGTATTTGTATGGGTGTGGGTGTGGGGAGGGAGGGGGGGGGGCGCGGGGGGTAGAATACAAGGATCCCAAAGAGAGTACTACAGAGAACGAGATCCATGAGAGGTCCAGCCCTCCAAAACCTGCAATATTACTACTGGGCAGCGATTGCAGAGAGAGTAAAGGGGTGGATAAAGGAGCCAGAAGTTGAGTGGGTGCTCATGGAGGAGGAATCCTGCAGAGGGATCTCCCTCTGGGCCCTAGCCATGGCGGCACTCCCATCCCCACCTAATGATTATTCAGCAAGCCCAGTGGTGGTAACAACACTCCAGTCACGGAACCAACTGCGACAGCATTTTGGGCTAATTGAAATGACCGATAAAGCCCCCATCTGCAACAACCACAGGTTTGCGCCGGCGCTCACAGATGCCTCCTTCAAAAGATGGAGACAGGACAGGGGATGCTGACAGTTAGGGACTTACACACCAACAACAGGTTAACAACGACCAAAGAGCTGACAGAAAGATTCCAGCTGACGAGGGGAAACCAAGGAATTTTAGGATTTCTACCAAACACTAATTCATAGGGACTATAGCCCCCTACCACCTACAACTCAAAAACTTCTTACGAAGGGAAACAAAGACGTACATACAACCACACAACAATCACTGCTGGATGTGGACATCGTATGGAAAGGGCACTGTGGCGACATGTATGGCTACTGCTAAGGGACGCCAACACCCAACTGGACGAGACAAGGGAGAAGTGGGAGGAAGACTTGCCGTTTGAAATAGGCTGGAGACTCTGGAGCGAAGCACTGCACAGGGTCAACTTCACCTCCACATGCACAAGGTTAAGCGTAATGCAGCTAAAAGTGGTAGACAGAGCCCACTTAACTAGAACCCGAATTGGCAGGTTCTTCCCGGAGTTGGAGGACAGATGTGAACGGTGCCAAGGAGGCCCGGCCAACCACGCACACATGTTCTGGTCTTGCCCCAGACTTGCAGGGTTCTCAACAGCCTTCTTCGAGGCAATGTCCAAAGTGGTGGGGATGAGGATGGATCCAGGTCCGAAAGTGGCGGTCTTTGGGGTATCAAAACAGCCAGATCTCTTCATGAGGAGGAGGGCCGACACCCTTGCCTTTGCCTCCCTAATCACCCGCCGGAGAATCCTGCTCGGCTGGCGGTCAGCAGCACCACCCAAAGCTGCAGACTGGCTGTCCGACCTGTCGGAATTTCTCCAAATGGAGAAAATTAAATTCACCATCCGGGAGTCGGAAGAGGACTTTGTAGGAGCCATTCACTCAGTTGTTCAAAGACTTGTTTGTAGCCAACAACTAGAAAGCTAAAGATTAGGAGGGGGTAGCCACAACACAGTAAGGAAGGGGGGGAAATAAGGAACTCAACCAAGCCCAACAAAACAACCAGGAAACACAAGGGAAGGGGGTGTTTGCAGGGGCAACAACAACCTGAACCAAAGGGAAGAAAAACAAAGGGAAAATAGGTGGGAAGCGAAACGCAAGGGACCACAATCACCACGGCAAACACTGCAAGGAAGGAATAAAAGAAAAGGAAGGGGAAACTGTGATGTATTTATGTCAATAGTCAAAACCAATCTATCTGCAAATAGTTCTAGTTTTACTTCTTATACATTCTCTTGTTTAACTCCCACTGTTTGTTCATATTTATATTTGTTTTGTGTACGAAAACGTCAATAAAAACATAAACAAAAAAAAATTAGAATCTTTCACCTGAGGATTTCAAATAGGTTTTAAACAGCCCCCTCTTCCTGGCGCTGGACTGGAACCTCCGACGGATTGAACTGACTGCAGAAAGATCTTTAACCACAGGCCATCAGTTGAGGAAAATAAGTTGTGATGATATGTGAACTATCACCTGTTCATATGCTATAATAACCAAACTGTATATAAACATTAGTGCCTGTATGTATAGATTACAATTCTAACATCCGTCCACTAGGTGGCGTGAGCAAACATTGTTTTGTCATCTATAGCTATGATCTTCCCTGGGCCTTTCCATTCATTAAAATTGTCTCTCTTATAGTATACTACATGTCCTTGCTGAAAAACATGCCATAAAGCTCTGTCAGAGACTTCTGCTTCCAAAAAAGCTTTTCTAATGCTAGGTAATAAGACCATAAGACATAGGAGCAGAATTAGGCCACTTGGCCCTCGAGTCTGCTCCGCCATTCAACCATGGCTGATATTTTCTCATCCCTATTAACTCCTGCCTTCTCCCCATAACCCCTGATCCCCTTATTAATCAAGAACCTATCTATTTCTGTTTTAAAGACACTCAGTGATTTGGCCTCCACAGCCATCGGCGGCAAAGAGTTCCACCAATTCACCGCCCTCTGGCTGAAGAAATTCCTCCTCATCTCTGTTTTAAAGGATCATCCCTTTAGTCTGAGATGGTGTCCTCTGGTTCCAGTTTTTCCTACAAGTGGAAACATCCTCTCCACGTGCACTCTATCCAGGCCTCGCAGTATCTTGTAAGCTTCAATAAGATCCCCTCTCTTTCTTCTAAACTCCAATGAGTACAGACCTAGAGTCCTCAAACGTTCCTCATATGCCAATTCTTCATTCCAGGGATCATTCTTGTAAACCTCCTCTGGACCCTTTCCAAGGCCAGCACATCCTTCCTTAGATATGGGGCCCAAAACTGCTCACAATACTCCAAATGGGGTATGACCAGAGCCTTATACAGCCTCAGAAGTACATACCTGGTCTTGTATTCTAGCCCTCTTGACATGAATGCTAACATTGCATTTGCCTTCTTAATTGTCGACTGAATCTGCACATTAACCTTAAGAGAATCGTGAACAAGGACTCCCAAGTCCCTTTGTGCTTCTGCTTTCCGAAGCATTTCCTCATTCAGAAAAAAGTCTATGCCTAAATTCCTCCTTCCAAAGTGCATAACCTCACACTTTTCCACATTGTATTTCATTTGCCACTTTGTTGCCCACTCTCCTAGAAAAAGACCTCTTTATCCCCACTCTCTGCCTTCTGCCAGTCAGCCAATCTTCTATCCATGCCAGGATCTTACCCTGAACAGCATGAGCTCTTAACTTATTTAAAAGTCTCCTATGCGGCACCTTGTCAAATGTCTTCTGGAAATCTAAATAAATCAGGTCCACTGGTTCTCCTTTGCCTAAATTCATTGTTACCTCCTCAAAGAACTCTAACAGATTTGTCAGACACGACCTCCCTTTGACAAAGCCGTGCTGACTCAGTCCTATTTTACAATGCACTTCCAAGTGCTTCGCAATCTCATCTTTAATAATATACTCTAAAATCTTACCAATGACTGAAGTCTGGCTAACCGGCCTATAATTTCCCATCTTCTGCCTCCCTCCCTTCTTAAACAGTGGTGTTACATTAGCCACCTTCCAGTCCTCTGGGACCCTACCTGCCTCCAGTGATTCCTGAAAGATCATCACCAATGCCTCCACAATTTCCTCAGCTATCTCTTTTATGACCCTGGGATGTAATCCATCCAGTCCAGGTGACTTATCCACTTTCAGACCTTGCAGTTTACCCAAAACCTTCTAATTAGTAATGTTCACTGCACTTACCTCTGCCCCCTGGTTCTCCTGGAGTTCTGGCATCCCACTGGTGTCTTCTACCATGAAGACGGATGCAAAGTAACTATTCAGTTCGTCTGCCATTTCTTTGTTTCCTATTATTACTTCTCCAGCTACATTTTCTAGTGGTCCAATGTCTATTTTTGCCTCACTCTTACCTTTTATATATTGAAAAAAATCTCATCCTATCTTCCTTTATATTACTAGCTAGCTTGCACTCATACTTCATCTTCTCCCCCCTTACTGCTTTTTTAGTTGTCCTCTGCTCGCTTTTAAAGGCTTCCAAATCCTCTAGTTTCCCACCAAGTCCCACCACTTTGTATGCTTTTTCTTTAGCCTTTATGCTGTCCTTGACATCCCTCGTCAGCCATGGATGCCTTGTCCTCCCCTTAGCATGTTTCCTCCTCCTTGGGATGAATTTCTGTTGTGCCTCCCTAATAACCCCCAAAAGCTCCTGCCATTGCTGTTCCACTGTGCATTTAAATGCTCAACAAAGGCAGAACTAATTGCAGTCCCTTCCCAAGCTGGAGGCTGATCATCAAAAATGGATGGAATTTTAGGATTTCTACCAAACACTAATTGATAATGACTATAGCCCCCAACCATCTGCAACAAATTCTTCGCATGTACCGCTCATGCTAAAGCTGAATTTAGCTTGCAATTTGGTCTATCTGCCAAAATTTTCAGGAGCATGTAATCTATTACTGCATGGTTTCTTTCACACACCATTACTAAATGGGTTTTCGCAGTAGTATTCATAACTGTGATATTCACGTTTTCACACATAACTCTAATCTCAACATTAGCAAATTCTCCTCCATTGTCTGTAAGGAATTTTGCCGGTGGGCCCATTCCTGTCCCTATCCATTTTTCCACGATCTGATCCAGGATTACTCTCTTTTCTTTACATCTTACAATGGTTGATTGACTAAGTCTGGTTGCTTAATCTACAAAATGCAAAATAAATATATTGTTAACTTTATCCCAGATCTTAAGGTCCATGGCCACAATGTCGTTAAAATCCCTGACCAAAGGTAGGGTTACTATCGGTCATGATGGTGTCCTTCTGTACTTCCTACAAACCTCACAGCAATCACTAACCTGTTCTATCAGCTTAGTATAGTCTTCATCCTTTACCCCTGCATCCTTTAATAAATTTTTCAGCCTCCAAGGAGACAGATGCGCAAATTGCCGATGCAGTTTTCATACAACAAGCTTTTTATCAGCTAAAGTCCCATTTCCAACTGCCAATAACACATCCTTAACAACTGAAATATTATTTGTCAGTAATGGAATACAATAGTGTCCTGACTGTGTAAATTGGAAGCCCACCGTCTTTCCAAAAACTGTTGCCTTATCCTGTTCCATATCCAGTTTCATGTGTGCTTTCTTCATCGACGGTCTGCTCAGAAGCAAAGGTATCTCACTTGATACAACATCCGAGCTAATGAAATGATCCACTCTGGCAATATTGCAAGGGATCACCACTCTTTTCAGCGACTTCAGAGTATTACCATCCCCAAACTTGAAACTTGGGGAACTTTCAAATTCCTTAACCTTGTTACGATTTTCAGCATTCAAAGAGTCCAGGTAACATTTTAACCAGTCAATTCCACACACAGTAGATGTGCAGCCACTGTCCAATACAGCACAATTGAAGAATTCTGCAATCAACACCCTCATTACCGGAGTAAAGCTGCTTGTTAATAGGACAATGCCTTCTTTCTGATCATTATCGTTTTCCTCTTCCGACTCCTCCATGTCATGTGTAGCTTCAATCGCTCTATTATAACGTGTTGGACAGTTGAAAGGACAATGGTATTGAGAGTCACACCCAAAACATCGATTTATCATACCCCGGGCATTTCTGGGGTTCATTCTCCTCTTTCCATTCTCCTTGTCCCTCCTCCTATTATAGGTTTTAAATGGGTTTCTGTCTTCATAATTTCCAGGTCCCGATCTCCTTCCATACTCTTGAAACCTATTCGTAGCCATACAATCTCGCCATCCTGTCAGTAGTGTATCTTCCATAGTCTGCTTTATTGCTGACTGATCCATTTGTGACATAAGAGCCACAGGAATTGAATGTTTCCCCAGAAACTTCTTTGAGGCCTCTTATCATCTGATCGAATAAGATATCATTATCCGCAAGTTCAACTCCTGTCAAAACCACGAGCCTATCCATGTTGGTCACTCTTGCACAGTCCAGTAACCTAAATGCCAACATTGGAAATTCCAGGCATTTTTTGTGCAGCCTTCTGTTCTGTATAGTCTGCTAAATTCCATTATATAGTCCTCAATAGAGATATCCTCTGTTTTCTGGAATCTATCAAATTTTGACCAGGCTTCATACGCACTTAACAAGTCATCCTTTTGATAAATCTTATCCATAAAATGTAATAGAGTCTCCAGACCTTCTTCTGAATCTAATTGTTCCAATTCCAGCTCAGAAAACACTTGCCTTCAGATTTTACTCTCATAAGGTAGAGAAAGAGCCAATGCCATACCTTGTTTCCTCTTTTCCAAGGCAGTTACCTTCGTCGACATAACAACTGCACTTGTCCATTGGTCGTATGATCCCCTTTCAGAAAATATTGGTGGATAGTCATATCCGGTCATCTTTATCCTAGGTTCAGCCATATATACATTTTTTTCTTCTCACTCAGTCCTTGGTTGAGTCTGGAAAATTTGTATCTTTCAACCCTTCACATTTGCACAGCAACCATCCTTATGTTGACAGGCCAACAAGAGGCGAGGCCACGTTGGATTTGGTTTTGGGTAATGAACCAGGCCAGGTGTTGGATTTGGAGGTAGGAGAGCACTTTGGGGACAGTGACCACAATTCGGTGACGTTTACGTTAATGATGGAAAGGGATAAGTATACACCGCAGGGCAAGAGTTATAGCTGGGGGAAGGGCAATTATGATGCCATTAGACGTGACTTGGGGGGGATAAGGTGGAGAAGTAGGCTGCAAGTGTTGGGCACACTGGATAAGTGGGGCTTGTTCAAGGATCAGCTACTGCGTGTTCTTGATAAGTATGTACCGGTCAGACAGGGAGGAAGGCGTCGAGCGAGGGAACCGTGGTTTACCAAGGAAGTGGAATCTCTTGTTAAGAGGAAGAAGGAGGCCTATGTGAAGATGAAGTGTGAAGTTTCGGTTGGGGCGATGGATAGTTACAAGGTAGCGAGGAAGGATCTAAAGAGAGAGCTAAGACGAGCAAGGAGGGGACATGAGAAGTATTTGGCAGGAAGGATCAAGGAAAACCCAAAAGCTTTCTATAGGTATGTCAGGAATAAGCGAATGACTAGGGAAAGAGTAGGACCAGTCAAGGACAGGGATGGGAAATTGTGTGTGGAGTCTGAAGAGATAGGCGAGATACTAAATGAATATTTTTCGTCAGTATTCACTCAGGAAAAAGATAATGTTGTGGAGGAGAATGCTGAGCCCCAGGCTAATAGAATAGATGGCATTGAGGTACGTAGGGAAGAGGTGTTGGCAATTCTGGACAGGCTGAAAATAGATAAGTCCCCGGGACCTGATGGGATTTATCCTAGGATTCTATGGGAGGCCAGGGAAGAGATTGCTGGACCTTTGGCTTTGATTTTTATGTCATCATTGGCTACAGGAATAGTGCCAGAGGACTGGAGGACAGCAAATGTGGTCCCTTTGTTCAAAAAGGGGAGCAGAGACAACCCCGGCAACTATAGGTCGGTGAGCCTCACGTCTGTAGTGGGTAAAGTCTTGGAGGGGATTATAAGAGACAAGATTTATAATCATCTAGATAGGAATAATATGATCAGGGATAGTCAGCATGGCTTTGTGAAGGGTAGGTCATGCCTCACAAACCTTATTGAGTTCTTTGAGAAGGTGACTGAACAGGTAGACGAGGGTAGAGCAGTTGATGTGGTGTATATGGATTTCAGCAAAGCGTTTGATAAGGTTCCCCACGGTAGGCTATTGCAAAAAATACGGAGGCTGGGGATTGAGGGTGATTTAGAGATGTGGATCAGAAATTGGCTAGCTGAAAGAAGACAGAGGGTGGTGGTTGATGGGAAATGTTCAGAATGGAGTACAGTCACAAGTGGAGTACCACAAGGATCTGTTCTGGGGCCGTTGCTGTTTGTCATTTTTATCAATGACCTAGAGGAAGGCGCAGAAGGGTGGGTGAGTAAATTTGCAGACGATACTAAAGTCGGTGGTGTTGTCGATAGTGTGGAAGGATGTAGCAGATTACAGAGGGATATAGATAAGCTGCAGAGCTGGGCCGAGAGGTGGCAAATGGAGTTTAATGTAGAGAAGTGTGAGGTGATTCACTTTGGAAGGAATAACAGGAATGCGGAATATTTGGCTAATGGTAAAGTTCTTGAAAGTGTGGATGAGCAGAGGGATCTAGGTGTCCATGTACATAGATCCCTGAAAGTTGCCACCCAGGTTGATAGGGTTGTGAAGAAGGCCTATGGAGTGTTGGCCTTTATTGGTAGAGGGATTGAGTTCCGGAGCCGGGAGGTCATGTTGCAGCTGTACAGAACTCTGGTACGGCCGCATTTGGAGTATTGCGTACAGTTCTGGTCACCGCATTATAGGAAGGACGTGGAGGCTTTGGAGCGGGTGCAGAGGAGATTTACCAGGATGTTGCCTGGTATGGAGGGAAAATCTTACGAGGAAAGGCTGATGGACTTGAGGTTGTTTTCGTTGGAGAGAAGAAGGTTAAGAGGAGACTTAATAGAGGCATACAAAATGATTAGGGGGTTGGATAGGGTGGACAGTGAGAGCCTTCTCCCGCGGATGGAAATGGCTGGCACGAGGGGACATAACTTTAAACTGAGGGGTAATAGATATAGGACAGAGGTCAGAGGTAGGTTCTTTACGCAAAGAGTAGTGAGGCCGTGGAATGCCCTACCTGCTACAGTAGTGAACTCGCCAACATTGAGGGCATTTAAAAGTTTATTGGATAAACATATGGATGATAATGGCATAGTGTAGGTTGGATGGCTTTTGTTTCGGTGCAACATCGTGGGCCGAAGGGCCTGTACTGCGCTGTATTGTTCTATGTTCTATGTTCTATGTTCTATGCTACCACTGTTAGCCTCTGGCAGCTGTTGTGTAAAGAGTGAAGAGTTCTGCTCCTTTTCACAAACACCTTTATTTTCCTTTAACGCACTCTATACAAAACTCTATCACCACATCTCATGCTCCAAAGGCCAACTGAAGCCTCTTTACATATCAGTGTCAATTATTGGATACTTAACACAAATGAGACATCTAATTGGAATATCTCTTAACCCATTCCTTAACACTGTTTACCTGGGCGGTAAACTATATCAACTTTGATATGGACTAAGCCCAACAGGATGCCTGGGCAGCAGGATTCTCCGCCATCGCCGGGATACCCCAGGTCCAGGGGCTGATAGACTGCACGCCTTGTGCTCACCGGGCCATCTGGGAGTGCCCTACATCAACAGGGAGGGATTTCACTCCCTGAACATTCAGCTCATGTGCGACCACCACATGTAGATCATGTACGTCTGTGCCCGCTTTCCAGGGAATGTGCATGACAGCTACATCCTGGGGCAGTCAGATTTCCCCATCCTGGGGCAGTCAGACATCCACAGCCTCTTTGACAACCACCCCAGGATAGCCGGATGGCTCTTGGGAAATGAGGGGTACCTGCCGAGGATCTGGCTAATGATGCCAGCGTGGAGGCCGGAGACCGAAGCAGAGACCCGATACAACAAGGCCCATGTGGCTATCCGGTTACATGTGGTGAGGATTAGTGAGAAGCCAGAGGATTGGTAAGTCTTTAAAAGTGAGCAGGAGACAGCTAAAAAAGCACTAAAGGGGGAGAAGATGAAGTATGAGTGCAAGCTAGCTAGTAAAGGAAGATATAAAGGAAGATAGGAAAATATTTTTTCAATATGTAAAAGGTAAAAGAGAGGCAAAAATAGACATTGGACCATTGGAAAATATGGCTGCAGAAGTAATAATAGGAAACAAAGAAATGGCAGACAAACTGAATAGTTACTTTGCATCAGTCTTCATGGTGCAAGACACCAGTGGGATGCCAGAGCTCCAGGAGAACCAGGGGGCAGAGGTGAGTGCAGTGACCATCACTAAGTAGAAGGTTTTGGGGAAACTGAAAGGTCTGAAGGTGGATGAGTCACCTGGACCGGATGGACTACACCCCAGGGTTCTAAAAGAGATAGCTGAGGAGATTGTGGAGGCATTGGTGATGATCTTTCAGGAATCACTGGAGGCAGGAAGGGTCTCAGAGGGCTGGAAAGTGGCTAATGTAACACCACTGTTTAAGAAGAGAGAAAGGCAGAAGACGGGAAATTATAGGCCGGTTAGCCTGACTTCGGTCATTGGTAATATTTTAGAATCCATTATTAAAAGATGAGATCGCAGAGTACTTGGAGGTGCTTGATAAAATAGGCTGAGTCAGCACGGCTTCATCAAGGGGAGGTCATGTCTGACAAATCTGTTAGAGTTCTTTGACGAAGTAACAAGGAATTTAGACAAAGGAAAACCAGTGAACATGATTTATTTAGATTTCCAGAAGGCCTTTGATAAGGTGCCGCATAGGAGACTGTTAAATAAGTTAAGAGTCCATGGCATTCAGGGTAAATCCTGGCATAGATAGAGGATTGTCTGACTGGCAGAAGGCAGAGAGTGGGGATAAAGGGGCCTTTTTCAGGATGGCAGCTGGTGACTAGTGGTGTACCTCAGGGGTCGGTGCTGGGACCACAACTTTATACAATATACATTAATGATCTGGTGGATGGAACTGAAGGCATGGTTGCTAAGTTTGCAGATGATACAAAGATCTGTAGAGGGACAGGTAGTATTGAGGAAGCAGGCGGGCTGCAGATGGACTTGGACAGGCTAGGAGAGTGGGCAAAGATGTGCAGATGGAATACAAAGTGGAAAAGTGTGAGGTTATGCACTATGGAAGGAGAAATGGAGGCATAGACTATTTTGTGAATGGGAAGATGCTTAGGAAATCAGAAGCACAAAAGGACTTGGGAGTCCTTGTTCATGTTTCTCTTAAGGTTAACACGCAGGTTCAGTCAACAGTTAGGAAGGCAAATGCAATGTTAGCATTCATGTCAAGAGGGCTAGAGTACAAGACCAGGGATGTACCTCTGAGGCTATATAAGAACATAACATAAGAACATAAGAACTAGGAACAGGAGTAGGCCATCTGGCCCCTCGAGCCTGCTCCACCATTCAATGAGATCATGGCTGATCTTTGTGGACTCAGCTCCACTCTCCGGCCCGTACACCATATCCCCGAATCCCTTTATTCTTTAGAAAGGCATCTATCTTTTTCTTAAAAACGTTTAAAGAAGGAGCCTCAACTGCTTCACTGGGCAAGGAATTCCAGAGATTCACAATCCTTTGGGTGAAGAAGTTCCTCCTACACTCCGTCCTTAATCTACCTCCCCTTATTTTGAGGCTATGCCCCCTAGTTCTGCTTTCCCCGACCAGTGGAAACAACCTGCCCGCATCTATCCTATCTATTCCTTTCATAATTTTATATGTCTCAATAAGATCCCCCCCCCGCATCCTTCTAAACTCCAATGAGTACAGTCCCAGTCTACTCAACCTCTTGTCATAATCTAATCCCCTCAACTCTGGGATCGACCTAGTGAATCTCCTCTGCACTCCCTCCAGTGCCAATATGTCCTTTCTCAGGTAAGGAGACCAAAACTGAACACAATACTCCAGATGCGGCCTCGCCAACACCCTATACAATTGCAGCATAACCTCACTTGACTTGAACTCCATCCCTCTTGCAATGAAGGACAAAACTCGATTAGCCTTCTTTATCACATGTTGCACCTTCACACCAACTTTTTGCGACTCGTGCACCAGCACACCCAGGTCCCTCTGCACAGCAGCATGTTTTAACATCTTACCGTTTAAATAATAATCCATTCTGCTGTTATTTCTCCCAAAATGGATAGCCTCACACTTGGCAACATTGAATTCCATCTGCCAGACCCTAGCCCATTCACCTAACCTATCCAAATCCTTCTGCAGACTTCCGGTATCCTCTGCACTTTTTGCTTTACCACTCATCTTAGCGTCGTCTGCAAACTTTGCCACATTGCATTTGGTCCCCAAATCCAAATCATCTATGTAAATTGTGAACAACTGCGGGCCCAACACTGATCCTTGAGGGACCCCACTAGTTACAGGTTGCCAACCAGAGAAACACCCATTTATCCCCACTCTCTGCTTTCTGTTAATTAACCAATCCTCTACCCATGCTACCACTTTACCCTCAATGCCATGCATCTTTAGTTTATGCAGCAACCTTTTGTGTGGCACCTTGTCAAAAGCTTTCTGGAAATCCAGATATACCACATCCATTGGCTCCCCGTTATCTACTGCACTGGTAACGTCCTCAAAAAATTCTACCAAATTAGTCAGACATGACCTACCCTTTGTGAACCCATGCTGCGTCTGCCCTGTGGGACAATTTCCCTCCAGGTGCCCCGCTATTTCCTCCTTAATGATAGATTCCAGCATTTTCCCTATAACCAAAGTTAAGCTTACCGGCCTATAATTACCCGCTTTCTGCCGATCTCCTTTTTTAAACAGTGGTGTCACGTTTGCCTGCAAAAGGGATGCCTGCAAATGTCACGAAAAGTGATAGGTTGAAAGAAATCTTGGCATGAACCTGAGTTATTGGTGCCTTGGAGGATATGTAGGCACCTATCGGGAAGGTTGTTGTTGGACGAATTTCATGATAGTGACTTGAGGAAATTAACAGAATCTTTAACGGGATCTCTGGATTCTTTGTACCAGGGTTCGTAGAAGGAAGGGGAACAAATAATATGTTCACCAGCCATGAGTTGAGGCATATGGTAGTCAGGGGTCGAGTAATTGATGACATTTTGAATGTGGGCCGTGATAGAGCCTGGAGAGGAACAGTAGGAATTAATTCCGAAATTCCGTAAATATGCCATTTGGCACCGCACCCTCTCTGTGTGGAGAGAGAAGAAATTTATGACTGATCGTTGTCCATTGTCCGAAAATACGTATTCATCTAAGGGTAGTAGTGGAGTACATTGGTCCGCTTTTAGTGTGGCCGGTGGTCGGGCTTCGGGCAGCGTGACGATATAACAGTGTGCATACTGAAGGATGTCTTCTTCTGGCTCAGTAAATTGAGAAAGCTTCAGCTGGGGAGAGGTTAATTTCAGCTGTCTGATAGTGGATGCCACTATCTTTTGGAGGTCAAGTTTATGTCTATATTCTTTTAGCAGGAGTTGGGCTGAAATGACATCTGTGTCCAGGACTAAAGTGTGTGGAACCATGATAGTTCCTGCCGCCCTTACTGTGGGATGGAGGTCAGGAAAGGCAATAATACCATCTTTGACCCATGATCGTTGAACCGGTGTCTCTGAAGGTACGGAGACCGTGGAGTTTGGTTCTTCCAATGATAGAAGGTGTTGGTTTTGCCTGTTATTATTGTCATTATCATTCAGTTCTGCATAGTTAAGGTCCTGCCCATATTAGAGTTTAGGTCAAAAGTTTGCGTTGCAATGAGGGAGGCCATAATAGTGCCAAGTGTGAGGCTAAAAAGGATAAGTGAAAAAGTAATGCCGAATGCGGTAAGGCAGCAGCACTGACATTTCTGCTTTTTGGACCATCTCTTTTGGGAACATATGATCTTTTGTACTTTGGCCATAAACTTTAAAAGTTGAGTGTGACCTTTGAGACAGGTCATCCCAGGTGTAGTAATAACTTGAGTCAGAGGTATTTCCTCTGGAGGTTCATCTAATTCTGGCTCGTTATGGGATCTAACCTCATATCGCGCATACCAACTTGTCATTTTGTTGTTACCTGTGGTTCAAACGCTTTGGGAACTGGTCGACAGTTATCAATGGATATTAGTTTGCTACCTTTCTTCCCGGGGTCAACTAGAAGCGTCCGACCTCGGACCTGTTTGACACAAACGAGGGGTTTCCATTTAGGTCTAAGTAAAGTATATGTAGGATTTTTCTTTTCTTGTACCCAGTCACCTTCTTGTGATGACCACTCATTGGGTTCTGGCAGTTTAGGAGGCTGCATTTGAGACAATAATGCTAATAAACTTGGGCTAATTCTGGGTTGTACTGAGGAATTACTCCTTCAGATGCCTGCTGGGCGGTATTCATTTGTACCTTAAACATTAAAAAGTAAGGTGTGATGTGTTTTTCAGGTCCTACGCGACTCAGGGGTAGATTATTGACTGCCAACTGTACTTACGGCATCAATTTGGCCCAACTGCTTCAACGTGTCATTAGCAGTTTAGTCATGCAAAGCTGTACATCTTGGTTACGCCGCTTCACAGACCCACTTGATTACGGGTGCAAAGGAGTGCTGTGTTCCCATCTAATACCTCTGTCGGTACACATTTTCTGGAACGCCTTTCCAACAAAGGCAGATCCACGATCTGTGGGGAGACATATGGGGTAACCAGCGCTGGGAAAAATGATGTTTTCGAATGCATTGACAGTTGCCCTTTCCGTACAGCGGGTTGTGGGCACCAACCACGTGTAGGAGGTACAGGTGTCAACAACTACTAAGATGTACTGGTTTGTCCTGTATCAGGAGGGTGCCTAGTAGAGGGCGTAAAGTGTCCCACATAATCAGCCTGCCACACACGGTGGGGGGTGTCTGGTTTTGCTCTTGAAATGAATTTAGATCTGGTGACTCCTCCTCCTTTTGAGGTCTGGAGGCACTGAGGACAATTTGCCACTAATTTTGTGCAATCAGTTAATATATAAGGCCACCATTAGGTGAGCAGTAGTTTAGCCATTATAGCCTTGGCTCCAGGATGGCCGGAACCATGGCTAACGTGGGCCTCCTGTATTAAACTTAGGCGTTTCTTTGTCGGTGGGATAACCTTAGCCTCCTTTCCTGGTGTGGAGATGCTGGCGTTGGACTGGGGTGAGCACAGTAAGAAGTCTTACAACACCAGGTTAAAGTCCAACAGGTTTGTTTCGATGTCACTAGCTTTCAGAGCGCTGCTCCTTCCTCAGGTGAATGAAGAGGTATGTTCCAGAAACATATATATAGACAGATTCAAAGATGCCAGACAATGCTTGGAATGTGAGCATTAGCAGGTGATTAAATCTTTACAGATCCAGAGATGGGGTAACCCCAGGTTAAAGAGGTGTGAATTGTGTCAAGCCAGGACAGTTGGTAGGATTTCACAGGCCAGATGGTGGGGGATGAATGTAATGCGACATGAATCCCAGGTCCCGGTTGAGGCCGCACTCATGTGTGCGGAACTTGGCTATAAGCTTCTGCTCGGCGATTCTGTGTTGTCGCACGTCCTGAAGGCCGCCTTGGAGAACGCTTACCCGGAGATCAGAGGCTGAATGCCCTTGACTGCTGAAGTGTTCCCCGACTGGAAGGGAACATTCCTGCCTGGTGATTGTCGCACAATGTCCGTTTATTCGTTGTCGCAGCGTCTGCATGGTCTCGCCAATGTACCACGATTCGGGACATCCCTTCCTGCAGCGTATGAGGTAGACAACGTTGGCCGAGTCGCACGAGTATGTACCGCATACCTGGTGGGTGGTGGTCTCACGTGTAATGGTGGTATCCATGTCGATGATCTGGCACATCTTGCAGAGATTGCCATGGCAGGGTTGTGTGGTGTCGTGGTCACTGTTCTGAAGGCTGGGTAGTTTGCTGCAAACAATGGTTCGTTTGAGGTTGCGCGGTTGTTTGAACAAGTAGTGGGGGTGTGGGGATGACCTTGGCAAGATGTTTATCTTCATTGATGACGTGTTGAAGGCTGTGAAGAAGATGTCGTAGTTTCTCCGCTCCGGGAAAGTACTGGACGACGAAAGGTATTCTGTCGGTTGTGTCCCATGTTTGTCTTCTGAGGAGGTCGGTGCGGTTTTTAGCTGTGGCGCGTTGGAACTGTCGATCGATGAGTCGAGCGCCATATCCCGTTCGTACGAGGGCATCTTTCAACGTCTGTAGATGTCTGTTACGCTCCTCCTCGTCTGAGCAGATCCTGTGTATACGGAGAGCTTATCCATAGGGGATGGCTTCTTTAATGTGTTTAGGGTGGAAGCTGGAGAAGTGGAGCATCGTGAGGTTATCCGTGGGTTTGCGGTAGAGCGAAGTGCTGAGGTGACTGTCCTTGATGGAGACGAGTGTGTCCAAGAATGCAACTGATTTTGGAGAGTAGTCCATGGTGAGTCTGATGGTTGGATGGAACTTATTGATGTCATTGTGTAGTCGTTTCAGTGATTCTTCGCCGTGGGTCCAAAGGAAAAAAATGTCATCGATGTATCTGGTGTATAACGTCGGTTGAAGGTCCTGTGCGGTGAGTAGGTCTTGTTCAAACTTGTGCATGAAGATGTTGGCGTATTGGGGTGCGCATTTGGTCCCCATGGCTGTTCCGTGTGTCTGGATGAAGAACTTGTTGTCGAAGGTGAAGACGTTGTGATCCAGAATGAAGCGGATGAGTTGCAGAATTGCGTCTGGAGATTGGCAGTTGTCGGTGTTGAGTACTGAGGCTGTTGCAGCAATGCCGTTGTCATGGGGGATGCTGGTATAGAGTGCCGTCTGAGACGTCCATTGTGACGAGGAATGTTCCTAGTTCAACTGGTCCATGGGTGCTGAGTTTCTGTAGGAAGTCCGTCGTGTCGCGACAGAAGCTGGGCGTACCTTGTACGATGGGTTCTCACATGGGTCCCATTGCCTGAAACGATAGGACGGCTGCGTTTGGAATTGTAACGCGGTTTAGTTCTCGGTAGTCGACTAAACGTCTGACTCCGCCTTTAGCTTTGGGAATCCCAAACATAGGGGAATTATACAGAGATGATCTTTTAATCATAACGCCTTGTTGGCATAGGGAGTCAACTGTTTTTTGGAGCGTGGCTCTGCACTCCGGGTCTCGGATGAACCATTGTTTCTGAACCGGGAAGTCGTTGACTCCGGTTGTGACTGGTTGAATTTTTAGCAGTCCGCAGTGATTCTGATGTTTTTGGAATAAGTCCCAGTGTCTGAGAATTAAGTTTTTAATTTGTGCTTTTGTCTGTTTGTCTGGGCTATCCCTAAGAATTTCCTCAAATTGTTTTTTTCTATTATCCTGAGGGGCTAATTGAAGTAAGTCATACTTTTGAATTATATCTTGGGATAGGATAATGTCGCAATCTTGATCTTTGTCTAAATTTGGCCAGAGTCCAGCTTGACATCTTATTACTTGATCATTAGCTAGAAGGGTGATTGTACCAATGGTATTTGTCTTACTTCTGAAGTTCTGCCTTTTACACTTCTGGTCCCTATTATGGGTCTGTTTAAGGAATGGTAGCGGGCAAATCCTTCATCCATGAGGGGCATTTCCGCCCCAGTACCTAGGAGTAAAACTACCCCTATTGCAGCAGTTAGTAATTTTGGATTAAGATACAGTGTGGCATTTACGTACAGGAATTGAGCGGGAGTGATTTGGGAGAATTTATGAGCGGACCTGCCTGTTAGTCAATAGTGATTCTTAGAGGCGGTGTACACTCGGATGTTGGCCGGAACGTGGCCACCTTTAGAATTTCTACCTTGGCCTCTGTTTTGTCCAGTACTGCCATTAGTTCGAGGCTGAGTATTGCTGCTGTTGCCTCTCTGGATTTCTATCATCCTGGTATCGGTAGCCTTGTGGATAGCACAATTGCTTCACAGCTCCAGGGTCCCAGGTTCGATTCCAGCTTGGGTCACTGTCTGTGCGGAGTCTGCACATCCTCCCCGTGTGTGCGTGGGTTTCCTCCAGGTGCTCCGGTTTCCTCCAACAGTCCAAAGATGTGCAGGTTAGGTGGATTGGCCATGATAAATTGCCCTTAGTGTCCAAAATTGCCCTTAGTGTTGGGTGGGGTTACTGGGTTATGGGGATAGGGTGGCAGTGTTGACCTTGGGTAGGGTGCTCTTTCCAAGAGCCGGTGCAGACTCGATGGGCCGAATGGCGTCCTTCTGCACTGTAAATTCCATGATAATCTTCCAGGGGGGCGGATATTAGATCTATCTCGTAACTCATACCGTCCTTGTTGAGAAGAGTACTGGGGGTATCGCGGACCTCTGTCCTTGAATAGGCGAAGGGGTACTGCCTGTTGTGGGTCCCTAGAGGGACCCGGAGTTGTCTGCCTAGGGGTTTGTCTAAAAGGCTGCTGTCTGGAACCTGAGGCTGGGGCTCGTGCAAGAGTTCGTGGGGACCTTCCTGCAGGAGTTTGTCTCCTGCCTAGGGTACGAGGGGCAACTGGGGCTCCTGTTCCCCCTCTGGGTTGTGTCCCAGAGGTGGAGGGGACGTCCCTATGTCCTCCTAGTTCGGTAGCCGACAGCTGGCAAAATTCCTCAAGGTCTCCGCAAGCCTGAATAACTGCATGGTATTTAGCAGTTTGATTTTGTTGACTGTGTGCTACATCCTGCAAACGCAGACGGTGACTGATTTTAATAGCAACCGACTGACTTGAGCAAAATCGAATTGTAATCCCTGCAATGGCTTTTCTCATTATATCTGTCTGAGCTGATGTCAGAAGTGCGGGGATATTAAAGTCACTTCAGAATAACTATTTGCCTATTAAGAACCAATGGCAATGTTTTGTTACTTGGCAAAGTTTGAAAAAGGTTTTAACAGTTTTCTGACATTCACAAAAATGTTGGCAGTTTTTGGGAGGTAGGAGTTAGCTGCGGTGATTTAGACCGTAGTAAAACCAACTGTCATCTCCCGATTTACACTTTTAAAATGATGTCACGGAGTTTTTTTTTTTAAGTTTCTATTAATTTACAAATAGAATGAAATGAACATTATTTCAAGTAATTCAAACTTAAGATTCTGGCAATGCCAATCAACTGCTTGCTAAAGTAATTAACAGTCATCAGAGAGGTGGAGAACTCAAAAATCCACTGGTTTACTTTTGTGTAATTTAAAACGCTGGAATTTCTCTGACTCGGAAGAAAAGTGTTGAATTACAGCGCAGGCTGTTTGTTATCTCAAAAGCCTGTCTGATAAGCACTGGTTTGCAGTCGAAAACTTTTGGCTGCTGTTCTAACTGACAATCCTGTCTGTGGTTTTTCCCCGGGAAAAATTCTGTTATGGGCTTGAGCTGCCATAGGCAAAGTATTTAAAAAATATATACTTGGTCTTTCCTACTAATAAACAATGTTTAACAATAGTAGCCAAATTCGGTTTGATTTTGCTGGTATTAGCGCTTCATTTTATATTGTTCTGACCTTACTTAAGGGTCATGGTGCACTGTTTTAGTTTAGCTTATAAATTAAATATATTCTAGCGACAGAGTTATTGTGTCTATTTGTTAAGACCCAAGAATAAATCTCAGGCCACCACGTTGGAGGCGCCAGATGTGACAGTTGAGGAGTATTTCATCTAAGATCTTCCTGCGTAGTCGAGGTTGTAAGCTACCAGACAAGGTCTTGTGAATATCTAAAGTAAGACTCGCTATATGGGAGTTCTAATTATAGTATACACAATGTGCTTTGCATTCACTACCTTCAGTGTAGAGGTTAGACTATGACTTAGATGGCTATCTTTTCCTTAATGTCGACTAAATATTTCTAATTCTTGAGAGCTCGGCATGGGCAAGTAACCCTTCAGATAACCTCAAAGGGTGAGAATATAATGAGTCTTAGTTAAATGTCACTCTTATTTATTAAAATAGACACCGATCTGTATGGTAAAATATATACGCAATTTATTTAAAGAACAAAGGGTAATACAAGTGTTTTGATAAATGATACAGTTTGACAGATACAGGATGCGTGATCAGTGAGCCTGTAACCTTCCTAACTACATAATTGCTTAAGCTACAAACATTTCATACTTACAACGACTAGTAGTTCTCGGAGCTCGATACTCAATCAAGAGCAGAACTCTACGAGTTGAGATAGCAGTCTAAACACCCAGTAATATCCTAAACAGCTCTCCAAATGAAACTCTCCCTTTCGCAGCTTTTTCTAAAATATTTATACCCTTTTCTGACTTAGGGAGTTTGATGCCCCAGTTATTTCGAGACAAAGAACAGTCTCTCTTTTGGCCGGCAAGGCCTTAGTTTCTAGGGAGGTCTAACAAGGCACCTGTACTTAAAGATACGAGGCTGATACCTCTGGTAGCTATCTCCAGAAAAACAACAGCCTCCCTTCTTGGCTTTTGCCAAGCATTAGCCCCCATAGTCGCAAGGCCATTCTACAAGTGATATCCTCCCTTAGTTGGCAGAGCTTATTTCCAGATAAGGCCACAAGACTTAATGAGTTCACTGCATCTGGACTCTTACAAAGATAATGTCTATAATACATATTTAAAAAAACATTATTGAGATAAGTGATGGTTTACAATAGATAAATGACTTCACCCGTCATCAGTTTTTAATGTAGGGTTAAATACATGATTTAATATAGCATCAGCTCTGATCAGTTTTTAATGTAAAGTGAATATATGATTTAATATAAAAGCAGTTCTGACCAGCCTTTAATATAGGTGGATACCGCCACACTGTGACCCCAACTGTGACCCCAACTGCAACTTCCAACTGTAACCCCCAACTGTAGCCCCAATTGTGAGTCCCACTGTGACCCCAATTGTGACCTCAACTGTAACCCCAACTGTAACCCCCCAACTGTTACCCCGACAGTAACCCCCAAAGTCTTGGTCTGAGGCGTTCAAGACAGGCGATCCTGACCTCTACAAGAAAGCCAGATATGATCTAAAGAAATCCATCAAAGATGCGAAAAGACAGTACCGGACCAAGCTCAAGTCCCAGGCAAGCCATACGGATCCCCGCCGTCTATGGCAAGGTCTGCAAGACATAACGGGCTACAAGATGAAGGCATGTAAAATGGTCGGCTCCAATGCATCCCTCCCTGATAAGCTCAACGCATTCTATGCCCGCTTTGAGCAAGAGGTCAGCGAGTGCGAGCCCTCCACCCCAGAAGCCGCAGATGAACTTATATCTGAGATCACCACTGCAGACGTCAGAGCAGCCTTCTCGAAGGTCAACCCACGGAAAGGCAATGGCCCGGATGGGGTACCCGGACGAGCACGCAGGTCTTGCGCGGATCAGCTGGCGGGGATATTCGCAGACATCTTCAACCTCTCTTTACAACAATTTGAGGTCCCTATCTGCTTCAAGACAACGACCATCATCCCTGTACCAAAAAAAGTCAAGCAGCGTGCATTAATGACTATCGTCCAGTGGCTCTGACATCCATCATCATGAAATGCTTCGAAAGGTTAGTCATGGCACAAATCAACTCCAGCCTCCCGATTGCCTTGATCCACTACAGTTCGCCTACCGCTGCAACAGGTCCACAGCAGACGCCATCTCCCTGGCTCTGCACTCTACCCTGGAACACCTCGATAACAAAGACACCTATGTCAAACTCCTATTTATCGATTACAGCTCAGCCTTCAACACCATCATTCCTACGAAACCCATCTCCAAACTCCGTGGCCTTGGCCTCGGCTCCTCCCTCTGTGATTGGATCCTGAACTTTCTAACCCACAGGCCACAATCAGTAAAGATAGGCAACAACACCTCCTCCACGATCATCCTCAACACCGGTGCCCCACAAGGCTGTGTCCTCAGCCCCCTACTAAACTCCTTATACACCTATGACTGTGTGGCCAAATTCCCCTCCAACTCGAGTTTCAAATTTGCTGATGACACCACCGTAGTGGGTCGGATTTCAAACAATGACGAGACAGAGTACAGGAATGAGATAGAGAATCTGGTGAACTGGTGAGACGACAATAATTTCTCCCTCAATGTCAACAAAATGAAGGAGATTATCATCGACTTCAGGAAGCGTAGTGGAGGACATGCCCCTGTCTACATCAATGGGAACGAAGTAGAAAGGGTCGAGAGCTTCAGGTTTTTAGGTGTACAGATCACCAACTACCTGTCCTGGTCCCCCCATGCCGACACTATAGTTAAGAAAGCCCACCAATGACTCTACTTTCTCAGAAGACTAAGGAAATTTGGCATGTCAGCTACGACCCTCACCAACGTTTACAGATGCACCATAGAAAGCATTCTTGCTGGTTGTATCACAGCTTGGTATGGAGCCTGCTCTGCCCAACGCCGCAGGAAACTACAAAAGGTCATGAATGTAGCCCAGTCCATCAGGCAAACCAGCCTCCCATCCATCGACTCTGTCTATAATTCTCGCTGCCTCAGAAAGGCAGCCAGCATAATTAAGGACCCCACGCACCCCGGACATACTCTCTTCCACCTCCTTCTGTCAGGAAAAAGATATCAAAGTTGGAGATCACGTACCAACTGACTCAAGAGCAGCTTCTTCCCTACTGCCATCAGACGTTTGAATGGACCTACCTCGTATTAAGTTGATCTTTTCTCTACACCTTGCTATAACTGTAACATTATATTCTGCAGTCTCTCCTTCCTTCCCTATGTACAGGATGCATTGTTTGTACAGCAAGCAACAAACAATACTTTTCATTGTATACTAATACATGTGACAATAATAAATCAAATCAAATCAAACTGTTACCCCAACTGCAATCCGAACTGTGACCCAAACTGCAATCCCACTGTAACCCCAATTTTAGCTCCAACTGTAACTCCAATTGGAACCCCAACTATAACACCTAACTGTAACCCCAACTGTAACCGGCAACTGTGACCCCAACTGTAACCGCCAACTGTGACCCCAACTGAAACCCTCAACTGTAACCCCCAACTGTAACCACAACAGTAACCCCCAACTGTAACCCTCGTAGGTCTTACGAGGAAAGGTTGAGGGTGCTAGGCCATTTCTCATTAGAAAGGAGAAGGATGAGGGGCGACTTGATAGAGGTTTATAAGATGATCAGGGGAATAGATAGAGTAGACAGTCAGATACTTTTTCCCCGGGTGGAACAAACCATTACAAGGGGACATAAATTTAAGATGAATGGTGGAAGATATAGGGGAGATGTCAGAGGGAGGTTCTTTACCCAGAGAGTAGTGGGGGCATGGAATGCACTGCCTGTGGAAGTAGTTGAGTCAGAAACATTAGGGACCTCCAAGCGTCTATTGGATAGGTACATGGATTACGGTAGAATGATGGGGTGTAGATTAATTTGTTCTTAACCTAGGACAAAAGTTCGGCACAACATCGTGGCCCGAAGGGACTGTTCTGTGCTGTATTTTCTATGTTCTAGGTTCTATGTAACCCCTACTGTGACCCCCAACTGTAACCATCAACTGTAACCCCCAACTGTAACCCCAACAGTAACCCCCAACTGTAACCCCAAATGTGTCTCCCAACTGTAACCTCAACTGTAACCCACAACTATAACCCCAACAATAACCCACAGCTGTAACCCCAACTGAACTGCCAACTGTAACCCCAACTGTAACCCCCAACTGTAATGCCATCTGTAAGCCCAACTGTGACCCTCAACTGTAAACCCCAACTGCAAATCCAACAGTGACCCCCAACTGTGACCCCAACTGTAACTCCCAACTGTAACCCCCAACTGAAACCCAACTGTAACCCCCAACTTTAACCCCAACTGTAACCCCCAACTTTAACCCCAACTGTGACCCCCAACTGTAATCTCCAACTATGACCCCCAACTGTAACCCCAACTGTGACCCCAACTGTAACCCCCAACTGTGAACCAACTGTAAACCCCAACTGTAACCCCCATTGTGACTCCAACTGTAGCTCCCAACTGTGACCCCAACTGTAACCCCCAACTGTAACCCCCAACAGTGGACCCAACTGTAACCCCCAATGGTAACCCCAACTGTGAAGCCAACTGTAACTCCCAACTGTAACCCTAACTGTAACCCCCAACTGTGACCCCCAACTGTAACCCCCAACTGTAACTGCAAATGTAACCCCAACTGTAACTCAAACTGTAACCCCAACTGTGACCCCAACTGTAACCCCCAACTGTGACCCCAACTGTGACCCCAACTGTTACCCCCAATTGTAACACCCCAACAGTAACCCCAACTGTGACCCCAAATGTGACCCCAACTGTAACCCCCAACTGTAATCCCCAACTGTAATCCTCAACTGTTACCCCAGTTGTGATCACAACTGTAATTCCCAACTGCAACCCCCAATTGTAACGCCCAATTGTAACCCCAACTGTAACACCCAACTTAACCCCTGCTGTGATCCCAACTGTAACTTCCAACTGTAACCCCCAACTGTACCCTCAACTGTAACCCCAACTGTAACCCCAACTGTGACTCCAACTGTAACCCCCAACTGTAACCCCCAACCATAATCCTGAACTGTGACCCCAACTGGGACCCCAAAAGTGACCCCAAGTGTAATCCTCAACTGTAATTCCCAACTGTAGCCCCAACTGTAACCTCCTACTGTAACCCCAATTGTAACCCAAACTGTAGCCACAACTGTAAACCCACCTGCAACCCCAAATGTAATCCCAACTGTGACCCCAAATTTAACCCCAAACTGTAACCCCCACTGTGACCCCAACTGTAACCCCCAATTCTAACTCCCAACTGTAACCACCACCAGTGACCGCACCTGTAACCCCAACTTTAATCCAAACTGTAACCCCAACAGTAACCCCCAATTGTGAACCCACGGGAACACCCAACTGTAACCCCAACTGTGACCCCAACTTTAACCCCCAACAGCGACCCCAACTGTAACCCCTAACTGTAACCTCCAACTGTCACACCAACTGTGACCCAAACTGTAGCCCCCAACTGTGACCCCAACTGTCACCCAAACTGTGACCCCAACTGTAACCCCCAACTGTGAGCCCAACTATAACCCCATCTGTGAACCCAACTGTAACCCCAACTGTAACCCCAACGGTAACCCCCAACTGTAACCCAACTGTGCCCCAACTGTAACCTCCAACTTTAACCCCCAACTGTAACCCCAACTGTGACCCCAACTGTAACCACCAACTGTGAACCCAACTGTAACCCCAACTGTGAAACCAACTGTAACTCCAACTGTAACCTCCAGCTGTAACTCCAACAGTAACCCCCAACCGTGACCCCAACTGTAAATCCAAACTGTAACCCCAACTGCAACCCACAACTGTAACCCGAACTGTAACCCCCAACTGTGACCCCAACTGTGCCCCAACTGTAACCCCAACTGTAACCCCAACTGTGACCCCAACTGTAACCCCCAACTGTAACCCCAAACTGTAACCGCAACAGTAACACCCAAACAGTAACCCCAACGGTAATATGAACTGTGACCCCCAACTGTAATCCCCGCTGCAACCCCAACTTAAACTCCAACTGTGAACCCAAATGTAGCCACCAACTGTAACCCCAATTGTAACCCCAACTGTAACCCTAAATATAAATCCTAACTGTAACCACAACTGTAATCCTCAACTGTAACCCCAACTGTAACCCCAACTGTAACCCCAACAGGTAACCCCCAACTGTAACCCAACTGTGCCCCAACTGTAACCGCAACTGTGACCCCAACTGTAACCTCCAGCTTTAGCCCCCAACTGTAACCCCAACTGTGACCCCAACTGTAACCACCAACTGTGAACCAACTGTAACCCCCAACTGTAACCCCCATTGTGACCCCAATTGTAACCCCCAACTGTAACCCCAACTGTGAAACCAACTGTAACCCCAACTGTAACCTCCAACTGTAACTCCAAAAGTAACCCCCAACTGTAATTCCAAACTGTAACCCCAACTGTAACCCACAACTGTAACCCAAACTGTAACCCCCAACTGTGACCCCAACTGTGCCCTAACTGTAACCCCAACTGTAACACCAACTGTGACCCCAACTGTAACCCCCAACTGTAACCCCCAACTGTAACCCCAAACTGTAACCCCAAACTGTAACCGCAACAGTAACACCCAAACAGTAACCCCAACGGCAATATGAACTGTGACCCCCAACTGTAATCCCCGCTGCAACCCCAACTTAAACTCCAACTGTGACCCCAAATGTAGCCACCAACTGTCACCCCAACTGTAACCCCAAATATAAAACCCAACTGTAACCCCAACTGTAACCTTGTACTGTAACCCCAATTGTAACCCCACCTTTAGCTCCAACTGTGAGCCCAACTGTAGCCCCCATCTGTAAACCCACCTGCAACCCCAACTGTGACCCCCAACTGTAACCCCCACTGTGACCCCAATTGTGACCCAAATTGTAACCCCCAATTGTAACCCCCCAACTGTAACCCCCTACTGTAACCACCAGCTTTAACCGCACCTGTAACCCCAACTTTAATTCCAACTGTAACCCCAACTTTAACCCCAACTGTAATCCCAACAGTACCACAACTGTAAACCCCAATTGTGAACACAACAGGAACCCCCAACTGTAACCCCCAACTCTGACCCCAACTGTAACCCCCGACTGTGAACACAACTGTAACCCCAACTGTAACCACCAACTGTCATCTCCAACGGTAACCCCAACAGTAAACCCCAATTGTAACCTCCACCTGCAACCCCATTTTTAACCCGCAATTGTAACCCCAATTGTAACTCCCCAACTGTAGCCACCAACTGGAACCCCACCTGTAACCCCAACTGTAATCCCAACTGTGACCCAACTGTCACCCCCAATTGAAACCCGCAACTGTAAGGCCCAACGTAATCCCCAACTGTCACCCCAACTGTAACCTCCAACTGTAACTCAAACAGTAACCCCTAACTGTAACCCCAACTGTAACCCCAACTGTAACCCCAACGGTAACTCCCAACTGTAACCCAACTGTGCCCCAACTGTAACCCCAACTGTAACCTCCAACTTTAACCCCCAACTGTAACCCCAACTGTGACCCCAACTGTAACCCCTAACTGTAACCCCCATTGTGACCCCAACTGTAACCCCAACTGCAACCCAATTGTAACCCCCAACTGTAACCCCAACTGTGAAACCAACTGTAACCCCAACTGTAACCTCCAGCTGTAACTCCAACAGTAACCCCCAACTGTGACCCCAACTGTAAATCCAAACTGTAACCCCAACTGCAACCCACAACTGTAACCCGAACTGTAACCCCCAACTGTGACCCCAACTGTGCCCCAACTGTAACCCCAACTGTAACCCCAACTGTGACCCCAACTGTAACCCCCAACTGTAACCCCCAACTGTGAACCCAACTGTAACCCCCAACTGTAACCCCAAACTGTAACCGCAACAGTAACACCCAAACAGTAACCCCAACGGTAATATGAACTGTGACCCCCAACTGTAATCCCCGCTGCAACCCCAGCTGAAACTCCAACTGTGAACCCAAATGTAGCCACCAACTGTAACCCCAATTGTAACCCCAACTGTAACCCCAAATATAAATCCCAACTGTAACCCCAACTGTAATCCTCAACTGTAACCCCAACTGCAACCCAACTGTGCCCCAACTGTAACCCCAACTGTAACCTCCAACTTTAACCCCCAACTGTAACCCCAACTGTGACCCCAACTGTAACCCCTAACTGTAACCCCCATTGTGACCCCAACTGTAACCCCAACTGTGACCCCAACTGTAACCCCCAACTGTAACCCCCAACTGTGAACCCAACTGTAACCCCAAACTGTAACCGCAACAGTAACACCCAAACAGTAACCCCAACGGTAATATGAACTGTGACCCCCAACTGTAATCCCCGCTGCAACCCCAACTTAAACTCCAACTGTGAACCCAAATGTAGCCACCAACTGTAACCCCAATTTTAACCCCAACTGTAACCCCAAATATAAATCCCAACTGTAACCCCAACTGTAATCCTCAACTGTAACCCCAACTGTAACCCCAACTGTAACCCCCAACTGTAACCCCAACAGGTAACCCCCAACTGTAACCAAACTGAGCCCCAACTGTAACCCCAACTGTAACCCCAACTGTGACCCCAACAGTAACCACCAGCTTTAACCCCCAACTGTAACCCCAACTGTGACCCCAACTGTAACCACCAACTGTGAACCAACTGTAACCCCCAACTGTAACCCCCATTGTGACCCCCAACTGTAACCCCCAACTGTAACCCCCAAATGTAACCCCCAACTGTGAACCCAATTGTAGCCCCCAACTGTAACCCCAACTGTAACCCCAACTGTAACCTCCAACTGTAACTCCAACAGTAACCCCCAACTGTGACCCCAACTGTAAATCCAAACTGTAACCCCAACTGTAACCCCCAACTGTAACCCCAAACTGTAACCGCAACAGTAACACCCAAACAGTAACCCCAATGGTAATCTGAACTGTGACCCCCAACTGTAATCCCCGCTGCAACCCCAACTAAAACTCCAACTGTGACCCCAAATGTAGCCATCAACTGTTACCCCAACTGTAACCCCAAATATAAAACCCAACTGTAACCCCAACTGTAATCGTCAATTGTAACCCCAGCTGTGATCCCAACTGCAACTCCCAACTCTAACCCCCAATTATAACCCCAAACTGTGACCCCAACTGTAACCCCCAACCATAACCCCGAACTGTGACCCCAACTGTGACTCCAAAAGTGACCCCAACTGTAACTCCCAACTGTAATCCCCAACTGTAACCTTGTACTGTAACCCCAATTGTAACCCCAACTTTAGCTCCAGCTGTGATCCCAACTGTGACCCCAACTGTAACCCCAAACCATAACCCCGAACTGTGACCCTAACTGTGACTCCAAAAGTGACCCCAACTGTAACTCCCAACTGTAATCCCCAACTGTAACCTTGTACTGTAACCCTAATTGTAACCCCAACTTTAGCTCCAACTGTGACCCCAACTGTAGCTCCCATCTGTAAACCCACCTGCAACCCCAACTGTGACCCCAAAATTGACCCCCAACTGTAACCCCCACTGTGACCCCAATTGTGACCCAAATTGTAACCCCCAATTGTAACCCCCCCAACTGTAACCCCCTACTGTAACCACCAGCTTTAACCGCACCTGTATCCCCAACTTTAATTCCAACTGTAACCCCAACTTTAATCCCAACAGTACCACAACTGTAAACCCCAATTGTGAACCCAACAGGAACCCCCAACTGTAACCCCAACTGTGACCCCAACTGTAACCCCAACTGTAATCCCCAACTGTAACGTCAACTGTGACCCCAACTGTAACCCCCAACTCTGACCCCAACTGTAACCCCCGACTGTGAACACAACTGTAACCCCAACTGTAACCTCCAACTGTAATCTCCAACGGTAACCCCAACAGTAAACCCCAATTGTAACCTCCACCTGTAACCCCATTTTTAACCCGCAATTGTAACCCCAATTGTAACTCCCCAACTGTAACCACCAACTGTAACCCCACCTGTAACCCCAACTGTAATCCCAACTGTGACCCAATTGTTACCCCCAATTGAAACCCGCAACTGTAAGGCCCAATGTAATCCCCAACTGTCACCCCAACTGTAACCCCCAATTCTGACCCTGAATGTAACCCCCAATTGTAACCCCAACTGTAACACCAACAGTAATCCCTAAGTGTGACCCCAACTGTAACCCCCAACTGTAGCCACCAGCTGTAAATCCACCTGTAACCCCTACTGTAATCCCAACTGTAACCCCCAACTGTGACCCCAATTATGACCACAAATGTGACCACAACTGTAACCCCAACTGTAACCCCATCTGTAACCCCAACAGTGACCCTCAAACCGTAACCCCAACTGTAATCCGAACCGTGACTCCCAACTGTAATCCCCACTGTAACCCCAACTTTAGCTCCAACTGTGACCCCAACTGTAGCCACCAACTGTAACCCCAATTGTAACCGCAACTGTAACCCCAACTATAACACCCAAATGTAACCCACAACTGTAATCTCCAACTGTAACCCCAGCTGTGATCCCAACTGTAACTCCCAACTGTCACCCTACATTGTAACCCCCAATTGTAACCCTAACTGTAATCCCCAAGTTAACCCCAGCTGTGATCCCAACTGTAACTCCCAAACGTAATCTCCAACTGTAACCCCAACTGTGACCCCAACTGAAACCCCAACTGTAACCCCTTAACTGTAATCCCCAACTGTAACCCCAACTGTAACCTCCAACTGTAAGCCCAATTGTAACCGCAACTTTAGCTCCAACTGTAACCCCAACTGTGACACCAAATTTAACCCCGAAATGTGATCCCAACTGTGACCCCAACTGTAACCCCTTAACTGTAATCCCCAACTGTAACCCCAACTGTAACCTCCAACTGTAAGCCCAATTGTAACCGCAACTTTAGCTCCAACTGTGACCCCAACTGCAGCCCCCAACTGTAACCCCAACCGTGACACCAAATTTAACCCCCAACTGTAACCCCAACTGTAACCCCCACTGTGACCCTAATTGTGACCCCAACTCTAACACCCAATTGTAACCCTCCAACTGTAACCCCAACTGTAACCCTCAACTGTAATCCCCACTGTAACCCCAACTTTACCCCCACACTACCAGAAGGATGCGGAGGCTTTAGAGAGGGTGCAGAAGAGAATTACCAGAATGTTGCCTGGTATGGAGGGCATTAGCTATGAGGAGCGGTTGAATAAACTCGGTTTGTTCTCACTGGAACGAAGGAGGTTGAGGGGCGACCTGATAGAGGTTTACAAAATTATGAGGGGCAGAGACAGAGTGGATAGTCAGAGGCTTTTCCCCGGGGTAGAGGGGTCAATTATTAGGGGGCATAGGTTTAAGGTGAGAGGGGCAAGGTTTAGAGTAGATGTACGAGGCAAGTTTTTTACGCAGAAGGTAGTGGGTGCCTGGAACTCGCTACCGGAGGAGCTGGTGGAAGCAGGGACGATAGTGACATTTAAGGGGCATCTTGACAAATACATGAATAGGATGGGAATAGAGGGATATGGACCCAGGAAGTGTAGAAGATTGTAGTTTAGTCGGGCAGCATGGTCTGCACGGGCTTGGAGGGCCGAAGGGCCTGTTCCTGTGCTGTACATTTCTTTGTTTGGCTTTGTATAAACCCACCTGCAACCCCAATTGTAATCCCAACTGTGACAACCAATTTAACCCCCAACTGTAACCCCACTGTGACCCCAATTGTGACCCCAACTGTAACCCCCAATTGTAACCCCCCAACTGTAACCCCAATTGTAACCACCAGCTGTAACCGCACCTGTAACCCCAACTTTAATCCGAACTGTAACCCCAACTGTAATACCAAATGTAACCCCAACTGTAACCCCCAACTGTAACCTCCACTGTGACCCCAATTGCAGCCCCAACTGTAACCGAAACTGTAGCTTCCCCATCTGTAACCCCCAACTGAAACCCCAACACTAAGCCCAACTGTAACCCCCAACTGTAACCCCAACTGTACCCCGCAACATTAAACCTAACTGTAACCCCCAACTGTAACCCCACTGTGACCCCAATTGTGACCCCAACTGTAACCCCCAATTGTAACCCCACAAATGTAACCCCAAACTGTAACCCGAACAGTAACCCCAACTGTAACCCCCAACTGTAACCCCAACAGTAACCATCAACTGTAACACCAACTGTAACCACCAACTGTAACCCCAACAGTAACCCCAACTGTAACCCCCAACTGTAACCTCCACTGTGACCCCAGTTGTGACCCCAATTGCAGCCCCAACTGTAACCAAAACTGTAGCTTCCCCACCTGTAACCCCCAACTGAAACTCCAACACTAACCCCAACTGTAACCCCCAACTGTACCCCGCAACATTAACCCCAACTGTAACCCCACTGTGACCCCAATTGTGACCCCAACTGTAACCCCCAATTGTAACCCCCAACTGTAACCCCCAACTGTAACCCCAACAGTAACCCCAACTGTTACCCCCAACTGTAACCCAAACAGTAACCCTAACTGTTACCCCCAACTGTAACCCCAACTATAACACCCAAAAAGACGAGGTGTTGGGTGTCTTAAAAAATATTAAGGTAGATAAGTCCCCAGGGCCTGATGGGATCTACCCCAGTATACTGAAGGAGGCTGGATAGGAAATTGCTGAGGCCTTGACAGAAATCTTTGGATCCTCACTGTCTTCAGGTGATGTCCCGGAGGACTGGAGAATAGCCAATGATGTTCCTCTGTTTAAGAAGGGTAGCAAGGATAATCCAGGGAACTACAGGCCGGTGAGCCTTATTTCAGTGGTCGAGAAATTACTGGAGAGAATTCTTCGAGACAGGATCTACTCCCATTTGGAAGCAAATGGACGTATTAGTGAGAGGCAGCATGGTTTTGTGAAGGGGAGGTCGTGTCTCACTAACTTGATAAGAGTTTTTCGAGGAGGTCACTAAGATGATTGATGCAGGTAGGGCAGTGGATGTTGTCTATATAGACTTCAGTAAGGCCTTTGACAAGGTTCTGTTCATTCTGTTGCTGAACTTACTTACCTTGCAGGTCAGCTGTTTAGTTCGGGAGTGAGAGCCGGGACCTTAGAAACAGCGCGGGAATTTGAAAAAGCGCGGGAGCTGCGAGGCAAGGGGACCGTTTAAAAGGTCGCTGCCTGGGTGAGGTAAGTGCTGATTAACAACTTACTTACCTTGCAGGCCAAGTCGATTTCAGCAGGAGCGGAGCAGGCTAGTCCATTTCAGCGGGGGCAGTGCGGAAGTGATTTCTGGGAGGTAAGTCTCTCCTTTAAATTTTAAATTTTTTTTTAAAATTTTAGTGTTTAAGGTGGGAACAGGAAGTCGACCCGCGGACTTCTGGGAAGGCCCTCACCAATAAATTCTGGTGGAGAGGAAACCCGAGACACTACACATGTAGTGTCTCCCACCCGCCCTCCTCCTCTAACCTAATAATAAAACCCATTGGTGTGAGGTAAGTACCATATTTTATTATTGTTATTAATACATTTTTTTTGTATAAAAAATTTAATTTAGTTGGTAGCCAGATCTTGGTAGAAAGTTAGAGGGATGGCAGGGAAGGGAGTGCAATGTTCCTCCTGCAGGATGTTTGAGGTGAGGGATGCCGTTAGTGTCCCTGCTGATTTTACCTGCAGGAACTTCGGATCATTCGGGAGGCAGAGGGGGTCATAGATAGCAGCTTCAGGGAATTAGTTACACCAAAGATTGGAGATAGATGGGTAACTGTAAGAGGGACTGGGAAAAAGCAGTCAGTGCAGGGATCCCCTGCGGTCGTTCCCCTGAGAAACAAGTATACCGCTTTGGATACTTGTGGGGGGGGACTTACCAGGGGTAAGCCATGGGGTACGGGCCTCTGGCACGGAGTCTGTCCCTGTTGCTCAGAAGGGAAGGGGGGAGAGGAGCAGAGCATTAGTAATTGGGGACTCGATAGTCAGGGGCACAGATAGGAGATTTTGTGGGAGCGTGAGAGACTCACGTTTGGTATGTTGCCTCCCAGGTGCAAGGGTACGTGATGTCTCGGATCGTGTTTTCCGGGTCCTTAAGGGGAGCAGCCCCAAGTCGTGGTCCACATTGGCACTAACGACATAGGTAGGAAAGGGGATAAGGATGTCAGGCAGGCTTTCAGGGAGCTAGGATGGAAGCTCAGAACTAGAACAAACAGAGTTGTTATCTCTGGGGTGTTGCCCGTGCCACGTGATAGTGAGATGAGGAATAGGGAGAGAGAGCAATTAAACACATGGCTACAGGGATGGTGCAGGCGGGAGGGATTCAGATTTCTGGATAACTGGGGCTCTTTCTGGGGAAGGTGGGACCTCTACAGACAGGATGGTCTACATCTGAACCTGCGGGGCACAAATATCCTGGGAGGGAGATTTGTTAGTGCTCTTTGGGGGGGTTTAAACTAATGCAGCAGGGGCATGGGAACCTGGATTGTAGTTTTAGGGTAAGGGAGAATGAGAGTATAGAGGTCAGGAGCTCAGATTTGACGTCGCAGGAGGGGGCCAGTGTTCAGGTAGGTGGTTTGAAGTGTGTCTACTTCAATGCCAGGAGTATACGAAATAAGGTAGGGGAACTGGCAGCATGGGTTGGTACCTGGGACTTCGATGTTGTGGCCATTTCGGAGACATGGATAGAGCAGGGACAGGAATGGATGTTGCAGGTTCCGGGGTTTAGGTGTTTTAGTAAGCTCAGAGAAGGAGGCAAAAGAGGGGGAGGTGTGGCGCTGCTAGTCAAGAGCAGTATTACGGTGGCGGAGAGGATGCTAGATGGGGACTCATCTTCCGAGGTAGTATGGGCTGAGGTTAGAAACATGAAAGGAGAGGTCACACTGTTGGGAGTCTTCTATAGGCCTCCAAATAGTTCTAGGGATGTAGAGGAAAGGATGGCGAGGATGATCCTGGATAAGAGCGAAAGTAACAGGGTAGTTATTATGGGAGACTTTAACTTTCCAAATATTGACTGGAAAAGATATAGTTCGAGTACATTAGATGGGTCGTTTTTTGTACAGTGTGTGCAGGAGGGTTTCCTGACACAGTTTGTTGACAGGCCAACAAGAGGCGAGGCCACATTGGATTTGGTTTTGGGTAATGAACCAGGCCAGGTGTTGGATTTGGAGGTAGGTGAGCACTTTGGGGACAGTGACCACAATTCGGTGACGTTTACGTGAAGGATGGAAAGGGATAAGTATACACCGCAGGGCAAGAGTTATAGCTGGGGGAAGGGAAATTATGATGCCATTAGACGTGACTTGGGGGGGATAAGGTGGAGAAGTAGGCTGCAAGTGTTGGACACACTGAATAAGTGGAGCTTGTTCAAGGATCAGCTACTGCGTGTTCTTGATAAGTATGTACCGGTCAGGCAGGGAGGAAGGTGCCGAGCGAGGGAACCGTGGTTTACCAAAGAAGTGGAATCTCTTGTTAAGAGGAAGAAGGAGGCCTATGTGAAGATGAGGTGTGAAGTTTCAGTTGGGGCGATGGATAGTTACAAGGTAGCGAGGAAGGATCTAAAGAGAGAGCTAAGACGAGCAAGGAGGGGACATGAGAAGTATTTGGCAGGAAGGATCAAGGAAAACCCAAAAGCTTTCTATAGGTATGTCAGGAATAAGCGAATGACGAGGGAAAGAGTAGGACCAGTCAAGGACAGGGATGGGAAGTTGTGTGTAGAGTCTGAAGAGATAGGCGAGATACTAAATGAATATTTTTCGTCAGTATTCACTCAGGAAAAAGATAATGTTGTGGAGGAGAATGCTGAGCTCCAGGTAAATAGATTAGATGGCATTGAGGTACGTAGGGAAGAGGTGTTGGCAATTCTGGACAGGCTGAAAATAGATAAGTCCCCGGGACTTGATGGGATTTATCCTAGGATTCTCTGGGAAGCCAGGGAAGAGATTGCTGGACCATTGGCTTTGATTTTTATGTCATCATTGGCTACAGGAATAGTGCCAGAGGACTGGAGGATAGCAAATGTGGTCCCTTTGTTCAAAAAGGGGAGCAGAGACAAGCCCGGCAACTATAGACCGGTGAGCCTCACGTCTGTCGTGGGTAAATTCTTGGAGGGGATTATAAGAGACAAGATTTATAATCATCTAGATAGGAATAATATGATCAGGGATAGTCAGCATGGCTTTGTGAAGGGTAGGTCATGCCTCACAAACCTTATCGAGTTCTTTGAGAAGGTGACTGAACAGGTAGACGAGGGTAGAGCAGTTGATGTGGTGTATATGGATTTCAGCAAAGCATTTGATAAGGTTCCCCACGGTAGGCTATTGCAGAAAATACGGAGGCTGGGGATTGAGGGTGATTTAGAGATGTGGATCAGAAATTGGCTAGCTGAAAGAAGACAGAGGGTGGTGGTTGATGGGAAATGTTCAGAATGGAGTTCAGTCACAAGTGGAGTACCACAAGGATCTGTTCTGGGGCCGTTGCTGTTTGTCATTTTTATCAATGACCTAGAGGAAGACGCAGAAGGGTGGGTGAGTAAATTTGCAGACGATACTAAAGTCGGTGGTGTTGTCGATAGTGTGGAAGGAAGTAGCAGGTTACAGAGGGATATAGATAAGCTGCAGAGCTGGGCTGAGAGGGGGCAAATGGAGTTTAATGTGGAGAAGTGTGAGGTGATTCACTTTGGAAGGAATAACAGGAATGTGGAACATTTGGCTAATGGAAAAGTTCTTGAAAGTGTGGATGAGCAGAGGGATCTAGGTGTCCATGTACATAGATCCCTGAAAGTCGCCACCCAGGTTGATAGGGTGGTGAAGAAGGCCTATGGAGTGTTGGCCTTTATTAGTAGAGGGATTGAGTTCCGGAGTCGGGAGGTCATGTTGCAGCTGTACAGAACTCTGGTACGGCCGCATTTGGAGTATTGCGTACAGTTCTGGTCACCGCATTATAGGAAGGACGTGGAGGCTTTGGAGCGGGTGCAGAGGAGATTTACCAGGATGTTGCCTGGTATAGAGGGAAAATCTTATGAGGAAAGGCTGATGGACTTGAGGTTGTTTTCGTTGGAGAGAAGAAGGTTAAGAGGAGACTTAATAGAGGCATACAAAATGGTCAGGGGGTTGGATAGGGTGGACAGTGAGAGCCTTCTCCCGCGGATGGAAATGGCTGGCACGAGGGGACATAACTTTAAACTGAGGGGTAATAGATATAGGACAGAGGTCAGAGGTAGGTTCTTTACGCAAAGAGTAGTGAGGCCGTGGAATGCATTACCTGCTACAGTAGTGAACTCGCCAACATTGAGGGCATTTAAAAGTTTATTGGATAAACATATGGATGATAATGGTATAGTGTAGGTTAGATGGCTTTTGTTTCGGTGCAACATCGTGGGCCGAAGAGCCTGTACTACGCTGTATTGTTCTATGTTCTATGTTCTATGTTCTATGTCCCTCATGGTAGACTAGTACAAAAGGTGAAGTCACAAGGGATCAGAGGTGAGCTGGCAAGGTGGATACAGAACTGGCTAGGTCATAGAAGGCAGAGAGTAGCAATGGAAGGATGCTTTTCTAATTGGAGGGATGTGACCAGTGGTGTTTCACAGAGATCAGTGCTGGGACCTTTGCTCTTTGTAGGATATATAAATGATTTGGGGGAAAATGTAACTGGTCTGATTCGTAAGTTTGCAGACGACACAAAGGTAGGTGGAATTGCGGGTAGCGATGAGGACCGTCAGAGGATACAGCAGGATTTAGATTGTTTGGAGACTTGGGCGGAGAGATGGCAGATGGAGTTTAATCCGGACAAATGTGAGGTAATGCATTTTGGAAGGTCTAATGCAGGTAGGGAATATACAGTGAATAGTAGAACCCTCAAGAGTATTGAAAGTCAAAGAGATCTAGGAGTACAGGTCCACAGGTCACTGAAAGGGGCAACACAGGTGGAGAAGGTAGTCAAGAAGGCATACGGCATGCTTGCCTTCATTGGCCGGGGCACTGAGTATAAGAATTGGCAAGTCATGTTGCAGCTGTATAGAACCTTAGTTAGGCCACACTTGGAGTATAGTGTTCAATTCTGGTCGCCACACTACCAGAAGGATGTGGAGGCTTTAGAGAGGGTGCAGAGGAGATTTACCAGAATGTTGCCTGGTATGGAGGGCATTAGCTGTGAGGAGCGGTTGAATAAACTCGGTTTGTTCTCACTGGAACGAAGGAGGTTGAGGGGCGACCTGATAGAGGTCTACAAAAGTATGAGGGGCATAGACAGAGTGGATAGTCAGAGGCTTTTCCCCGGGGTAGAGGGGTTAATAGGGGGCATAGGTTTAAGATGAGAGGGGCGACGTTTAGAGTAGATGTACGAGGCAAGTTTTTTATGCAGAGGGTAGTGGGTGCCTGGAACTCACTACCGGAGAAGGTGGTGGAAGCAGGGACGATAGTGACATTTAAGGGGCATCTTGACAAATACATGAATAGGATGGGAATAGAGGGATACGGACCCAGGAAGTGTAGAAGATTGTAGTTTAGTCGGGCAGCATGGTCGGCACGGGCTTGGAGGGCTGAAGGGCCTGTTCCTGTGCTGTACATTTCTTTGTTCTTTGTTTGTAATCCTCAACTGTAACCCAGCTGTGATGCCAACTGTAACCCCCAACCATAACCCCGAACTGTGACCCCAAAAGTGACCCCAACTGTAACTCCCAACTGTAATCCCCAACTGTAGCCCCAACTGTAACTTGCACTGCAACCCCAACTGTAATACCAACTGTGACCCCCAAATTAACCCCCAATTGTAACCCCCACTGTGGCCCCAATTGTGACCCCAATTGTAACCCCCAATTGTAACCCCCCAACTGTAACCCCCTACTGTAACCACCAGCTTTAACCGCACCTGTAACCCCAACTGTAACCCCAACTGTAAACCCCAATTGTGAACCCACCAGGAACCCCCAACTGTAACCCCAACTGTAACCCCCAACTGTAATCCTCAACTGTAACGCCAACTGTGGCCCCAACTGTAACCCCAACTGTAACCCCCAACTGTAGCCACCAGCTGTAAATCCATCTGTAACCTCAACTATAATCCCAACTGTAACCCACAACTGTGAACCCAACTGTGACCCCAACTGTGCTGCAGGGGAGAGGATAAATGCAGCGCCAGTCTCCGGGCTGAGCAGAGAGGAGCAGACCTGCGCGGGACACTGTGCTGCGGGGAGAGGATAAAGGCAGCGCCAGGCTCGGGGCAGAGCAGAGAGGAGCAGACCTGCGCGGGACACTGTGCTGCAGAGGAGGGGATAAAGGCAGCGCCAGGCTCGGGGCTGAGCAGAGAGGAGCAGACCTGCGCGGGACACCGTGCTGCAGGGGAGAGGATAAAGGCAGCGCCAGGCTCGGGGCTGAGCAGAGAGGAGCAGACCTGCGCGGGACACCGTGCTGCAGGGGAGAGGATAAAGGCAGCGCCAGGCTCGTGGCTGAGCAGAGAGGAGCAGACCTGCGCGGGACAATGCTGCAGGGGAGAGGATAAAGGCAGCGCCAGGCTCGGGGCTGAGCAGAGAGGAGCAGACCTGCGTGGGACACCGTGCTGCAGGGTAGAGGATAAAGGCAGCGCCAGGCTCGGGGCTCAGCAGAGAGGAGCAGACCTGCGTGGGACACCGTGCTGCAGGGTAGAGGATAAAGGCAGCGCCAGGCTCGGGGCTGAGCAGAGAGGTGCAGACCTGCGTGGGACACTGTGCTGCAGGGGAGAGGATAAGTATACACCGCAGTTTACGTTAATGATGGAAAGGGATAAGTATACACCGCAGGGCAAGAGTTATAGCTGGGGGAAGGGCAATTATGATGCCATTAGACGTGACTTGGGGGGGATAAGGTGGAGAAGTAGGCTGTAAGTGTTGGGCACACTGGATAAGTGGGGCTTGTTCAAGGATCAGCTACTGCGTGTTCTTGATAAGTATGTACCGGTCAGACAGGGAGGAAGGCGTCGAGCGAGGGAACCGTGGTTTACCAGGGAAGTGGAATCTCTTGTTAAGAGGAAGAAGGAGGCCTATGTGAAGATGAAGTGTGAAGTTTCGGTTGGGGCGATGGATAGTTACAAGGTAGCGAGGAAGGATCTAAAGAGAGAGCTAAGACGAGCAAGGAGGGGACATGAGAAGTATTTGGCAGGAAGGATCAAGGAAAACCCAAAAGCTTTCTATAGGTATGTCAGGAATAAGCGAATGACGAGGGAAAGAGTAGGACCAGTCAAGGACAGGGATGGGAAATTGTGTGTGGAGTCTGAAGAGATAGGCGAGATACTAAATGAATATTTTTCGTCAGTATTCACTCAGGAAAAAGATAATGTTGTGGAGGAGAATGCTGAGCCCCAGGCTAATAGAATAGATGGCATTGAGGTACGTAGGGAAGAGGTGTTGGCAATTCTGGGCAGGCTGAAAATAGATAAGTCCCCGGGACCTGATGGGATTTATCCTAGGATTCTATGGGAGGCCAGGGAAGAGATTGCTGGACCTTTGGCTTTGATTTTTATGTCATCATTGGCTACAGGAATAGTGCCAGAGGACTGGAGGACAGCAAATGTGGTCCCTTTGTTCAAAAAGGGGAGCAGAGACAACCCCGGCAACTATAGACCGGTGAGCCTCACGTCTGTAGTGGGTAAAGTCTTGGAGGGGATTATAAGGGACAAGATTTATAATCATCTAGATAGGAATGATATGATCAGGGATAGTCAGCATGGCTTTGTGAAGGGTAGGTCATGCCTCACAAACCTTATTGAGTTCTTTGAGAAGGTGACTGAACAGGTAGACGAGGGTAGAGCAGTTGATGTGGTGTATATGGATTTCAGCAAAGCGTTTGATAAGGTTCCCCACGGTAGGCTATTGCAAAAAATACGGAGGCTGGGGATTGAGGGTGATTTAGAGATGTGGATCAGAAATTGGCTAGCTGAAAGAAGACAGAGGGTGGTGGTTGACGGGAAATGTTCAGAATGGAGTACAGTCACAAGTGGAGTACCACAAGGATCTGTTCTGGGGCCGTTGCTGTTTGTCATTTTTATCAATGACCTCGAGGAAGGCACAGAAGGGTGGGTGAGTAAATTTGCAGACGATACTAAAGTCGGTGGTGTTGTCGATAGTGTGGAAGGATGTAGCAGGTTACAGAGGGATATAGATAAGCTGCAGAGCTGGGCTGAGAGGTGGCAAATGGAGTTTAATGTAGAGAAGTGTGAGGTGATTCACTTTGGAAGGAATAACAGGAATGCGGAATATTTGGCTAATGGTAAAGTTCTTGAAAGTGTGGCTGAGCAGAGGGATCTAGGTGTCCATGTACATAGATCCCTGAAAGTTGCCACCCAGGTTGATAGGGTTGTGAAGAAGGCCTATGGAGTGTTGGCCTTTATTGGTAGAGGGATTGAGTTCCGGAGTCGGGAGGTCATGTTGCAGCTGTACAGAACTCTGGTCCGGCCGCATTTGGAGTATTGCGTACAGTTCTGGTCACCGCATTATAGGAAGGACGTGGAGGCTTTGGAGCGGGTGCAGAGGAGATATACCAGGATGTTGCCTGGTATGGAGGGAAAATCTTATGAGGAAAGGCTGACGGACTTGAGGTTGTTTTCGTTGGAGAGAAGAAGGTTAAGAGGAGACTTAATAGAGGCATACAAAATGATCAGGGGGTTGGATAGGGTGGACAGTGAGAGCCTTCTCCCGCGGATGGATATGGCTGGCACGAGGGGACATAACTTTAAACTGAGGGGTAATAGATATAGGACAGAGGTCAGAGGTAGGTTCTTTACGCAAAGAGTAGTGAGGCCGTGGAATGCCCTACCTGCTACAGTAGTGAACTCGCCAACATTGAGGGCATTAAAAAATTTATTGGATAAACATATGGATAATAATGGCATAGTGTAGGTTAGATGGCTTTTGTTTCGGTGCAACATCGTGGGCCGAAGGGCCTGTACTGCGCTGTATTGTTCTATGTTCTATGTTCTATAAAGGCAGCGCCAGGCTCGGGGCAGAGCAGAGAGGAGAGGACCTGCGCGGGACACTGTGCTGCAGGGGAGAGGATAAAGGCTGCGCCAGGCTCGGGGCTGAGCAGAGAGGAGCGGACCTGCGCGGGACACTGTGCTGCAGGGTAGGGGATAAATGCAGCGCCAGTCTCGGGGCTGAGCAGATAGGAGCAGACATGTGCGGGACACTGTGCTGCAGGGGAGAGGATAAAGGCAGCGCCAGGCTCGGGGCTGAGCAGAGAGGAGCAGAGCTGCGCGGGACACTGTGCTGCAGGAGAGAGGATAAAGGCAGCGCCAGGCTCGGGGCTGAGCAGAGAGGAGCAGACCTGCGCGGGACACTGTGCTGCAGGGGAGAGGATAAAGGCAGCGCCAGGCTCGGGGCTGAGCAGAGAGGAGCAGACCTGCGCGGGACACCATGCTGCAGGGGAGAGGATAAAGGCAGCGCCAGGCTCGTGGCTGAGCAGAGAGGAGCAGACCTGCGCGGGACACTGTGCTGCAGGGGAGAGGATAAAGGCAGCGCCAGGCTCGGGGCTGAGCAGAGAGGAGCGGACCTGCGCGGGACAATGCTGCAGGGGAGAGGATAAAGGCATCGCCAGGCTCGGGGCTGAGCAGAGAGGAGCAGACCTGCGTGGGACACTGTGCTGCAGGGGAGAGGATAAAGGCAGCGCCAGGCTCGGGGCTGAGCAGAGAGGAGAGGACCTGCGCGGGACACTGTGCTGCAGGGGAGAGTATAAAGGCTGCGCCAGGCTCGGGGCTGAGCAGAGAGGAGCGGACCTGCGCGGGACACTGTGCTGCAGGGTAGGGGATAAAGGCAGCGCCAGGCTCGTGGCTGAGCAGAGAGGAGCAGACCTGCGTGGGACACTGTGCTGCAGGGGAGAGGATAAAGGCTGCGCCAGGCTCGGGGCTGAGCAGAGAGGAGCAGACCTGCGCGGGACACTGTGCTGCAGAGGAGAGGATAAAGGCAGCGCCAGGCTCGGGGCTGAGCCGAGAGGAGCAGACCTGCGTGGGACACTGTGCTGCAGGGGAGAGGATAAAGGCTGCGCCAGGCTCGGGGCTGAGCAGAGAGGAGCAGACCTGCGCGGGACACTGTGCTGCAGAGGAGAGGATAAAGGCAGCGCCAGGCTCGGGGCTGAGCAGAGAGGAGCAGACCTGCGCGGGACACTGTGCTGCAGGAGAGAGGATAAAGGCAGCGCCAGGCTCGGGGCTGAGCAGAGAGGAGCAGACCTGCGCGGGACACTGTGCTGCAGGGGAGAGGATAAAGGCAGCGCCACGCTCGGGGCTGAGCAGAGAGGAGCAGACCTGCGCGGGACACCGTGCAGCAGGGTAGGGGATAAAGGCAGCGCCAGGCTCGGGGCTGAGCCGAGAGGAGCAGACCTGCGTGGGACACTGTGCTGCAGGGGAGAGGATAAAGGCTGCGCCAGGCTCGGGGCTGAGCAGAGAGGAGCAGACCTGCGCGGGACACTGTGCTGCAGGGGAGAGGATAAAGGCAGTGCCAGGCTCGGGGCTGAGCAGAGAGGAGCAGACCTGCGCGGGACACCGTGCAGCAGGGTAGGGGATAAAGGCAGCGCCAGGCTCGGGGCTGAGCAGAGAGGAGCAGACCTGCGCGGGACACTGTGCTGCAGGTGAGAGGATAAAGGCAGCGCCAGGGTCGGGGCTGAGCAGAGAGGAGCACACCTGCGCGGGACACTGTGCTGCAGGGGAGAGGATAAAGGCAGCGCCAGGCTCGGGGCTGAGCAGAGAGGAGCAGACCTGCGCGGGACACTGTGCTGCAGGGGAGAGGATAAAGGCAGCGCCAGTCTCGGGGCTGAGCAGAGAGGAGCGGACCTGCGCGGGACACCGTGCTGCAGGTGAGAGGATAAAGGCAGCGCCAGGCTCGGGGCTGAGCAGAGAGGAGCAGACCTGCGCGGGACACTGTGCTGCAGAGGAGAGGATAAAGGCAGCGCCAGGCTCGGGGCTGAGCAGAGAGGAGCAGACCTGCGCGGGACACTGTGCTGCAGAGGAGAGGATAAAGGCAGCGCCAGGCTCGGGGCTGAGCAGAGAGGAGCAGACCTGCGTGGGACACCGTGCTGCAGGGTAGGGGATAAAGGCAGCACCAGGCTCGGGGCTGAGCAGAGAGGAGCAGAGCTGCGCGGGACACCGTGCTGCAGGGGAGAGGATAAAGGCAGCGCCAGGCTCGGGGCTGAGCAGAGAGGAGCAGACATGTGCGGGACACTGTGCTGCAGGGGAGAGGATAAAGGCAGCACCAGGCTCGGGGCTGAGCAGAGAGCAGCAGACATGTGCGGGACACTGTGCTGCAGGGGAGAGGATAAAGGCAGCGCCAGGCTCGGGGCTGAGCAGAGAGGAGCAGACCTGCGCGGGACACTGTGCTGCGGGGAGGATAAAGGCAGCGCCAGGCTCGGGGCTGAGCACAGAGGAGCGGACCTGCGCGGGACACTGTGCTGCAGGGGAGAGGATAAAGGCAGCGCCAGGCTCGGGGCTGAGCAGAGAGGAGCGGACCTGCGCGGGACACTCCGCTGCGGGGAGGATAAAGGCAGCGCCAGGCTCGGGGCTGAGCAGAGAGGAGCAGACATGTGCGGGACACTGTGCTGCAGGGGAGAGGATAAAGGCAGCACCAGGCTCGGGGCTGAGCAGAGAGCAGCAGACATGTGCGGGACACCGTGCTGCAGGGGAGAGGATAAAGGCAGCGCCAGGCTCGGGGCTGAGCAGAGAGGAGCGGATCTGCGCGGGACAATGCTGCAGGGGAGAGGATAAAGGCAGCACCAGGCTCGGGGCTGAGCAGAGAGCAGCAGACATGTGCGGGACACTGTGCTGCAGGGGAGAGGATAAAGGCAGCGCCAGGCTCGGAGCTGAGCAGAGAGGAGCAGACCTGCGCGGGACACTGTGCTGCGGGGAGGATAAAGGCAGCGCCAGGCTCGGGGCTGAGCACAGAGGAGCGGACCTGCGCGGGACACTGTGCTGCAGGGGAGAGGATAAAGGCAGCGCCAGGCTCGGGGCTGAGCAGAGAGGAGCGGACCTGCGCGGGACACTCCGCTGCGGGGAGGATAAAGGCAGCGCCAGGCTCGGGGCTGAGCAGAGAGGAGCAGACATGTGCGGGACACTGTGCTGCAGGGGAGAGGATAAAGGCAGCACCAGGCTCGGGGCTGAGCAGAGAGCAGCAGACATGTGCGGGACACTGTGCTGCAGGGGAGAGGATAAAGGCAGCGCCAGGCTCGGGGCTGAGCAGAGAGGAGCAGACCTGCGCGGGACACTGCGCTGCGGGGAGGATAAAGGCAGCGCCAGGCTCGGGGCTGAGCAGAGAGGAGCGGACCTGCGCGGGACACTCCGCTGCGGGGAGGATAAAGGCAGCGCCAGGCTCGGGGCTGAGCAGAGAGGAGCAGACCTGCGCGGGACACTGTGCTGCAGAGGAGAGGATAAAGGCAGCGCCAGAATCGGGGCTGAGCAGAGAGGAGCAGACCTGCGTGGGACACCGTGCAGCAGGGTAGGGGATAAAGGCAGCGCCAGGGTCGGAGCTGAGCAGAGAGGAGCACACCTGCGCGGGACACTGTGCTGCAGGGGAGAGGATAAAGGCAGCGCCAGAATCGGGGCTGAGCAGAGAGGAGCAGACCTGCGCGGGACACTGTGCTGCAGGGGAGAGGATAAAGGCAGCGCCAGGCTCGGGGCTGAGCAGAGAGGAGCAGACCTGCGCGGGACACTGTGCTGCAGAGGAGAGGATAAAGGCAGCGCCAGAATCGGGGCTGAGCAGAGAGGAGCAGACCTGCGTGGGACACCGTGCAGCAGGGTAGGGGATAAAGGCAGCGCCAGGGTCGGGGCTGAGCAGAGAGGAGCAGACCTGCGCGGGACACTGTGCTGCAGGGGAGAGGATAAAGGCAGCGCCAGGCTCGGGGCTGAGCAGAGAGGAGCAGACCTGCGCGGGACACTGCGCTGCGGGGAGGATAAAGGCAGCGCCAGTCTCGGGGCTGAGCAGAGAGGAGCAGACCTGCGCAGGACACTACGCTGCGGGGAGGATAAAGGCAGCGCCAGGCTCGGGGCTGAGCAGAGAGGAGCAGACCTGCGCGGGACACTGTGCTGCAGGGGAGAGGATAAAGGCAGCGCCAGTCTCGGGGCTGAGCAGAGAGGAGCGGACCTGCGCGGGCAACTGTGCTGCAGGGGAGAGGATAAAGGCAGCGCCAGGCTCGGGACTGAGCAAAGAGGATACTGTTCCTGTAAGTAGTATACAGCACTGTCCACTTTTTAGTACATAATGCCATTTCTGTAATTGGTACGCAGCTCTATTTCAGTAATTAGTACACAGCACTGATCCTGTATTTAGTTCACAGCACTATTCCTGTAAGTAGTTCAAGCACTATTTCATGAATTAGTACACAGCATTATTACTGTAATTAGTACCCAGCTATATTTTAGTCATTAGTGCACAGCACTATTCATATCATTAGTACACAGAACTATTTGATGAATTAGTATACAGCTCTATTCCTATAATTAGGACACAGCACTGTTCCTATAATTAGAACACAATACTGTTCCTGTAAATCGTACACCGCACTATTCCAATAATTAGTACACAGCACTCTTCTCCTAATTCATATGCAGCACTGTTCCTGTAATTAGTACACAGCATACTTCCTGTAATTATTAAACAACACTGTTCCTGTAATTAGTACAATGCACTGTTCCTGTAATTAGTGCAAAGCACTGTTCCTGTAATTAGTGCAAAGCACTGTTCCTGTAATTAGTACACAACACTATTCCTGCAATTAGTGCACATCACTGTTCCTATAATAATTACACAGTACTGTTCTTGTAATTAGTACACAATATTGTCCTTGTAAGTACTGCAAACCACTGTTCCTATACTTATACAGGACACTTTCTGTAATGTACAGTTCTGGTGGAGAGGAAACCCGAGACACTACACGTGTAGTGTCTCCCACCCGCCCTCCTCCTCTAACCTAATAATAAAACCCATTGGTGTGAGGTAAGTACCATATTTTATTATTGTTATTAATATTTTTTTTATATAAAAAATTTAATTTAGTTGTTAGCCAGATCTTGGTAGAAAGTTAGAGGGATGGCAGGGAAGGGAGTGCAATGTTCCTCCTGCAGGATGTTTGAGGTGAGGGATGCCGTTAGTGTCCCTGCTGATTTTACCTGCAGGAAGTGCTGCCATCTCCAGCTCCTCCAAGACCGAGTTAGGGAACTGGAGCTGGAGTTGGAAGAACTTTGGATCATTCGGGAGGCAGAGGGGGTCATAGATAGCAGCTTCAGGGAATTAGTTACACCAAAGATTGGAGATAGATGGGTAACTGTAAGAGGGACTGGGAAAAAACAGTCAGTGCAGGGATCCCCTGCGGTCGTTCCCCTGAGAAACAAGTATACCGCTTTGGATACTTGTGGGGGGGACGACTTACCAGGGGTAAGCCATGGGGTACGGGCCTCTGGCACGGAGTCTGTCCCTGTTGCTCAGAAGGGAAGGGGGGAGAGGAACAGAGCATTAGTAATTGGGGACTCGATAGTCAGGGGCACAGATAGGAGATTTTGTGGGAGCATGAGAGACTCACGTTTGGTATGTTGCCTCCCAGGTGCAAGGGTACGTGATGTCTCGGATCGTGTTTTCCGGGTCCTTAAGGGGGAGGGAGAGCAGCCCCAAGTCGTGGTCCACATTGGCACTAACGACATAGGTAGGAAAGGGGACAAGGATGTCAGGCAGGCTTTCAGGGAGCGAGGATGGAAGCTCAGAACTAGAACAAACAGAGTTGTTATCTCTGGGTTGTTGCCCGTGCCACGTGATAGTGAGATGAGGAATAGGGAGAGAGAGCATTTAAACACGTGGCTACAGGGATGGTGCAGGCGGGAGGGATTCAGATTTCTGGATAACTGGGGCTCTTTCTGGGGAAGGTGGGACCTCTACAGACAGGATGGTCTACATCTGAACCTGCGGGGCACAAATATCCTGGGGGGGAGATTTGTTAGTGCTCTTTCGGGGGGTTTAAACTAATGCAGCAGGGGCATGGGAACCTGGATTGTAGTTTTAGGGTAAGGGAGAATGAGAGTATAGAGGTCAGGAGCTCAGATTTGACGTCGCAGGAGGGGGCCAGTGTTCAGGTAGGTGGTTTGAAGTGTGTCTACTTCAATGCCAGGAGTATACGAAATAAGGTAGGGGAACTGGCAGCATGGGTTGGTACCTGGGACTTCGATGCTGTGGCCATTTCGGAGACATGGATAGAGCAGGGACAGGAATGGATGTTGCAGGTTCCGGGGTTTAGGTGTTTTAGTAAGCTCAGAGAAGGAGGCAAAAGAGGGGGAGGTGTGGCGCTGCTAGTCAAGAGCAGTATTACGGTGGCGGAGAGGATGCTAGATGGGGACTCATCTTCCGAGGTAGTATGGGCTGAGGTTAGAAACATGAAAGGAGAGGTCACACTGTTGGGAGTCTTCTATAGGCCTCCAAATAGTTCTAGGGATGTAGAGGAAAGGATGGCGAGGATGATCCTGGATAAGAGCGAAAGTAACAGGGTAGTTATTATGGGAGACTTTAACTTTCCAAATATTGACTGGAAAAGATATAGTTCGAGTACATTAGATGGGTCGTTTTTTGTACAGTGTGTGCAGGAGGGTTTCCTGACACAGTTTGTTGACAGGCCAACAAGAGGTGAGGCCACATTGGATTTGGTTTTGGGTAATGAACCAGGCCAGGTGTTGGATTTGGAGGTAGGTGAGCACTTTGGGGACAGTGACCACAATTCGGTGACGTTTACGTTAAGGATGGAAAGGGATAAGTATACACCGCAGGGCAAGAGTTATAGCTGGGGGAAGGGAAATTATGATGCCATTAGACGTGACTTGGGGGGGATAAGGTGGAGAAGTAGGCTGCAAGTGTTGGACACACTGGATAAGTGGAGCTTGTTCAAGGATCAGCTACTGCGTGTTCTTGATAAGTATGTACCGGTCAGGCAGGGAGGAAGGTGTCGAGCGAGGGAACCGTGGTTTACCAAAGAAGTGGAACCTCTTGTTAAGAGGAAGAAGGAGGCCTATGTGAAGATGAGGTGTGAAGTTTCAGTTGGGGTGATGGATAGTTACAAGGTAGCGAGGAAGGATCGAAAGAGAGAGCTAAGACGAGCAAGGAGAGGACATGAGAAGTATTTGGCAGGAAGGATCAAGGAAAACCCAAAAGCTTTCTATAGGTATGTCAGGAATAAGCGAATGACTAGGGAAAGAGTAGGACCAGTCAAGGACAGGGATGAGAAGGTGTGTGTAGAGTCTGAAGAGATAGGCGAGATACTAAATGAATATTTTTCGTCAGTATTCACTCAGGAAAAAGATAATGTCGTGGAGGAGAATGCTGAGCTCCAGGTAAATAGATTAGATGGCATTGAGGTACGTAGGGAAGAGGTGTTTTCAATTCTGGACAGGCTGAAAATAGATAAGTCCCCGGGGCTTGATGGGATTTATCCTAGGATTCTCTGGGAGGCCAGGGAAGAGATTGCTGGACCATTGGCTTTGATTTTTATGTCATCATTGGCTACAGGAATAGTGCCAGAGGACTGGAGGATAGCAAATGTGGTCCCTTTGTTCAAAAAGGGGAGCAGAGACAACCCCGGCAACTATAGACCGGTGAGCCTCACGTCTGTAGTGGGTAAAGTCTTGGAGGGGATTATAAGAGACAAGATTTATAATCATCTAGATAGGAATAATATGATCAGGGATAGTCAGCATGGCTTTGTGAAGGGTAGGTCATGCCTCACAAACCTTATCGAGTTCTTTGAGAAGGTGACTGAACAGGTAGACGAGGGTAAAGCAGTTGATGTGGTGTATATGGGTTTCAGCAAAGCGTTTGATAAGGTTCCCCACGGTAGGCTATTGCAGAAAATACGGAGGCTGGGGATTGAGGGTGATTTAGAGATGTGAATCAGAAATTGGCTAGCTGAAAGAAGACAGAGGGTGGTGGTTGATGGGAAATGTTCAGAATGGAGTACAGTCACAAGTGGAGTACCACAAGGATCTGTTCTGGGGCCGTTGCTGTTTGTCATGAGGAAGGCGCAGAAGGGTGGGTGAGTAAATTTGCAGACGATACTAAAGTCGGTGGTGTTGTCGATAGTGTGGAAGGAAGTAGCAGGTTACAGAGGGATATAGATAAGCTGCAGAGCTGGGCTGAGAGGGGGCAAATGGAGTTTAATGTAGAGAAGTGTGAGGTGATTCACTTTGGAAGGAATAACAGGAATGTGGAATATTTGGCTAATGGAAAAGTTCTTGAAAGTGTGGATGAGCATAGGGATCTAGGTGTCCATGTACATAGATCCCTGAAAGTTGCCACCCAGGTTGATAGGGTGGTGAAGAAGGCCTATGGAGTGTTGGCCTTTATTGGTAGAGGGATTGAGTTCCGGAGTCAGGAGGTCATGTTGCAGCTGTACAGAACTCTGGTACGGCCGCATTTGGAGTATTGCGTACAGTTCTGGTCACCGCATTATAGGAAGGACGTGGAGGCTTTGGAGCGGGTGCAGAGGAGATTTACCAGGATGTTGCCTGGTATGGAGGGAAAATCTTATGAGGAAAGGCTGATGGACTTGAGGTTGTTTTCGTTGGAGAGAAGAAGGTTAAGAGGAGACTTAATAGAGGCATACAAAATGATTAGGGGGTTGGATAGGGTGGACAGTGAGAGCCTTCTCCCGCGGATGGAAATGGCTGGCACGAGGGGACATAACTTTAAACTGAGGGGTAATAGATATAGGACAGAGGTCAGAGGTAGGTTCTTTACGCAAAGAGTAGTGAGGCCGTGGAATGCCCTACCTGCTACAGTAGTGAACTCGCCAACATTGAGGGCATTTAAAAGTTTATTGGATAAACATATGGATGATAATGGTATAGTGTAGGTTAGATGGCTTTTGTTTCGGTGCAACATCGTGGGCAGAAGGGCCTGTACTACGCTGTATTGTTCTATGTTCTATGTTCTATGTACAGCATTCTTCCTCTAATTAGCATACAGCACCATTCCTGCAATCAGTGCACACCACTGTTCATGTAATTAGAACACAACATTGTTCCTGTAATTAGTGCACAACACTGTTCCTGCAATTATGCACATCACTGTTTCTATAATTAGTATTCCTGCATTTAGTACACAATATTGTTCTTGTAATTAGTACACAATATTGTCCTTGTAAGTACTGCAAACCACTGTTCCTGTGGACACTTTCTGTAATTTATACACAGCACTCTTCCTCTAATTGGTATGCAGCATCATTCCTGCATTTAATGCACACCACTAATCCTACAGTTAGTACACAGTATTGTTCTTGTAATCAGTACACAATATTGTTCTTGTAATTAGTACACGATATTGTTCTTGTAATTAGTACAGAATATTGTTCTTGTAATTAGTACACAATATTGTCCTTGTAAGTACTGCAAACCACTGTTCCTGTAATTATACAGGACACTTTCTGTAATTTATATACAGCACTCTTCCTCTAATTGGTATGCAGCATCATTCCTGCATTTAATGCACACCACTAATCCTACAGTTAGTACACAGTATTGTTCTTGTAATCAGTACACAATATTGTTCTTGTAATTAGTACACAATATTGTTCTTGTAATTAGTATACAACATTGTTCTTGTAATTAGTACACAACATTGTCCTTGTAAGTATTGCAAAGCACAGTTCTTGTAATTATACAGCACACTTTCTGTAATTTATATACAGCACTCTTCCTCTAATTAGTATTCAGCACCATTCATGCAATTAGTGCATACCACTGTTCCTGTAATTAGTACCCTGAATTGTTCCTGCAATTAGTACACAACACTGTTCCTGTAATTAGCACACAACACTGGGCGGGATTCTCCAATCCCGCGGCAGAGTGTCCTCACCGTCGTAAACGCGTCGCTTTTTACGACGGCGTGAATGGGCCGCTGCCAGGACTAATTCTGGCTCCTACAGGGGGCCAGCACGGTGCTGGAGCAGTTCACCTCGCTCCAGCTGCAGATCCCGGTGTGAACTGTGCGCTGCGGGATCCACGCATGCGCAGTATCCTCCTTCAACGCATCGGCCCGACGCGACATGGTGCAGGACTACAGGGGCCGGTGCGTAGGAAAGGACGCCCCCAGCCAGAGAGGCCGGCCCGCCGATCGGTGGGCCCCAATCACAGGCCAGGCCACATCGGAGGCCCTCCCGGGGTTGGACCCCACCTCCCCCCCCACAGGCCGCCACCCGATCCTTCAACGCCGAGGTCCTGCCAGCTCAGAGCAGGTTAGCAGGTTTAGGGCAGCACCGTAGCATTTGGATAGCACAATTGCTTCACAGCTCCAGGGTCCCAGGTTCGATTCCGGCTTGGGTCACTGTCTGTGTGGAGGCTGCACGTTCTCCCCATGTCTGCGTGGGTTTCCTCCGGGAGCTCCGATTTCCTCCCACAGTCCAAAGATGTGCAGGTTAGGTGGATTGGCCATGATAAATTGCCCTTAGTGTCCAAAATTGCCCTTGGTGTTGGGTGGGGTTACTGGGTTATGGGGATAGGGTGGCGGTGTTGGCCTTGGGTAGGGTGCTCTTTCCAAGAGCCGGTGCAGACTCGATGGGCCGAATGGCCTCCTTCTGCACTGTAAATTCTATGAGAACGGGGCCGGCGGGACTCGTTTTTTTTCTTACGGACGCTTGGCCCATCTTGGCCGGAGAATCGGCAGGCCGGCTGCGTAGAGCGACCCACGACCGACGCCACGACAACCACGCCATCGGCAATAGTGCCGATTCTCCGCTTTGCGGAGAATCGCGTGCCGGCGTTGGGGCGGCGTGGCCCGGTCGCGGGGATACTCCGGCCCGGCCCAGGGCTGGGAGAATCCCGCCCACTGTTCTTGTAATTAGTGCACAACACTGTTCCTGTAATTAATGCACAACACCTTTCCTGTAATTAGTACACAGCACCGTTCCTGTAATTAATGCACAACACCTTTCCTGTAATTAGTACACAGCACTGTTCCTGTAATTAGTGCACAACACCTTTCCTGTAATTAGTACACAGCACTGTTCCTGTAATTAGTGCACAACACCTTTCCTGTAATTAGTACACAGCACTGTTCCTGTAATTAATGCACAACACCTTTCCTGTAATTAGTACACAGCACTGTTCCTGTAATTAATGCACAACACCTTTCCTGTAATTAGTACACAGCACTGTTCCTGTAATTAATGCACAACACCTTTCCTGTAATTAGTACACAGCACTGTTCCTGTACTTAGTACACAGCACCGTTCCTGTAATTAGTACACAGCACCGTTCCTGTAATTAGTACACAGCACTGTTCCTGTAATTAGTACACAGCACCGTTCCTGTAATTAGTACACAGCACTGTTCTTGTAATTAGTGCACAACACCTTTCCTGTAATTAGTACACAGCACTGTTCCTGTAATTAATGCACAACACCTTTCCTGTAATTAGTACACAGCACTGTTCCTGTAATTAATGCACAACACCTTTCCTGTAATTAGTACACAGCACTGTTCCTGTACTTAGTACACAGCACCGTTCCTGTAATTAGTACACAGCACCGTTCCTGTAATTAGTACACAGCACTGTTCCTGTAATTAGTACACAGCACCGTTCCTGTAATTAGTACACAGCACTGTTCCTGCAATTAGTACACAGCACCGTTCCTGTAATTAGTACACAGCACTGTTCCTGTAATTAATGCACAACACCTTTCCTGTAATTAGTACACAGCACCGTTCCTGTAATTAGTACACAGCACTGTTCCTGTAATTAATGCACAACACCTTTCCTGTAATTAGTACACAGCACTGTTCCTGTACTTAGTACACAGCACCGTTCCTGTAATTAGTACACAGCACCGTTCCTGTAATTAGTACACAGCACTGTTCCTGTAATTAGTACACAGCACTGTTCCTGTAATTAATGCACAACACCTTTCCTGTAATTAGTACACAGCACCGTTCCTGTAATTAGTACACAGCACTGTTCCTGTAATTAGTACACAGCACCGTTCCTGTAATTAGTACACAGCACTGTTCCTGTAATTAGTACACAGCACCGTTCCTGTAATTAGTACACAGCACTGTTCCTGTAATTAATGCACAACACCTTTCCTGTAATTAGTACACAGCACCGTTCCTGTAATTAGTACACAGCACTGTTCCTGTAATTAATGCACAACACCTTTCCTGTAATTAGTACACAGCACTGTTCCTGTACTTAGTACACAGCACCGTTCCTGTAATTAGTACAAAGCACCGTTCCTGTAATTAGTACACAGCACTGTTCCTGTACTTAGTACACAGCACCGTTCCTGTAATTAGTACACAGCACCGTTCCTGTAATTAGTGCACAGCACTATTCCTGTAATTAGTACACAATACTGGATAAACTGGGAGGGGGACACACTGGTAGTTTGTTCCTGTAATTAGTACACAGCACTGTTCCTGTAATTAGTACACAGCACCGTTCCTGTAATTAGTACACAGCACTGTTCCTGTAATTAATGCACAACACCTTTCCTGTAATTAGTACACAGCACCGTTCCTGTAATTAGTACACAGCACTGTTCCTGTAATTAATGCACAACACTTTTCCTGTAATTAGTACACAGCACTGTTCCTGTACTTAGTACACAGCACCGTTCCTGTAATTAGTACAAAGCACTGTTCCTGTAATTAGTACACAGCACTGTTCCTGTACTTAGTACACAGCACCGTTCCTGTAATTAGTACACAGCACCGTTCCTGTAATTAGTGCACAGCACTATTCCTGTAATTAGTACACAATACTGGATAAACTGGGAGGGGGACACACTGGTAGTTTGCTCCTCCACCGAGCACTCAAACTTTCAGCTGCTGCTGTGCAATGACGTTGTGTTGCTTGCAAACATGAATTTAATTCACAAATTCTCCGAAAGATTGCAGAAGTCAACAAAATTCCCTCCTGCCCAAAACTTTGAGTCAAGTTACAACAGCAGGGCTGGATGTTGCATGGTAACCACCAGCTGCTATGCTGCTCTTTGCACATAAATGATGGCTCCCAGCAGGCAAAACAACAAATCTTACTGCACTCAAGGGTGTATTTTCACACTGTAAATCTAGGAGCACGAATGTTTACATTGCCTTCCCCTTTATCACACCAAAAGATTCCTTTAAATGTGGTTGAGCTGAGCACCGGGCATTGACTAAACACATTGAGCTGGTCAGATGACCAAGGGTAGACTATGTCTCTCTGTCTCTCTATCGGGGTAGGAATGGGAATCCTTGCCAGCCCTCCTACATTGTCCTGGAGTCTCCAGGAATGCTGGATGAGTCTTCCCCCCCCCCCCCCCCCCCCGGGATAACTTAAATTAACCATCTGGGATAACTGAGTAGGTCCTTCACCTGCTCCTGGACAGCCTCCTTTTGTCATAAGTAGAGGCTGCGTCTTTAAACCAGTTTTACTGCCACTTGGTGCTCTCCGAATCCATTCTCCATGCAATGAGTTGTAAATACATACGGAATAAACAGTTCATTCTGGTAAATGCAGCTTTAAACCCATTGCCATGAACAGCTATAGGAGTATCTTGTGAGAAATTATTAGCAAAACAGGACTTCGAATTATAAATATTCCAACAAGGGAAGTTTTGTGTTTAATGAAGAGGGCTCAAACAAAAACAAAGAACAAAGAACAAAGAAAAGTACAGCACAGGAACAGGCCCTGCTTCCACCACCTCCTCCGCAGCGAGTTCCAGGCACCCACTACCCTCTGTGTAAAAGACTTGCCTTGTACATCTACTCTAAACCTTGCCCCTCGCACCTTAAACCAATGCCCCCCTATAATTGACCCCTCTACCCTGGGAAAAGCCTCTGACTATCCACTCTGTCTATGCCCCTCATAATTTAGTAGACCTCTATTAGGTCGCCCCTCAACCTCCGTCGTTCCAGTGAGAACAAACCGAGTTTATTCAACCACTCCTCATAACTAATGCCCTCCATACCAGGCAACATTCTCTCTAAAGCCTCCACATCCTTCTGGTAGTGTGGCGACCAGAATTGAACACTATACTCCAAGTGTGGCCTAACTAAGGTTCTATACAGCTGCAACATGACTTGCCAATTCTTATACTCAATGCCCCGGCCAATGAAGGCAAGCATGCCGTATGCCTTCTTGACTACCTTCTCCACCTGTGTTACCCCTTTCAGTGACCTGTGGACATGTACACCTAGATCTCTCTGACTTTCAATACTCTTGAGGGTTCTACCATTCACTGTATATTCCCTACCTGCATTAGACCTTCCAAAATGCATTACCTCACATTTGACCGGATTAAACTCCATCTGCCATCTCTCTGCCCAAGTCTCCAAACAATCTAAATCCTGCTGTATCCTCTGACAGTCCTCATCGCTATCCTCAATTCCACTAACCTTTGTGTCGTTTGCAAACTTACTAATCAGACCAGCTACATTTTCCTCCAAATCATTTATATATACTACAAACAGCAAAGGTTCCAGCACTGATCCCTGCGGAACACCACTAGTCACAGTCCTCCAATTAGAAAAGCATCCTTCCATTGCTTCTCTCTGCCTTCTATGACCTAGCCAGTTCTGTATCCACCTTGCTAGCTCACCCCTGATCCCGTGTGATTTCACCTTTTGTACTAGTCTACCATGAGGGACCTTGTCAAAGGCCTTACTGAAGTCCATATAGACAACATCCTCTGCCCTACCTGCATCAATCATCTTTGTGACCTCTACAAAAAACTCTATCAAGTTAGTGAGACACGACCTCCCCTTCACAAAACCATGCTGCCTCTCACTAACACGTCCATTTGCTTCCAAATGGGAGTAGATCATGTCTTGAAGAATTCTCTCCAGTAATTTCCCTACCACTGCCGTAAGGCTCACCAGCCTGTAGTTCCCTGGATTATCCTTGCTACTTTTCTTAAACAGAGGAACAACATTGGCTATTCTCCAGTCCTCCAGGACATCACCTGAAGACAGTGAGGATCCAAAGATTTCTGTTAAGGCCTCAAAGGACTGTCATGGGAAATCAGGGGCAAGACGAACTGTAATAGCAAACAGGTGATAGAAGGACTTGTTACATGACACACTCAGGGAGACAGCACGTGCAGAGTATCCAGAACGAACTGTATATAAGAGTTAAAATAAAATAGAGTTGTACCACATACAACTGTGTTGGCTCAGAGCACCCAACACCACATGGTACAGGAGTGGATCGATACCTGCCGGCATACCTCAGTGTACACAGACAACCAGCAGTGCCCAGGCAAAATGTTACAGCTTCCGGTTCCGCAGCCGCTCTAGTGCCACGGCGATCTCCGCGAAAACTGGCGGCGATTCCGGCAAGTGTTCGAATTGTTCCTGGGGGCAGCTGAACTCCAAGACCTGGATGATAGCGAAAAAAATTGAATTTCTCCTCACCATCGCGCCGGTGCAAGGGCAAGATAAATATTCACAAGGTTCAGGTTCTTCAGGAGGCAGCAAAGGTACGATTACCAGGCAGTCCTGGACAAATTCTCCAAGTACTGTGAAGAAAACGCAATCCAATCGGCAAGTAAAGGTAAGAAAAGCGGCAGTACTCACCTCGTGGCCGGGATCCCGGAGCCCGAATTCCCAGAGGCCGAAATCCCGGGCCTGAGAGAGGGCTGGGTCGAGGTCGGCGGCCATCTTGCTAAAGGTATCACGCTAGCACAGTTGCGGGAGCAGTGCGCCGAACCGGAAATTGTGTGCGCGCATGCGCGAGATGCTGCGCATGCGCAGTCAAGAAAACGGCCATCGGTAAAGGAACAGCGATCTGAGCATGCGCAGTCGCTTCCTACGTGCTACATACCGAGCGTCAGGATGTCAGAGGCTCCAGACCGCACCAATTTAAAGGGGAAACGTCCCAAATCCAATTTAAAAGGGAAACGTCCCAAATCAAAAAAACAAAAATCTGTTAAAGCTGTAAAACAACCTTCCCTCACCTGGAATGACAGCACATTGCCGCAAATTGACCCAGGAGATGTATTTGACCTCCGAGGAACCCTCCGACAAGCAGTTACCTATGCACAAGCCGATGATTCCGACCTCGAATACTTCGATGACGATCTTTACAGTGTTTCGGGACCTCGCAAGCCCAATGATAGCTCCGTGGTCCTATACGACTATGACTCGAACGAACCTTTCATGTTGCACATTGGCAGCCCCCACATTGAATCCGACGCAGATGCGGATTCATTTTTCGGATTTGAAGATCTTCAACCCAGCAGATATGACGTCCCAACTTATCAGTACCGGATGATGCTGCAGCCTGACATTAACAGACAGGGAGTGGTGCAAGCACACGGAGAGCGCCCTGCTGCCACACAGAGCGTGGTCCACGTCCCGCTCAGCGTTCCCGACTCTATGAAAGAAGACATGCAAGACTCCAGAGCGCAGTCCTCGCATGAACAAGAAGTGACTCCAGAGTCACAAGCCTCCACAGCGATCTCGTGGACAGACTCCAGAAAAGAAAAAACGCTTGACTCCAATGCGCAGTCCTTGCAGGAACAAGACCATGAGGGTCTAGCAACCTCTCCTGACCAACCAGCGGCAGACGATGCAAGTCTGCCATGCTCACATGAACAGTGCGAAGGCTATGACAGCCTACCACGCTCCACTGCACAGCAGCATGACCATGACGGTCTCTCATGCTACAATGAAGGGCACAGCGCTGATGACTGTTCAAGCCCAACTGAAGACAAGCCAAAGGAATCTCCTCTTCCAAGCCCGAAGGAAAAAGGTTCATGCGCTGACCTTCAGAATCATTGTAGCCGAACAGAGATTAATAATGCTGCACGGTCACAGAAGGATACTGAGGATTTGCTAAAGAAATTACCTGTATGTTTAACTTGCAAGGAGCAGACTGAGAATTGCCAGTGTTTTAGTACGAAAAAAAAAAATGGACAAGACATTGATCCTCAGTTAATGGAAATAACACAACCTGAATCATACCTACAGCAGGGACAAATGTCTCCCTTCAACTCAACACCGCAGAGTCCCAACTTCGGAGACCAGCAGTTAGTCAGTAATGACTCTTCAAACCTTGAGGGGAACATTAACTGCATTGAATCTAAACACACTCCACTGATCAATGAGCAGAACATTGGAGCAAGAATCCCGAGGACACCGACATCGAGTAGCCAGATAATGAATTTAAAACCCGCAGCAGTTTCAAGTGAACCAAGTGTGCTTTCCACTAATGGTGAAGATGCAGATAAGGTCGACCCGATTATCCATTGTACCACACTAACCCCAGTGATTAAGCATTTATGTATGGGGAGTATAATGTGGACAATTGAGAACAGTAAAAGAGAGACTGTGACTATGCCAGTCCCAGCAAAATCAGCCCCAGAGACCATGAAGGCATGTACATTAGACAAAGATACATATGAGGTACCTGAGAAGAAAAGTGAAACGGAATGTTCTTTGGAAAATAGTACAATGTCGATAGAAACATTGGATCCTATATTCGAGACCATACATATGGGAGAATTTGGGGGTAATAAACAAGGTTCTGCAATGTCTGGGGGAAGATTTAAAATTCCAAAGAAGAAAAGCCCAAATGAAGGACAACGGCAAGACAATGACAGTCCACCGACATGGTGTGCACCACCAGATGAAAACTCTGACAATTTACCCAACCCTAGTGAACAGCAAGCTGCTAATGAGGATCTATCCACGGGATGTGAGACGAGTGACGACAGCATCCCACTTCCCATGCAAAAGGTGCAAGGTGACAGACCTCGCCTAGTGCGTACCGAGGCACTCGACGATCACGGTGGGACCACTGACGACTGCGGTGGCGGCGCACCGCTTCCACCCTCGATGGCTCGAGCCTCTCCACTGGTCGGTGCATTCCTGCATGTTCCGACTCCAGAAGTGCAGCTTCAGGGAATCTCGGCTGCCTCCAGTGAACCTGTTGGGACTCCGGACAGGGAGCATCGACGGAAGGCAGACCGGACTCCAGATGGGGAGCAGCCAAGCGCCGACTCTGATTCGCGCACGCCAGACCTTGCTCCGGACGGGCGGTGTCGCGGCCTCGGTGATGGCACGCTCAGGGTGACGGCGGATGCCACGGCGACAGGGAATGGATCGCGTGGCAGTCCCACTGGGTCGGCAGTGGCGACCAGCACCGGCGGTCCAAGACGGACACACCAATTCGCGCCATCGCCAGACGTTGATGCGAGCAACAATTCTCTCTCCAAGGCGACATGCTTCGACGTTTCTCTGCGGAGTCGCCCTTCCGGCACAGCAGGTGGCCGGAACCAGCGTGCACGTTCTCGGCCAACTTCCACATCTGGCACAGTCATCGCCTTGCATGACATTAGTGATGGTGCTTCTTCGACCCATCGGCTACAAGATGCCGTCCACCACAAACATAAAAAGAAAAAAGACTCCACCTTGTTCCTGGTATGCAGGGCGGATGGATTGGTGCGTAGGCGGAATCAGCGAGCTTTGCACCGCCTTCCACGCTCGCAACTGAACCATACGCACACGCCGGATCCTCCACTGGTTCCCAAGGATGACTTCGTGGAGATGCCACGGATCATGCCCCTTCCATCGCCACCCGTGACCAGGCCACAGCAGCTAAAATCCTCCCCATGCAGAAGCTAAGGCTGTTTCTGGGACCTTGCCACCTGTCAAATCCAGGGCAAACTTTATTGAAGCAGACAAGTATTTTCTCCCTTTTGAGTTGGCATGCCAGTCGAAATGTCCCCGCATAGTCAGCACATCATCTGACTGTTTACAGAAATTAATTGATAGAATTATAGAGACAATATGTGGTTGTTCTCAAGGACCACAAACCGATGCAGGTGTTCAGTTGCAGATAATTAAGGCCTTACTAACTACAGTAACATCTCAGCACATAGAAATACACGAAGGAACTGTGTTACAGGCTGTTAGAACGTGCTACAATATTCACCTGGCCAGCAAAAAACTTAGTAAACCAAACCACAGCCAAGGCAACACTAACACACACAGCTTGTGTGTGTCTGTGTGTTTCCAGAGAGCTGCAGTTTGGAGAAAAAGAGCTTGGGGAGTGTCTGTGTTTGCAGTGAGCTGGATCTCTGCCATGGAATACTATCTCTGGATCATTTGGGTGATTTAATATATAAATATATAATATATAATAGTAAAGCCTTTAACCTGATGTGATTCTGTTTAAAGGTGTTAAGTCTCTTGGAAGTTGAAGGAACATTTTGAGGAATTATTTACTGTTGCAATATTTTCTGAGTTATCTTTGAAGTAAGGGGTGTTAAGAGATCCAATGTTTATTTGAGATGTGAAGTTGAGTTCATGGAATAAACATTGTTTTGTGTTTAAAAATCCACGTGTCCATAATTGTAATCCCACTCTAGGGAACAAGCTGTGTGCTAGGAAAAGCAACAAATACATTAAAGGGAGAGGTTGGTTGAACTCCATGATACATTTTGGGGTTCTGAAAACGCCTCGCCCATAACACTATCTAGACCCAAAGTAAAATGGGAAAGGTGGCCAAACTATTGCTTACAAGGAAAATTAGAGATAGTATTTGAATCCAAGGAAGAAGCATACAAATTGGCCAAGAAAAACAAAATATGAGGATTGGAAGCAGTTTCAAATTTAGTAAAGGAATACTAAAGATTGATTAAGAAAGGGAAAACAGAGTACGACAGTAAGCTTGCAGGGAACATACAAACTGACTGTAAAAGTTCTATAGTTAGGCGAAGAGAAAAAGATTGGTGAAGACAAATGTAGGTCCCTTACAGTCAAAAACAGAGCAATGTATAATAGGGAACAAAGAAATGGCTGAGTAACTAAACACATACTTTGGTTCTGGCTTCACAAATTAGGACACAAATAAGATACCAGAAATGTTGGAGAACACTGGGTTTAGTGAGAGGGAGGAACTGAAGGAGGTCAAAATTTGTAGAGAACTGGTGTTGGGGAAATTGATGGGATTGAATAGGATGGGAATAGAGGGATACGGACCCCGGAAGTGTAGAAGATTTTAGTTTAGACGGGCAGCATGGTCGGCGCAGGCTTGGAGGGCTGTACTTTTCTTTGTTCTTTGTTCTCTTTGAAGGCTGATAAATCCCCAGGGCCTGAGAATCTACATCTCAGAGTACTTAAGGAAGTGGCTCTAGAAATAGTGAATGCATTGGTGGTTATTTTCCAAGATTATATAGACTCTGGGAGAGTTCCTACAGATTGGAGGGAAGCTAATGTAACTCCACTAGTTAAAAAAGGGAGGTAGGAGAACACAGGGAATTATAGACCAGTAAGCCTGATGTTGGCATTGGGGAAAATTTTAGAATCAATTATCAAAGTGCCCTGAGAAAATAGTGGTATGATCAAACAGAGTCAGCATGGATTTATGAAGGGGAAATCATGCTTGATGAAGCTTTAAAAAAAAAAAAATTTCGAATACTCAATTCTTTTTTTTTTCCAATTTAGGGGCAATTTAGCGTGGCCAATCCACCTACCTGCACATCTTTGGGTTGTAGGGGTGAGACCCACACCGACATGGGGAAAATGTGCAAACTTGACATGGACAGTGAACCGGGGCCGGGATCGAACCCTTGTCCTCGGTGCCGTGAAGCAGCAGTACTAAATACAGTGCCACCTATGCTTGACAATTCTTTGAATTCTGGAATTCTTTGAGTTTATAACTAGTGGAGTTGATGACGGGGAACCAGCGGATGTGGTTTATTTGGACTTTCAGAAGGCTTTCGACAAAGTCCTACATAAGTCCTACGTGTAAAATTAAACATAGAGTAGGAATTAATGGGTCATTTTCCAAATGGCAGGCAGTGACTAGTGGGGTACCACAGGAATCGGTGCTGGAACCCCAGCTATTCACAATATATACTAATGATTTGGATGGAGGAACAAAATGTAATATCTCCAAATTTGCAGATGACACAATGTTGGGTGTGAGGGTGAGCTGTGAGGAGGATGCAGAGATCCTTCGGTGTGACTTTGACAAATTGAGTGAGTGGGCAAATGAATGGAAGATACAGTATAACTTGGATAAATGCAAGGCTATCTACTTTGGTCGCAAAAAACAAACAGTTATCTGAATGACCTTAAATTAGGAGAGGGGAATGTTCAATGAGACCTTGGGCGTCATTCTCCGACCCCCCAGCGGGTCGGAGAATGGCCGTTGGCCGCCGTGAATCCCGCCCCCGCCGGTTAAGAAATCCGCACCTTTGGGGTGGCCCGACGCTGGAGTGGTACCCGCCACTCCATCCCGCCGGGACCCCCCGCCCTGCCGGGTAGGGGAGAATCCTGGCCCAGGAATCACAGTTTCAGGATGCGGGGTAGAGAATTTAGAACTGAGATGAGGAGAAACATCTTCATCCAGAGAGTGGTGAGCCTGTGGAATTCATTACCAGAGGAAGTAGTTGAAGCCAAAACATGCTTTCAAGAAGCAGTTAGATATAGCACTTGGGCGAAGGGGATCAGAGGATGTGTGGAAAGGTGGGATTAGGCTATTGAGTTAGATGACTAGCCAAGATCATAATGAATGTCAGAGCAGGTTTGAGGAGCTGAATGGCTTCCTCCTTCTCCTATTATTGATGTTTCTATGTAAACATTGTGGTCAGCATCAAAGAAGGGTAATGGAGAAGCATTTAACCATGAAGGGAAAGTAGATAAACAATCCACCAAACACCTGTCTCTGGACTATGTTAGGATACTGGACCAGACCAGACGAGATACCGTCAGGATACCGGACGGAAACCCCAGACAATTTTTTTAAATTTGTAAAGCTGAGGAAAGGATACTTCATCCCAGGAGTGATGACCAATAGATTTCTTTTATGTTAAAAAAAACGTTATTTAAACACGGAATTAACCACGTTGACATAGCTTTACTAATATCAGTTGGACAGTTCTTAAACACAAGGAAAGACTTTTTATCTACACCTGCTACAAACTCCAATTAAGCTACCCAATACAATTGAATTGCCAATTATAAATAACATTAACAAAACAGGTTTATTTGCTCATCTGTGCAGAGACATTTGAGAGAGTTCCTTTCAAGAGCAGATTCAATTCACTTCTGCTCAACCGAGCAGCATTTGGCAAAACTGCTGTTCAACATAACATTTTTCTGTCTTTCCAGAGTCAAATCCTGTGGCAAACTCCAAAACTACAGACAGGCCTATCTCTTCCCATTAATTACATCATCTGTGTCCTAGGCCCAACCATCTTCAGCTGCTTCATCCATGATCTCCCTTCCATATTAAGGTCAGAAGTGGGGGTGCATGCGGATGACTGCACAATGTTCAGCACCATTCACGACTCCTCAGTTAATGAAGCAGTCCATGTCCAAATGCAGCAAGACCTGGACAATATCCAGGCTTGGGCTGACAAGTTACATTCGTGCCACACAAATGGCAGGCAACGATCATCTCCTACAAGAGAGGATCTGACCATCACCCCATGACACTTAATGGAATTACCATTGCTGAATCCCCCACAACATCCTGGGGGTTACCATTGATCAGAAACTGAACTGGGCGAGCCACATTAATACTGTGACAACAGAGCAGGTCAAAGACGAGGAATCATACAGTGAGTAACTCACCTCCTGACCCCCAAAGCCTGTCCACAATCCATAAGGCATAAGCCAGGAGTGTAATGGAATACTTTCCACTTGCTGAGTGGAAAGTGTGATGAGTGCAGCTCCGACAACACTCAAGAAGCTCAACATCATCCAGGACAAAGCAGTCCGCTTGATTGCTCCCCCTTCCACAAAGATTCAAACCCTCCACCACCGACGAACAGTGGCAGCCATGTGTACCATCTACAAGATGCACTGCAGTAACTCCCCAAGGTTCCTTAGACAACACCTTCCAAATCCACGACCACTACTGTCGAGAAGGACAAGAACCCCACCACCTGGAGACTCTCCTCCAAGTCACTCACCACCCTGACTTGGAAATCCATCTGCACTCCTTCACTGTCGCTGGGGCAACATCCTGGAACTCCCTCCCTAATAGCACAGTGAGTGTACCTACACCCCAAGGACTGCAGCAATTCAAGAAGGCTAATCACCACCACCTTCTGAAAGACAACTAAGGATGGGCAATAAATGCTGGCCTAGCCTGCGACACCCACATCCTGTAAATTAATTTTTTTAAACCCACTAATATGTCACGTGACATGCTGAGCTTGGACTAAATGCACCACCTCATAAATGATCTACTCTCAAGGAATCTCCAGCAATCATAACATAATATCCCATTAGCCCTTTACCAGCAATCAAGTAAGTAATTGGAATCAACTGTGACCTCACCTTTTATGACTCCTTAATTACAGTTTTAGCAGCACAGTCTGATGACCTTAACCTAGGTTCTTTAATAATATTACTGAAATAAATATAAAATGTAATATATAACCATTTCTGCATTTATCATAACCAATGAAACTATCAATTACTGGCTAATGCCATGTATTGCTGTGTTCATTCAAAGGCTATCAGGTGATTTGACACCCTTTAAAGTGTACTTGGCCTTTGAGGAAGCCTCTGACACTCATAGCAGCTGCTGTTTTAAATACTTTTGTCTGAGGCAGCAGATGTTAGTGTAGGGTAAGTGAAAAAGCACTGATTCTTCACTCTACTGCTTGGACTGCTCTTCAGTTTTCGGGCAGTGGTGAATGATGGGGGAATCTCTGATGGGAGGTCTCTGATGGGGGTGAGATGGGGCGTCAGCTGGGGGGATAAGATGGGGAGATCAGATGGGGGGATCAGATGGGGTGTGTCAGGTGGGGGGTCAGGAGGGTGGCAGGGCTGATGGGGGGTTTGATGGGGGGGCTCTGATAGGTGGGTCCGATGGGCAGGGTCTGATGGGGGGGGTCTAATGTGTGCGTTCTGATGGTGGGTCTGATGGGGGCTCGGATTAGGGATCTGATGGGGTGTCTGAGGAGGGTTTGTTGGGAAAGGGGACGGTTCACTCCCAAGCATGCATACACTTGGCGGGGGGCGGGGGGGGGAGGTGACCCATTATTCCCATGGGGAGAATGTCCCTATCTGTCAAGAGGGGGGTGGGAAACCAGGTTATGCATTGTGAAGGGAAGGGCGGCCTTCAGATGGAATTTGGGGGGTACATCAGTTATACACAAGGGTCACCCCTTGACCTATGTTGGGGTCCACCATGTCATGTGAGTGTCCCTTTAAGAAATGTGTTCTATTATCACATGGCTTCAGTGATGTCATTGTGTGGGTGGAGCAGGGCTGTAGCTCTGGGTTTTACTTTCGTTTAGAGCTGGAGCTGGGCTGTGGCTCTGAGTTTTACTTTCGGTTTACACGGTTGGAAGCTGGATTCAGACAAAGAAGGTTTCTTTTGTCTCTCTCTCTCTGTATGTTAAAAGGTGTCCAGATCACTTGATAATTTGAAAGTGATAACTGTTTTCTGGAAAGAATTCAAAACCTACTATTTTGTTAAAAGAGTTTTCCTGGTTTAGTGGATGTTGTTATCAAATTGAGACAGTTGAAAGGGAAGTTATTAAGGGTTATATATATGTGGAGAACAATAGCTGTGTGGGAGATTTATGTTTATAGTTGTTAAAATGCTTACTGTGTGTTTATAAAATGTTTGTAGAATAAACTTTGTTTTGTTTAAAAGTGCTTAAGGCCTCTGTTGAATAACACCTGAAAAATAGGCCCTTGTGCTTCTCGTAACCAAAGTTAAAGGCAGCACGGTAGCAGAGTGGTTAGCACAATAGCTTCACAGCTCCAGGGTCCCAGGTTCGATTCCCGGCTTGGGTCACTGTCTGTGTGGAGTCTGTATGTTCTCCCCGTGTGTGGGTGTATTTCCTCCGGGTCTTCCGGTTTCCTCCCACAGTCCAAAGATGTGCAGGTTAGGTGGATTGGCCATTCTAAATTGCCATTAGTGTCCAAAAAAATGGTTAAGTGGGGTTACTGGGTTACGGGGATAAAGGGGATAGGGTGGAGATGTGCTGCTTAAGTCGGGTGCTCTTTCCAAGGGCCGATGCAGACTCGATGGGCTGAATTGCCTCGTTCTGCTCTGTAAATTCTATGAAAAACAGTTGTAGGTCAGGTGAACTCCATGATATATTTTGAGGTTTTCTAAACCCTGGCCTTCACATGTGAAGGCCACGCTTTGGTAAACTTGCACCAATACCTACCAGGTGTATTTACATAATGGGGGTGGTGAGTTAGGCTTCCAGCCCGTTAATTAAATTGAAATGGATGCAAATTGGTGTTTTGCATCCTCCCGCTGGTGTACGGGGAGTAGCTGAGACCATTGGTGGTGGTGGTAGGGGGGGGGGGGGGGGGGAGTAGTAGTGCACTGAGGGCTCCAGCGTGGGTTTAGTAGTGTGCTGAGGCTGCCGACGGGAGATTGGAGAATCGTAACGGGGATGTTCCATTCTCCACCCAATCAGGACTCCCGATTACACCGTAAACGAAAGGGAGAATCCATCCCCTATTCCAGACTCCCCCTCAAACTCTAAATTGCCTCCCCCGCTCCTGATTTCCATCCTCACCACCGGACCCTCAGGCAAATGCTGACCCTCCAACTTCCCCCAATCCTCCTCCCTGGCCCTTCAACTCCCACCAAACCTCTGACTTTTCTCCCGGAACTCTGATTCCTCCTGACTTGATCTCAGCACCCTAATGACACTCTGCCTACTTAACCCCTATCAGCCAGCCACCTACCATTCTACCCACCTCACCCACACTCATTCACTAAAACTTGCCAGAGTGTTAGTGAGCATTTACCATAATATATCAGCTAATGTCGTCAAAAAGGGGATGTTATTTCCCCCAACGATTTACGGCTATGAAGATGTACTCCCAGGACAGGTGTGGAGGACTCGGTCAGAAATGTGGAGCCCCACCTCAGTGTAAAGCAACAGGAGTGCAAAGAGAATATGATGGTGATTGTCAGTCCTCGCAAGATTCAATCCTTCATTTCTCAAAGTGCGTTAGCAGTAGTACACAGAAGATTTACTGGACTAATACCAGGAATGGCTTGTCCAATAAGGAGAAGTTAGACATGTTAGGTAAGCTTTGTATCCACTAGAGTTTAGAAGAGTAAGAGGTGACTTGACTGAAACATAAGATCCTGAGTGGTAATGACAGGCTGGATGTGGAAAGGATGTTTACTCTTGTGCGAGAATCGAGAACTCAGGGTTAATGTTTACAAATAAGGGGGTCACTCACTTAAGACAGAGATGGGGAATTCTTTTGTCTCAGAGAATTGAAGTTCTCTGGAACTCTCTTCCTCAAAAGGCAGTGGAAGTAGAGCCTTTGAATATTTTTGAGGCAGAGCTAGACAGATTATTGATGAAGAACATAGACATAGAACATAGAACAGTACAGCACAGAACAGGCCCTTGGCCCTCGATGTTGTGCCGAGCCTTGTCCGAAACCAAGATCAAGCTATCCCACTCCCTGTCATTCTGGTGTGCTCCATGTGCCTATCCAATAACCGCTTGAAAGTTCCTAAAGTGTCCGACTCCACTATCACAGCAGGCAATCCATTCCACACCCTAACCACTCTCTGAGTAAAGAACCTACCTCGGACATCTCTCCTATACCTCCCACCCCGAACCTTATAGTTATTCCCCCTTGTAACAACTACATCTACCCGAGGAAATAGTCTCTGAACGTCCACTCTATCTATCCCCCTCATCATCTTATAACCCTCTATTAAGTCGCCTCTCATCCTCCTCCCTCCAAAGAGAAAAGCCCTAGCTCCCTCAACCTTTCCTCATAAGACCCATCCTGCAAACCAGGCAGCATCCTGGTAAATCTCCTTTGCACCCTTTCCAATGTTTCCACATCCTTCCTATAATGAGGTGACCAGAACTGCACGCAATACTCCAAATGTAGTCTCACCAGGGTCATGTACAGTTGCAGCATAACCCCGCGGCTCTTAAACTCAAGCCCCCTGTTGATGAACGCTAACACACTATAAGCCTTCTTCACGGCTCTAACCACTTGAGTGGCAACCTTCAGAGATCTGTAGACATGAACCCCAAGATCTCTCTGTTCCTCCACATTCCTCAGAACCCTGCCGATGACCCTGTAATCCGCAGTCAAATTATTTCTACCAAAATGAATCACCTCGCACTTATCAGGGTTAAACTCCATCTGCCATTTTGCAGCCCGACTCTGCATCCTATCAATGTCTCTTTGCAGCCTACAACATCCCTCCACCTCATTCACTACCCCACCAATCTTGGTGTCATCAGCAAATTTACTGACCCACCCTTCAGCCCCCTCCTCCAAGTCATTGATAAAAATCACAAATAGCAGAGGACCCAGCACTGATCCATGTGGTACAACGCTGGTAACTGGTCTCCAGTCTGAAAATTTTCCATCCACCACCACTCTCTGTCTTCTGTGTGATAGCTAGTTACTTATCCAATTGGCCAGATTTCCCTCTTTCCGACATCTCCTTACTTTCTTCAGAAGCCGACCATGGGGAACCTTATCAAACGCCTTATTAAAATCCATGTATACGACATCAACTGCTCTACCTTCATCTACACACTTAGTTACCTCCTCAAAGAATTCAATCAAATTTGTGAGGCAAGGCTTACCCTTCACGAATCCGTGTTGGCTATCCCGGATTAAGCTGCATCTTTCCAAATGGTCATAAATCATATCCTTCAGGACCTTTTCCATTAACTTACCGATCATCGAAGTAAGGCCTATAATTACCAGGGTCAGTCCTATTCCCTTTCTTGAACAGAGGAACAACATTTGCCATTCTCCAGTCCTCTGGCACTATCCCCGTGGACAGCGAGGACCCAAAGATCAAAGCCAAAGGCTCTGCAATCTCATCCCTTGCCTCCCAAAGAATCATTGGATATATCCCATCTGGCCCAGGGGACTTGTAGGCCCGAGGGTGTGGGGTGCGGGCGCGTGGCTGGCCGAGGAGGGGTCATGGCTAGTCGGCGGGGGAGGGGGGCGGGTAGCCCCCTAATCCGGCTGATAACCTGGAATGTAAGGGGACTGAATGGACCAGTTAAGCGGGCCCGTGGGGGGGAATCGAGTTGCTGCTGCTAAGATCAAGGAGGAGCTGGAGCGAGTGGGGTGGGTCAAGACGGGGGTATGCCGCTGTGGGGAACGGGCCGGGTGTGGGGTGCGGGCGCGTGGCTGGCCGAGGAGGGGTCATGGCTAGTCGGTGGGGGAGGGGGGCGGGTAGCCCCCTAATCCGGCTGATAACCTGGAATGTAAGGGGACTGAATGGGCCGGTTAAGCGGGCCCCCGTGTTCGCGCACCTGAAGGGGCTCAAGGCGGATGTGGTTATGCTCCAGGAGACACACCTGAAGGTGGCAGACCAGGTAAGACTGAGGAAAGGGTGGATAGGTCAGGTGTTTCACTCGGGGCTAGATGCCAAAAATCGAGGGGTGGCGATCTTGGTGGGAAAGAAGGTGTTATTCGAGGCATCGAGCATTTTGGCAGATAATGGCGGTAGGTACATAATGGTAAGTGGTAAGTTGCAGGGAGAGAGTGTGGTACTGGTCAATGTGTATGCTCCGAACTGGGACGATGCGGGTTTTATGCGGCGTATGTTGGGTCGGATCCCAGACTTGGAAGTGGGGGGCCTGATAATGGGGGGAGACTTTAACATGGTGTTGGATCCTGCGCTGGATCGCTCCAGGTCTAGGATGGGTAGGAAGCCAGCGGCAGCTAGAGTGTTGAGGGGATTTATGGACCAAATGGGAGGGGTGGACCCTTGGAGATTTGCAAGGCTGGGGGCTAGGGAATTTTTATTCTTCTCACATGTCCATAAGGCTTATTCTCGAATCGACTTTTTCATTTTGAGTAGGGCGCTGATAGCGAGAGTAGAGGATACCGAGTATTCGGCAATAGCCATTTCGGACCATGCCCCGCATTGGGTGGACTTGGAGATGGGGGAGGAGAGGGACCAGCGCCCGCTGTGGCGCTTGGAGGTGGGGCTGTTGGCGGACGAGGAGGTGAGCGAGCGGGTCCGAGGAAGTATAGAGAGGTACTTGGAGACCAACGACAACGGGGAGGTCCGAGTGGGGATGGTATGGGAGGCACTGAAGGAGGTGGTGAGGGGAGAGCTGATCTCCATCAGGGCCCACAAGGAGCGGAGGGAGCGGGGGGAGAGGGAGAGGCTGGTGGGGGAGATGGTGAGGGTAGACAGGAGGTATGCGGAAGAACCTGAGGAAGGATTGTTGACGAATTCGACCTGGTGACCACCAGGAAGGCGGAGGTGCAGTGGAGGAAGGCCCAGGGGGCGGTCTACGAGTATGGGGAAAAGGCAAGCCGGATGCTGGCGCATCAGCTTCGGAAGCGGGACGCAGCTAGGGAGATCGGGGGAGTTAAGGACAGGGGAGGGAGCGTGGTGCAGAGTGGGGTTGGCATCAATGGGGTCTTCAGGGACTTCTACGAGGAATTGTACCGATCCGAGCCCCCACGGGAGGAGGGAGGGATGGGCCGTTTCCTGGACCAATTGAGGTTTCCAGAGGTGGAAGAGGGACTGGTGGCGGGACTGGGGGCCCCGATTGGGCTGGAGGAGCTGATCAAAGGGATAGGAAGCATGCAGGCGGGGAAGGCACCGGGGCCGGACGGTTTCCCGGTCGAGTTCTATAAAGAATATATGGACCTGTTGGGCCCGCTGTTAGTTAGGACCTTTAATGAGGCAAGGGAGGGGGGAGCTTTACCCCCGACGATGTCCCGGGCACTGATCTCCTTGATCCTGAAGCGGGACAAGGATCCCCTGCAATGTGGGTCTTACAGACCGATTTCCTTGCTAAATGTAGATGCCAAGGTGCTGGCGAAGGTCTTAGCCACGAGGATTGAGGACTGTGTGCCGCAGATCATCCATGAAGACCAGACGGGGTTTGTGAAGGGGAGACAGTTGAACGCGAATGTGCGGAGGCTTTTGAACGTTATCATGATGCCGGCGAGGGAGGGGGAGGCGGAGATAGTGGTGGCGATGGACGCTGAGAAAGCCTTCGATAGGGTAGAGTGGGGGTACCTGTGGGAGGTGCTGAAGAGGTTCGGGTTTGGGGAGGGGTTTGTCAGGTGGGTTAGGCTGTTGTACGAGGTCCCGATGGCGAGGGTGGCCACAAATAGGAGGAGGTCCGAGTACTTTCGGTTGCACCGAGGGTCGAGACAGGGGTGTCGCCTGTCCCCCCTGCTCTTCGCACTGGCGATTGAACCCCTGGCTATGGCACTGAGAGAGTCGAGGAACTGGAGGGGGTTGGTGCGGGGTGGGGAGGAGCATAGGGTGTCGCTTTATGCGGACGACCTGCTGCTGTATGTGGCGGACCCGGTGGGAGGAATGCCAGAGGTAATGAGGATGCTTAGGGAATTCGGGGACTTTTCGGGGTACTTTATGGGGAAGAGCGAGCTGTTCGTAGTTCAGCTAGAGGACCAGGAGAGGGGGATTGGCGAGCTCCCACTAAAAAGGGCGGAGAGGAGTTTCAGATATTTGGGGGTCCAGATGGCCAGGAGCTGGGGGGCCCTGCATAGGCTTAACTTTACAAGGCTGGTGGAGCAAATGGAGGAGGAGTTCAAGAGGTGGGACGCGTTGCCGCTGTCCCTGGCGGGTAGGGTGCAGTCAATCAAAATGACGGTGCTCCCAAGGTTTTTGTTTCTGTTCCAGTGCCTCCCCGTGTTTATCCCGAAGGCTTTTTTCAGGCGGGTTAACAGAAGTATAATGGGGTTTGTGTGGGCGCGAGGGACTCCGAGGGTGAGAAGGGTGTTCCTAGAGCGGAGTAGAGATAGGGGGGGGCTGGCACTGCCCAACCTCTGTGGGTACTACTGGGCCGCCAATGCGACAATGGTGCGCAAGTGGGTGATGGAGGGGGAGGGGGCTGCATGGAAGAGGCTGGAGACGGCGTCCTGTGTGGGTACGTGTCTGGGGGCGCTGGCAACGGCACCGCTGCCACTCCCTCCAAGGAGGTATACCACAAGCCCGGTGGTGGTGGCAGCCCTCAAAATTTGGAGGCAGTGGAGGCGGCATAGGGGGGAAGTTAGGGCCTCGGCGTGGGCCCCATTACGGGGGAACCACCGGTTCGCCCCAGGAAGAACAGGTGGAGGGTTTTCAGGGTGGCACAGGGCAGGCATACGAAAGTTGGGGGACCTGTTTGTGGACGGGAAGTTCGCGAGCTTGGGTGAGCTGGAGGAGAAGTACGGGCTCCCCCCGGGGAACACCTTTCAGGTACTTACAGGTAAGGGCGTTTGCCAGGCGGCAGGTGGTGGAATTCCCACGGCTACTGCCACACACAGTACAGGACAGGGTGCTCTCGGGGGGGTGGGTGGGAGTGGGGAAGATCTCGGAAACTTACCAGGTGATGCAGGAGGAGGAGGAGGCCTCGGTGGTGGAGTTGGAAGGTAAGTGGGAGGAGGAGTTGGGAGAGGAGATCGAGGAGGGGACGTGGGCAGATGCCCTAGGGAGGGTGAACTCTTCCTCTTCATGCGCGAGGCTCAGCCTCATACAGTTTAAGGTGCTGCACAGGGCACACATGACCGGGACAAGGATGAGCAGGTTCTTTGGGGGTGAGGACAGGTGTGTTAGGTGCTCAGGGAGCCGAGCAAATCACACCCATATGTTCTGGGCATGCCCAGCGCTGGAGGAATTTTGGAAGGGCGTAAAGAGGACGGTGTCGAGGGTGGTAGGATCCAGGGTCAAACCGGGCTGGGGGCTCGCAATATTTGGGGTGGCAGAGGAGCCGGGAAAGCAGGAGGTGAAAGAGGCCGGAATTCTGGCCTTTGCGCCCCTGGTAGCCCGGCGAAGGATTCTCCTTCAGTGGAAAGATACGAGGCCCCCAAGCGTGGAATCCTGGATTAGCGATATGGCAGGGTTCATTAAATTGGAGAGGGTGAAATTCGCCTTGAGAGGGTCGGTACAAGGGTTCTTTAGGCGGTGACAACCGTTCTTAGACTTTCTGGCAGAACGCTAGACATTGGTCAATGGCAGCAGCAGCTCGGGGGATGGGGGGGCGGGTTTACTTTATTTTTGTTTATGTTATTTACAGTGGAAGGGTCTGAGGGGGTGTATACACCTGTTGTCTTAAGTCGGGGTGTTAATGTTAATTTATTATTTAGGTACGGGGGGGAGGGGTTTGGGGGGTTGCTTTTTTAGATTGTGTTTTGTACTTAACCCTGTTGGGTTCTTTTTTCTTTCTCATTTTGTTATTGATATTTTATGAAAACCTTTAATAAAAATTATTTTTAAAAAAATACATCCTTCCTCAGAACATCTACCTCCTCCAGCCTACCCGCCTGAATCACACTCTCATCCTCAAAAACATGGCCCCTCTCCTTGGTGAACACTGAAGAAAAGTATTCATTCAACGCCTCTCCTATTTCTTCTGACTCCATGCACAAGTTCCAACTACTGTCCTTGACCGGCCCTAACCTCACCCTGGTCATTCTTTTATTTCTCACATAAGAATAAAAAGGTGGTAAAAGGTTATTGGGGCTTTGCAGGAATGTGGGGTTGAGGTTACAATCAGATCTGCCATGATCTTATTGAATGGCAGAGCAGGCTCAAGGGGCCTATTTATGCTCATAATTCGTCTGATCACATAACCGGCTATCAGGAAAATAAAAGTGTTGCTTAATGAAAATAAGTTCATTACCTCCTCCATGCATCTTTTTACCAAAGTCTTAAAAATTGTGTCCCCTCAGTCACGTACCATCGGCCAATGAGAACATCTTTCCTCTGTCCATCTTATCCAAACCTGTTATCTTCTATATCTCAACCAAATCTCCCCTCAATCTCCTTTACTCTGAGGAGATATAGAGGGCGGAATTCTCTATCCCGCCGGTCCCAGCGGGATTCTCCATTGCCGAAGTGCACCCATCCCCAGGCTGTGGGGAAAAGGGCGGGCATGGGTGCACTGCCGATGGGGCGGAGGATCCCGCCGATGGAGAATCCCGCTGAGAAAGACTATAATGTCATCCCAAATTTCATGATAATTCAAATGAGGGAGATTAGATGGAAATTGAAATAAAGTTACATTTGGACATATTGGGCTAAAAATTGAATAACTTTTGAAAACAGGCCAGGGTTGTCATGTTTGATTAACTTATTCAAAGTAATGTCAGGAACATGCAGAATTTGTCCTTTCTGCTCATTAAAATAAAAGTGGCACATATTACAACCCCTTTGGTTAGCACGGTGGCACAGTGGTTAACACTGCTGTTTACGGCGTAGAGGACCCAGGTTCAATCTCGGCCCGGGTCACCGTCTGTGTGGAATTTGCACATTCTGCCCGTGTCTGAGTGGGTTTCATCCCCACAACCAAAGATGTGCAGGTTAGGTGGATTGGTCACACAACATTTCCCCTTCAATGGAAAAAATTATTGGAGACTCTAAATTTAAAAAAATATGTTACAACCCATTTGGGGTCCAAGAACTGTGCTCCATACGATTCCACCCTTACACAGCAGAGTATGAACACCCCTCATAATTGGGGGTGGGGTTTCCCCTTTACAAGGGAAAACTACACAGTATAAAAACCCCGACCTGGGTGCAGGTCAGGAAGGGTCGCCCTTCAGGGAGGGGAGGTATAGTTTTGTTATTTTGTGTATACTGTAATAAACCTGTTGTTCATTTCTTCCCTACTGTGTGTTCCTGTTGTCTCTCCTGTTTGGGTTCTACACTGGCGGCGAATGTGAAGTGGAGCTGCCACAGCCGGCAGATGTTATAGCACTGACCCATTTCTTCCTGGCCCACAGAGGCCTCGACTCCGAACAGTGAGATGTGGCACATCGGGAAACTGTAACAGTTCTATGACTGGACCCAGTACATAGAGCAGATGCAATATTTTTTTCAGTCGAACGTGATCGTTCGGGATGCCCGGCAGAACGTTAGCCTGCTGACTGCAGTCAGGGTGTCACCTATGAGCTCATCAAGAGCCTCACGCACCCAGACAGGCCGGACTCCAAGTCTTTCACCGCATTGACTGCCCTGCTTGAGGCATATCTTAATCCGCAGCCCCCGATAATGGTCCGCCGATTTCCGTTTTCAAACGGTCTCACAGGCCCAAGGAGAATCAAATGGCGAATATCTGCCACGCTTAAGAACGCTTGCCTAAGTTCGGGGCTGCACTGTTCGACTCCTTCCAGGACTGTTTCGACTGTGGGCTCCGAGACGCCGATACCCAAATGAAACTCCTTAAGAACGCCTACTTAACCCTCCACCGGGCAGTGGACATCACCATTTCCCGAGAGAGAACGGAGCGCGGGGTCCAGGGGTTGCAGGGCTTTGTCGATCCTGAACCTCGGTGACCGAAGCGACCACTCCCAGACCTGAATGGCACGAGCTTCCGCGAAGCGAAACCAACTGCGGGATCCAAGGAAGTCGCTATGGTGCACTCGGGCGCAACCAGGATAATTCGCCCGAAATGGAAAGCCAAAATGGCGACTACAGGCCGGGCTGGACGTCATGAAGCGTGCTGGGAGGCTGGACAAGCCCGTGAGGGTGTTGTTCCCTGCCAAACTCCCAGGCTTCACTGCCTCCCCTAGAGGCCAAGCATACGAAGTTGAGTACCAGCAGTTGCACTGCATTACAGCCTCTAGGGTCGCATCCGTCTGGATTACATTGAAAGTGAATGGACGCCCCATTGAAATGGAGCTTGATACCGGAATGACAGTCTCGGTAATCAACCACCGGACATTTACAATGATGAAGTCCGGCCTCCAGACCTTGGACCTTCGGGACACAATGCCCAATTGGCGGCGCACACTGGAGAGCCGTTGGCCATTGAGGGAGCCATCCACGTGACCGTGGCATACAATTGGCATTTTTGCCCTTGGAAGTGGACCAGGACCCAGTTTACTTGGCTGAGATTGGCGGCGCCACTTAAAATTGGACTGGCAACGCATCTAGCGTATGTACTCCCATTGCCTGGAAACAGTGCTGGCAAAGTTTCAATGCGTTTTCGCTGAAGGCCTCGGGATCATAAAAAATGCAGTGGCCAAAATCAGTGCAGAACTGGATCAGCTGGAATTCTTGGGCATCATCTGCCGATTGGGCTGCGCCGGTGGTCACAGTGCTTGAAACCGACGGATCCATACATCTGTGCGGAGACTATAAGATGACAGTGAACCGGGGTCTCTCGTCTCGACTGTTATTCAGTCCCATGCATTGAGGACATGTACGGCAATCTCAGCGGGGGAACAACGTTCACGAAGCTCGATATGAACCATACTTACCTACAGCTGGTCCTGGATCCTGACTCTCGGTTGTACGTTACAGTCAACATCCACAGAGGGTTGTACGAATACACCCTACAATGCTCAGTCGATGAATTACAACACAAGCATGATATCACTACAGCCCCTTTCCTTTGAAAGAATAAATTAATACATTATCATCAGTATATTTACACGTGGTATCATGCGCCTATGAGTCTAACAGTATGAATTTTGAAAACATTTTGAAAACTGCTTTAGCAACTATGCATACATATACACACAAGAACAGCAAGCACTGTATGTGCAAATAGTCCAGATTGAGTCAATATCTATAAATTGAGTCGATCAGGTTTTCTTCTGACTCTGGTTGATCTTCTCAAAGTTTGACCTTGCTGCTCAGAACCTTTAGATTCAATGTTCTCCCTGACATTCTCATGCTCAGGAACCGCTGAACGATCTGACACTACAGCTTGTGTTGATTCTGATATAGATTCGCCATCCATCACGTTGTTGTACAAGTCTTCTCTGGTTTTCAAGAGTGCGCGACGATTTCTTCTTGAAACCAACCCTTCTTCTGTCTGTACATTGTAGGAATGAGGTGCTACTTCTTCAAGTACAATGGCTTTTTTCAACCAATTGCCTGAATCTTCTACTCTCACAATGTCATCACTACTCAGAGGGGGTAAAGGCCTAGACACTCTTATCATATAACTGCTTTTGGTCTTCCTGGTCTCTTCTTGGATCTCATGTAATTTCGCATCTGATGCTGGTAGTAGTGTGGAAAGAAGATTGACATGCAGATCTACATCCTCAGAAATCTCACCACCAATACTGCAGCGGTGCTCTTGATAATGCATCTGCTAAGAACAGATATTTGCTTGGCGTGTAGAGGTTGAAGTCAGAGCGTTGTAACATCATCATCAACCTCTGAATACGTGGAGACATTTGGTTGAGATTTTGTTGATGATGTTAAGCGAAGATGGATGATCTGTCTCAACTGTGAAAGTTGGAAGCCCATAGACGTAGTCGTGGAATTTCTCCAAGCCGACAACTAACCCCACGCATTCTTTTGTCTGTTGTCATCATGGATCATGATGCATACATGACTGGTTTCCAATCATCATGCTCGAGGTGCAGAAGAACTGTTCCCAGACCATCTTTGGACAGTCTGTTGTCACTTTAATCTGCTTAGACGGACCAAAAATATGAGAACTGGCGTGGCGGTTAATGACGTCTTGAGCTTCTTCCTCTCTTGCTCGTGTTGCTCAGTCCAAGTGAAATCCATGTCTTGTGCAGGAGATCACGTAGATGTGTTGTTTTTGCTGACAGGTTTGGAATGAATTTGCCTATAAAATTGATCATACCCATCACTCTTAAGATGCCTTTCTTGTCATGTTGTTTTGACATGTTGAAAATTGTTTGGATTTTGTCCTTGTCAGGTCCAATGCCATGCGATGAGAACTTGTCACCGTGGAATGTGACCTCAGTTACTCCAAATTGGCACACTTGCTTGTTGAGCTTCAGCAATTTTCTCCTGATGCTCGTTAGAACTTTAAGCAACCTCGTATTGTCCTGTTCTATGGTTGAGCCCCAACAATGATATCATCCACGTACACACGTGATCTTTCAATGCCTTCGGTTATGTGCTCCACGGCACAATGAAAATTTTCTGATGCCGAAATTATGCCAAACGGCATTCTCAGAAAGCAGTACCGTCCACATGGTGCATTGAAAGTGCAGTATTTTGTATTTTGCTCCTCTCGCTTTAGTTGCCTGAAACCCTGAGATGCGTCAAGCTTCATAAAGAATTATGCACCAACCAACTCAGATATGATTTCCTCACGCTTTGCTATTTGGTAATGTTCTGTTTTGATATTCTTGTTAAGATCTTTTGGATCCATGCATATGCTAAAATCACCACTCTTTTTCTTTATACAAACCATGGAGTTTACCCAGTCGGTAGGTTTTTCTATTTTTCTGATTACTTTTAATTTTATCACTCTGTCTCGCTCCCTTTGGAGGCAATCCAAAGGTATTATTCTGGGTGCCTTTATCACAGGTTTTGCACCTCTTTGAGTTGTATCTTGTAGATGAATGGTAGTGTACCAAAACCTGTGAACGCTGAATTTGCTGATAATGTTCTCAAAATTGTTGGCAAATTGTCCCAATCCGTTGTCGATGTCATATACAAATTGCACTCAACCAGTGGGCGGCATGGTAGCACAGTGGGTAGCACTGTTGCATCACAGCTCCAGGGTCCCAGGTTCAATTCCCAGCTTGGGTCACTGTCTATGCGGAGTCTGCATGTTCTCCCTGTGTCTGCGTGGGTTTCCTCCGGGGTGCTCCGGTTTCCTCCCACAAGTCCCGAAAGACATGCTGTTAGGTAATTTGAACATTCTGAATTCTCCCTGCGTACCCGAACAGACGCCGAAATGTGGCAAATAAGGGATTTTCACAACGACTTCATTGCAGTGTTAATGTATGCCTATTGAGACAATAAAGATTATTATTATTATAGTCACAGGACTGATCACGTAATAATGAATCCAAGCCCTCGGATACAATATAGAATGGGACGGAATAAATTGTGTTCTTCACCACCATACTCAGGTCGCAAGCAACATAACAATGCTTGAACCATTAGAATCACTCAGACATATTTTGTGATTTCTTCTAATTGACTGAATTTTCAGATTTTTTAAATCAGCCATTCTGATTAAATTGGCTTTGACACCAGTGTCTAACTTCAATTGGACCACTGTACCGTTCACTTCAGGTGTAGCAGCCATTTGTCCCCATCAACCGCATTTATTTTAAATGGAGTATCAGTTTGCATTTTTTTAAGCGCTGAGAGTTTTTTGATGTCTCCAAATAATTCTTCTTCTCTGTTATTACTCCAACAAACAATGATGTTTCATCACTGGAGACTGTCTTCCACTGTGCCGACTGATCTGGGGTTGAGCTGAGAGTAACAATCCTGAGTAAAATTATTTTTTCCTTTGCAAAACTTGCCAAACGCTGGACACTGCCTTAATTTGTGCCTTTGACTACATATTTTACACAGAAATACTTCATGCTGATCTTTAACCTGTTGGTTGGCATGCGAGGAGCTGCAGGAACCTTTCTGCCTTTTTTTGGAACTTTCTTGCCTTTTTGTAAAAGGGCGGCTACCGGAGTTTTCTCCTTCAAAAAGACACCACCATTACTGAGAAACATTTAGAATGCTGTGCTGCTAGCTCGTGAGCCTGACAAATCTTAACTGTTTGTTCCAAAGACAGCTCTGTTCCTTCAGCTTATTTTCATTCACACCAAACACAATCTGGTCCTGAATCATGGAAGATTTCACCACAGAAAAATTACAGGTTTTAGCTTTTAACTTTAAATCAGTGATGAACTGATCTATGGACTCTTCTGTCTTCTGTAAACATGATCTAAACACATAGCATTCATAAATTTCATTCTTCCTGGGGGGGCCCGCCAACCGGCGCGGAGCGTAACCCGCCCCCGCCAAATCTCCAGTGCCGGAGACTTCGGCAACCGGCGGGGGCGGGATTCACGCCAGCCCCCGGCGATTCTCCGAGCCGGCGGGGGGTCGGAGAATCTCACCCAGAGAAACACTTCTTTCAACCTGTGCAGTTCAAAACCAGTCCAAAACTCAAAGTGAAAGTAAAACCCACAGAGCCACAAACCAGCTCCAAACCCAAATGAAAATAAAACTCACAGAGCCACAACCTAGCTCCACCCACACAATGACATCACTGAAGCCATGTGATAAGACAAAAACATTTCTTGAAGGCACACTCCCATGACAATACCAATTACTCCTGGTACCATGTAATGTTCTTGTCGGATGGCCTGATTTACACTTGTAGCTACAACTATAAACAATTTACTAACATTAACGGTGGGTAAACTATATGCTAGACAACAGATGAAAAACAAGCAATCTCTCTTCAAACTCCTCAACTCAGTCTGAGGTCAGCTGATTTTAACATTCACTTATATACCAGTGAGACTCCTAGTGGTCAGTCAGTGAATTACAACACAACTATGATATCACTATACACCCGACTGCCTTTTGGGGTTTCATCATCTTGCGTGATTTCCCAACACGTAGAATCATAGAATCCTACAGTGCAGAAGGAGGCCATTCAGCCCATCGAGTCTGCACCGGCCCTTGCAGCACCCTACCTAGGCCCAATCCCCCACTCCTAGCCCCGTAATCCCACCTAATCTTGGCAATTTAGCATGGCCAATTCACCTAACCTGCACATCTTTGGACTGTGGGAGGAAACCAGAGCACCCGGAGGAAACACACGCAGACACGGGGAGGATGTGCAAACTCCACAGTCACCCGAGGTCAGAATCAAACCTGGGACTCTGCCACTGCGAGGCAGCAGTGCTAACCACGGTGCCACCGTGCCGCCCCCACGTGATGGAAAACATCCTGCTCAGGGTGGCCATAAACCTGGATGATGTACTCATCACTTGGGGCTTCGGGAAAAAAACATTTGGAGAACCTGGCCAAAGTCCTCCAGTATTTTGAACTGCCTGGTGTCAGCCTCCGCAGGGAGAAGTGCATTTTTAACACCCCTGAACTCACCATTTAGGGACCGGGTTGACAGGAAGGGGCTTCACCCAGTGGAAGACAAGATGCGGGCCTTCCGGCAGGCTCCCTTCCTTCAAGACCCGAATGAACTCCGTTCCTTTTCAGGACTTATCAACTACAATGGGAAATTCATCCCACATTTGGCCACACCGCTTAACCCGCTCCACCACCTGGTAAAAAAAGGACACTAGTGGGAATGGAACTCCCCACACAAAAAGGCATTCCAGGAGGTCAAGCGACAGTTGTCCTCCAAGAAGCTGTTGACACACTTCAACCCAGCAAAGGCACTTCTCCTGACGTGCAATGATTTCCCCCTACAACGTAGAACCGTTTTCACACACCGGATGCCAGACAGGTCAGGGCGACTGATAGCTTTTGCGTTACGCACACTAGCCGATGCCGAGCGGAACTATGCCCAAATCGAGCAGGATGGCCTGGCAGTTGTATTTAGTGTGACGAAGTTGCACCAGTATGCCCACGGTCACACATTTATGGTTTATACAGACCACAAACCTTTAGTTGGGCTATTCAAGGAGGATCAAGTGATTCCCCTGATCGCGTCCAGCGATGGACCTCTTAGCAGCATACGAATACACGCTGGAACATCGCCCAGGCACGCGGATCCCACATACCGATGCATTGAGCCGCCTGCCCCGCTTCACAAGCCCGCCGGCTCCCACTTCTGTTGCAGAAGTAGTAGCGGCCTCCACTTCATGGACTCCTTGCCGGTCACGGCGGCTGGCATAAAGAGTGGACTCAGATGGGCCCACAACTATTTCAGGTCTGACTCATGGTCCAGTGGCCAACACAGAGGTTTGTCCGACGATCTACAAACATCAAAGAACAAAGATCTGCGGGCTTATACGATGAAGCTCCCAAAGCTGAGCAGAGAGGATGGCGTTTTATTGTGGGGGGGGGGGGGGGGGGGGGGGACATGGGTGGTTGTCCCGGCACGCGGTGGTGCGCTCTTGTTGCAAACTTCCAAAGCGGACACCTGCAGCATGTCCAAGATAAAGATGCTCCCCCGCAGCTATGTCTGGTGGCTTGTGATAGACTAGGACATCGAGAAGGTAGCCCAGCATTGCGGCTCATGCCAGGAGAACCAGAAGGCCCCACCAGTTGCGCCAATACCGCCTTGAGAATGCCTGGGGAAACCTTGGTCCCATGTCCACATAGACTCTGCTGGTCTATTCCAGCAGGGCGACATTCCTCCTGGATGTCCACTCCAAGTGGCTCGAGGCCCACAAAGTGCAAACTGTGACCACAAAGACAAACGTTGGTAGGCTGCAGCACAAATTCAGCACCAAAGGAATACCCAAAGTGTTGGTGTCGGATAACGGCGCCACGTTCACCAACAAGGAGTTTGAGTCGTTCATGGCCTTGAACGGAATTCGGCATGCAGGGACTGCCCTGTATCACCCAGCCTCAAACGGTTTGGCCAAACGGGCAGTCCAAACTTTCAAAAGTACAATGAAGAAACTGTCCAAAGGGTCCTGGGAGAAGCAACTGGCCTATTTCCTCTTCAGTTACCGGACAGCTCCTCAACGGGGCTGGTTTAGCTCAGTGGGCTAGACAGCTGGTTTGTGATGCAGAACAAGGCCAGCAGCGCGGGTTTAATTCCCGTACCAGGTGAGAATTCTGAATTCTCCCTCTGTGTACCCGAACACGCGCCGGAATGTGGCGACTAGGGGCTATTCACAGTAACTTCATTGCAGTGTCAATGTAAGCCTACTTGTGACAATAAAGATTATTTATTTACTATTTATTTATGCTACCACAGGTGTGGCAACAGCAGAGTTGCTGATGGGACGTCAGCTCCAGACATACCTCAGTCTCGTCATCCTGGACAGAGGCGCTTGGATCTGCCAGTGATAGGATCACTGGGAAACAGACACAGGTCGATGTTCACACCTTGATTTCAAACCAGAGGACGCTGTATATGTGCGTAACTTCGGCGGGGCCACCACATGGGTCCTGGGCGTGGTGTTCCATGCAACTGGTCCAGTTTCTTGGACGAAATTCTCCAGAAACGGCGCGATGTCCGCTGACTGGCGCCCAAAACGGCGCAAATCAGACGGGCATCGCGCCGCCCCAAAGGTGCGGAATGCTCCGCATCTTTGGGGGCCGAGCCCCAACATTGAGGGGCTAGGTCAGCGGCGGACAAATTTCCGCCCCGCCAGCTGGTGGAAAAGGCCTTTGGTGCCCCGCCAGCTGGCGCGGAAATGACATCTCCAGGCGGCGCATGCACAGGAGCGTCAGCGGCCGCTGACGGCATTCCCGCACATGCGCAGTGGAGGGAGTCTCTTCCGCCTCCGCCATGATGGAGACCATGGCGGAGGCGGAAGGAAAAGAGTGCCCCCACGGCACAGGCCCGCCCGCGGATCGGTGGGCCCCGATCGCGGGCCAGGCCACCGTGGGGGCACCCCCCCGGGGCCAGATCGCCCCGCGTCCCCCCCAGGACCCCGGAGCCCGCCCGCGCCGCCTTGTCCCGCCGGTAAGGTAGGTGGTTTAATTTACGCCGGCGGGACTGGTATTTTAGCGGTGGGACTTCGGCCCATCCGGGCCGGAGAATCGAGCGGGGGGGCCCGCCAACCGGCGCGGCGTGATACCAGCCCCCGCCCCCGCCGAATCTCCAGTGCCGGAGACTTCGGCAACCGGCGGGGGCGGGATTCACGCCAGCCCCCGGCGATTCTCCGACCCGGCGGGGGGTCGGAGAATCTCGCTCCTTATTCGGTCCGGACACAGGGACGTGAAGCCAGCTGCCACCTGGACCACATCCGCCGTTGAACACGCTCCTGAACATACTCTGGATATGCCAATCCAGCTCCGCCTACAGTCCCCGTCACCGCCTAGGTCGCCATGCCAATCACCGTCACATCCGCCAGTCGAAGCCCAATAAGCTGAGATGCCAGATGTCTCATCAGAAGGCTGTGACATCGATTTGGAGACGGACACAGGCCTGCCTGCCATAGTCGTCCAGCTGCCGGTGGCGGCGGCACCGTTTCCAGCCGCACTGCTCCTGCTTCGCACACTGCCCGAAAACGTCAGTCACTGCTGTGTTACACACCTCCCAGACCCATTCCGTCGTCACTGGACCTTTTTCTGCACCCAAATCGAACGAGAGCGCCTTGGCCTGATGGCCCATGGATGTTTCTCCGGACTTGGGGGGGTGGGGGGAGTTGTTACGGCCCCTTTAGGACCAAGAACTGTGCTCCATAGCATTCCATTCTTTTACCCCTGGTAATTGGGGTGGGGTTTCTCCTTATCAAGGGAAGACCACACAGTATAAAAACCCTGACCTGGGTGCAGGTCAGGGAGGATGGCCCTTCGGGGAGAGGAGTTATAATTTTGTTATATTGTGTATACCATAATAAACTTGTTCATTTCTACCCTACCGTTCCTGTTGTCTCTCACATTCGGATTCTACAGCACACACCCCAGCATGAAATAGACTGTGGAACAGCTGGAAGCCTCAGCACATTGCCCAAGCCCACATCAGGTTCGCACAAGCCTTGACTATTTAAAGGTGACATCCATCCTTTGCTGTAATCACTCATTATGTGTGGAAGAGTATCTGACCTAGAGAATTGTAAAAGATGGTGAAACACAACAGGAGCAGGTTTGTAGATTTACTGACACAGCATTTGAGGCCCTGTTACAGCAGGCAGAGGATAGGGAAGGTGTCCGGACTCAACAAGGATCAGGAGAGTTACCCGGTCTCAACAGGGATCAATAAAGATGTCTTGCATACGCAGGGATCAGGAGAGATGCCCAGTATCCACAGGAATCAGGAAAGATGTCCTGTAGCCACAGGGATCAGGAGAGATGCCCGGTATCCTATTTTTCTCGCTAAATCGTTCTTTGCCAGGTGAACAATTTTGTGGGCAGAGTTGGGGCAGCACGGTAGCATTGTGGATAGCACAATTGCTTCACAGCTCCAGGGTCCCCGGTTCGATTCCAGCTTGGGTCACTGTCTGTGCGGAGTCTGCACATCCTCCCCGTGTGTGCGTGGGTTTCCTCTGGGTGCTCCGGTTTCCTCCCACAGTCCAAAGATCTGGGGGGGAGATTTGTTAGTGCTCTTTGGGGGGGTTTAAACTAATGCAGCAGGGGCATGGGAACCTGGATTGTAGTTTTAGGGTAAGGGAGAATGAGAGTATAGAGGTCAGGAGCACAGATTTGACATCGCAGGAGGGGGCCAGTGTTCAGGTAGGTGGTTTGAAGTGTGTCTACTTCAATGCCAGGAGTATACGAAACAAGGTAGGGGAACTGGCAGCGTGGGTTGGTACCTGGGACTTCGATGTTGTGGCCATTTCGGAGACATGGATAGAGCAGGGACAGGAATGGATGTTGCAGGTTCCGGGGTTTAGGTGTTTTAGTAAGCTCAGAGAAGGAGGCAAAAGAGGGGGAGGTGTGGCGCTGCTAGTCAAGAGCAGTATTACGGTGGCGGAGAGGATGCTAGATGGGGACTCTTCTGCCGAGGTAGTATGGGCTGAAGTTAGAAACAGGAGAGGAGAGGTCACCCTGTTGGGAGTTTTTTATAGGCCTCCTAATAGTTCTAGGGATGTAGAGGAAAGGATGGCGAAGATGATTCTGGATATGAGCGAAAGTAACAGGGTAGTTATTATGGGAGATTTTAACTTTCCAAATATTGACTGGAAAAGATATAGTTCGAGTACAATAGATGGGTCGTTTTTTGTACAGCGTGTGCAGGAGGGTTTCCTGAAACAATATGTTGACAGGCCAACAAGAGGCGAGGCCACGTTGGATTTGGTTTTGGGTAATGAACCAGGCCAGGTGTTGGATTTGGAGGTAGGAGAGCACTTTGGGGACAGTGACCACAATTCGGTGACGTTTATGTTAATGATGGAAAGGGATAAGTATACACCGCAGGGCAAGAGTTATAGCTGGGGGAAGGGCAATTATGATGCCATTAGACGTGACTTGGGGGGGATAAGGTGGAGAAGTAGGCTGCAAGTGTTGGGCACACTGGATAAGTGGGGCTTGTTCAAGGATCAGCTACTGCGTGTTCTTGATAAGTATGTACCGGTCAGACAGGGAGGAAGGCGTCGAGCGAGGGAACCGTGGTTTACCAAGGAAGTGGAATCTCTTGTTAAGAGGAAGAAGGAGGCCTATGTGAAGATGAAGTGTGAAGTTTCGGTTGGGGCGATGGATAGTTACAAGGTAGCGAGGAAGGATCTAAAGAGAGAGCTAAGACGAGCAAGGAGGGGACATGAGAAGTATTTGGCAGGAAGGATCAAGGAAAACCCAAAAGCTTTCTATAGGTATGTCAGGAATAAGCGAATGACTAGGGAAAGAGTAGGACCAGTCAAGGACAGGGATGGGAAATTGTGTGTGGAGTCTGAAGAGATAGGCGAGATACTAAATGAATATTTTTCGTCAGTATTCACTCAGGAAAAAGATAATGTTGTGGAGGAGAATGCTGAGCCCAAGGCTAATAGAATAGATGGCATTGAGGTACGTAGGGAAGAGGTGTTGGCAATTCTGGACAGGCTGAAAATAGATAAGTCCCCGGGACCTGATGGGATTTATCCGAGGATTCTATGGGAGGCCAGGGAAGAGATTGCTGGACCTTTGGCTTTGATTTTTATGTCATCATTGGCTACAGGAATAGTGCCAGAGGACTGGAGGACAGCAAATGTGGTCCCTTTGTTCAAAAAGGGGAGCAGAGACAACCCCGGCAACTATAGGCCGGTGAGCCTCACGTCTGTAGTGGGTAAAGTCTTGGAGGGGATTATAAGAGACAAGATTTATAATCATCTAGATAGGAATAATATGATCAGGGATAGTCAGCATGGCTTTGTGAAGGGTAGGTCATGCCTCACAAACCTTATTGAGTTCTTTGAGAAGGTGACTGAACAGGTAGACGAGGGTAGAGCAGTTGATGTGGTGTATATGGATTTCAGCAAAGCGTTTGATAAGGTTCCCCACGGTAGGCTATTGCAAAAAATACGGAGGCTGGGGATTGAGGGTGATTTAGAGATGTGGATCAGAAATTAGCTAGCTGAAAGAAGACAGAGGGTGGTGGTTGATGGGAAATGTTCAGAATGGAGTACAGTCACAAGTGGAGTACCACAAGGATCTGTTCTGGGGCCGTTGCTGTTTGTCATTTTTATCAATGACCTAGAGGAAGGCGCAGAAGGGTGGGTGAGTAAATTTGCAGACGATACTAAAGTCGGTGGTGTTGTCGATAGTGTGGAAGGATGTAGCAGATTACAGAGGGATATAGATAAGCTGCAGAGCTGGGCCGAGAGGTGGCAAATGGAGTTTAATGTAGAGAAGTGTGAGGTGATTCACTTTGGAAGGAATAACAGGAATGCGGCATATTTGGCTAATGGTAAAGTTCTTGAAAGTGTGGATGAGCAGAGGGATCTAGGTGTCCATGTACATAGATCCCTGAAAGTTGCCACCCAGGTTGATAGGGTTGTGAAGAAGGCCTATGGAGTGTTGGCCTTTATTGGTAGAGGGATTGAGTTCCGGAGTCGGGAGGTCATGTTGCAGCTGTACAGAACTCTGGTACGGCCGCATTTGGAGTATTGCGTACAGTTCTGGTCACCGCATTATAGGAAGGAAGGACGTGGAGGCTTTGGAGCGGGTGCAGAGGAGATTTACCAGGATGTTGCCTGGTATGGAGGGAAAATCTTATGAGGAAAGGCTGATGGACTTGAGGTTGTTTTCGTTGGAGAGAAGAAGGTTAAGAGGAGACTTAATAGAGGCATACAAAATGATCAGGGGGTTGGATAGGGTGGACAGTGAGAGCCTTCTCCCGCGGATGGATATGGCTGGCACGAGGGGACATAACTTTAAACTGAGGGGTAATAGATATAGGACAGAGTTCAGAGGTAGGTTCTTTACGCAAAGAGTAGTGAGGCCGTGGAATGCCCTACCTGCTACAGTGGTGAACTCGCCAACATTGAGGGCATTTAAAAGTTTATTGGATAAACATATGGATGATAATGGCATAGTGTAGGTTGGATGGCTTTTGTTTTGGTGCAACATCGTGGGCCGAAGGGCCTGTACTGCGCTGTATTGTTCTATGTTCTATGTGCAGGTTAGGTGGATTGGCCATGATAAATTGCCCTTAGTGTCCAAAATTGCCCTTGGTGTTGGGTGGGGTTACTGGGTTGTGGGGATAGGGTGGAGGTGTTGACTTTGGGTAGGGTGCTCTTTCCAAGAGCCGGTGCAGACTCGATGGGCTGAATGGCCTCCTTCTGCACTGTAAATTCTATGATAAAGCATCAAAACAAACATTCTGCCAAAGCTCGATTTCTGTTCCAATGCCTTCTAGGGGTGGTTCCAGATAGCAGTTAAAATGCACTGGAAGCCCAAAAGGCTCCAAGGTTGTTACATAGAGTATTGCCCTGTGGATCTGAGTAGTGTCACAAAATGTTCAATGAGCTGATCTCAATGGTCAGTGTGATTGATTGTATATTCTAATATTATTAGACCGCGGCAGGGGCCTTCTGGGAGGTGAGTACTTACTTTAAAAAGCCTTGCCTTTACAGGAGAAGCCCTTTGGATTTCGGCGGCAGCGGTGCGCAGGGGCCCTCTGGGAGGTGAGTAGTGAATTTAAAAACTCTTACCTTTACAGGAGCAGCCCTTTGGATTTCGGCGGCAGCGGTGCGCAGGGGCCTTCTGGGAGGTGAGTACTTACTTTAAAAAGCCTTGCCTTTACAGGAGCAGCCCTTTGGATTTTGGCGGCAGCGGGGCGCAGGGGCCCTCTGGGAGGTGAGTAGTGAATTAAAAAACTCTTACCTTTACAGGAGCAGCCCTTTGGATTTCAGCGGCAGCGGTGTGCAGGGGCCCTCTGGGAGGTGAGTACTTACTTTAAAAAGCCTTACCTGGTCCCGTGTCTGTTCTTCTTTTCTGTTTTATTTGTTTTTATATAAGGCGGGAACCGGAAGTTCGACCCGCGGACCTCTGGGAAGTCCCCCCCCCCCCAACCAATAAATTCTGGTGGAGAGGAAACCCGAGACACTACACGTGTAGTGTCTCCCACCCGCCCTCCTCCTCTAACCTAATAATAAGACCCATTGGTGTAAGGTAAGTGCCATATTATATTATTATTATATTATTAGCATTGTGCAGGTCAAGGTTCGGAGGTGGAGGAGCAGTCTCTGTCAGCGAGAGAACCGGAGAACATCTAAGACACTCAGAAGGTAAGAAGGTAAGTAAGTGATTTTTACTTATTTTCACTTTTATACCTTTTTTCAAATTGTGTGTGTCGGGGGGAAACTGAAGTGACATCACAGAAAAGCTGTGGCCAGAGTGGCTGGTTGGGATTCTACCCTAAATTTAAAAAAATTTTTGAGTATTTGGTAACTAATTAAACATAATAACTTAATTATAATTTAGAGAGATATCTAAGCCAGAGATCGGAGAGTATTATAGTTAGCTATCGCATTTCTATTAGAAATCTAGTGCTAGGAAACAGATAGTTGACAGTAACTTTGAAATTTAAAAAAAATATATATATTTTTTAAAAAAGACAAATTTTAATTTTAATTTTAATTAATTGACGCAATGTCAGTTAGAGGGGTGCTGTGCTCTGACTGTGAGATGTGGCAGGTCCGGGAGGCTTCCAGCGTCCCGGATGGCTTCATCTGCAAAAAGTGCACCCAACTGGAGCTCCTCACAGACCGCATGGTTCGGTTGGAGCAGCAATTGGATGCACTTAGGAGCATGCAGGTGGCGGAAAGCGTCATAGATCGCAGTTATGTAAATGTGGTCACACCCAAGGTGCAGGCAGAGAAATGGGTGACCACCAGAAAGGGCAGGCAGTCAGTGCAGGAATCCCCTGTGGTTGACCCCCTCTCGAACAGATATACCCCTTTGGATACTGTCGGGGGGGATAGCCTATCAGGGGAAAACAGCAGCAGCCAGAGCAGTGGCACCACGGCTGGCTCTGATGTTCAGAAGGGAGGGTCAAAGCGCAGAAGAGTAATAGTAATAGGGGACTCTATAGTCAGGGGCACAGATAGGCGCTTCTGTGGACGTGAAAGAGACTCCAGGATGGTATGTTGCCTCCCTGGTGCCAGGGTCCAGGATGTCTCCGAACGGGTAGAGGGAATCCTGAAGGGGGAGGGCAAACAGGCAGAGGTCGTTGTATATATTGGTACGAACGACATAGGCAGGAAGGGGCATGAGGTCCTGCAGCAGGAGTTCAGGGAGCTAGGCAGAAAGTTAAAAGACAGGACCTCGCGGGTTGTAATCTCGGGATTACTCCCTGTGCCACGTGCCAGTGAGGCTAGAAATAGGAAGATAGAGCAGATAAACACGTGGCTAAACAGCTGGTGTAGGAGGGAGGGTTTCCATTATCTGGACCACTGGGAGCTCTTCCGGGGCAGGTGTGACCTGTATAAGAAGGACGGGTTGCATCTAAACCAGAGAGGCATAAATATCCTGGCCGCGAGGTTTGCTAGTGTCACACGGGAGGGTTTAAACTAGTATGGCAGGGGGGTGGGCACGGGAGCAATAGGTCAGAAGGTGAGAGCATTGAGGGAGAACTAGGGAATAGGGACAGTGTGGCTCTGAGGCAGAGCAGACGGGGAGAAGTTGCTGAACACAGCGGGTCTGGTGGCCTGAAGTGCATATGTTTTAATGCAAGGAGCATTACGGGTAAGGCAGATGAACTTAGAGCTTGGATTAGTACTTGGAACTATGATGTTGTTGCCATTACAGAGACCTGGTTGAGGGAAGGGCAGGATTGGCAGCTAAACGTTCCAGGATTTAGATGTTTCAGGCGGGATAGAGGGGGATGTAAAAGGGGAGGCGGAGTTGCGCTACTTGTTCGGGAGAATATCACAGCTGTACTGCGAGAGGACACCTCAGAGGGCAATGAGGCTATATGGGTAGAGATCAGGAATAAGAAGGGTGCAATCACAATGTTGGGGGTATACTACAGGCCTCCCAACAGCCAGCGGGAGATAGAGGAGCAGATAGGTAGACAGATTTTGGAAAAGAGTAAAAACAACAGGGTTGTGGTGATGGGAGACTTCAACTTCCCCAATATTGACTGGGACTCACTTAGTGCCAGGGGCTTAGACGGGGCGGAGTTTGTAAGGAGCATCCAGGAGGGCTTCTTAAAACAATATGTAGACAGTCCAACTAGGGAAGGGGCGGTACTGGACCTGGTATTGGGGAATGAGCCCGGCCAGGTGGTAGATGTTTCAGTAGGGGAGCATTTTAGTAACAGTGACCACAATTCAGTAAGTTTTAAAGTACTGGTGGACAAGGATAAGAGTGGTCCGAGGATGAATGTGCTAAATTGGGGGAAGGCTAATTATAACAATATTAGGCGGGAACTGAAGAACATAGATTGGGGGCGGATGTTTGAGGGCAAATCAACATCTGACATGTGGGAGGCTTTCAAGTGGCAGTTGAAAGGAATACAGGACCGGCATGTTCCTGTGAGGAAGAAAGATAAATACGGCAATTTTTGGGAACCTTGGATGACGAGTGATATTGTAGGCCTCGTCAAAAAGAAAAAGGAGGCATTTGTCAGGGCTAAAAGGCTGGGAAAAGACGAAGCCTGCGTGGAATATAAGGAAAGTAGGGAGGAACTTAAGCAAGGAGTCAGGAAGGCTAGAAGGGGTCACGAAAAGTCATTGGCAAATAGGGTTAAGGAAAATCCCAAGGCTTTTTACACGTACATAAAAAGCAAGAGGGTAGCCAGGGAAAGGGTTGGCCCACTGAAGGATAGGCAAGGGAATCTATGTGTGGAGCCAGAGGAAATGGGCGAGGTACTAAATGAATACTTTGCATCAGTATTCACCAAAGAGAAGGAATTGGTAGATGTTGAGTCTGGAGAAGGGGGTGGAGATAGCCTGGGTCACATTGTGATCCAAAAAGACGAGGTGTTGGGTGTCTTAAAAAATATTAAGGTCGATAAGTCCCCAGGGCTTGATGGGATCTACCCCAGAATACTGAAGGAGGCTGGAGAGGAAATTGCTGAGGCCTTGACAGAAATCTTTGGATCCTCGCTGTCTTCAGGGGATGTCCCGGAGGACTGGAGAATAGCCAATGTTGTTCCTCTGTTTAAGAAGGGTAGCAAGGATAATCCCGGGAACTACAGGCCAGTGAGCCTTACTTCAGTGGTAGGGAAATTACTGGAGAGAATTCTTCGAGACAGGATCTACTCCCATTTGGAAGCAAATGGACGTATTAGTGAGAGGCAGCACTGTTTTGTGAAGGGGAGGTCGTGTCTCACTAACTTGATAGAGTTTTTCGAGGAGGTCACTAAGATGATTGATGCAGGTAGGGCAGTAGATGTTGTCTATATGGACTTCAGTAAGGCCTTTGACAAGGTCCCTCATGGTAGACTAGTACAAAAGGTGAAGTCACACGGGATCAGGGGTGAGCTGGCAAGGTGGATACAGAACTGGCTAGGCCATAGAAGGCAGAGAGTAGCAATGGAGGGATTCTTTTCTAATTGGAGGGCTGTGACCAGTGGTGTTCCACAGGGATCAGTGCTGGGACCTTTGCTCTTTGTAGTATATATAAATGATTTGGAGGAAAATGTAACTGGTCTGATTAGTAAGTTTGCAGACGACACAAAGGTTGGTGGAATTGCGGATAGCGATGAGGACTGTCGGAGGATACAGCAGGATTTAGATTGTCTGGAGACTTGGGCGGAGAGATGGCAGATGGAGTTTAATCCGGACAAATGTGAGGTAATGCATTTTGGAAGGTCTAATGCAGGTAGGGAATATACAGTGAATGGTAGAACCCTCAAGAGTATTGAAAGTCAAAGAGATCTAGGAGTACAGGTCCACAGGTCATTGAAAGGGGCAACACAGGTGGAGAAGGTAGTCAAGAAGGCATACGGCATGCTTGCCTTCATTGGCCGGGGCATTGAGTATAAGAATTGGCAAGTCATGTTGCAGCTGTATAGAACCTTAGTTAGGCCACACTTGGAGTATAGTGTTCAATTCTGGTCGCCACACTACCAGAAGGATGTGGAGGCTTTAGAGAGGGTGCAGAAGAGATTTACCAGAATGTTGCCTGGTATGGAGGGCGTTAGCTATGAGGAGCGATTGAATAAACTCGGTTTGTTTTCACTGGAACAAAGGAGGTTGAGGGGCGACCTGATAGAGGTATACAAAATTATGAGGGGCATAGACAGAGTGGATAGTCAGAGGCTTTTCCCCAGGGTAGAGGGGTCAATTACTAGGGGGCATAGGTTTAAGGTGAGAGGGGCAAGGTTTAGAGTAGATGTACGAGGCAAGTTTTTTACGCAGAGGGTAGTGGGTGCCTGGAACTCGCTACCGGAGGAGGTAGTGGAAGCAGGGACGATAGGGACATTTAAGGGGCATCTTGACAAATATATGAATAGGATGGGAATAGAAGGATACGGACCCAGGAAGTGTAGAAGATTGTAGTTTAGTCGGGCAGCATGGTCGGCACGGGCTTGGAGGGCCGAAGGGCCTGTTCCTGTGCTGTACATTTCTTTGTTCTTTGTTCTTTATTATCTCCAACCAATGAAACCCTCACCTCACACAAAGCAACACACACATCATCACTGACCTACCAACTATGTCCATCAAACCGGAATCACACTGCATATTCACATCTTCAACTCACCTTCACACACTCAGCACTGCTCCTAGCCTTGCTCCCACATCTCACACGAAGGCAACTCCCAACAATCCACTCACTGACATCCTTTCATGTTCCCTACTAGGATAAGGTGACAACCAGCAGAACCTAACCGGCAGAGGTACAGGTATGGCTATGCCTCCTTCGCCCCAATGGTGCTCATCAGACTGAGGCCTGGCTTGTGGTGTGGCTGAGACCATCGAGAGTGAGGGCGTGTTCCTACCTAATCCACTACCCCACATCCTACTTCCCCCATCCCACAGTCTTGTCTCATATGCAAGCTTCAGATAGTGGCAGCATTCACCCCACAACCCCACCCCCCACTCCTCCCCTTATACTGTCTCCTCTCAGAGAGCTGTCACATGAACAGACAATAGGTACAGGAGGGTGAAGCCCAACAGTAGCAGCTGTCACATGAACAGACAATAGGTACAGGAGGGTGAAGCCCAACAGTAGCAGGGAACTGGTGATGAAGAAAGATTGTTACTTGGCTTATAACTCACAGCCACCAATTCATTTTCTGGTATTGCATTTCCTTTAAAATATAGAAATATATTCTTGAGCGTAGAGGTGGGATCTGGTGCTGCTCAGCTGCTGGGTTACAGCCAGGGTAGAGGATGGCAGTTCCCGAGGATAGGATCACCTTGAGTGATGCTGCAATGCTCTCGGATGAGGATCTCAATAGGGTGGTACAGGAAAACGCTGATGGGGCAATGCAGACAGAAGTGCTTGGGGTGCAGAAAATCACTGAGGAACATGGAGGAGTCTATTCCAATATGGCACAGACCTTTGTGTGGAATGTGGAGTCATCCACTCTGATATGGGAGTGGTGGGCAGCTCCATGAGACCATGATGCAGCATCTGGTGGTGAATGTCTCGGATTCCATTGCAGTAGAAGAAGATCTCCAAGTCTTGGAAGCTCAAACTTCTGCCAATTTGGTTCCAGATACCAGTGTTCAAATGAACTTGCCCTGCCAGACCTTCACTAACAGGGTGCTCATATTGCTTCTTGCAGTGTGAACCTGCTGTCCTCTCTCAGGGTGACAGCATTTGTCTGCTCACCACTGCCCCTCTATCAGTGCTCCTGTCACTAGCCAGCCCAGACTGCTGCTGCTCACATAGTTAGTGGAGTCTGTCAAAGTGCACAGCTGTTCGGTGCCATATTGCACAGGCACTCTGCAACATCTCCCAATCAGCCAGACATGCTGCAGTCATTGGTGTAAAACACTGGGGTATCAATGGCAAGTCCAGTATTCATTACCCATCCCTAGTTGCCCTTCAGAAGGTGGTGGTGAGCTGCCTTCTTGAACCGCTGCAGTCCTTGATGTGTAGGTATACCCACAGTGCTGTTAGAGAGGGAGTTCCAGGATTTTTACCCAATGACAGTGAAGGAACAGCGATATATTTCCAAGTCAGGATATTGAGTGATTTGGAGGGGAACCACCAGGTGGTAGTATTCCCAGGTATCTGCTGCATTTGTCCTCCTAGATGGTAGTGGTTGCGGGTTTGGAAGGTGCTGCCTAAGGAGACTTGGTGAGTTACTGCACTGCATCTTGTAGATGGTACACACGGCTGCTACTATACGTCAGTGGTGGGGTGATTGAATGTTCGTGGAAAGGCTGCCAATCAAGTGGGCTGCTGTATCCTGGATGATGTCAAGTGCCTTGAGTGCTGTTGGAGCTGCACTCATCCAGGCAGAGAGTATTCCATCACACATTAGGCACTGGACATAAAGTTTGTGGATACAATAGAGTCCCTATATAATTGTATGTAAGATTACATTCATCACAGGATATAGGGTATTACATTAGAAATGGAATTAGAACATTCAGTTAGACTGGATCATTCATTCTATCAATTCAAAGGATGTTGTCTTTGGAAGATGACATGGAGGAGGGGTGGAGGCTCTAAGGGAATAAATAGATGGAGGGGGAGTTGGAGATTATGATGGAGGAAGTGATGGAAAGGGGGGTGAGTCTAGAGATGGAGGAATAAATGTAGGTATGGATGGAGTTTCGGATGTGTGTAGGGAATGAGCTAGTTTGGAGAGCGATGGATAAGTGAGCCTCATTCCAGGTGATGAAACCGTCTGCCATTCACATACCCGCTGCAGTAACAGGCAGCAATGTACAGGTGAAGGATTTACTGGGACTTATTGTTTGTTCGGCCATGAACATATCCAACAACTGCTGCTGGGTTGACGAGAATCATTGCCGAGCAATCAAGTGCATAGTGCTGAGGGGACATAGTGCATAGTCCACCCGCTATGGACAAGCTCTCCGTATACACAGGATCTGCTCAGACAAGGAGGAGCGTAACAGACATCTACAGACGTTGAAAGATGCCCTCATACGAACGGGATATGGCACTCGACTCACCGATCGACAGTTCCAACGCGCCACAGCAAAAACCGCTCCGACGTCCTCAGAAGACAAACATGGGACACAACCGACAGAATATCCTTCGTCGTCCAGTACTTCCCCGGAGCGGAGAAACTACGACATCTTCTTCACAGCCTTCAACACATCATCGATGAAGATGAACATCTTGCCAAGGTCATCCCCACACCCCCACTACTTGCCTTCAAACAACCGCGCAATCTCAAACAAACCATTGTTTGCAGCAAACTACCCAGTCTTCAGAACAGTGACCACGACACCACACAACCCTGCCATGGCAATCTCTGCAAGACGTGCCAGATCATCGACATGGATACCACCATTACACGTGAGAACACCACCCACCAGGTACGCGGTACATACTCGTGCGACTCGGCCAACGTTGTCTACCTCATACACTGCAGGAAAGGATGACCCGAAGCGTGGTACATTGGCGAGACCATGCAGACGCTGCGACAACGAATGAACGGACATCGCGCGACAATCACCAGGCAGGAATGTTCCCTTCCAGTCGGAGAACACTTCAGCAGTCAAGGGCATTCAGCCTCTGATCTCCGGGTAAGCGTTCTCCAAGGCGGCCTTCAGGACGCGCAACAACGCAGAATCGCCGAGCAGAAACGTATAGCCAAATTCCGCACACATGAGTGCGGCCTCAACCGGGACCTGGGATTCATGTCGCATTACATTCATCCCCCACCCTCTGGCCTGCGAAATCCTACCAACTGTCCTGGCTTGATACAATTCACACCGCTTTAACCTGGGGTTACCCCATCTCTGGATCTGTAAAGATTTAACACCTGCTAATGCTCGCATTCCTAGCATTGTTTGGCATCTTTGAATTTGTCTATATATGTGTTTCTGGAACATACCTCTTCATTCACCCGAGGAAGGAGCAGCGCTCCGAAAGCTAGTGACATCGAAACAAACCTGTTGGACTTTAACCTGGTGTTGTAAGACTTCTCACTGTGCTCACTCCAGTACAACGCCGGCATCTCCACATCATAGTGCTGAGAGACCGCAGAGCAGTGAGGCAGGGACTGCAAGTACTAATTTGTAAGAAATGCCATGTCTGAATTACATTCAATACCCAATTAAAATGTTGTGAGGCACTGAATTATCTTCTTGTATTTTCCAGTTTCTTCTCCTTCCATCCACCTCCTCCCAGCCCTCGGTTCCCTCACGCCCCTCTCCCCCGGACCACTACCCGAATGGCCCCTCCGCTTCTCTGATCTTCCACAGTGAGTATCAGCAGGATAGTTACCCATGGGAGCCATCGCAGTGACCTCACCCTGCTCGCACCCACACATCCATTTCTCAGCCGGCAGAGCTAGTCTGTAAGGATCAGGAAGGGGAATCCTGATGAATTCCCTTCTGCTCCCTTACTCAAGAACTTCAAGAGGTTGATGATGAAGCGCATCACCTCCATCCTCCCAGAACGCCTTGAACCACTGCAATTCACATACCGCTGCAACCGGTTCACATCAGACACCATTTCCCTGGCCCTACACTCATCCCTAGAGCATCTCGAAAACAAGGACTCCTACATTAGACTCCTATTTATTGACTACAGCTCCGCCTTCAACACCATAATCCCAGCCAAGCTCATATCAAAGCTCCAAAACCTAGGACTTGGCTCCCCACTCTGCAACTGGATCCTCGATTTTCTGACCAACAGACCACAATCAGTAAGAATGAACAACAACACCTCCTCCACAATAGTCCGCAACACCGGGGCCCCGCAAGGCTGAATACTTAGCCCACTAATCTACTCCCTATACACACACGACTGCGTGGCAAAACTTGGTTCCAACTCCATCTACAAGTTTGCTGATGATACGACCATAGTGGGCCGGAGACATTGATAGGATGCAGAGCTGGGCTGCAAAGTTGCAGATGGAGTTTAACCCTGATAAGTGTGAGGTGATTCATTTTGAATGCGGATTACAGGGTTAACGGCAGGGTTCTGAAGAATGTGGAGGAACAATAGCCACCTTCACTCTCTCTCTCTGCAATAACCACCTACACTCTTTCTCTCTCCGCAATAACCACGTACATTCTCTCTCTCCCCGCAATAACAAACTACACTCTCTCTCCCCCCGCAATACCCACCTACACTCTCTCTCTCCCCGCATTACCCACCTTCACTCTCTCTCTCTCAGCAATACCTACCACACTCTCTGCAATAACCACCTACACTCTCTCTCTCCCCGCAATACCCACCTACACTCTCTCTCTCAGCAATACCCACCACAATCTCTGTAATACCCAGCTACACTCTCTCTCTCTCCGCAATACCCACCTACACTCTCTCTTCGCAAAAACGACCTTCACTCTCCACAATAACCACCTTCACTCTCTCTCCGCAATAACCACCTTCAGTCTCTCCGCAATCACCACATTCACTCTCTCCACAATAACCACCTTCAGTCTCGCCGCAATCACCACCTTCACTCTCTCTCCGCAATAACCACCTTCACTCTCTCCGCAATAACCACATTCACTCTCTCCGCAATCACCACCTTCACGGTCTCCGCAATAACCACCTTCACTCTCTCCGCAATCACCACCTTCACTCTCTCCGCAATAACCACATTCACTCTCTCCGCAATCACCACCTTCACGGTCTCCGCAATAACCACCTTCACTCTCTCCGCAATAACCACCTTCACTCTCTCCGCAATAACCACCTTCACTCTTTCTTCACAATAACCACCTTCACTCTCTCGGCAATAACCACCTTCACTCTCTCCGCAATCACCAACTTCACTCTGTCCGCAATAACCACCTTCACTCTCTCTCCGCAATCACCACCTTCACTCTCTCCGCAATAACCACCTTCACTCTTTCTTCACAATAACCACCTTCACTCTTTCTTCACAATAACCACCTTCACTCTGTCTGCAATAACCAGCTTCACTCTCTCTCCGCAATCACCACCTTCACTCTCTATGCAATAACCACCTTCACTCTCTCCACAATAACCACCTTCACTCTCTTTCCGCAATCACCACCTTCACTCTCTTTGCAATAACCACCTTCACTCTCTCCACAATAACGACCTTCACTCTCTCTTCACAATAACCACCTTAACTCTCTCTTCACAATACCCACCTTCACTTTCTCCACAATAAACACCTTCACTCTCTCTTCACAATAGCCACCTTCACTCACTCTGCACAATAACCACCTTCACTCTCTCTTCACAATAACCACCTACACTTTCTCCGCAATAATCAACTTCACTCTCTCCACAATAACCACCTTCACTCTCTCTTCACAATAACCACCTTCACTCTCTTTCACAATAACCACCTTCACTCACTCCGCAATAACCACCTTCACTCGTTCTTCACAATAACCACCTTCACTCACACTTCAAAATAACCACCTTCACTCTCTCTTCACGATAAACATATTCTCTCTCTCCGCAATAACCACCTTCACTCTCCCCGCAATAACCACCTTCACACTCTCTCCGCAATAATCACCTTCACTCTCTCCGCAATAACTACCTTCACTCTCTCCACAATAACCACCTTCACTCTCTCCACAATAACCACCTTCACTCTGTCCACAATAACCACTTTCACTCACTCAGCAAAAAGCACCTTCACTCACTCGGCAATAACCACCTTCACTCTCTCTGCAATAAACATCTTCTCTCTCTCTGCAATAACCACCTTCACTCTCTCCGCAATAACCACCTTCACTCTCTCTTCACAATAACAACCTTCACTCTCTCTGCAATAAACATCTTCACTCTCTCTGCAATAACCACCTTCACTCTCTCTTCACAATAACCACCTTCACTCTCTCCGCAATAACCACCTTCACTCTCTCTTCACAATAACCACCTTCACTCTCTTTCACAATAACCACCTTCACTCACTCCGCAATAACCACCTTCACTCGTTCTTCACAATAACCACCTTCACTCACACTTCAAAATAACCACCTTCACTCTCTCTTCACGATAAACATATTCTCTCTCTCCGCAATAACCACCTTCACTCTCCCCGCAATAACCACCTTCACACTCTCTCCGCAATAATCACCTTCACTCTCTCCGCAATAACTACCTTCACTCTCTCCACAATAACCACCTTCACTCTCTCCACAATAACCACCTTCACTCTGTCCACAATAACCACTTTCACTCACTCAGCAAAAAGCACCTTCACTCACTCGGCAATAACCACCTTCACTCTCTCTGCAATAAACATCTTCTCTCTCTCTGCAATAACCACCTTCACTCTCTCCGCAATAACCACCTTCACTCTCTCTTCACAATAACAACCTTCACTCTCTCTGCAATAAACATCTTCACTCTCTCTGCAATAACCACCTTCACTCTCTCTTCACAATAACCACCTTCACTCTCTCCGCAATAACCACCTTCATTCAGTCTGCAAAAAGCACCTTCACTCTCTCTGCAATGACCACCTTCACTCTCTTTTCACAATAACCACCTTCACTCTCTTTCACAATAACCACCTTCACTCGCTCCGCAATAACCACCTTATCTCTCTCCGCAATAACCACCTTCACTCTTTCTTCACAAGAACCACCTTCACTCACTTTTCACAATAACCACCTTCACTCTCTCTTCACAATAACCACCTTCACTCTCTCTTCACAATAACCACCTTCACTGTCCGCAATAACGACCTTCACTCTCTCTTCACAGTAACCACCTTCCCTCTCTCTTCACAATAACCAACTTCGCTCACTCTTCACAATAACTACCTTCGCTCACTCTTCACAATAACCAGCTTCACCCTCAATCCGCAAAACCACCATCACTCTCTCTCCGCAACAGCCACCTTCACCATCTCGTCACAATAACCACCTTCACTCTCTCTGCAATATCCACCTTCACTCTCACCGCAATAACCATCTTCACTCTCTCTGGAATAACAAACTTCACTCTTTCTCCGCAATAACAAACTTCACTCACTCTGCAATGACCTGCTTCACTCTCTATCTAAAATAATCACATTCCCTCTCTCCGCTGTAACTATTACACTCTTTCTCGCTGCATTAACCACCTTTACTCTCTCTCTCTCTGCAATTACCCACTTCACTCTCTCTCTCTCACCACCTTCGCTTTCTCTCAGCAATAACGACCTTCACTCTCTCCGCAACAACCACCTTCACTCTCTCCGCAATAACCACCTTCAGTCTGTCCGCAATAACCACCTTCACTCTGTCCGCAATAACCACTTTCACTCACTCAGCAAAAAGCACCTTCACTCACTCGGCAATAACCACCTTCACTCTCTCTGCAATAAACATCTTCTCTCTCTCTGCAATAACCACCTTCACTCTCTCCGCAATAACCACCTTCACTCTCTCTTCACAATAACAACCTTCACTCTCTCTGCAATAAACATCTTCACTCTCTCTGCAATAACCACCTTCACTCTCTCTTCACAATAACCACCTTCACTCTCTCCGCAATAACCACCTTCATTCAGTCTGCAAAAAGCACCTTCACTCTCTCTGCAATGACCACCTTCACTCTCTTTTCACAATAACCACCTTCACTCTCTTTCACAATAACCACCTTCACTCGCTCCGCAATAACCACCTTATCTCTCTCCGCAATAACCACCTTCACTCTTTCTTCACAAGAACCACCTTCACTCACTTTTCACAATAACCACCTTCACTCTCTCTTCACAATAACCACCTTCACTCTCTCTTCACAATAACCACCTTCACTGTCCGCAATAACCACCTTCACTCTCTCTTCACAGTAACCACCTTCCCTCTCTCTTCACAATAACCAACTTCGCTCACTCTTCACAATAACTACCTTCGCTCACTCTTCACAATAACCAGCTTCACCCTCAATCCGCAAAACCACCATCACTCTCTCTCCGCAACAGCCACCTTCACCATCTCGTCACAATAACCACCTTCACTCTCTCTGCAATATCCACCTTCACTCTCACCGCAATAACCATCTTCACTCTCTCTGGAATAACAAACTTCACTCTTTCTCCGCAATAACAAACTTCACTCACTCTGCAATGACCTGCTTCACTCTCTATCTAAAATAATCACATTCCCTCTCTCCGCTGTAACTATTACACTCTTTCTCGCTGCATTAACCACCTTTACTCTCTCTCTCTCTGCAATTACCCACTTCACTCTCTCTCTCTCACCACCTTCGCTTTCTCTCAGCAATAACGACCTTCACTCTCTCCGCAACAACCACCTTCACTCTCTCCGCAATAACCACCTTCAGTCTGTCCGCAATAACCACCTTCACTCTGTCCGCAATAACCACCTTCACTCACTCCGTAATAAACACCTTCACTCTCTCTTCACAATAACTACCTTCACTCTCTCCACAATAACCACCTTCACTCTCTCTCCGCAATAACCACCTCCACTCTCTCCGCAATAACCACCTTCACTCTCTCTTCACAAGAACCACCTTCACTCTCTCTGCAATAACCAACTTCACTCTCTCTTCACAATAACCACATTCACTCTCTCCGCTATTACCACCTTGACTCTCTCCGCAATAACAACCTTGACTCTCTCCGCAATAACCGCCTTCACTCTCTCTCCGCAATCATAACCTTCATTCTGCCCGCAATAACCAGCTTCAGTCTCTCCGCAATAACCACCTTCACTCTGTCCGCAATAACCACCTTCACTCACTCCGCAATAACCACCTTCACTCTCTCCGCAATAACGACCTTCACTCTCTCCGCAACAACCACCTTCACTCTCTCCGCAATAACCACCTTCACTCTGTCCGCAATAACTACCTACTCTGTCTCCGCAATAACCACCTTCACTCTCTCCGCAATAACCACCTTCACTCTCTCCGCAACAACCACCTTCACTCTCTCCGCAATAACCACCTTCACTCTGTCCGCAATAACCACCTACTCTGTCTCCGCAATAACCACCTTCACTCTCTCTTCACAAGAACCACCTTCACTGTCTCCGCATTAACCACCTTCACTCTCGCTCTGCAATAACCACCTTCACTCTCTCCGCAATAACCACCTTCACTCTCTCCGCAATAACCACCTTCACTCTCTCTGCAATAACCACCTTCACTCTCTCTCCGCAATAACCACATTCTCTCTGTCCGCAATAACCACCTTCACTCTCTCTGCAATAACCGCCTTCACGCTCTCTCCACAATAACCAACTTCACTCTGTCCGCAATAAACACCTTCACTCTCTCCGCAATAACCGCCTTCACTCTCTCCACAAGAACCACCTTCACTCTATCCGCAATAACCACTTTCACTCTATCCGCAATAACCACCTTCACTCTCTCGGCAATTACCACCTTCACTCTCTCTGCAATAAACATCTTCACTCTCTCTGCAATAACCACCTTCACTCTCTCTCCTCAATAACCACCTTCACTCTCTCCGCAATAACCACCTTCACTCTCTCCGCAACAACCACCTTCACTCTCTCCGCAATAACCACCTTCACTCACTCCATAATAAACACCTTGACTCTCTCTTCACAATAACTACCTTCACTCTCTCCACAATAACCACCTTCACTCTCTCTCCGCAATAACCACCTCCACTCTCTCCGCAATAAGCACCTTCACTCTCTCTTCACAAGAACCACCTTCACTCTCTCTGCAATAACCAACTTCACTCTCTCTTCACAATAACCACATTCACTCTCTCCGCTATTACCACCTTGACTCTCTCCGCAATAACCACCTTCACTCTCTCCGCAATAACCGCCTTCACTCTCTCTCCGCAATAATAACCTTCATTCTGTCCGCAATAACCACCTTCACTCTGTCCGCAATAACCACCTTCACTCACTCCGCAATAACCACCTTCACTCTCTCCGCAATAACCACCTTCACTCTGTCCGCAATAACCACCTTCACTCTCTCCGCAATAACCACCTTCACTCTGTCCGCAATAACCACCTTCACTCACTCGGCAATAACCACCTTCACTCTCTCCACAATAACCACCTTCACTCTCTCCGCAACAACCACCTTCACTCTCTCCGCAATAACCACCTTCACTCTGTCCGCAATAACCACCTACTCTGTCTCCGCAATAACCACCTTCACTCTCTCTTCACAAGAACCACCTTCACTGTCTCCGCATTAACCACCTTCACTCTCGCTCTGCAATAACCACCTTCACTCTCTCCGCAATAACCACCTTCACTCTCTCCGCAATAACCACCTACTCTGTCTCCGCAATAACCACCTTCACTCTCTCTTCACAAGAACCACCTTCACTCTTTCCGCATTAACCACCTTCACTCTCGCTCTGCAATAACCACCTTCACTCTCTCCGCAATAGCCACCTTCACTCCCTCCGCAATAACCACCTTCACTCCCTCCGCAATAACCACCTTCACTCGCTCTTCACAATAACCACATTCACTCTCTCCGCAATAACCGCCTTCACTCTCTCCGCAATAACCACCTTCACACCCTCCGCAATAACCACCTTCACTTTCTCTTCACAATAACCACATTCACTCTCTCAGCAATAACCGCCTTCACTCTGTCCACAATAAGCACCTTCACTCAATCCGCAATAACCACCTTCACTCACTCCGCAATAATCACATTCATTCTCTCTGCAATAACCACCCTCACTTGCTCCGCAAGAACCACCTTCACTCTCTCCGCAATAACCACCCTCACTTGCTCCGCAATAAGCAGCTTCTCTCGCTCCGCAATAATCACCTTCACTCTCTCTTCACTAGAACCACCGTCACTCACTCCGCAATAACCACCTTCACTCACTCTGCAAAAAGCACCTTCACTCTCTCGGCAATAGCCACCATCACTCTCTCTGCAATAAACATCTTCACTCTCTCTCCGCAATAACCACATTCACTCTGTCCGCAATAACCACCTCGCTTCACAATAACCACTCTCGCTTCACAATAACCACCTTCAGTCTCTCCGCAATACCACTTTCACTCTCTCTCCGCAATAACCACCTCCACTCTGGAATAACAACCTTCACTCTCTCTCCTCAATAACCACCTTCAGACTCTCTGCAATAACCTGCTTCACTCTCTGTCTAAAATAATAACATTTCCTCTCTCCACTGTAACTATCACACTCTTTCTCGCTGCATTGACCACCTTTACTCTCTCTCTCTCTGCAATTACCATCTTCACTCTCTCTCTCTCTCTGCGCAATCACCAACTTCGCTTTCTCTCAGCAATAACGACCTTCACTCGCTCCGCAATAACCACCTTCACTCTGTCCGCAATAACCACCTTCACTCACTCCGCAATAACCACCTTCACTCTCTCTCCGCAATAACCCCCTTCACTCTGTCCACAATAACCACCTTCACTGTCTCTTCACAATAACCACATTCTCTCTCTCCGCAATAACCACCTTCACTCACTCCGCAATAACCACCTTCACTCTCTCTCCGCAATAACCCCCTTCACTCTGTCCACAATAACCACCTTCACTCTCTCATCACAATAACCACATTCTCTCTCTCCGCAATAAGCACCTTCACTGTCTCTCCGCAATAACCACCTTCACTGTCTCTCCTCAATAACCACCTTCACTGTCTCTGCAATAAACATCTTCACTCTCTCTGCAATAACCACCTTCACTCTCTCCGCAATAACCACCTTCACTCTCACTCCGCAATAAGCACCTTTCTCTCTCTGCAATAACCACACTCACTTGCTCCGCAAGAAGCTCCTTCACTCTCGCCGCAAGAACCACCTTCACTCACTCCGCAATAATCACCTTTCTCTCTCTGCAATAACCACCCTCACTTGCTCCGCAAGAAGCTCCTTCACTCTCTCCGCAAGAACCACCTTCACACTCTCCGCAATAACCACCCTTACTTGCTCCACAATTAGCAGCTTCTCTCGCTCCGCAATAACCACCTTCACTCTCTCTTCACAAGAACCACCTTCACTCACTCCGCAATAACCAACTTCAGTCTCTCTGCAAAACCACCTTCACTCTCTCCACAGGAACCACCTTCACTCTCCCTGAAATAATCACCTTCACTCTCGCTTCACAATAACCACCTTCAGTCTCTCCGCAATAACCACCTTCAGTCTCTCCGCAATAACCACCTTCACTCGCTCTTCACAATAACCACCTTCACTCTCTCCCCGCAATAACCACATTCACTCTGTCCGCAACAACCACCTTCACTTTCACTCCGCAATAACCACCTTCACTCTGCAATAACCACCTTCACTCTCTCCGCAATAACCACCTTCACTCTCTCCACAAGAACCACCTTCAGTTGTTCCGCAACAACTACCTTCACTCTCTCTGAAATGACCACCTTCACTCTCTCCGCAATAACCACCTTCACTCTCTCCGCAATAACCACCTTCACTCTCTCCGCAAAAACCACCTTCACTCTGTCCGCAATAACCACCTGCTCTGTCTCCGCAATAACCACCTTCACTCTCTCTTCACAAGAACCAACTTCACTGCCTCTGCATTAACCACCTTCACTCTCGCTCTGCAATAACCACCTTCACTCTCTCCGCAATAACCACCTTCACTCTCGCTAAGCAATAACCAACTTCACTCTCTCCGCAATAACCACCATCACTCTCTTCGCAATAACCACCTTCACTCACTCAGCAAAAAGCACCTTCACTCTCTCAGCAATAGCCACCATCACTCTCTCTGCAATAAACATCTTCACTCTCTCTGCAATAACCACCTTCACTCTCTCTCGGCAATAACCACATTCACTCTGTCCGCAATAATCACCTTCACTCACTCCGCAATAATCACCTTTCTCTCTCTGCAAAAACCACCCTCACTTGCTCCGCAAGAACCTCCTTCACTCTCTCCGCAAGAACCACCTTCACTCTCTCCGCAATAACCACCCTCACTTGCTCGACAATAAGCAGCTTCTCTCGCTCCGCAATAACCACCTTCACACTCTCTTCACAATAACCACATTCACTCTCTCCGCAATAACAACCTTCACTCTCTCCGCAATAACCACCTTCACTCGCTCTTCACAATAACCACCTTCACTCTCTCCGCAATAACCACCTTAACTTTCTCTCCGCAATAACCACCTCCACCTCTCTCCGCAATAACCACCTTCACTCTCTCTTCACAATAACCACCTTCACTCTCTCTGAAATAACCACCTTCACTCTCTCCCCGCAATAACCACGTTCACTCTGTCCGCAACAACCACCTTCACTCTCACTCCGCAATAAGCACCTTCAATCACTCCGCAATAACCACCTTCACTCTCTCCACAAGAACCACCTTCAGTCGTTCCGCAACAACCACCTTCACTCTCTCTGAAATAACCACCTTCACTCTCTCCGCAATAACCACCTTCACTCTCTCCGCAATAACCACCTTCACTCTCTCCGCAATAATAACCTTCATTCTGTCCGCAATAACCACCTTCACTCTGTCCGCAATAACCACCTTCACTCTCTCCGCAATAATAACCTTCATTCTGTCCGCAATAACCACCTTCACTCTGTCCGCAATAACCACCTTCACTCACTCCGCAATAACCACCTTCACTCTCTCCGCAATAACCACCTTCATTCTCTCCGCAACAACCACCTTCACTCTCTCCGCAATAACCACCTTCACTCTCTCCGCAATAACCACCTGCTCTGTCTCCGCAATAACCACCTTCACTCTCTCCGCAATAACCACCTTCACTCTCTCTTCACAAGAACCACCTTCACTGTCTCTGCATTAACCACCTTCACTCTCGCTCTGCAATAACCACCTTCACTCTCTCCGCAATAACCAACTTCACTCTCTCCGCATTAACCACCTTCACTCTCGCTCTGCAATAACCACCTTCACTCTCTCCGCAATAACCACCTTCACTCTCTCCGCAATAATCACCTTCACTCTCTATTCACAATAACCACATTAACTCTCTCCGCAATAACCACCTACACTCACTCAGCAAAAAGCACCTTCACTCTCTCGGCAATAGCCACCATCACTCTCTCTGCATTAAACATCTTCACTCTCTCTGCAATAACCACCTTCACTCTCTCTCCGCAATAACCACATTCACTCTCTCCGCAATAACCACCTTCACTCACTCCGCAAGAACCACCTTCACTCTCTCTCCGCAATAACCACCTCCACTCTGGAATAACAACATTCACTCTCTCTCCTCAATAACCACCTTCACACTCTCTGCAATAACCTGCTTCACTCTCTCTCTAAAATAATCACATTCCCTCTCTCTGCTGTAACTATCACACTCTTTCTCACTGCATTAACCATCTTCACTCTCTCTCTCTCTCTCCGCAATCACCACCTTCGCTTTCTCTCAGCAACAACGACCTTCACTCGCTCCGCAATAACCACCTTCACTCTGTCCGCAATAACCACCTTCACTCACTCCGCAATAACCACATTCACTCACTCCGCAATAACCCCCTTCACTCTGTCCGCAATACCCACCTTCACTCTCTCTTCACAATAACCACATTCTCTCTCTCCGCAATAACCATCTTCACTCTCTCCGCAATAACCACATTCACTCTCTCTCCGCAATAACTACCTTCACTCTCTCCACAATAACCACCTTCACTCTGTCCGCAATAACCAAATTCACACACGCAGCATAAAGCACCTTCACTCTCTCCGCAATAACCACCTTCACTGTCTCTGCAATAACCATCTTCACTCTCTCTGCAATAACCGCCTTCACTCTGTCCGCAATAAGCACCTTCACTCAATCCGCAATAACCACCTTCACTCACTCCGCAATAATCACCTTCACTCTCTCTGCAATAACCACCCTCACTTGCTCCGCAAGAACCACCTTCACTCTCTCCGCAATAACCACCCTCACTTGCTCCGCAATAAGCAGCTTCTCTCGCTCCGCAATAACCACCTTCACAAGAACCACCTTCACTCACTCCGCAATAACCATCTTCAGTCTCTCTTCACAAGAACCACCTTCACTCACTCCGCAATAACCACCTTCAGTCTCTCCGCAATAACCACTTTCACTCTCTCTCCGCAATAACCATCTCCTCTCCCTCCACAATAACCACCGTCACTCTCTCTTGACAAGAACCACCTTCACTCTTTCGCAATAACCACCTTCACTGTCTCTGCAATAACCACCTTCACTCTCTCTTCACAATAACCACATTCATTCTCTCCACAATAACCACCTTCACTCTCTCCGCAATAACCACCTTCACTCGCTCTTCGCAATAACCACCTTCACTCTCTCCGCAATAACCACCTTAACTTTCTCTCCGCAATAACCACCTCCACCTCTCTCCGCAATAACCACCTTCACTCTCTATTCACAATAACCACCTTCACTCTCTCTGAAATAACCACCTTCACTGTGATAACCGCCTTCACTCTCTCTCCGCAATAACCGCCTTCACTCTCGCTCTGCAATAACCAACTTTACTCTGTCCGCAATAAACACCTTCACTCTGTCTTCAATAATAACCTTCGCTCTGTCCGCAATAACCACCTTCGCTCTCTCCACAAGAACCACATTCACTCGCTCCGCAACAACCACCTTCACTCTCTCTGAAATAACCACCTTCACTCTCTCTTCACAATAACCACCATCACTCTCTCCGCAATAACCACCTTCACTCTCTCTCCCCAATAACCACATTCACTCTGTCTGCAATAACCACCTTCACTCTCTCTGCAATAACCGCCTTCAGCTCTCTCCGCAATAACCAACTTAAATCTGTCCGCAATAAACACCTTCACTCTCTCCGCAATAACCGCCTTCACTCTGTTCGCAATTACCACCTTCACTCTGTCTGCAATAACCACCTTCACTCTGTCCGCAATAACCACCTTCACTCACTCCGTAATAAACACCTTCACTCTCTCTCCGCAATAACCACCTCCACTCTCTCCGTAATAAACACCTTCACTCTCTCTCCGCAATAACCACCTCCACTCTCTCCGCAATAACCATCTCCAGTCTCTCCACAATAACCACCGTCACTCTCTCTTCACAAGAACCACCTTCACTCTTTCGCAATAACCACCTTCACTGTCTCTGCAATAACCACCTTCACTCTCTCTTCACAAGAACCACCTACAATCTCTCTGCAATAACCAAATTCACTCTCTCTTCACAATAACCACATTCACTCTCTCCGCTATTACCACCTTGACTATCTCCGCAATAAACACCTTCACACTCTCCGCAATAACCGCCTTCACTCTCTCTCCGCAATAACCAACTTAAATCTGTCCGCAATAAACACCTTCACTCTCTCCGCAATAACCGCCTTCACTCTGTCCGCAATAAGCACCTTCACTCTGTCCGCAATAACCACGTTCACTCACTCTGCAAAAAGGACCTTCACTCTCTCCGCAATAACCACCTTCACTCTCTCTGCAATAACCACCTTCACTCTCTCTCCGCAATAACCACATTCACTCTCTCTGCAATAACCGCCTTCACTCTCGCTCTGCAATAACCAACTTTACTCTGTCCGCAATAAACACCTTCACTCTGTCTTCAATAATAACCTTCGCTCTGTCCGCAATAACCACCTTCACTCTCTCCACAAGAACCACCTTCACTCGCTCTGCAACAACCACCTTCACTCTCTCTGAAATAACCACCTTCACTCTCTCTTCACAATAACCACCATCACTCTCTCCACAATAACCACCTTCACTCTCTCTCCCCAATAACCACATTCACTCTGTCTGCAATAACCAGCTTCACTCTCTCTGCAATAACCGTCTTCACTCTCTCTCCGCAATAACCAACTTAAATCTGTCCGCAATAAACACCTTCACTCTCTCCGCAATAAACGCCTTCACTCTGTTCGCAATAACCACCTTCACTCTGTCTGCAATAACCACCTTCACTCTGTCCGCAATAACCACCTTCACTCACTCCGTAATAAACACCTTCACTCTCTCTCCGCAATAACCACCTCCACTCTCTCCGTAATAAACACCTTCACTCTCTCTCCACAATAACCACCTCCACTCTCTCCGCAATAACCATCTCCAGTCTCTCCACAATAACCACCGTCACTCTCTCTTCACAAGAACCACCTTCACTCTTTCGCAATAACCACCTTCACTCTCTCTTCACAAGAACCACCTTCAATCTCTCTGCAATAACCAACTTCACTCTCTCTTCACAAAAAACACATTCACTCTCTCCGCTATTACCACCTTGACTATCTCCGCAATAACCACCTTCACACTCTCCGCAATAACCGCCTTCACTCTCTCTCCGCAATAACCAACTTAAATCTGTCCGCAATAAACACCTTCACTCTCTCCGCAATAACCGCCTTCACTCTCTCCGCAATAACCACCTTCACTCTCTCTCCCCAATAACCACATTCACTCTCTCTGAAATAACCACCTTCACTCTCTCTTCAGAATAACCACCTTCACTCTCTCCGCAATAACCACCTTCACTCTCTCTCCGCAATAACAACATTTACTCTGTCCGCAATAACCACCTTCACTCTCTCTGCAATAACCGCCATCACTCTCTCTCCGCAATAACCAACTTAAATCTGTCCGCAATAACCAGCTTCACTGACTCCGTAATAAACACCTTCACTCTCTCTTCACAATAACCACCTTCACTCTCTCGATAATAAACACCTTCACTCTCTCTCCGCAATAACCACCTACACTCTCTCCGCAATAACCACCTTCACTCTCTCTTCACAAGAACCACCTTCACTCTCTCTGCAATAACCAACTTCACTCTCTCTTCACAATAACCACATTCACTCTATCCGCTATTACCACCTTGATTCTCTCCGCAATAACCACTTTCACTCTCTCCGCAATAACCGCCTACACTCTCTCTCCGCAATAATAACCTTCATTCTGTCCGCAATAACCACCTTCACTCTGTCCGCAATAACCACCTTCACTCACTCCGCAATAACCACCTTCACTCTCTCCGCAATAACCACCTTCACTCTCTCCGCAACAACCACATTCAGTCTCTCCGCAATAACCACCTTCACTCTGTCGGCAATAACCACCTGCTCTGTCTGCGCAATAACCACCTTCACTCTCTCTTCACAAGAACCACCTTCACTTTCTCCGCATTAACCACCTTCACACTCGCTCTGAAATAACCACCTTCACTCTCTCCGCAATAACCACCTTCACTCTCTCCGCAATAACCACCTTCACTCTCTCTGCAATAACCAACTTAAATCTGTCCGCAATAAACACCTTCACTCTCTCCGCAATAACCGCCTTCACTCTGTCCGCAATAACCACCTTCACTCTGTCCGCAATAACCACCTTCACTCTCTCTGCAATAACCGCCTTCACTCTCTCTCCGCAATAACCAACTTAAATCTGTCCGCAATAAACACCTTCACTCTCTCCGCAATAACCGCCTTCACATGTCCGCAATAACCACCATCACTCTGTCCGCAATAACCACCTTCACTCACTCTGCAAAAAGCACCTTCACTCTCTCTCCGCAATAACCACATTCACTGTCTCCGCATTAACCACCTTCACTCTCGCTCTGCAATAACCACCTTCACTCTCTCCGCAATAACCACCTTCACTCTCTCCGCAATAACCACCTTCACTCTCTCTGCAATAACCGCCTTCACCCGCTCTCCGCAATAACCATCTTCACTCTGTCCGCAATAACCACCTTCACTCACTCAGCAAAAAGCACCTTCACTCTCTCGGCAAATAACCACCTTCACTCTCTCTGCAATAAACATCTTCACTCTCACTGCAATAACCACCTTCACTCTCTGTCCGCAATAACCACATTCACTCTGTCCGCAATAACCACCTTCACTCTCTCTGCAATAACCACCTTCACTCTCTCCGCAATAACCAACTTCACTCAGTCCGCAATAACAACCTGGACGCTCTCCGCAATAACCACCTTCACTCTCTCCGCAATAACCAACTTCACTCTCTCCGCATTAACCACCTTCACTCTCGCTCTGCAATAACCACCTTCACTCTCTCCGCAATAACCACCTTCACTCTCTCCGCAATAACCACCTTCACTCTGTATTCACAATAACCACATTAACTCTCTCCGCAATAACCACCTACACTCACTCAGCAAAAAGCACCTTCACTCTCTCGGCAATAGCCACCATCACTCTCTCTGCATTAAACATCTTTCCGCAATAACCACCTTCACTCTCTCTTCACAATAACCACCTTCACTCTCTCTGCAATAACCACCTTCACTCTCTCCGCAATAACCAACTTCACTCTCTCCGCATTAACCACCTTCACTCTCGCTCTGCAATAACCACCTTCACTCTCTCCGCAATAACCACCTTCACTCTCTCCGCAATAACCACCTTCACGCTCTATTCACAATAACCACATTAACTCTCTCCGCAATAACCACCTACACTCACTCAGCAAAAAGCACCTTCACTCTCTCGGCAATAGCCACCATCACTCTCTCTGCATTAAACATCTTTCCGCAATAACCACCTTCACTCTCTCTTCACAATAACCACCTTCACTCTCGCTTCACAATAACCACCTTCACTCTCTCCGCAATAACCAACTTCACTCTCTCCTCACAATAACCAGCTTCACTCTCTCCGCAATAACCACTTTCACTCTCTCCGCAATAACCACCTTCACTCTCGCTTCGAAATAACCACCTTCACTATCTCTTCACAATAACCACATTCACTCTCTCTGCAATAACCACCTTCACTCTCTCTTCACAATAACCACATTCACTCTCTCCACAATAAGACCTTCACTGTCACTGCAGTCACCACCTTCACTCGCTCGTCACAAGAACTACCTTCACTCGCTCCGCAATAACCACCTACACTCACTCCGCAAGAACGACCTGCAATCTCTCTTCACAAGAACCACCTTAACTCTCTCCGCAATAACCACCTTCACTCTCTCCGCAAAAAACAACTTCACTTTCTCTGCAATAACCACCTTCACTCGCTCTCCGCAATAACCACCTTCACTCTCTCCGCAATAACCACCTTCACTCGCTCTTCACAAGAACCACCTTCACTCGCTCCGCAATAACCACCTTCACTCACTCCGCAAGAACCACCTTCACTCACTCTTCACAATAATCACCTTCACTCTCTCTGTGCAATAACCACCTTCACTCTCTCCGCAATAACAAACTTCCCTATCTCCGCAATAACCACCTTCACTCTATCTTCACAATAACTACCTTCACTCTCTCTTCACAATAACCTCCTTCACATCCTCCGCAATAACCACCTTCACTCTCTCTTCACAATAACCACCTTCACTCTCTCTTCGCAATAACCAGCTGTACCCTCAATCCGCAAAACCACCTTCACTCTCTCTCTGCAATAGCCACCTTCACTCTCTCGTCACAATAACCACCTTCACTCTCCTGCAAATCAACCTTCACTCTCACTGCAATAACCACCTTCACTCTCTCTGGAATAACAACCTTCACTCTCTCTCCACAATAACCATCTTCACTCTCTCTGGAATAACACCCTTCACTCTCTCTCTAAAATCATCACATTCACGCTCTCCGCTGTAAATATCACTCTCTTTCTCGCTGCATTAACCACCTTTACTCTCTCTTTCTCTGCAGTTACCATCTTCACTGTCTCTCTCTCTTTCTCCACAATCACCACATTCGCTTTCTCTCAGCAATAACCACCTACACTCTGTCTGCAATAACCACGTTCACTCACTCCGCAAAAACCATCTTCTCTCTCTCTCAGCAATAACCCCCTTCACTCTCTCCGCAATAACCACCTTCACTCCCTCCGCAATAACCACCTGCACTCTCTCTCCGCAATAACCTCCTTCACTCTCCCCGCAATAACCACCTTCACTCTACGCAATAACCAACTTCACTCACTCCGCAATAACCAGAATCACACTCTTTCCGCAATAACCACCTTCACTCTCTCTTCACAATAACCACCTTCACTCTCGCTTCACAATAACCACCTTCACTCTCTCTCCGCAATAACCACCTTCACTCCATCCGCAATAACCACCTTCACTCCCTCCGCAATAACCACCTTCACTCTCTCTCCACAGTAACCACCTTCACTATCTCCGTAATAACCACCTTCACTCTCTCTTCACAATTACCACTTTCACTCTGTCTGCAATAACCACCTTCTTTCCCTCCGCAATAACTACCTTCACTGTCTCCGCATTAACCACCTTCACTCTCTCCGCAATAACCACCTTCATACTCTCCGCAATAACCACCTTCACTCACTCCGCAATAACAACCTACACTCTCGCCGCAATAACCACCATCACTCTCTCCGCAATAGCCACCTTCACTCTCTCTTCACGATAACCACATTCTCGCTCTCCGCAATAACCACCTTCACGCTCTCCGCAATAACCACCTTCACACTCTCTCCGCAATAATCAACTTCACTCTCTCTGCAATAACCACCTTCACTCTCTCTTCACAATAACCACATTCTCTCTCTTCACAATAACCACAGTCACTCTCTCCGCAATAACCATCTTCACTCTCTCCGCAAAAACCAACTTCACTTTCTCTGCAATAACCACCTTCACTCTCTCTCCGCAATAACCACCTTCACTCTCTCCGCAATAACCACCTTCACTCGCTCTTCACAAGAACCACCTTCACACGCTCCGCAATAACCACCTTCACTCGCTCCGCAAGAACGACCTTCACTCTCTCTTCACAAGAACCACCTTAACTCTCTCCGCAATAACCACCTTCACTCTCTCCGCAAAAACCAACTTCACTTTCTCTGCAATAACCACCTTCACTCTCTCTCCGCAATAACCACCTTCACTCTCTCCGCAATAACCACCTTCACTCGCTCTTCACAAGAACCACCTTCACTCGCTCCGCAATAACCACCTTCACTCGCTCCGCAAGAACGACCTTCACTCTCTCTTCACAAGAACCACCTTCACTCTCACCGCAATAACCACCTTCACTCTCTCCGCAATAACCACCTTCACTCGCTCCGCAAGAACGACCTTCACTCTCTCTTCACAAGAACCACCTTCACTCTCTCCGTAATAACCACCATCACTCTCTCTGTGCAATAACCACCTTAACTCTCTCCGCAATAACCACCTTCACTCACTCCGCAATAACCACCTTCACTCTCGCCGCAATAACCACCTTCACTCTCTCTTCACAATAACCACCTTCACTCTCTCTGCAATAACCACCTTCACTCTCGCTTCACAATAACCACCTTCACTCTCTCCGCAATAACCACCTCCACTCTCTCCGCAATAACCACCTTCAGTCTCTCTCCGCAATAACCTTCTTCACTCTCCCCGCAATAACCACCTTCACTCTACGCAATAACCACCTTCACACTTTCTCCGCAATAATCAACTTCACTCTCTCCGCAATAACCACCTTCCCTCTCTCCGCAATAACCACTTTCACTCTATCTTCACAAGAACCACCTTCACTCTCTCCGCAATAACCACCTTCACTCTCTCTCTGCAATAACCACCTTCACTCTGTCCGCAACAACCACCTTCACTCTCTCTTCACAATAACAACCTTCACTCTCTCTTCACAATAACCTCCTTCACATTCTCCGCAATAACCACCTTCACTCTCTCTTCACAATAACCACCTTCGCTCACGCTTCACAATAACCACCTTCACTCTCTCTTCGCAATAACCAGCTGTACCCTCAATCCGCAAAACCACCTTCACTCTCTCTCTGCAATAGCCACCTTCACTCTCTCATCACAATAACCACCTTCACTCTCTCTGCAAATCCACCTTCACTCTCACTGCAATAACCACCTTCACTCTCTCTGGAATAACACCCTTCACTCTCTCTCTAAAATAATCACATTCACTCTCTCCGCTGTAAATACCACTCTCTTTCTCGCTGCATTAACCAGCTTTACTCTCGCTTTCTCTGCAGTTACCATCTTCACTGTCTCTCTCTCTTTCTCCGCAATCACCACATTCGCTTTATCTCAGCAATAACCACCTTCACTCTGTCTGCAATAACCACGTTCACTCACTCCGCAATAACCATCTTCTCTCTCTCTCTGCAATAACCCCCTTCACTCTGTCCGCAATAACCACCTTCACTCACTCCGCAATAACAACCTACACTCTCTCCGCAATAATCACCATCACTCTCTCCGCAATAACCACCTTCACTCTCTCTTCACAATAACAAGCTTCACTCTCTCCGCAATAACCACCTTCACTGTCTCCACATAAACCACCTTCACTCTCTCTCTGCAACAACAACCTTCACTCTCTCCACAATAACCACCTTCACTCTCTCTTCACAATAACCACCTTCACTCTCGCTTCACAATAACCACCTTCACTCTCTCCGCAATAACCACCTTCACTGTCTCCACATTAACCACCTTCTCTCTCTCTGCAACAACAACCTTCACTCTCTCCGCAATAACCACCTTCACTCTCTCTTTGCAATAACCACCTTCACTCTCTCTGCAATAACCACATTCACTCTCTCTTCACAATAACCACCTTCACTCTCTGCAATAACCACCTTCACTCTCTCTTCACAATAACCACCTTCACTCTCTCTGCAATAACCACCTTCACTCTCTCTTCATAATAGCCACCTTCACTCTCTCTGCAATAACCAGCTTCACTCTCTCTTCACAATAACCACATTCACTCTCTCCACAATAAGACCTTCACTGTCTCTGCAATCACCACCTTCACTCGCTAGTCACAAGAACCACCTTCACTCGCTCCGCAATAACCACCTTCACTCTCTCTTCACAAGAACCACCTTAACTCTCTCCGCAATAACCACCTTCACTCTCTCCGCAAAAAACAACTTTACTCTCTCTGCAATAACCACCTTCACTCTCTCTTCACAAGAACCACCTTTACTCTCTCCGCAATAACCACCTTCAGTTTCTATCCGCAATAACCACCTCCACCTCTCTCCGCAATAACCACTTTCACTCTCTCTTCACAAGAACCACCTTCACTTTCTCTGCAATAACCACCTTCACTCTCTCTCCGCAATAACCACCTTCACTCTCTCCGCAATAACCACCTTCACTCTCTCCGCAATAACCACCTTCACTCGCTCCGCAAGAACGACCTTCACTCTCTCTTCACAAGAACCACCTTCACTCACTCCGCAATAACCACCTTCACTCTCTCCGCAATAATCACCTTCACTCTCGCCGCAATAACCACATTCACTCTCTCTCCACAATAACCACCTTCACTCTCTCTGCAATAACCACCTTCACTCTCGCTTCACAATAACCACCTTCACTCTCTCCGCAATAACCACCTTCACTCTCTCCGCAATAACCACCTTCACTCTCTCTCCGCAATAACCTCCTTCACTCTCCCCGCAATCACCACCTTCACTCTCCCCGCAATAACCACCTTCACTCTGTCAGCAATAACCACCTCCACTCTTTCCGCAATAACCACCTTCACTCTCTCTTCACAATAACCACCTTCGCTCACGCTTCACAAAAACCACCTTCACTCTCTCTTCGCAATAACCAGCTGTACCCTCAATCCGCAAAACCACCTTCACTCTCTGTCTGCAATAGCCACCTTCACTCTCTCGTCACAATAACTACCTACACTCTCTCTGCAAATCCACCTTCACTCTCACTGCAATAACCACCTTCACTCACTCTGGAATAACAACCTTCACTCTCTCTCCACAATAACCACCTTCACTCTCTCTGGAATAACACCCTTCACTCTCTCTCTAAAATAATCACATTCACTCTCTCCGCTGTAAATATCACTCTCTTTCTCGCTGCATTAACCACCTTTACTCTCGCTTTCTCTGCAGTTACCATCTTCACTGTCTCTCTCTCTTTCTCCGCAATCACCACATTCGCTTTCTCTCAGCAATAACCACCTTCACTCTGTCTGCAATAACCACGTTCACTCACTCCGCAATAACCATCTTCGCACTCTCTCTGCAATAACCCCCTTCACTCTGTCTGCAATAACCACCATCACTCTGTCCGCAATAACCACCTTCACTCACTCCGCAATAACAACCTACACTCTCTCCGCAATAACCACCATCACTCTCTCCGCAATAACCACCTTCACTCTCTCTTCACGATAACCACATTCTCGCTCTCTGCAATAACCACCTTCTCGCTCTCCGCAATAACCACCTTCACTCTCTCTTCACAATAACCAGCTTCACTCTCTCCGCAATAACCACCTTCACTGTCTCCACATTAACCACCTTCACTCTCTCTCTGCAACAACAACCTTCACTCTCTCCGCAATAACCACCTTCACTCTCTCTGCAATAACCACCTTCACTCTCTCCTCACAATAACCAGCTTCACTCTCTCCGCAATAACCACTTTCACTCTCTTCGCAATAACCACCTTCACTCTCTCTGCAATAACCACCTTCACTCTCTCTTCACAATAACCACCTTCACTCTCTCTGCAATAACCACCTTCACTCTCTCTTCACAATAACCACATTCACTCTCTCCACAATAAGACCTTCACTGTCTCTGCAATCACCACCTTCACTCGCTCGTCACAAGAACCACCTTCACTCGCTCCGCAATAACCACCTACACTCGCTCCGCAAGAACCACCTTCAATCTCTCATCACAAGAACCACCTTAACTCTCTCCGCAATAACCACCTTCACTCTCTCCGCAAAAACCAACTTTACTCTCTCTGCAATAACCACCTTCACTCTCTCTTCACAAGAACCATCTTTACTCTCTCCGCAATAACCACCTTCAGTTTCTATCCGCAATAACCACCTCCACCTCTCTCCGCAATAACCACTTTCACTCACTCTTCACAAGAACCACCTTCACTTTCTCTGCAATAACCACCTTCACTCTCTCTCCGCAATAACCACCTTCACTCTCTCCGCAATAACCACCTTCACACTCTCCGCAATAACCACCTTCACTCGCTCCGCAAGAACGACCTTCACTCTCTCTTCACAAGAACCACCTTCACTCACTCCGCAATAACCACCTTCACTCTCTCCGCAATAATAACCTTCACTCTCGCCGCAATAACCACCTTCACTCTCTCTCCACAATAACCACCTTCACTCTCTCTGCAATAACCACCTTCACTCTCGCTTCACAATAACCACCTTCACTCTCTCCGCAATAACCACCTTCACTCTCTCCGCAATAACCACCTTCACTCTCTCTCCGCAATAACCTACTTCACTCTCCCCGCAATCACCACCTTCACTCTCCCCGCAATAACCACCTTCACTCTGTCAGCAATAACCACCTCCACTCTTTCCGCAATAACCACCTTCACTCTCTCTTCACAATAACCACCTTCACTCTCGCTTCACAATAACCACCTTCACTCTCTCCGCAATAACCACCTTCACTGTCTCCACATTAACCACCTTCACTCTCTCTCTGCAACAACAATCTTCACTCTCTCCGCAATAACCACCTTCACTCTCTCTGCAATAACCACCTTCACTCTCTCCTCACAATAACCAGCTTCACTCTCTCCGCAATAACCACTTTCACTCTCTCCGCAATAACCACCTTCACTCTCTCTTTGCAATAACCACCTTCACTCTCTCTGCAATAACCACATTCACTCTCTCTTCACAATAACCACCTTCACTCTCTCCGCAATAACCACCTTCACTCTCTCCGCAATAACCACCTTCACTCGCTCCGCAAGAACGACCTTCACTCTCTCTTCACAAGAACCACCTTCACTCACTCCGCAATAACCACCTTCACTCTCTCCGCAATAATCACCTTCACTCTCGCCGCAATAACCACCTGCACTCTCTCTCCACAATAACCACCTTCACTCTCTCTGCAATAACCACCTTCACTCTCGCTTCACAATAACCACCTTCACTTTCTCCGCAATAACTACCTTCACTCTCTCCGCAATAACCACCTTCACTCTCTCTCCGCAATAACCTCCTTCACTCTCCCCGCAATCACCACCTTCACTCTCCCCGCAATAACCACCTTCACTCTGTCAGCAATAACCACCTTCACTCACTCCGCAATAACCAGCTTCACTCTCTCTGCAATAACCACCCTCACTCGCTCCGCAATAACCACCTTCACTCTCTCTCCGCAATAACCACCTTCACTCCATCCGCAATAACCACCTTCACTCAGAATTGACGTCGCAGGAGGGGGCCAGCGTTCAGGTAGGTGGTTTGAAGTGTGTCTACTTCAATGCCAGGAGTATACGAAACAAGGTAGGGGAACTGGCAGCGTGGGTTGGTACCTGGGACTTCGATGTTGTGGCCATTTCGGAGACATGGATAGAGCAGGGACAGGAATGGATGTTGCAGGTTCCGGGGTTTAGGTGTTTTAGTAAGCTCAGAGAAGGAGGCAAAAGAGGGGGAGGTGTGGCGCTGCTAGTCAAGAGCAGTATTACGGTGGCGGAGAGGATGCTAGATGGGGACTCTTCTTCCGAGGTAGTATTGGCTGAAGTTAGAAACAGGAAAGGAGAGGTCACCCTGTTGGGAGTTTTTTATAGGCCTCCTAATAGTTCTAGGGATGTAGAGGAAAGGATGGCGAAGATGATTCTGGATATGAACGAAAGTAACAGGGTAGTTATTATGGGAGACTTTAACTTTCCAAATATTGACTGGAAAAGATATAGTTCGAGTACAATAGATGGGTCGTTTTTTGTACAGTGTGTGCAGGAGGGTTTCCTGAAACAATATGTTGACAGGCCAACAAGAGGCGAGGCCACGTTGGATTTGGTTTTGGGTAATGAACCAGGCCAGGTGCTGGATTTGGAGGTAGGAGAGCACTTTGGGGACAGTGACCACAATTCGGTGACGTTTACGTTAATGATGGAAAGGGATAAGTATACACCGCAGGGCAAGAGTTATAGCTGGGGGAAGGGCAATTATGATGCCATTAGAAGTGACTTGGGGGGGATAAGGTGGAGAAGTAGGCTGCAAGTGTTGGGCACACTGGATAAGTGGGGCTTGTTCAAGGATCAGCTACTGCGTGTTCTTGATAAGTATGTACCGGTCAGACAGGGAGGAAGGCATCGAGCGAGGGAACCGTGGTTTACCAGGGAAGTGGAATCTCTTGTTAAGAGGAAGAAGGAGGCCTATGTGAAGATGAAGTGTGAAGTTTCGGTTGGGGCGATGGATAGTTACAAGGTAGCGAGGAAGGATCTAAAGAGAGAGCTAAGACGAGCAAGGAGGGGACATGAGAAGTATTTGGCAGGAAGGATCAAGGAAAACCCAAAAGCTTTCTATAGGTATGTCAGGAATAAGCGAATGACTAGGGAAAGAGTAGGACCAGTCAAGGACAGGGATGGGAAATTGTGTGTGGAGTCTGAAGAGATAGGCGAGATACTAAATGAATATTTTTCGTCAGTATTCACTCAGGAAAAAGATAATGTTGTGGAGGAGAATGCTGAGCCCCAGGCTAATAGAATAGATGGCATTGAGGTACGTAGGGAAGAGGTGTTGGCAATTCTGGGCAGGCTGAAAATAGATAAGTCCCCGGGACCTGATGGGATTTATCCTAGGATTCTATGGGAGGCCAGGGAAGAGATTGCTGGACCTTTGGCTTTGATTTTTATGTCATCATTGGCTACAGGAATAGTGCCAGAGGACTGGAGGACAGCAAATGTGGTCCCTTTGTTCAAAAAGGGGAGCAGAGACAACCCCGGCAACTATAGACAGGTGAGCCTCACGTCTGTAGTGGGTAAAGTCTTGGAGGGGATTATAAGGGACAAGATTTATAATCATCTAGATAGGAATGATATGATCAGGGATAGTCAGCATGGCTTTGTGAAGGGTAGGTCATGCCTCACAAACCTTATTGAGTTCTTTGAGAAGGTGACTGAACAGGTAGACGAGGGTAGAGCAGTTGATGTGGTGTATATGGATTTCAGCAAAGCGTTTGATAAGGTTCCCCACGGTAGGCTATTGCAAAAAATACGGAGGCTGGGGATTAAGGGTGATTTAGAGATGTGGATCAGAAATTGGCTAGCTGAAAGAAGACAGAGGGTGGTGGTTGATGGGAAATGTTCAGAATGGAGTACAGTCACAAGTGGAGTACCACAAGGATCTGTTCTGGGGCCGTTGCTGTTTGTCATTTTTATCAATGACCTAGAGGAAGGCACAGAATGGTGGGTGAGTAAATTTGCAGACGATACTAAAGTCGGTGGTGTTGTCGATAGTGTGGAAGGATGTAGCAGGTTACAGAGGGATATAGATAAGCTGCAGAGCTGGGCTGAGAGGTGGCAAATGGAGTTTAATGTAGAGAAGTGTGAGGTGATTCACTTTGGAAGGAATAACAGGAATGCGGAATATTTGGCTAATGGTAAAGTTCTTGAAAGTGTGGCTGAGCAGAGGGATCTAGGTGTCCATGTACATAGATCCCTGAAAGTTGCCACCCAGGTTGATAGGGTTGTGAAGAAGGCCTATGGAGTGTTGGCCTTTATTGGTAGAGGGATTGAGTTCCGGAGTCGGGAGGTCATGTTGCAGCTGTACAGAACTCTGGTCCGGCCGCATTTGGAGTATTGCGTACAGTTCTGGTCACCGCATTATAGGAAGGACGTGGAGGCTTTGGAGCGGGTGCAGAGGAGATTTACCAGGATGTTGCCTGGTATGGAGGGAAAATCTTATGAGGAAAGGCTGACGGACTTGAGGTTGTTTTCGTTGGAGAGAAGAAGGTTAAGAGGAGACTTAATAGAGGCATACAAAATGATCAGGGGGTTGGATAGGGTGGACAGTGAGAGCCTTCTCCCGCGGATGGATATGGCTGGCACGAGGGGACATAACTTTAAACTGAGGGGTAATAGATATAGGACAGAGGTCAGAGGTAGGTTCTTTACGCAAAGAGTAGTGAGGCCGTGGAATGCCCTACCTGCTACAGTAGTGAACTCGCCAACATTGAGGGCATTTAAAAGTTTATTGGATAAACATATGGATGATAATGGCATAGTGTAGGTTAGATGGCTTTTGTTTCGGTGCAACATCGTGGGCCGAAGGGCCTGTACTGCGCTGTATTGTTCTATGTTCTATGTTCTATGTTCACTCCCTCCGCAATAACCACCTTCACTGTCTCCGCATTAACCACCTTCATTCTCTCCCTGCAATAACCACCTTCACTCTCTCCGCAATAACCACCTTCACTCTCTCTCTGCAATAACAACCTTCACTCTCTCCGCAATAACCACCTTCACTCTCTCTGCAATAACCACCTTCACTCTCTCCTCATAATAACCAGCTTCACTCTCTCCGCAATAACCACTTTCACTCTCTCTTCACAAGAACTACCTTCACTTTATCTGCAATAATCTCCTTCACTCTCTCTTCACAATAACCACATTCACTCTCTCCACAATAAGACCTTCACTGTCTCTGCAAACATCACCTTCACTCGCTCGTCACAAGAACCACCTTCACTCGCTCCGCAATAACCACCTCCCCACGCGCCGCAAGAACCACCTTCAATCTCTCTTCACAAGAACCACCTTAACTCTCTCCGCAATAACCACCTTCACTCTCTCCGCAAAAACCAACTTTACTCTCTCTGCAATAACCACCTTCACTCTCTTCACAAGAACCATCTTAACTCGCTCCGCAATAACCACCTCCCCACGCTCCGCAATAACCACTTTCACTCTCTCTTCACAAGAACCACCTTCACTTTCTCTGCAATAACCACCTTCACTCTCTCTGCAATAACCACTTTCACTCTCTCTTCACAATAACCACCTTCACTCTATCCGCAATAACCAGCTTCTCTGTCTCTGCAATAACCACCTTTACTCTCTCTTCACAATAACCACCTTCACTCTCTCCACAATAACCACCTTCTCTCTCTCTGCAATAACGACCTCCACTCTCTCTCCGCAAAACCACCTTCACTCTCTCCGCAATAACCACCTTCACTCTCTCTTCAGAATAACCACCTTCACTCTCTCAGCAATAAACAGCTTCACTCTGTCTTCACAATAACCACATTCACTCTCTCCGCAATAACCACCTTCACTCTCTCCGCAATAACCACCCTCACTCGCTCCGCAATAACCACCTTCACTCGCTCCGCAAGAACCATCTTCACTCTCTCTTCAGAATAACCACCTTCACTCTCTCAGCAATAAACAGCTTCACTCTGTCTTCACAATAACCACATTCACTCTCTCCGCAATAACCACCTTCACTCTCTCTTCAGAATAACCACCTTCACTCTCTCAGCAATAAACAGCTTCACTCTGTCTTCACAATAACCACCTTCACTCTCTCCGCAATAACCACCTTCACTCTCTCTTCACAATAACAACCTTCACTCTCTCTGCAATAAACATCTTCACTCTCTCTGCAATAACCACCTTCACTCTCTCTTCACAATAACCACCTTCACTCTCTCCGCAATAACCACCTTCATTCAGTCTGCAAAAAGCACCTTCACTCTCTCTGCAATGACCACCTTCACTCTCTTTTCACAATAACCACCTTCACTCTCTTTCACAATAACCACCTTCACTCGCTCCGCAATAACCACCTTATCTCTCTCCGCAATAACCACCTTCACTCTTTCTTCACAAGAACCACCTTCACTCACTTTTCACAATAACCACCTTCACTCTCTCTTCACAATAACCACCTTCACTCTCTCTTCACAATAACCACCTTCACTGTCCGCAATAACCACCTTCACTCTCTCTTCACAGTAACCACCTTCCCTCTCTCTTCACAATAACCAACTTCGCTCACTCTTCACAATAACTACCTTCGCTCACTCTTCACAATAACCAGCTTCACCCTCAATCCGCAAAACCACCATCACTCTCTCTCCGCAACAGCCACCTTCACCATCTCGTCACAATAACCACCTTCACTCTCTCTGCAATATCCACCTTCACTCTCACCGCAATAACCATCTTCACTCTCTCTGGAATAACAAACTTCACTCTTTCTCCGCAATAACAAACTTCACTCACTCTGCAATGACCTGCTTCACTCTCTATCTAAAATAATCACATTCCCTCTCTCCGCTGTAACTATTACACTCTTTCTCGCTGCATTAACCACCTTTACTCTCTCTCTCTCTGCAATTACCCACTTCACTCTCTCTCTCTCACCACCTTCGCTTTCTCTCAGCAATAACGACCTTCACTCTCTCCGCAACAACCACCTTCACTCTCTCCGCAATAACCACCTTCAGTCTGTCCGCAATAACCACCTTCACTCTGTCCGCAATAACCACCTTCACTCACTCCGTAATAAACACCTTCACTCTCTCTTCACAATAACTACCTTCACTCTCTCCACAATAACCACCTTCACTCTCTCTCCGCAATAACCACCTCCACTCTCTCCGCAATAACCACCTTCACTCTCTCTTCACAAGAACCACCTTCACTCTCTCTGCAATAACCAACTTCACTCTCTCTTCACAATAACCACATTCACTCTCTCCGCTATTACCACCTTGACTCTCTCCGCAATAACAACCTTGACTCTCTCCGCAATAACCGCCTTCACTCTCTCTCCGCAATCATAACCTTCATTCTGCCCGCAATAACCAGCTTCAGTCTCTCCGCAATAACCACCTTCACTCTGTCCGCAATAACCACCTTCACTCACTCCGCAATAACCACCTTCACTCTCTCCGCAATAACGACCTTCACTCTCTCCGCAACAACCACCTTCACTCTCTCCGCAATAACCACCTTCACTCTGTCCGCAATAACTACCTACTCTGTCTCCGCAATAACCACCTTCACTCTCTCCGCAATAACCACCTTCACTCTCTCCGCAACAACCACCTTCACTCTCTCCGCAATAACCACCTTCACTCTGTCCGCAATAACCACCTACTCTGTCTCCGCAATAACCACCTTCACTCTCTCTTCACAAGAACCACCTTCACTGTCTCCGCATTAACCACCTTCACTCTCGCTCTGCAATAACCACCTTCACTCTCTCCGCAATAACCACCTTCACTCTCTCCGCAATAACCACCTTCACTCTCTCTGCAATAACCACCTTCACTCTCTCTCCGCAATAACCACATTCTCTCTGTCCGCAATAACCACCTTCACTCTCTCTGCAATAACCGCCTTCACGCTCTCTCCACAATAACCAACTTCACTCTGTCCGCAATAAACACCTTCACTCTCTCCGCAATAACCGCCTTCACTCTCTCCACAAGAACCGCCTTCACTCTATCCGCAATAACCACGTTCACTCTATCCGCAATAACCACCTTCACTCTCTCGGCAATTACCACCTTCACTCTCTCTGCAATAAACATCTTCACTCTCTCTGCAATAACCACCTTCACTCTCTCTCCTCAATAACCACCTTCACTCTCTCCGCAATAACCACCTTCACTCTCTCCGCAACAACCACCTTCACTCTCTCCGCAATAACCACCTTCACTCACTCCATAATAAACACCTTGACTCTCTCTTCACAATAACTACCTTCACTCTCTCCACAATAACCACCTTCACTCTCTCTCCGCAATAACCACCTCCACTCTCTCCGCAATAACCACCTTCACTCTCTCTTCACAAGAACCACCTTCACTCTCTCTGCAATAACCAACTTCACTCTCTCTTCACAATAACCACATTCACTCTCTCCGCTATTACCACCTTGACTCTCTCCGCAATAACCACCTTCACTCTCTCCGCAATAACCGCCTTCACTCTCTCTCCGCAATAATAACCTTCATTCTGTCCGCAATAACCACCTTCACTCTGTCCGCAATAACCACCTTCACTCACTCCGCAATAACCACCTTCACTCTCTCCGCAATAACCACCTTCACTCTGTCCGCAATAACCACCTTCACTCTCTCCGCAATAACCACCTTCACTCTGTCCGCAATAACCACCTTCACTCACTCGGCAATAACCACCTTCACTCTCTCCACAATAACCACCTTCACTCTCTCCGCAACAACCACCTTCACTCTCTCCGCAATAACCACCTTCACTCTGTCCGCAATAACCACCTACTCTGTCTCCGCAATAACCACCTTCACTCTCTCTTCACAAGAACCACCTTCACTGTCTCCGCATTAACCACCTTCACTCTCGCTCTGCAATAACCACCTTCACTCTCTCCGCAATAACCACCTTCACTCTCTCCGCAATAACCACCTACTCTGTCTCCGCAATAACCACCTTCACTCTCTCTTCACAAGAACCACCTTCACTCTTTCCGCATTAACCACCTTCACTCTCGCTCTGCAATAACCACCTTCACTCTCTCCGCAATAGCCACCTTCACTCCCTCCGCAATAACCACCTTCACTCCCTCCGCAATAACCACCTTCACTCGCTCTTCACAATAACCACATTCACTCTCTCCGCAATAACCGCCTTCACTCTCTCCGCAATAACCACCTTCACACCCTCCGCAATAACCACCTTCACTTTCTCTTCACAATAACCACATTCACTCTCTCAGCAATAACCGCCTTCACTCTGTCCACAATAAGCACCTTCACTCAATCCGCAATAACCACCTTCACTCACTCCGCAATAATCACATTCATTCTCTCTGCAATAACCACCCTCACTTGCTCCGCAAGAACCACCTTCACTCTCTCCGCAATAACCACCCTCACTTGCTCCGCAATAAGCAGCTTCTCTCGCTCCGCAATAATCACCTTCACTCTCTCTTCACTAGAACCACCGTCACTCACTCCGCAATAACCACCTTCACTCACTCTGCAAAAAGCACCTTCACTCTCTCGGCAATAGCCACCATCACTCTCTCTGCAATAAACATCTTCACTCTCTCTCCGCAATAACCACATTCACTCTGTCCGCAATAACCACCTCGCTTCACAATAACCACTCTCGCTTCACAATAACCACCTTCAGTCTCTCCGCAATACCACTTTCACTCTCTCTCCGCAATAACCACCTCCACGCTGGAATAACAACCTTCACTCTCTCTCCTCAATAACCACCTTCAGACTCTCTGCAATAACCTGCTTCACTCTCTGTCTAAAATAATAACATTTCCTCTCTCCACTGTAACTATCACACTCTTTCTCGCTGCATTGACCACCTTTACTCTCTCTCTCTCTGCAATTACCATCTTCACTCTCTCTCTCTCTCCGCAATCACCAACTTCGCTTTCTCTCAGCAATAACGACCTTCACTCGCTCCGCAATAACCACCTTCACTCTGTCCGCAATAACCACCTTCACTCACTCCGCAATAACCACCTTCACTCTCTCTCCGCAATAACCCCCTTCACTCTGTCCACAATAACCACCTTCACTGTCTCTTCACAATAACCACATTCTCTCTCTCCGCAATAACCACCTTCACTCACTCCGCAATAACCACCTTCACTCTCTCTCCGCAATAACCCCCTTCACTCTGTCCACAATAACCACCTTCACTCTCTCATCACAATAACCACATTCTCTCTCTCCGCAATAACCACCTTCACTCTCTCATCACAATAACCACATTCTCTCTCTCCGCAATAACCACCTTCACTGTCTCTCCTCAATAACCACCTTCACTGTCTCTGCAATAAACATCTTCACTCTCTCTGCAATAACCACCTTCACTCTCTCCGCAATAACCACCTTCACTCTCACTCCGCAATAAGCACCTTTCTCTCTCTGCAATAACCACACTCACTTGCTCCGCAAGAAGCTCCTTCACTCTCGCCGCAAGAACCACCTTCACTCACTCCGCAATAATCACCTTTCTCTCTCTGCAATAACCACCCTCACTTGCTCCGCAAGAAGCTCCTTCACTCTCTCCGCAAGAACCACCTTCACACTCTCCGCAATAACCACCCTTACTTGCTCCACAATTAGCAGCTTCTCTCGCTCCGCAATAACCACCTTCACTCTCTCTTCACAAGAACCACCTTCACTCACTCCGCAATAACCAACTTCAGTCTCTCTGCAATAACCACCTTCACTCTCTCCACAGGAACCACCTTCACTCTCCCTGAAATAATCACCTTCACTCTCGCTTCACAATAACCACCTTCAGTCTCTCCGCAATAACCACCTTCAGTCTCTCCGCAATAACCACCTTCACTCGCTCTTCACAATAACCACCTTCACTCTCTCCCCGCAATAACCACATTCACTCTGTCCGCAACAACCACCTTCACTTTCACTCCGCAATAACCACCTTCACTCTGCAATAACCACCTTCACTCTCTCCGCAATAACCACCTTCACTCTCTCCACAAGAACCACCTTCAGTTGTTCCGCAACAACTACCTTCACTCTCTCTGAAATGACCACCTTCACTCTCTCCGCAATAACCACCTTCACTCTCTCCGCAATAACCACCTTCACTCTCTCCGCAAAAACCACCTTCACTCTGTCCGCAATAACCACCTGCTCTGTCTCCGCAATAACCACCTTCACTCTCTCTTCACAAGAACCAACTTCACTGCCTCTGCATTAACCACCTTCACTCTCGCTCTGCAATAACCACCTTCACTCTCTCCGCAATAACCACCTTCACTCTCGCTAAGCAATAACCAACTTCACTCTCTCCGCAATAACCACCATCACTCTCTTCGCAATAACCACCTTCACTCACTCAGCAAAAAGCACCTTCACTCTCTCAGCAATAGCCACCATCACTCTCTCTGCAATAAACATCTTCACTCTCTCTGCAATAACCACCTTCACTCTCTCTCGGCAATAACCACATTCACTCTGTCCGCAATAATCACCTTCACTCACTCCGCAATAATCACCTTTCTCTCTCTGCAAAAACCACCCTCACTTGCTCCGCAAGAACCTCCTTCACTCTCTCCGCAAGAACCACCTTCACTCTCTCCGCAATAACCACCCTCACTTGCTCGACAATAAGCAGCTTCTCTCGCTCCGCAATAACCACCTTCACACTCTCTTCACAATAACCACATTCACTCTCTCCGCAATAACAACCTTCACTCTCTCCGCAATAACCACCTTCACTCGCTCTTCACAATAACCACCTTCACTCTCTCCGCAATAACCACCTTAACTTTCTCTCCGCAATAACCACCTCCACCTCTCTCCGCAATAACCACCTTCACTCTCTCTTCACAATAACCACCTTCACTCTCTCTGAAATAACCACCTTCACTCTCTCCCCGCAATAACCACGTTCACTCTGTCCGCAACAACCACCTTCATTCTCACTCCGCAATAAGCACCTTCAATCACTCCGCAATAAGCACCTTCAAACACTCCGCAATAACCACCTTCACTCTCTCCACAAGAACCACCTTCAGTCGTTCCGCAACAACCACCTTCACTCTCTCTGAAATAACCACCTTCACTCTCTCCGCAATAACCACCTTCACTCTCTCCGCAATAACCACCTTCACTCTCTCCGCAATAATAACCTTCATTCTGTCCGCAATAACCACCTTCACTCTGTCCGCAATAACCACCTTCACTCTCTCCGCAATAATAACCTTCATTCTGTCCGCAATAACCACCTTCACTCTGTCCGCAATAACCACCTTCACTCACTCCGCAATAATCACCTTCACTCTCTCCGCAATAACCACCTTCATTCTCTCCGCAACAACCACCTTCACTCTCTCCGCAATAACCACCTTCACTCTCTCCGCAATAACCACCTGCTCTGTCTCCGCAATAACCACCTTCACTCTCTCCGCAATAACCACCTTCACTCTCTCTTCACAAGAACCACCTTCACTGTCTCTGCATTAACCACCTTCACTCTCGCTCTGCAATAACCACCTTCACTCTCTCCGCAATAACCAACTTCACTCTCTCCGCATTAACCACCTTCACTCTCGCTCTGCAATAACCACCTTCACTCTCTCCGCAATAACCACCTTCACTCTCTCCGCAATAATCACCTTCACTCTCTATTCACAATAACCACATTAACTCTCTCCGCAATAACCACCTACACTCACTCAGCAAAAAGCACCTTCACTCTCTCGGCAATAGCCACCATCACTCTCTCTGCATTAAACATCTTCACTCTCTCTGCAATAACCACCTTCACTCTCTCTCCGCAATAACCACATTCACTCTCTCCGCAATAACCACCTTCACTCACTCCGCAAGAACCACCTTCACTCTCTCTCCGCAATAACCACCTCCACTCTGGAATAACAACATTCACTCTCTCTCCTCAATAACCACCTTCACACTCTCTGCAATAACCTGCTTCACTCTCTCTCTAAAATAATCACATTCCCTCTCTCTGCTGTAACTATCACACTCTTTCTCACTGCATTAACCATCTTCACTCTCTCTCTCTCTCTCCGCAATCACCACCTTCGCTTTCTCTCAGCAACAACGACCTTCACTCGCTCCGCAATAACCACCTTCACTCTGTCCGCAATAACCACCTTCACTCACTCCGCAATAACCACATTCACTCACTCCGCAATAACCCCCTTCACTCTGTCCGCAATACCCACCTTCACTCTCTCTTCACAATAACCACATTCTCTCTCTCCGCAATAACCATCTTCACTCTCTCCGCAATAACCACATTCACTCTCTCTCCGCAATAACTACCTTCACTCTCTCCACAATAACCACCTTCACTCTGTCCGCAATAACCAAATTCACACACGCAGCATAAAGCACCTTCACTCTCTCCGCAATAACCACCTTCACTGTCTCTGCAATAACCATCTTCACTCTCTCTGCAATAACCGCCTTCACTCTGTCCGCAATAAGCACCTTCACTCAATCCGCAATAACCACCTTCACTCACTCCGCAATAATCACCTTCACTCTCTCTGCAATAACCACCCTCACTTGCTCCGCAAGAACCACCTTCACTCTCTCCGCAATAACCACCCTCACTTGCTCCGCAATAAGCAGCTTCTCTCGCTCCGCAATAACCACCTTCACAAGAACCACCTTCACTCACTCCGCAATAACCATCTTCAGTCTCTCTTCACAAGAACCACCTTCACTCACTCCGCAATAACCACCTTCAGTCTCTCCGCAATAACCACTTTCACTCTCTCTCCGCAATAACCATCTCCTCTCCCTCCACAATAACCACCGTCACTCTCTCTTGACAAGAACCACCTTCACTCTTTCGCAATAACCACCTTCACTGTCTCTGCAATAACCACCTTCACTCTCTCTTCACAATAACCACATTCATTCTCTCCACAATAACCACCTTCACTCTCTCCGCAATAACCACCTTCACTCGCTCTTCGCAATAACCACCTTCACTCTCTCCGCAATAACCACCTTAACTTTCTCTCCGCAATAACCACCTCCACCTCTCTCCGCAATAACCACCTTCACTCTCTATTCACAATAACCACCTTCACTCTCTCTGAAATAACCACCTTCACTGTCATAACCGCCTTCACTCTCTCTCCGCAATAACCGCCTTCACTCTCGCTCTGCAATAACCAACTTTACTCTGTCCGCAATAAACACCTTCACTCTGTCTTCAATAATAACCTTCGCTCTGTCCGCAATAACCACCTTCGCTCTCTCCACAAGAACCACCTTCACTCGCTCCGCAACAACCACCTTCACTCTCTCTGAAATAACCACCTTCACTCTCTCTTCACAATAACCACCATCACTCTCTCCGCAATAACCACCTTCACTCTCTCTCCCCAATAACCACATTCACTCTGTCTGCAATAACCACCTTCACTCTCTCTGCAATAACCGCCTTCAGCTCTCTCCGCAATAACCAACTTAAATCTGTCCGCAATAAACACCTTCACTCTCTCCGCAATAACCGCCTTCACTCTGTTCGCAATTACCACCTTCACTCTGTCTGCAATAACCACCTTCACTCTGTCCGCAATAACCACCTTCACTCACTCCGTAATAAACACCTTCACTCTCTCTCCGCAATAACCACCTCCACTCTCTCCGTAATAAACACCTTCACTCTCTCTCCGCAATAACCACCTCCACTCTCTCCGCAATAACCATCTCCAGTCTCTCCACAATAACCACCGTCACTCTCTCTTCACAAGAACCACCTTCACTCTTTCGCAATAACCACCTTCACTGTCTCTGCAATAACCACCTTCACTCTCTCTTCACAAGAACCACCTACAATCTCTCTGCAATAACCAAATTCACTCTCTCTTCACAATAACCACATTCACTCTCTCCGCTATTACCTCCTTGACTATCTCCGCAATAAACACCTTCACACTCTCCGCAATAACCGCCTTCACTCTCTCTCCGCAATAACCAACTTAAATCTGTCCGCAATAAACACCTTCACTCTCTCCGCAATAACCGCCTTCACTCTGTCCGCAATAAGCACCTTCACTCTGTCCGCAATAACCACGTTCACTCACTCTGCAAAAAGCACCTTCACTCTCTCCGCAATAACCACCTTCACTCTCTCTGCAATAACCACCTTCACTCTCTCTCCGCAATAACCACATTCACTCTCTCTGCAATAACCGCCTTCACTCTCGCTCTGCAATAACCAACTTTACTCTGTCCGCAATAAACACCTTCACTCTGTCTTCAATAATAACCTTCGCTCTGTCCGCAATAACCACCTTCACTCTCTCCACAAGAACCACCTTCACTCGCTCTGCAACAACCACCTTCACTCTCTCTGAAATAACCACCTTCACTCTCTCTTCACAATAACCACCATCACTCTCTCCACAATAACCACCTTCACTCTCTCTCCCCAATAACCACATTCACTCTGTCTGCAATAACCAGCTTCACTCTCTCTGCAATAACCGTCTTCACTCTCTCTCCGCAATAACCAACTTAAATCTGTCCGCAATAAACACCTTCACTCTCTCCGCAATAAACGCCTTCACTCTGTTCGCAATAACCACCTTCACTCTGTCTGCAATAACCACCTTCACTCTGTCCGCAATATCCACCTTCACTCACTCCGTAATAAACACCTTCACTCTCTCTCCGCAATAACCACCTCCACTCTCTCCGTAATAAACACCTTCACTCTCTCTCCACAATAACCACCTCCACTCTCTCCGCAATAACCATCTCCAGTCTCTCCACAATAACCACCGTCACTCTCTCTTCACAAGAACCACCTTCACTCTTTCGCAATAACCACCTTCACTCTCTCTTCACAAGAACCACCTTCAATCTCTCTGCAATAACCAACTTCACTCTCTCTTCACAAAAAACACATTCACTCTCTCCGCTATTACCACCTTGACTATCTCCGCAATAACCACCTTCACACTCTCCGCAATAACCGCCTTCACTCTCTCTCCGCAATAACCAACTTAAATCTGTCCGCAATAAACACCTTCACTCTCTCCGCAATAACCGCCTTCACTCTCTCCGCAATAACCACCTTCACTCTCTCTCCCCAATAACCACATTCACTCTGTCTGCAATAACCACCTTCACTCGCTCCGCAACAACCACCTTCACTCTCTCTGAAATAACCACCTTCACTCTCTCTTCAGAATAACCACCTTCACTCTCTCCGCAATAACCACCTTCACTCTCTCTCCGCAATAACAACATTTACTCTGTCCGCAATAACCACCTTCACTCTCTCTGCAATAACCGCCATCACTCTCTCTCCGCAATAACCAACTTAAATCTGTCCGCAATAACCAGCTTCACTGACTCCGTAATAAACACCTTCACTCTCTCTTCACAATAACCACCTTCACTCTCTCGATAATAAACACCTTCACTCTCTCTCCGCAATAACCACCTACACTCTCTCCGCAATAACCACCTTCACTCTCTCTTCACAAGAACCACCTTCACTCTCTCTGCAATAACCAACTTCACTCTCTCTTCACAATAACCACATTCACTCTATCCGCTATTACCACCTTGATTCTCTCCGCAATAACCACTTTCACTCTCTCCGCAATAACCGCCTACACTCTCTCTCCGCAATAATAACCTTCATTCTGTCCGCAATAACCACCTTCACTCTGTCCGCAATAACCACCTTCACTCACTCCGCAATAACCACCTTCACTCTCTCCGCAATAACCACCTTCACTCTCTCCGCAACAACCACATTCAGTCTCTCCGCAATAACCACCTTCACTCTGTCGGCAATAACCACCTGCTCTGTCTGCGCAATAACCACCTTCACTCTCTCTTCACAAGAACCACCTTCACTTTCTCCGCATTAACCACCTTCACACTCGCTCTGAAATAACCACCTTCACTCTCTCCGCAATAACCACCTTCACTCTCTCCGCAATAACCACCTTCACTCTCTCTGCAATAACCAACTTAAATCTGTCCGCAATAAACACCTTCACTCTCTCCGCAATAACCGCCTTCACTCTGTCCGCAATAACCACCTTCACTCTGTCCGCAATAACCACCTTCACTCTCTCTGCAATAACCGCCTTCACTCTCTCTCCGCAATAACCAACTTAAATCTGTCCGCAATAAACACCTTCACTCTCTCCGCAATAACCGCCTTCACATGTCCGCAATAACCACCATCACTCTGTCCGCAATAACCACCTTCACTCACTCTGCAAAAAGCACCTTCACTCTCTCTCCGCAATAACCACATTCACTGTCTCCGCATTAACCACCTTCACTCTCGCTCTGCAATAACCACCTTCACTCTCTCCGCAATAACCACCTTCACTCTCTCCGCAATAACCACCTTCACTCTCTCTGCAATAACCGCCTTCACCCGCTCTCCGCAATAACCATCTTCACTCTGTCCGCAATAACCACCTTCACTCACTCAGCAAAAAGCACCTTCACTCTCTCGGCAAATAACCACCTTCACTCTCTCTGCAATAAACATCTTCACTCTCACTGCAATAACCACCTTCACTCTCTGTCCGCAATAACCACATTCACTCTGTCCGCAATAACCACCTTCACTCTCTCTGCAATAACCACCTTCACTCTCTCCGCAATAACCAACTTCACTCAGTCCGCAATAACAACCTGGACGCTCTCCGCAATAACCACCTTCACTCTCTCCGCAATAACCAACTTCACTCTCTCCGCATTAACCACCTTCACTCTCGCTCTGCAATAACCACCTTCACTCTCTCCGCAATAACCACCTTCACTCTCTCCGCAATAACCACCTTCACTCTGTATTCACAATAACCACATTAACTCTCTCCGCAATAACCACCTACACTCACTCAGCAAAAAGCACCTTCACTCTCTCGGCAATAGCCACCATCACTCTCTCTGCATTAAACATCTTTCCGCAATAACCACCTTCACTCTCTCTTCACAATAACCACCTTCACTCTCTCTGCAATAACCACCTTCACTCTCTCCGCAATAACCAACTTCACTCAGTCCGCAATAACAACCTGCACGCTCTCCGCAATAACCACCTTCACTCTCTCCGCAATAACCAACTTCACTCTCTCCGCATTAACCACCTTCACTCTCGCTCTGCAATAACCACCTTCACTCTCTCCGCAATAACCACCTTCACTCTCTCCGCAATAACCACCTTCACTCTCTATTCACAATAACCACATTAACTCTCTCCGCAATAACCACCTACACTCACTCAGCAAAAAGCACCTTCACTCTCTCGGCAATAGCCACCATCACTCTCTCTGCATTAAACATCTTTCCGCAATAACCACCTTCACTCTCTCTTCACAATAACCACCTTCACTCTCGCTTCACAATAACCACCTTCACTCTCTCCGCAATAACCAACTTCACTCTCTCCTCACAATAACCAGCTTCACTCTCTCCGCAATAACCACTTTCACTCTCTCCGCAATAACCACCTTCACTCTCGCTTCGAAATAACCACCTTCACTATCTCTTCACAATAACCACATTCACTCTGTCTGCAATAACCAGCTTCACTCTCTCTTCACAATAACCACATTCACTCTCTCCACAATAAGACCTTCACTGTCACTGCAGTCACCACCTTCACTCGCTCGTCACAAGAACTACCTTCACTCGCTCCGCAATAACCACCTACACTCACTCCGCAAGAACGACCTGCAATCTCTCTTCACAAGAACCACCTTAACTCTCTCCGCAATAACCACCTTCACTCTCTCCGCAAAAAACAACTTCACTTTCTCTGCAATAACCACCTTCACTCGCTCTCCGCAATAACCACCTTCACTCTCTCCGCAATAACCACCTTCACTCGCTCTTCACAAGAACCACCTTCACTCGCTCCGCAATAACCACCTTCACTCACTCCGCAAGAACCACCTTCACTCACTCTTCACAATAATCACCTTCACTCTCTCTGTGCAATAACCACCTTCACTCTCTCCGCAATAACAAACTTCCCTATCTCCGCAATAACCACCTTCACTCTATCTTCACAATAACTACCTTCACTCTCTCTTCACAATAACCTCCTTCACATCCTCCGCAATAACCACCTTCACTCTCTCTTCACAATAACCACCTTCACTCTCTCTTCGCAATAACCAGCTGTACCCTCAATCCGCAAAACCACCTTCACTCTCTCTCTGCAATAGCCACCTTCACTCTCTCGTCACAATAACCACCTTCACTCTCCTGCAAATCAACCTTCACTCTCACTGCAATAACCACCTTCACTCTCTCTGGAATAACAACCTTCACTCTCTCTCCACAATAACCATCTTCACTCTCTCTGGAATAACACCCTTCACTCTCTCTCTAAAATCATCACATTCACGCTCTCCGCTGTAAATATCACTCTCTTTCTCGCTGCATTAACCACCTTTACTCTCTCTTTCTCTGCAGTTACCATCTTCACTGTCTCTCTCTCTTTCTCCACAATCACCACATTCGCTTTCTCTCAGCAATAACCACCTACACTCTGTCTGCAATAACCACGTTCACTCACTCCGCAAAAACCATCTTCTCTCTCTCTCTGCAATAACCCCCTTCACTCTCTCCGCAATAACCACCTTCACTCCCTCCGCAATAACCACCTGCACTCTCTCTCCGCAATAACCTCCTTCACTCTCCCCGCAATAACCACCTTCACTCTACGCAATAACCACCTTCACTCTGTCCGCAATAACCAACTTCACTCACTCCGCAATAACCAGAATCACACTCTTTCCGCAATAACCACCTTCACTCTCTCTTCACAATAACCACCTTCACTCTCGCTTCACAATAACCACCTTCACTCTCTCTCCGCAATAACCACCTTCACTCCATCCGCAATAACCACCTTCACTCCCTCCGCAATAACCACCTTCACTCTCTCTCCACAGTAACCACCTTCACTATCTCCGTAATAACCACCTTCACTCTCTCTTCACAATTACCACTTTCACTCTGTCTGCAATAACCACCTTCTTTCCCTCCGCAATAACTACCTTCACTGTCTCCGCATTAACCACCTTCACTCTCTCCGCAATAACCACCTTCATACTCTCCGCAATAACCACCTTCACTCACTCCGCAATAACAACCTACACTCTCGCCGCAATAACCACCATCACTCTCTCCGCAATAGCCACCTTCACTCTCTCTTCACGATAACCACATTCTCGCTCTCCGCAATAACCACCTTCACGCTCTCCGCAATAACCACCTTCACACTCTCTCCGCAATAATCAACTTCACTCTCTCTGCAATAACCACCTTCACTCTCTCTTCACAATAACCACATTCTCTCTCTTCACAATAACCACATTCACTCTCTCCGCAATAACCATCTTCACTCTCTCCGCAAAAACCAACTTCACTTTCTCTGCAATAACCACCTTCACTCTCTCTCCGCAATAACCACCTTCACTCTCTCCGCAATAACCACCTTCACTCGCTCTTCACAAGAACCACCTTCACACGCTCCGCAATAACCACCTTCACTCGCTCCGCAAGAACGACCTTCACTCTCTCTTCACAAGAACCACCTTAACTCTCTCCGCAATAACCACCTTCACTCTCTCCGCAAAAACCAACTTCACTTTCTCTGCAATAACCACCTTCACTCTCTCTCCGCAATAACCACCTTCACTCTCTCCGCAATAACCACCTTCACTCGCTCTTCACAAGAACCACCTTCACTCGCTCCGCAATAACCACCTTCACTCGCTCCGCAAGAACGACCTTCACTCTCTCTTCACAAGAACCACCTTCACTCTCACCGCAATAACCACCTTCACTCTCTCCGCAATAACCACCTTCACTCGCTCCGCAAGAACGACCTTCACTCTCTCTTCACAAGAACCACCTTCACTCTCTCCGTAATAACCACCATCACTCTCTCTGTGCAATAACCACCTTAACTCTCTCCGCAATAACCACCTTCACTCACTCCGCAATAACCACCTTCACTCTCGCCGCAATAACCACCTTCACTCTCTCTTCACAATAACCACCTTCACTCTCTCTTCACAATAACCACCTTCACTCTCTCTGCAATAACCACCTTCACTCTCGCTTCACAATAACCACCTTCACTCTCTCCGCAATAACCACCTCCACTCTCTCCGCAATAACCACCTTCAGTCTCTCTCCGCAATAACCTTCTTCACTCTCCCCGCAATAACCACCTTCACTCTACGCAATAACCACCTTCACACTTTCTCCGCAATAATCAACTTCACTCTCTCCGCAATAACCACCTTCCCTCTCTCCGCAATAACCACTTTCACTCTATCTTCACAAGAACCACCTTCACTCTCTCCGCAATAACCACCTTCACTCTCTCTCTGCAATAACCACCTTCACTCTGTCCGCAACAACCACCTTCACTCTCTCTTCACAATAACAACCTTCACTCTCTCTTCACAATAACCTCCTTCACATTCTCCGCAATAACCACCTTCACTCTCTCTTCACAATAACCACCTTCGCTCACGCTTCACAATAACCACCTTCACTCTCTCTTCGCAATAACCATCTGTACCCTCAATCCGCAAAACCACCTTCACTCTCTCTCTGCAATAGCCACCTTCACTCTCTCATCACAATAACCACCTTCACTCTCTCTGCAAATCCACCTTCACTCTCACTGCAATAACCACCTTCACTCTCTCTGGAATAACACCCTTCACTCTCTCTCTAAAATAATCACATTCACTCTCTCCGCTGTAAATACCACTCTCTTTCTCGCTGCATTAACCAGCTTTACTCTCGCTTTCTCTGCAGTTACCATCTTCACTGTCTCTCTCTCTTTCTCCGCAATCACCACATTCGCTTTATCTCAGCAATAACCACCTTCACTCTGTCTGCAATAACCACGTTCACTCACTCCGCAATAACCATCTTCTCTCTCTCTCTGCAATAACCCCCTTCACTCTGTCCGCAATAACCACCTTCACTCACTCCGCAATAACAACCTACACTCTCTCCGCAATAATCACCATCACTCTCTCCGCAATAACCACCTTCACTCTCTCTTCACAATAACAAGCTTCACTCTCTCCGCAATAACCACCTTCACTGTCTCCACATAAACCACCTTCACTCTCTCTCTGCAACAACAACCTTCACTCTCTCCACAATAACCACCTTCACTCTCTCTTCACAATAACCACCTTCACTCTCGCTTCACAATAACCACCTTCACTCTCTCCGCAATAACCACCTTCACTGTCTCCACATTAACCACCTTCTCTCTCTCTGCAACAACAACCTTCACTCTCTCCGCAATAACCACCTTCACTCTCTCTTTGCAATAACCACCTTCACTCTCTCTGCAATAACCACATTCACTCTCTCTTCACAATAACCACCTTCACTCTCTGCAATAACCACCTTCACTCTCTCTTCACAATAACCACCTTCACTCTCTCTGCAATAACCACCTTCACTCTCTCTTCATAATAGCCACCTTCACTCTCTCTGCAATAACCACCTTCACTCTCTCTTCACAATAACCACATTCACTCTCTCCACAATAAGACCTTCACTGTCTCTGCAATCACCACCTTCACTCGCTAGTCACAAGAACCACCTTCACTCGCTCCGCAATAACCACCTTCACTCTCTCTTCACAAGAACCACCTTAACTCTCTCCGCAATAACCACCTTCACTCTCTCCGCAAAAAACAACTTTACTCTCTCTGCAATAACCACCTTCACTCTGTCTTCACAAGAACCACCTTTACTCTCTCCGCAATAACCACCTTCAGTTTCTATCCGCAATAACCACCTCCACCTCTCTCCGCAATAACCACTTTCACTCTCTCTTCACAAGAACCACCTTCACTTTCTCTGCAATAACCACCTTCACTCTCTCTCCGCAATAACCACCTTCACTCTCTCCGCAATAACCACCTTCACTCTCTCCGCAATAACCACCTTCACTCGCTCCGCAAGAACGACCTTCACTCTCTCTTCACAAGAACCACCTTCACTCACTCCGCAATAACCACCTTCACTCTCTCCGCAATAATCACCTTCACTCTCGCCGCAATAACCACATTCACTCTCTCTCCACAATAACCACCTTCACTCTCTCTGCAATAACCACCTTCACTCTCGCTTCACAATAACCACCTTCACTCTCTCCGCAATAACCACCTTCACTCTCTCCGCAATAACCACCTTCACTCTCTCTCCGCAATAACCTCCTTCACTCTCCCCGCAATCACCACCTTCACTCTCCCCGCAATAACCACCTTCACTCTGTCAGCAATAACCACCTCCACTCTTTCCGCAATAACCACCTTCACTCTCTCTTCACAATAACCACCTTCGCTCACGCTTCACAAAAACCACCTTCACTCTCTCTTCGCAATAACCAGCTGTACCCTCAATCCGCAAAACCACCTTCACTCTCTGTCTGCAATAGCCACCTTCACTCTCTCGTCACAATAACTACCTACACTCTCTCTGCAAATCCACCTTCACTCTCACTGCAATAACCACCTTCACTCACTCTGGAATAACAACCTTCACTCTCTCTCCACAATAACCACCTTCACTCTCTCTGGAATAACACCCTTCACTCTCTCTCTAAAATAATCACATTCACTCTCTCCGCTGTAAATATCACTCTCTTTCTCGCTGCATTAACCACCTTTACTCTCGCTTTCTCTGCAGTTACCATCTTCACTGTCTCTCTCTCTTTCTCCGCAATCACCACATTCGCTTTCTCTCAGCAATAACCACCTTCACTCTGTCTGCAATAACCACGTTCACTCACTCCGCAATAACCATCTTCGCACTCTCTCTGCAATAACCCCCTTCACTCTGTCTGCAATAACCACCATCACTCTGTCCGCAATAACCACCTTCACTCACTCCGCAATAACAACCTACACTCTCTCCGCAATAACCACCATCACTCTCTCCGCAATAACCACCTTCACTCTCTCTTCACGATAACCACATTCTCGCTCTCTGCAATAACCACCTTCTCGCTCTCCGCAATAACCACCTTCACTCTCTCTTCACAATAACCAGCTTCACTCTCTCCGCAATAACCACCTTCACTGTCTCCACATTAACCACCTTCACTCTCTCTCTGCAACAACAACCTTCACTCTCTCCGCAATAACCACCTTCACTCTCTCTGCAATAACCACCTTCACTCTCTCCTCACAATAACCAGCTTCACTCTCTCCGCAATAACCACTTTCACTCTCTTCGCAATAACCACCTTCACTCTCTCTGCAATAACCACCTTCACTCTCTCTTCACAATAACCACCTTCACTCTCTCTGCAATAACCACCTTCACTCTCTCTTCACAATAACCACATTCACTCTCTCCACAATAAGACCTTCACTGTCTCTGCAATCACCACCTTCACTTGCTCGTCACAAGAACCACCTTCACTCGCTCCGCAATAACCACCTACACTCGCTCCGCAAGAACCACCTTCAATCTCTCATCACAAGAACCACCTTAACTCTCTCCGCAATAACCACCTTCACTCTCTCCGCAAAAACCAACTTTACTCTCTCTGCAATAACCACCTTCACTCTCTCTTCACAAGAACCATCTTTACTCTCTCCGCAATAACCACCTTCAGTTTCTATCCGCAATAACCACCTCCACCTCTCTCCGCAATAACCACTTTCACTCACTCTTCACAAGAACCACCTTCACTTTCTCTGCAATAACCACCTTCACTCTCTCTCCGCAATAACCACCTTCACTCTCTCCGCAATAACCACCTTCACACTCTCCGCAATAACCACCTTCACTCGCTCCGCAAGAACGACCTTCACTCTCTCTTCACAAGAACCACCTTCACTCACTCCGCAATAACCACCTTCACTCTCTCCGCAATAATAACCTTCACTCTCGCCGCAATAACCACCTTCACTCTCTCTCCACAATAACCACCTTCACTCTCTCTGCAATAACCACCTTCACTCTCGCTTCACAATAACCACCTTCACTCTCTCCGCAATAACCACCTTCACTCTCTCCGCAATAACCACCTTCACTCTCTCTCCGCAATAACCTACTTCACTCTCCCCGCAATCACCACCTTCACTCTCCCCGCAATAACCACCTTCACTCTGTCAGCAATAACCACCTCCACTCTTTCCGCAATAACCACCTTCACTCTCTCTTCACAATAACCACCTTCACTCTCGCTTCACAATAACCACCTTCACTCTCTCCGCAATAACCACCTTCACTGTCTCCACATTAACCACCTTCACTCTCTCTCTGCAACAACAATCTTCACTCTCTCCGCAATAACCACCTTCACTCTCTCTGCAATAACCACCTTCACTCTCTCCTCACAATAACCAGCTTCACTCTCTCCGCAATAACCACTTTCACTCTCTCCGCAATAACCACCTTCACTCTCTCTTTGCAATAACCACCTTCACTCTCTCTGCAATAACCACATTCACTCTCTCTTCACAATAACCACCTTCACTCTCTCCGCAATAACCACCTTCACTCTCTCCGCAATAACCACCTTCACTCGCTCCGCAAGAACGACCTTCACTCTCTCTTCACAAGAACCACCTTCACTCACTCCGCAATAACCACCTTCACTCTCTCCGCAATAATCACCTTCACTCTCGCCGCAATAACCACCTGCACTCTCTCTCCACAATAACCACCTTCACTCTCTCTGCAATAACCACCTTCACTCTCGCTTCACAATAACCACCTTCACTTTCTCCGCAATAACTACCTTCACTCTCTCCGCAATAACCACCTTCACTCTCTCTCCGCAATAACCTCCTTCACTCTCCCCGCAATCACCACCTTCACTCTCCCCGCAATAACCACCTTCACTCTGTCAGCAATAACCACCTTCACTCACTCCGCAATAACCAGCTTCACTCTCTCTGCAATAACCACCCTCACTCGCTCCGCAATAACCACCTTCACTCTCTCTCCGCAATAACCACCTTCACTCCATCCGCAATAACCACCTTCACTCAGAATTGACGTCGCAGGAGGGGGCCAGCGTTCAGGTAGGTGGTTTGAAGTGTGTCTACTTCAATGCCAGGAGTATAAGAAACAAGGTAGGGGAACTGGCAGCGTGGGTTGGTACCTGGGACTTCGATGTTGTGGCCATTTCGGAGACATGGATAGAGCAGGGACAGGAATGGATGTTGCAGGTTCCGGGGTTTAGGTGTTTTAGTAAGCTCAGAGAAGGAGGCAAAAGAGGGGGAGGTGTGGCGCTGCTAGTCAAGAGCAGTATTACGGTGGCGGAGAGGATGCTAGATGGGGACTCTTCTTCCGAGGTAGTATTGGCTGAAGTTAGAAACAGGAAAGGAGAGGTCACCCTGTTGGGAGTTTTTTATAGGCCTCCTAATAGTTCTAGAGATGTAGAGGAAAGGATGGCGAAGATGATTCTGGATATGAACGAAAGTAACAGGGTAGTTATTATGGGAGACTTTAACTTTCCAAATATTGACTGGAAAAGATATAGTTCGAGTACAATAGATGGGTCGTTTTTTGTACAGTGTGTGCAGGAGGGTTTCCTGAAACAATATGTTGACAGGCCAACAATAGGCGAGGCCACGTTGGATTTGGTTTTGGGTAATGAACCAGGCCAGGTGCTGGATTTGGAGGTAGGAGAGCACTTTGGGGACAGTGACCACAATTCGGTGACGTTTACGTTAATGATGGAAAGGGATAAGTATACACCGCAGGGCAAGAGTTATAGCTGGGGGAAGGGCAATTATGATGCCATTAGAAGTGACTTGGGGGGGATAAGGTGGAGAAGTAGGCTGCAAGTGTTGGGCACACTGGATAAGTGGGGCTTGTTCAAGGATCAGCTACTGCGTGTTCTTGATAAGTATGTACCGGTCAGACAGGGAGGAAGGCATCGAGCGAGGGAACCGTGGTTTACCAGGGAAGTGGAATCTCTTGTTAAGAGGAAGAAGGAGGCCTATGTGAAGATGAAGTGTGAAGTTTCGGTTGGGGCGATGGATAGTTACAAGGTAGCGAGGAAGGATCTAAAGAGAGAGCTAAGACGAGCAAGGAGGGGACATGAGAAGTATTTGGCAGGAAGGATCAAGGAAAACCCAAAAGCTTTCTATAGGTATGTCAGGAATAAGCGAATGACTAGGGAAAGAGTAGGACCAGTCAAAGACAGGGATGGGAAATTGTGTGTGGAGTCTGAAGAGATAGGCGAGATACTAAATGAATATTTTTCGTCAGTATTCACTCAGGAAAAAGATAATGTTGTGGAGGAGAATGCTGAGCCCCAGGCTAATAGAATAGATGGCATTGAGGTACGTAGGGAAGAGGTGTTGGCAATTCTGGGCAGGCTGAAAATAGATAAGTCCCCGGGACCTGATGGGATTTATCCTAGGATTCTATGGGAGGCCAGGGAAGAGATTGCTGGACCTTTGGCTTTGATTTTTATGTCATCATTGGCTACAGGAATAGTGCCAGAGGACTGGAGGACAGCAAATGTGGTCCCTTTGTTCAAAAAGGGGAGCAGAGACAACCCCGGCAACTATAGACAGGTGAGCCTCACGTCTGTAGTGGGTAAAGTCTTGGAGGGGATTATAAGGGACAAGATTTATAATCATCTAGATAGGAATGATATGATCAGGGATAGTCAGCATGGCTTTGTGAAGGGTAGGTCATGCCTCACAAACCTTATTGAGTTCTTTGAGAAGGTGACTGAACAGGTAGACGAGGGTAGAGCAGTTGATGTGGTGTATATGGATTTCAGCAAAGCGTTTGATAAGGTTCCCCACGGTAGGCTATTGCAAAAAATACGGAGGCTGGGGATTAAGGGTGATTTAGAGATGTGGATCAGAAATTGGCTAGCTGAAAGAAGACAGAGGGTGGTGGTTGATGGGAAATGTTCAGAATGGAGTACAGTCACAAGTGGAGTACCACAAGGATCTGTTCTGGGGCCGTTGCTGTTTGTCATTTTTATCAATGACCTAGAGGAAGGCACAGAAGGGTGGGTGAGTAAATTTGCAGACGATACTAAAGTCGGTGGTGTTGTCGATAGTGTGGAAGGATGTAGCAGGTTACAGAGGGATATAGATAAGCTGCAGAGCTGGGCTGAGAGGTGGCAAATGGAGTTTAATGTAGAGAAGTGTGAGGTGATTCACTTTGGAAGGAATAACAGGAATGCGGAATATTTGGCTAATGGTAAAGTTCTTGAAAGTGTGGCTGAGCAGAGGGATCTAGGTGTCCATGTACATAGATCCCTGAAAGTTGCCACCCAGGTTGATAGGGTTGTGAAGAAGGCCTATGGAGTGTTGGCCTTTATTGGTAGAGGGATTGAGTTCCGGAGTCGGGAGGTCATGTTGCAGCTGTACAGAACTCTGGTCCGGCCGCATTTGGAGTATTGCGTACAGTTCTGGTCACCGCATTATAGGAAGGACGTGGAGGCTTTGGAGCGGGTGCAGAGGAGATTTACCAGGATGTTGCCTGGTATGGAGGGAAAATCTTATGAGGAAAGGCTGACGGACTTGAGGTTGTTTTCGTTGGAGAGAAGAAGGTTAAGAGGAGACTTAATAGAGGCATACAAAATGATCAGGGGGTTGGATAGGGTGGACAGTGAGAGCCTTCTCCCGCGGATGGATATGGCTGGCACGAGGGGACATAACTTTAAACTGAGGGGTAATAGATATAGGACAGAGGTCAGAGGTAGGTTCTTTACGCAAAGAGTAGTGAGGCCGTGGAATGCCCTACCTGCTACAGTAGTGAACTCGCCAACATTGAGGGCATTTAAAAGTTTATTGGATAAACATATGGATGATAATGGCATAGTGTAGGTTAGATGGCTTTTGTTTCGGTGCAACATCGTGGGCCGAAGGGCCTGTACTGCGCTGTATTGTTCTATGTTCTATGTTCTATGTTCACTCCCTCCGCAATAACCACCTTCACTGTCTCCGCATTAACCACCTTCATTCTCTCCCTGCAATAACCACCTTCACTCTCTCCGCAATAACCACCTTCACTCTCTCTCTGCAATAACAACCTTCACTCTCTCCGCAATAACCACCTTCACTCTCTCTGCAATAACCACCTTCACTCTCTCCTCATAATAACCAGCTTCACTCTCTCCGCAATAACCACTTTCACTCTCTCTTCACAAGAACTACCTTCACTTTATCTGCAATAATCTCCTTCACTCTCTCTTCACAATAACCACATTCACTCTCTCCACAATAAGACCTTCACTGTCTCTGCAAACATCACCTTCACTCGCTCGTCACAAGAACCACCTTCACTCGCTCCGCAATAACCACCTCCCCACGCGCCGCAAGAACCACCTTCAATCTCTCTTCACAAGAACCACCTTAACTCTCTCCGCAATAACCACCTTCACTCTCTCCGCAAAAACCAACTTTACTCTCTCTGCAATAACCACCTTCACTCTCTTCACAAGAACCACCTTAACTCGCTCCGCAATAACCACCTCCCCACGCTCCGCAATAACCACTTTCACTCTCTCTTCACAAGAACCACCTTCACTTTCTCTGCAATAACCACCTTCACTCTCTCCGCAATAACCACTTTCACTCTCTCTTCACAATAACCACCTTCACTCTATCCGCAATAACCAGCTTCTCTGTCTCTGCAATAACCACCTTTACTCTCTCTTCACAATAACCACCTTCACTCTCTCCACAATAACCACCTTCTCTCTCTCTGCAATAACGACCTCCACTCTCTCTCCGCAAAACCACCTTCACTCTCTCCGCAATAACCACCTTCACTCTCTCTTCAGAATAACCACCTTCACTCTCTCAGCAATAAACAGCTTCACTCTGTCTTCACAATAACCACATTCACTCTCTCCGCAATAACCACCTTCACTCTCTCCGCAATAACCACCCTCACTCTCTCCGCAATAACCACCTTCACTCGCTCCGCAAGAACCATCTTCACTCTCTCCGCAATAACCAGCTTCACTGTCTCCGATTTAACCACCTTCACTCTCTCTCTGCAATAACCACCTTCACTGTCTCCGCAATAACCACCTTCACTCTCACCGCAATAACCACCTTCACTCTCTCTCCACAATAACCACCTCCACTCTCTCCACAATACCCACCTTCACTCTCTCTTCACAATAACCACCTTCCCTTTGTCCGCAATAACCACCTTCACTCTCTCCGCAATAACTACCTTCACTCTCTTCTCACAATAACCACCTTCACTCTCACGTCACAATAACCACCTTCACTCACTGTCCTCAATAACCACCTTCACTCTCTCTGAAATAAACACCTTCACTCTCTTCTCAACAACGACCTTCACTCTCTCTGAAATAACCACCATCACTCTGTCTTCACAATATCCACCTTCACTCTCTCCGCAAAAACCACCTTTACTCTCTCTCCGCAATAACCACCTTCACTCTCTCCTCAATAACCACCTTCACTGTCTCTCCACAATAACCACCTTCACTCTCTCCGCAATAACCACCTACACTCTCACCGCAATAACCACATTCACTCTCTCCACAATGACCACGTTCTCTCTCTCCGCACTAACCAACGTCACTCTCTCTTCACAATAACCACCTTCACTCTGTTCACAATAACCACCTGCACTCTCTCCACAATAGCCACCTTCACTCGCTCTTCAGAACAACCACCTTCTCTCTCTCCGCAATAACCACCTTCACTCTCTCTTCACAATAACCACCTACACTCTCTCGTCACAATAACTACCTTCACTCTTTCTCCACAATAGCCACCTTCACTCCCTCCGCAATAACCGCCTTCACTCACTCTTCACAATAATCACCTTCACTCTCTCTGTGCAATAACCACCTTCACTCGCTCCACAATAATCACCTTCTCTCTCTCCGCAATTACTACCTTCACTCTCTCTTCACAATAACCAGCTTCACTGTCTCTGCAATAACCACCTTCACTCTCTCTTCACAATGACCACCTTCACTCTCTCCGCAATAACCATCTTCACTCTCTCTTCACAATAACCACCTTCACTCTGTCCGCAATAACCAGCCTCACTGTCCCTGCAATAACCACCTTCACTCTCTCTTCACAATAATCATCTTCACTCTCTCCACAATAACCACCTTCTATCTCTCTGCAATAACGACCTCCACTCTCTCACCGCAAAACCACCCTCACTCTCTCTCCGCAATAACCACCTCCACTCTCTACGCAATAACCACCTTTTCTCTCACCGCAATAACCACCTTCACTCTCTCTGCAATAACGACCTCCACTCTCTCTCCGCAAAACCACCTTCACTCTCTCCGCAATAACCACCTTCACTCTCTCTTCACAATAACCACCTTCACTCTATCCACAATAACCACCTTCACTCTCTCTTCACAATAACCACCTTCACTCTCTCAGTAATAAACAGCTTCACTCTGTCTTCTCAATAACCACATTCACTCTCTCCGCAATAACGACCTTCACTCTCTCCGCAATAACCACCCTCACTCGCTCCGCAATAACCACCTTCACTCTCTCCGCAATAACCACCCTCACTCGCTCCGCAATAACCACCTTCACTCGCTCCGCAAGAACCACCTTCACTCACTCTTTACAAGAACCACCTTCACTCTCTCCGCAATAACCAGCTTCACTGTCTCCGCTTTAACCACCTTCACTCTCTCTCTGCAATAACCACCTTCAGTCTCTCTAAATTTCTTCCAAAGGAGATAGCTGAAGAAATAGGGGAGGCGTTAGTTATGATCTTTCAAAAGTCCCTGGAGTCAGGGAAAGTCCCAGAGGATTGGAAAATCGCTGTTGTAACCCCCCTGTTCAAGAAGGGAACAAGAAAAAAGATGGAAAATTATAGGCCAAGTAGCCTAACCTCGGTTGTTGGCAAGATTCTAGAATCCATTGTTAAGGATGAGATTTCTAAATTCTTGGAAGTGCAGGGTCGGATTAGGACAAGTCAGCATGGATTTAGTAAGGGGAGGTTGTGCCTGACAAACCTGTTAAGAGTTCTTTGAAGAGATAACAAATAGGTTAGACCAAGGAGAGCCAATGGATGTTATCTATCTTAACTTCCAAAAGGCCTTTGATAAGGTGCCTCACGGGAGACTGCTGAGTAAAATAAGGGCATTAAAAATAGGAATAATGGTATTCGAGGCAAGGTACTAACATGGATTGACGATTGGCTGTCAGACAGAAGGCAGAGAGTTGGGATAAAAGGTTCTTTTTCGGAATGGCAATCGGTGACGAGTGGTGTCCCGCAGGGTTCAGTGTTGGGGCCACAGCTGTTCTCTTTATATATTAACGATCTAGATGACGGCACTGAGGGCATTCTGGCTAGGCTTGCCGATGATACAAAGATAGGTGGAGGGGCAGGTAGTATGGAGGAGGTGGGGAGGCTGCAGAAAGATTTAGACAGTTTAGGAGAGTGGTCCAAGAAATGGCTGATGAAATTCAACGTGGGCAAGTGCGAGGTCTTGCACTTTGGAAAAAAGAATAGAGGCGTGGACTATTTTCTAAATGGTGACAAAATTCATAATACTGAAGTGCAAAGGGACTTGGGAGTCCTAGTCCAGGATTCTCTAAAGGTAAACTTGCAGGTTGAGTCCGTAATTAAGAAAGCAAATGCAATGTTGTCATTCATCTCAAGAGGCTTGGAATATAAAAGCAGGGATGTACTTCTGAAGCTTTATAAAGCATTAGTTAGGCCCCATTTAGAATACTGTGAGCAATTTTGGGCCCCACACCTCAGGAAGGACATACTGGCACTGGAGCGGGTCCAGCGGAGATTCACACGGATGATCCCAGGAATGGTAGGCCTAACATATGATGAACGTCTGAGGATCCTGGGATTATATTCATTGGAGTTTAGGAGGTTGAGGGGAGATCTAATAGAAACTTACAAGATAATGAATGGCTTAGATAGGGTGGATGTAGGGAAGTTGTTTCCATTAGCAGGGGAGACTAGGACCCGGGGGCACAGCCTTAGAATAAAAGGGAGTCACTTTAGAACAGAGATGAGGAGAAATTTCTTCAGCCAGAGAGTGGTGGGTCTGTGGAACTCATTGCCACAGAGGTCGGTGGAGGCCGGGACGTTGAGTGTCTTTAAGACAGGAGTTGATAAATTCTTGATTTCTCGAGGAATTAAGGGCTATGGAGAGAGAGCGGGTAAATGGAGTTGAAATCAGCCATGATTGAATGGTGGAGTGGACTCGATGGGCCGAATGGCCTTACTTCCGCTCCTAAGTCTTATGGTCTTATGGTCTTATATTCTTTCTCTTCAATAACTGCACTCTGTCTCTGCAGTAACCATCTTCATTCTTTCTCGGTAATAACTGCCTTCACTTTCTCTGCAATAACCATCTTCACTCTCTCTCTCTGCAATAACAATCTGTACTCTCTCTCTCTGTAATAACATCCTTCACTCTCTCTCTCTGCAATAACCACCTGCACTCTCTCTCTGCAATAACCACCTGCACTCTCTCTCTGTAATAACTGCCTTCACTCTCTCTCTGCAATAACCACCTGCACTCTCTCTCTGTAATAACTGCCTTCACTCTCTCTCTGCAATAACCACCTGCACTCTCTCTGTAATAACTGCCTTCACTCTCTCTCTGCAATAACCACCTGCACTCTCTCTCTGCAATAACCATCTTCACTCTCACTCTCTGCAATAACCACCTTCACTCTCTCTCTGCAATAACTGCCTTCACTTTCTCTGCAATAAGCACCTTCACTCTCTCTCTCTGTAATAACCACCTTCACTCTCCCCCTCTGTAATAACCACTGATGTGTTGGTTGCTCTGGATCTGTGGAACACGTAGAGGCCACCAATGTTAGATTAATGTTAGACCTATGCCTGTCCTAACCAGTCTATGCACTCAGCACATGGTGAAGATCTCTGCTGTAAGCTGTAAGCTCTGTCCTTCTGAGAGGCTGCATCCCGAATGAGCGGGAACTCAGATGCCCTCTGTCTATATCGTGAGTGTGCTCTAACTGGTGATTGGCTGCGGTGTTGTGTGTGTTGATTGGTCTTGCTGTGTGTCCATCAGTGTGTGTGTCTGCACCATGATATACTGGTGTATATTATGACAACCACCTTCACTCTCACTCTCTCTGCAATAACCACCTGCACTCTCTCTCTGCAATAACCACCTTCCCTCTCACTCTCTGGAATAATTGCCTTCACTTTCTCTGCAATAACCACTTCACTCTTTTTCTACAATAACCTCCTTCATACTCTCTCTCTGCAATAACCTCATTCAAGCTCTCTGCAATAACAACCGTCACACTCTCTCTCTGCAATAACCACCTTCACTCACTCTCTACAATAACGACCTTCACTCTCTCTCTCTGCAATAACCACCTTCACATTCTCTCCGCAATAACAACAGATACTCTTTCTCCTCAATAACCATCTGCACTCTGTCTCTTCAATAACTGTCTTCATTCTCTCTCCACAATAACCACCTTCACTCTCTCCGCAATAACCACCTTCACTCTCTCCGCAATAACCACCTTCACTCTCTCCGCAATAACCACCTTCACTCTCTCCGCAATAACCACCTTCACTCTCTCCGCAATAACCACCTTCACTCTCTCCGCAATATCCACCTTCACTCTCTCCGCAATAACCACCTTCACTCTCTCCGCAATAACCACCTTCACTCTCTCTGCAATAACCACCTTCCCTCTCACTCTCTGGAATAACTGCCTTCACTTTCTCTGCAATAACCACCTTCACTTTCTCTCCGCAATAACAACGGATACTCTTTCTCCTCAATCACCATCTGCACTCTGTCTCTGCAGTAACCATCTTCACTCTTTCTCTGCAATAACCACCTTCACTCTCTGCAATAACCACCTTCACTCTCTCCGCAATAACCACCTTCACTCTGTCCGCAATAACCACCTTCACTCTCTCTCTGCAATAACCATCTTCACTCTCTCTCTGCAATAACCACCTTCACACTCTCTGCAATAACCACCTTCACTCTCTCTCTGCAATAACCACCTTCACTCTCTCTGCAATAACCACCTTCACTCTCTCTCTGCAATAGCCACCTTCACTCTCTCTGCAATAACCACCTTCACTCTCCCTGCAATAACCACCTTCAATCTCTCTCTCTGCGCAATAACCACTATCTCTCCCTCTCTCTTCACAATAACCTCCTTCACTCTCTCTGCAATAACAACCATCACACTCCCTCTCTGCAATAACTACCTTCACTCACTCTCTACACTAACGACCTTCACTCTCTCTCTCTCCAATAACCATCTTCACTCTCTCTCTGCAATAACCACCTTCATACTCTCTGCAATAACCACCTTCACTCTCTCTCTGCAATAACCACCTTCACTCTCTCTGCAATAACCACCTTCACTCTCTCTCTGCAATAACCACCTTCACTTTCTCTGCAATAACCACCTTCACTCTCCCTGCAATAACCACCTTCAGTCTCTCTCTCTGCGCAATAACCACTATCTCTCCCTCTCTCTTCACAATAACCTCCTTCACTCTCTCTGCAATAACAACCGTCACACTCCCTCTCTGCAATAACTACCTTCACTCACTCTCTACAATAACCACCTTCACTTTCTCTCCGCAATAACAACAGATACGCTTTCTCCTCAATAACCATCTGCACTCTGTCTCTGCAATAACTATCTTCATTCTCTCTCCGCAATAACCACCTTCACTCTCTCCGCAATAACCACCTTCACTCTCTCCGCAATAACCACCTTCACTCTCTCCGCAATAACCACCTTCACTCTCTCCGCAATAACCACCTTCACTCTCTCCGCAATAACCACCTTCACTCTCTCCGCAATAACCACCTTCACTCTCTCCGCAATAACCACCTTCACTCTCGCCGCAATAACCACCTTCACTCTCTCTGCAATAACCATCTTTACTCTCTCTCTGCAATAACCACCTTCACTCTCTCTGCAATAACCACCTTCACTCTCCCTGCAATAACCACCTTTACTCTCTCTCTCTCTGCGCAATAACCACTATCTCTCCCTCTCTCTCTGCACTAACCACCTTCACTCTCCCTGCAATAACCACCTTCACTCTCTCCGCAATAACCACCTTCACTCTCTCCGCAATAACCACCTTCACTCTCTCTGCAATAACCATCTTTACTCTCTCTGCAATAACCATCTTTACTCTCTCTCTGCAATAACCACCTTCACTCTCTCTGCAATAACCACCTTCACTCTCCCTGCAATAACCACCTTTACTCTCTCTCTCTCTGCGCAATAACCACTATCTCTCCCTCTCTCTCTGCAATAACCACCTTCACTCTCCCTGCAATAACCACCTTCACTCTCTCCGCAATAACCACCTTCACTCTCTCCGCAATAACCATCTTCACTCTCTCTGCAATAACCATCTTTACTCTCTCTCTGCAATAACCATCTTTACTCTCTCTCTGCAATAACCACCTTCACTCTCTCTCTGCAATAACCACCTTCACTCTCTCTGCAATAACCACCTTCACTCTCCCTGTAATAACCACCTTTACTCTCTCTCTCTGCGGAATTACCACTATCTCTCCCTCTCTCTCTGCAATAACCACCTTCACTCTCTCTCTGCAATAATGGCCTTCACACTCTCTCTCTCCGCAATCACCATCTTCCCTCTGCATGGGCGAAATTCTCCCCCAACGGCGGGATGCCCGCCGACTGGCGCCAAAGCCGGCGCCAATCAGACGGGCATCGCACCGGCCCAAAGGTGCGGAAGGCTCCGCATCTTTGGCGGCCTAGCCCCAACATTGAGGGGCTAGGCCGACGCCGGAGGGATTTCCGCCCCGCCAGCTGGCGGAAATGGCGTTTGTTGCCCCGCCAGCTGGCGCGGAAATGCGGCGCATGCGCGGGAGCGTCTGCGGCCGCTGTCAGTTTCCCAGCGCATGCGCGGGAGCGTCAGCGGCCGCTGTCAGTTTCCCGCGCATGCGCAGTGGGGAGAGTCTCTTCCGCCTCCTCCATGGTGGAGGCCGTGGCGGAGACGGAAGGGAAAGAGTGCCCCCGCGGCACAGGCCCGCCCGCGGATCGGTGGGCCCCGATCGTGGGCCAGGCCACCGTGGGGGCACCCCCCCGGGGTCAGATCGCCCCGCGCCCCCCCCCCAGGACCCCGGAGCCCGCCCACGCCGCCTGGTCCCGCCGGTAAATACCAGGTTTGATTTACGTCGGCGGGACAGGCAATTCCTGGGCGGGACTTCGGCCCATCCGGGCCGGAGAATCCAGCGGGGGGTCCCGCCAACCGGCGCGGCCGGATTCCCGCCCCCGCCCAATCTCCGGGAGCGGAGACTTCGGCGGGGGCGGGGGCGGGATTCACGGCGGCCAGCGGCCATTCTCCGACCCGGCAGGGGGTCGGAGAATGACGCCCCATGTTTCAGGACTAACATTAACATGTAGCAAGTGGTTTCCAATAAATGTCTTTGCCTCTACCCAGCCTTTTCTCACTGCTCTCTCATCTGTGAACTCCAAATCAGAAGAAACTCCGGCTGACATTGATTAATTCCTCATCCTGGCAGTATACAATGTAAAAAATGTATTTCCATTTCATCCCCCGTGCCTCAATCAATCTCCATTGTGCATCTGTCACTTCCCAGGACCAATACAGGGATGGCGGATTTCATGAATTATGGATCAGATCTGTGGTTAGTGAGTAAAATCAATCAGGAAAAGGAGAAAGTAGCAACACAATTCTTTACTACTCGTGTGGACTCGAGTAGCTGGATTTAACCTTCTCCAAACCTCACTGCTGCTCTCAGCCATTAACTAAAATATCTATTTGCTAAAATCATCTGCATTACAACTGCGATCACACTGATTGGCTATCATGTGTTACGAGAAATTTGGCAGTTGCCTTTGTTTTAAAAACACCGGGCAGGATTCTCCGTTTGGGAGGCTATGTGTTCCCGCCTGGACTGAATTGCAGCCGATTTGCGCTCCCATTGGTGGCGCTATTCATTCAATGGTTCAGAACATGCAAATATGCCAGCACTCTTCCCACATGAATTCAGAGCAATTCCTGGCCCAGCGGACGTTCTAACCACTGGGGCCAGAGTTAGCGCCAAAGAGCCTGGTAACTGGAGCAGTTTTTAAGCACCTCACGTACCACACACTCACTGCAGCCACCAAGATGGCTCACAAAATACCTGCCACCCTGAGTTGGGGAGTCCGAGATGGACCCACAGCTCGATGCCAATGAGGAGCAAAGGACACCCTCTTCCCCAGGGTGGGTCGCAGACTCAAGCCTGCTCCTAACAGCGCCTGAGAGGTGCTGGCAAGGTAGTCAGTGCTCTCAGCCTTAACAGGAGGAGATAACAGGTCATTCAGAGGGGTGGGGGTCACTGATAAGTCCTTTGCCCTCAGAGGGGCAGAGAACCAGGGGGGGCTCCATAGGCTGCGGTGCAGGTGTCCTCATGTTGGGGTGAGCTCTGCTGATCGCCTGCTTCCTCTGTAGTGGGGCAGCGCTTCTGAGGGGCGCCAACGCCTGGTGGGCCCCAGAATGAGCTTGGCCACGCCCATTCCTTTAATGAATCAACTGAAGTATGAGGATGTCCAGAGAAACGGCCTGAGTGGACTGCCAGATGGCCAGAGGCTCCCTGAGCATTCAAAAGACACAGGCAGTACTCAGCAGAATGGACAGGAGTCTGTAAGGAGCACCAAAGGGGTGCATTTCAAACAAAGGCTACAGTGATAGCGGTCTGAGACAGGCCACCCCGATCCCGAAACGGCGCGATGTCCGCCGACTGGAGCCCAAAACGGAATGCTCCGCATCTGTGGGGGCCGAGCCCCAACATTGAGGGGCTAGGCTGACACCGGAGGAATTTCCGCCCCGCCAGCTGGCGGAAACGGCCTTTGTTGCCCCGCCAGCTGGCGCGGAAATGACATCTCCGGGCGGTGCATGTGCGGGAGCGTCAGCGGCCGCTGACAGTTTCCCATGCATGCGCAGTGGAGGGAGTCTCTTCCACCTCCGCCATGGTGGAGACCGTGGCGGAGGCGGAAGGGAAAGAGTGCCCCCACGGCACAGGCCCGCCAGTGGATCGGTGGGCCCCGATCACGGGCCAGGCCACCGTGGGGGCACCCCCCGGGGCCAGATCGCCCCACGCCCCCCCCAGGACCCCGGAGCCCGCCCACGCCGCCTTGTCCCGCCGTTCAAAAGGTGCTTTAATCCACACCGGCGGGACAGGCAATTTAATCGAGCGGGGGGCCCGCCTACAGGCGCGGCCCGATTCCCGCCCCCGCTGAATATCCGGTACCGGAGACTTTGGCAACCGGCGGGGGCGGGATTCACGGCAGCGCCCGGCGATTCTCCAACCTGGCGGGGGGTCGGAGAATGACGCCCCTCATTCTGACTATTATCCAACACTCTGAATATACATAGCACATTCTGACTATTATCCAACACTCTGAATATACATAGCACATTCTGACAATGATCCAACACTCTCAATATACACAGCACATTTAGACTATTATCCAACACTCTGAATATACATAGCACATTCTGACTATTATCCAACACTCTGAATATACATAGCACATTCTGACAATGATCCAACACTCTCAATATACACAGCACATTTAGACTATTATCCAACACTCTGAATATACATAGCACATTCTGACTATTATCCAACACTGTGAATATGCACAGCACATTTAGACTATTATCCAACACTCTGAATATACTCAGCTCATTCTGACTATGATCCAACACTCTGAATATGCACAGCACATTTAGACTATTATCCAACACTCTGAATATACACAGCTCATTCTGACGATGATGCAACACTCTGAATATACACAGCTCATTCTGACTATGATGCAACACTCTGAATATACACAGCTCATTCTGAATCTGATGCAACACTCTGAATATACACAGCTCATTCTGACTATTATCCAACACTCTGAATATACACAGCACATTCTGACTATGATCCAACACTCTGAATATGCACAGCAAATTCTGACTATTATCCAACACTCTGAATATGCACAGCACATGCTAACTATTATCCAGCACTCTGAATATACATAGCACATTCTGACTATTATCCAACACTCTGAATATACACAGCTCATTCTGACATTGATCCAACACTCTGAATATGCACAGCACATTCTGACTATTATCCAACACTCTGAATATACATAGCAGATTCTGACTATTATCCAACACTCTGAATATACACAGCTCGTTCTGACTATGATCCAACACTCTGAATATACGCAGCACAATCTGACTATTATCCAACACTATGAATATACACAGCACAATCTGACTATTATCCAACAGGCTGAATATTCATAGCACAGTATGGTTGTTATCTGACACTCTGAATATACACACACATTCTGACTATTAATGAACACTAAATATACACAGCACATCTGGTTATTATCCAACAGTCTGAATGTACATAGCAGATTATGGCTTTGATCCAACACTGAATATACATAGCAGATTCTGACTATTATCCAACACTCTCAATATACACAGCACATTTAGACTATTATCCAACACTCTGAATATACATAGCACATTCTGACTATTATCCAACAATCTGAATATACACAGCTCATTCTGACTATGATTCAACACTGTGAATATGCACAGCACATTTAGACTATTATCCAATACTCTGAATATACTCAGCTCATTCTGACTATGATCCAACACTCTGAATATGCACAGCACATTTAGACTGTTATCCAACACTCTGAATACACACAGCTCATTCTGACGATGATGCAACACTCTGAATATACACAGCACATTCTGACTATGATGCAACACTCTGAATATACACAGCTCATTCTGACTATGATGCAACACTCTGAATATACACAGCTCATTCTGAATCTGATGCAACACTCTGAATATACACAGCTCATTCTGACTATTAGCCAACACTCTGAACATACACAGCACATTCTGACTATGATCCAACACTCTGAATATGCACAGCACATTCTGACTATTATCCAACACTCTGGATATACATTGCACATTCTGATTATTATCCAACACTCTGAATATACACACATCATTCTGACTATGATCCAACACTCTGAATATACACAGATCATTCTGACTATGATCCAACACTCTGAATATGCACAGCAAATGCTAACTATTATCCAGCACTCTGAATATACACAGCACATTCTGACTATTATCCAACACTCTGAATATACACAGCTCATTCTGACATTGATCCAACACTCTGAATATGCACAGCACATTCTGACTATTATCCAACACTCTGAATATACATAGCAGATTCTGACTATTATCCAACACTCTGAACATACACAGCTCGTTCTGACTATGATCCAACACTCTGAATATACGCAGCACAATCTGACTATTATCCAACACTCTGAATATACACAACACAATCTGACTATTATCCAACACTCTGAATATACATAGCAGATTCTGACTATTATCCAACGCTCTGAATATGCACAGAACATTCTGACTATGATCCAACACTCTGAATATACAAAGCACATTCTGACTATTGTCCAACAGTCTGAATGTACATAGCACATTCTGACTATTATCCAACAGGCTGAATATTCATAGCACAGTATGGTTGTTATCTGACACTCTGAATATACACACACATTCTGACTATTAATGAACACTAAATATACACAGCACATCTGGCTATTATCCAACAGTCTGAATGTACATAGCAGATTATGGCTTTGATCCAACACTGAATATACATAGCAGATACTGACTATTATCCAACACTCTGAACACACATAGCTCATTTTGACTATGATCCAACACTCTGAATATACACAAATCATTCTGACTATTATCCAACACCCTGAATATACACAGATCATTCTGACGATGATTCAACACTCTGAATATACATAGCAGATTCTGACTATTATCCAACGCTCTGAATATGCACAGCACATTCTGACTATGATCCAACACTCTGAATATACACAGCACATTCTGACTATGATCCAACACTCTGAATATGCACAGCACATTCTGACTATTATCCAACACTCTGAATATACACAGCACATTCTGACTATTATCCAACACTGTGAATATACACAGCTCATTCTGACTGTTATCCAACACTCTGAATATACATAGCACATTCTGACTATGATCCAACACTCTGAATATGCACAGCACATTCTGACTATTATCCAACACTCTGAATATGCACAGCACATTCTGACTATTATCCAACACTCTGAATATACACAGCTCATTCTGACTATTATCCAACATTCTGAATATACATAGCACATTCTGACTATGATCCAACACTCTGAATATGCACAGCACATTCTGACTATTATCCAACACTCTGAATATACACAGCACATTCTGACTATTATCCAACACTCTGAATATACACAGCTCATTCTGACTATTATCCAACACTCTGAATATACACAGCACATTCTGACTATGATCCAACACTCTGAATATGCACAGCACATTCCGACTATTATCCAACACTCTGAATATACATTGCACATTCTGATTATTATCCAACATTCTGAATATACACACATCATTCTGACTATGATCCAACACTCTGAATATGCACAGCACATGCTAACTATTATCCAACACTCTGAATATACACAGCTCATTCTGACTATGATCCAACACTGTGAATATGCACAGCACATTTAGACTATTATCCAACACTCTGAATATACTCAGCTCATTCTGACTATGATCCAACACTCTGAATATGCACAGCACATTTAGACTATTATCCAACACTCTGAATATACTCAGCTCATTCTGACTATGATCCAACACTCTGAATATGCACAGCACATTTAGACTATTATCCAACACTCTGAATATACACAGCTCATTCTGACGATGATGCAACACTCTGAATATACACAGCTCATTCTGACTATGATGCAACACTCTGAATATACACAGCTCATTCTGACTATGATGCAACACTCTGAATATGCACAGCACATTCTGACTATTATCCAACACTCTGAATATGCACAGCACATGCTAACTATTATCCAGCACTCTGAATATACATAGCACATTCTGACTATTATCCAACACTCTGAATATACATAGCACATTCTGACTATTATCCAACACTCTGAATATACACAGCTCATTCTGACATTGATCCAACACTCTGAATATACATAGCAGATTCTGACTATTATCCAACGCTCTGAATATGCACAGAACATTCTGACTATGATCCAACACTCTGAATATACAAAGCACATTCTGACTATTGTCCAACAGTCTGAATGTACATAGCACATTCTGACTATTATCCAACAGGCTGAATATTCATAGCACAGTATGGTTGTTATCTGACACTCTAAATATACACACACATTCTGACTATTAATGAACACTAAATATACACAGCACATCTGGCTATTATCCAACAGTCTGAATGTACATAGCAGATTATGGCTTTGATCCAACACTGAATATACATAGCAGATACTGACTATTATCCAACACTCTGAACACACATAGCTCATTTTGACTATGATCCAACACTCTGAATATACACAAATCATTCTGACTATTATCCAACACCCTGAATATACACAGATCATTCTGACGATGATTCAACACTCTGAATATACATAGCAGATTCTGACTATTATCCAACGCTCTGAATATGCACAGCACATTCTGACTATGATCCAACACTCTGAATATACACAGCACAATCCGACTATTATCCAACACTCTGAATATACACAGCACATTCTGACTATGATCCAACACTCTGAATATGCACAGCACATTCTGACTATTATCCAACACTCTGAATATACACAGCACATTCTGACTATTATCCAACACTGTGAATATACACAGCTCATTCTGACTGTTATCCAACACTCTGAATATACATAGCACATTCTGACTATGATCCAACACTCTGAATATGCACAGCACATTCTGACTATTATCCAACACTCTGAATATGCACAGCACATTCTGACTATTATCCAACACTCTGAATATACACAGCTCATTCTGACTATTATCCAACATTCTGAATATACATAGCACATTCTGACTATGATCCAACACTCTGAATATGCACAGCACATTCTGACTATTATCCAACACTCTGAATATACACAGCACATTCTGACTATTATCCAACACTCTGAATATACACAGCTCATTCTGACTATTATCCAACACTCTGAATATACACAGCACATTCTGACTATGATCCAACACTCTGAATATGCACAGCACGTTCTGACTATTATCCAACACTCTGAATATACATTGCACATTCTGATTATTATCCAACATTCTGAATATACACACATCATTCTGACTATGATCCAACACTCTGAATATGCACAGCACATTCTGACTATGATCCAACACTCTGAATATACACAGCACAATCCGACTATTATCCAACACTCTGAATATACACAGCACATTCTGACTATGATCCAACACTCTGAATATGCACAGCACATTCTGACTATTATCCAACACTCTGAATATACACAGCACATTCTGACTATTATCCAACACTGTGAATATACACAGCTCATTCTGACTGTTATCCAACACTCTGAATATACATAGCACATTCTGACTATGATCCAACACTCTGAATATGCACAGCACATTCTGACTATTTTCCAACACTCTGAATATGCACAGCACATTCTGACTATTATCCAACACTCTGAATATACACAGCTCATTCTGACTATTATCCAACATTCTGAATATACATAGCACATTCTGACTATGATCCAACACTCTGAATATGCACAGCACATTCTGACTATTATCCAACACTCTGAATATACACAGCACATTCTGACTATTATCCAACACTCTGAATATACACAGCTCATTCTGACTATTATCCAACACTCTGAATATACACAGCACATTCTGACTATGATCCAACACTCTGAATATGCACAGCACATTCTGACTATTATCCAACACTCTGAATATACATTGCACATTCTGATTATTATCCAACATTCTGAATATACACACATCATTCTGACTATGATCCAACACTCTGAATATGCACAGCACATGCTAACTATTATCCAACACTCTGAATATACACAGCTCATTCTGACTATGATCCAACACTGTGAATATGCACAGCACATTTAGACTATTATCCAACACTCTGAATATACTCAGCTCATTCTGACTATGATCCAACACTCTGAATATGCACAGCACATTTAGACTATTATCCAACACTCTGAATATACTCAGCTCATTCTGACTATGATCCAACACTCTGAATATGCACAGCACATTTAGACTATTATCCAACACTCTGAATATACACAGCTCATTCTGACGATGATGCAACACTCTGAATATACACAGCTCATTCTGACTATGATGCAACACTCTGAATATACACAGCTCATTCTGACTATGATGCAACACTCTGAATATGCACAGCACATGCTAACTATTATCCAGCACTCTGAATATACATAGCACATTCTGACTATTATCCAACACTCTGAATATACATAGCACATTCTGACTATTATCCAACACTCTGAATATACACAGCTCATTCTGACATTGATCCAACACTCTGAATATACATAGCAGATTCTGACTATTATCCAACGCTCTGAATATGCACAGAACATTCTGACTATGATCCAACACTCTGAATATACAAAGCACATTCTGACTATTGTCCAACAGTCTGAATGTACATAGCACATTCTGACTATTATCCAACAGGCTGAATATTCATAGCACAGTATGGTTGTTATCTGACACTCTGAATATACACACACATTCTGACTATTAATGAACACTAAATCTACACAGCACATCTGGCTATTATCCAACAGTCTGAATGTACATAGCAGATTATGGCTTTGATCCAACACTGAATATACATAGCAGATACTGACTATTATCCAACACTCTGAACACACATAGCTCATTTTGACTATGATCCAACACTCTGAATATACACAAATCATTCTGACTATTATCCAACACCCTGAATATACACAGATCATTCTGACGATGATTCAACACTCTGAATATACATAGCAGATTCTGACTATTATCCAACGCTCTGAATATGCACAGCACATTCTGACTATGATCGAACACTCTGAATATACACAGCACAATCCGACTATTATCCAACACTCTGAATATACATAGCACATTCTGACTATGATCCAACACTCCGAATATGCACAGCACATTCTGACTATTATCCAACACTCTGAATATGCACAGCACATTCTGACTATTATCCAACACTCTGAATATACACAGCTCATTCTGACTATTATCCAACATTCTGAATATACATAGCACATTCTGACTATGATCCAACACTCTGAATATGCACAGCACATTCTGACTATTATCCAACACTCTGAATATACACAGCACATTCTGACTATTATCCAACACTCTGAATATGCACAGCTCATTCTGACTATTATCCAACACTCTGAATATACACAGCACATTCTGACTATGATCCAACACTCTGAATATGCACAGCACATTCTGACTATTATCCAACACTCTGAATATACATTGCACATTCTGATTATTATCCAACATTCTGAATATACACACATCATTCTGACTATGATCCAACACTCTGAATATGCACAGCACATGCTAACTATTATCCAACACTCTGAATATACACAGCTCATTCTGACTATGATCCAACACTGTGAATATGCACAGCACATTTAGACTATTATCCAACACTCTGAATATACTCAGCTCATTCTGACTATGATCCAACACTCTGAATATGCACAGCACATTTAGACTATTATCCAACACTCTGAATATACTCAGCTCATTCTGACTATGATCCAACACTCTGAATATGCACAGCACATTTAGACTATTATCCAACACTCTGAATATACACAGCTCATTCTGACGATGATGCAACACTCTGAATATACACAGCTCATTCTGACTATGATGCAACACTCTGAATATACACAGCTCATTCTGACTATGATGCAACACTCTGAATATGCACAGCACATTCTGACTATTATCCAACACTCTGAATATGCACAGCACATGCTAACTATTATCCAGCACTCTGAATATACATAGCACATTCTGACTATTATCCAACACTCTGAATATACATAGCACATTCTGACTATTATCCAACACTCTGAATATACACAGCTCATTCTGACATTGATCCAACACTCTGAATATGCACAGCACATTCTGACTATTATCCAACACTCTGAATATACATAGCAGATTCTGACTATTATCCAACACTCTGAATATACACAGCTCGTTCTGACTATGATCCAACACTCAGAAATATACGCAGCACAATCTGACTATTATCCAACACTCTGAATATACACAGCATAATCTAAATATTATCCAACAGGCTGAATATTCATAGCACAGTATGGTTGTTATCTGACACTCTGAATATACACACACATTCTGACTATTAATGAACACTAAATATACACAGCACATCTGGCTATTATCCAACAGTCTGAATGTACATAGCAGATTATGGCTTTGATCCAACACTGAATATACATAGCAGATTCTGACTATTATCCAACACTCTCAATATACACAGCACATTTAGACTATTATCCAACACTCTGAATATACATAGCACATTCTGACTATTATCCAACACTCTGAATATACACAGCTCATTCTGACTATGATCCAACACTGTGAATATGCACAGCACATTTAGACTATTATCCAACACTCTGAATATACTCAGCTCATTCTGACTATGATCCAACACTCTGAATATGCACAGCACATTTAGACTATTATCCAACACTCTGAATATACACAGCTCATTCTGACGATGATGCAACAATCTGAATATACACACATCATTCTGACTATTATCCAACACTCTGAATATGCACAGCACATTCTGACTATTATCCAACACTCTGAATATACACAGCTCATTCTGACTATTATCCAACATTCTGAATATACATAGCACATTCTGACTATGATCCAACACTCTGAATATGCACAGCACATTCTGACTATTATCCAACACTCTGAATATACACAGCACATTCTGACTATTATCCAACACTCTGAATATACACAGCTCATTCTGACTATTATCCAACACTCTGAATATACACAGCACATTCTGACTATGATCCAACACTCTGAATATGCACAGCACATTCTGACTATTATCCAACACTCTGAATATACATTGCACATTCTGATTATTATCCAACATTCTGAATATACACACATCATTCTGACTATGATCCAACACTCTGAATATGCACAGCACATGCTAACTATTATCCAACACTCTGAATATACACAGCTCATTCTGACTATGATCCAACACTGTGAATATGCACAGCACATTTAGACTATTATCCAACACTCTGAATATACTCAGCTCATTCTGACTATGATCCAACACTCTGAATATGCACAGCACATTTAGACTATTATCCAACACTCTGAATATACTCAGCTCATTCTGACTATGATCCAACACTCTGAATATGCACAGCACATTTAGACTATTATCCAACACTCTGAATATACACAGCTCATTCTGACGATGATGCAACACTCTGAATATACACAGCTCATTCTGACTATGATGCAACACTCTGAATATACGCAGCTCATTCTGACTATGATGCAACACTCTGAATATGCACAGCACATTCTGACTATTATCCAACACTCTGAATATGCACAGCACATGCTAACTATTATCCAGCACTCTGAATATACATAGCACATTCTGACTATTATCCAACAATCTGAATATACATAGCACATTCTGACTATTATCCAACACTCTGAATATACACAGCTCATTCTGACATTGATCCAACACTCTGAATATACATAGCAGATTGTGACTATTATCCAACGCTCTGAATATGCACAGAACATTCTGACTATGATCCAACACTCTGAATATACAAAGCACATTCTGACTATTGTCCAACAGTCTGAATGTACAAAGCACATTCTGACTATTATCCAACAGGCTGAATATTCATAGCACAGTATGGTTGTTATCTGACACTCTGAATATACACACACATTCTGACTATTAATGAACACTAAATATACACAGCACATCTGGCTATTATCCAACAGTCTGAATGTACATAGCAGATTATGGCTTTGATCCAACACTGAATATACATAGCAGATACTGACTATTATCCAACACTCTGAACACACATAGCTCATTTTGACTATGATCCAACACTCTGAATATACACAAATCATTCTGACTATTATCCAACACCCTGAATATACACAGATCATTGTGACGATGATTCAACACTCTGAATATACATAGCAGATTCTGACTATTATCCAACGCTCTGAATATGCACAGCACATTCTGACTATGATCCAACACTCTGAATATACACAGCACAATCCGACTATTATCCAACACTCTGAATATACACATCACATTCTGACTATGATCCAACACTCTGAATATGCACAGCACATTCTGACTATTATCCAACACTCTGAATATACACAGCACATTCTGACTATTATCCAACACTGTGAATATACACAGCTCATTCTGACTGTTATCCAACACTCTGAATATACATAGCACATTCTGACTATGATCCAACACTCTGAATATGCACAGCACATTCTGACTATTATCCAACACTCTGAATATGCACAGCACATTCTGACTATTATCCAACACTCTGAATATACATAGCACATTCTGACTATTATCCAACACTCTGAATATACATAGCACATTCTGACTATTATCCAACACTCTGAATATACACAGCTCATTCTGACATTGATCCAACACTCTGAATTTGCACAGCACATTCTGACTATTATCCAACACTCTGAATATACATAGCAGATTCTGACTATTATCCAACACTCTGAATATACACAGCTCATTCAGACTATGATCCAACACTCAGAAATATACGCAGCACAATCTGACTATTATCCAACACTCTGAATATACACAGCATAATCTAAATATTATCCAACAGGCTGAATATTCATAGCACAGTATGGTTGTTATCTGACACTCTGAATATACACACATATTCTGACTAATAATGAACACTAAATATACACAGCACATCTGGCTATTATCCAACAGTCTGAATGTACATAGCAGATTATGGCTTTGATCCAACACTGAATATACATAGCAGATTCTGACTATTATCCAACACTCTCAATATACACAGCACATTTAGACTATTATCCAACACTCTGAATATACATAGCACATTCTGACTATTATCCGACACTCTGAATATACACAGCTCATTCTGACTATGATCCAACACTGTGAATATGCACAGCACATTTAGACTATTATCCAACACTCTGAATATACTCAGCTCATTCTGACTATGATCCAACACTCTGAATATGCACAGCACATTTAGACTATTATCCAACACTCTGAATATACACAGCTCATTCTGACGATGATGCAACAATCTGAATATACACACATCATTCTGACTATTATCCAACACTCTGAATATGCACAGCACATTCTGACTATTATCCAACACTCTGAATATACATAGCACATTCTGACTATTATCCAACACTCTGAATATACACAGATCATTCTGACTATGATCCAACACTCTGAATATGCACAGCACATGCTAACTATTATCCAGCACTCTGAATATACATAGCACATTCTGACTATTATCCAACACTCTGAATATACACAGCACAATCTGACTATTATCCAACACTCTGAATATACATAGCAGATTCTGACTATTATCCAACGCTCTGAATATGCACAGCACATTCTGACTATGATCCAACACTCTGAATATACATAGCACATTCTGACTATTGTCCAACAGTCTGAATGTACATAGCACATTCTGACTATTATCCAACAGGCTGAATATTCATAGCACAGTATGGGTGTTATCTGACACTCTGAATATTCACACACATTCTGACTATTTATGAACACTAAATATACACAGCACATCTGGCTATTATCCAACAGTCTGAATGTACATAGCAGATTATGGCTTTGATCCAACACGGAATATACATAGCAGATTCTGACTATTATCCAACACTCTGAACACACATAGCTCATTTTGACTATTATCCAACACCCTGAATATACACAGATCATTCTGACTATGATCCAACACTCTGAATATGCACTGCACATTCTGACTATTATCCAACACTCTGAATATACACAGCACATTCTGACTATGATCCAACACTCTGAATATGCACAGCACATTCTGACTATTATCCAACACTCTGAATATGCACAGCACATTCTGACTATTATCCAACACTCTGAATATTCACAGCTCATTCTGACTATTATCCAACATTCTGAATATACATAGCACATTCTGACTATGATCCAACACTCTGAATATGCACAGCACATTCTGACTATAATCCAACACTCTGAATGTACACAGCACATTCTGACTATTATCCAACACTCTGAATATACACAGCTCATTCTGACTATTATCCAACACTCTGAATATGCACAGCACATTCTGACTATGATCCAACACTCTGAATATGCACAGCACATTCTGACTATTATCCAACACTCTGAATATACATTGCACATTCTGACGATTATCCAACACTCTGAATATACACAGCTCGTTCTGACTATGATCCAACACTCTGAATATACATAGCAGATTCTGACGATTATCCAACACTCTGAATATACACAGCTCGTTCTGACTATGATCCAACACTCTGAATATACACAGCACAATCTGAATATTATCCAACACTCTGAATATACACAGCACAATCTGACTATTATCCAACACTCTGAATATACATAGCAGATTCTGACTATTATCCAACGCTCTGAATATGAACAGCACATTCTGACTATGATCCAACACTCTGAATATACACTGCACAATCTGACTATTATCCAACACTGTGAATATGCATAGCACATTCTGACTATTATCCAACACTCTGAATATACACAGCACATTCTGACTATTATCCAACACTGTGAATATGCACAGCACATTCTGACTATTATCCAACACTCTGAATATACATAGCACATTCTGACTATTATCCAACACTCTGAATATACATAGCACATTCTGACAATGATCCAACACTCTCAATATACACAGCACATTTAGACTATTATCCAACACTCTGAATATACATAGCACATTCTGACTATTATCCAACACTCTGAATATACACAGCTCATTCTGACTATGATCCAACACTGTGAATATGCACAGCACATTTAGACTATTATCCAACACTCTGAATATACTCAGCTCATTCTGACTATGATCCAACACTCTGAATATGCACAGCACATTTAGACTATTATCCAACACTCTGAATATACTCAGCTCATTCTGACTATGATCCAACACTCTGAATATGCACAGCACATTTAGACTATTATCCAACACTCTGAATATACACAGCTCATTCTGACGATGATGCAACACTCTGAATATACACAGCTCATTCTGACTATGATGCAACACTCTGAATATACACAGCTCATTCTGACTATGATGCAACACTCTGAATATACACAGCTCATTCTGACGATGATGCAACACTCTGAATATACACAGCTCATTCTGACTATGATGCAACACTCTGAATATACACAGCACAATCTGACTATTATCCAACACTCTGAATATACATAGCAGATTCTGACTATTATCCAACGCTCTGAACATGAACAGCACATTCTGACTATGATCCAACACTCTGAATATACACTGCACAATCTGACTATTATCCAACACTGTGAATATGCGTAGCACATTCTGACTATTATCCAACACTCTGAATATACACAGCACATTCTGACTATTATCCAACACTCTGAATATACACAGATCATTCTGACTATTATCCAACACTCTGAATATACATAGCACATTCTGACTATTATCCAACACTCTGAATATACACAGATCATTCTGACTATGATCCAACACTCTGATTATGCACAGCACATGCTAACTATTATCCAGCACTCTGAATATACATAGCACATTCTGACTATTATCGAACACTCTGAATATACACAGCTCATTCTGACATTGATCCAACACTCTGAATATGCACAGCACATTCTGACTATTATCCAACACTCTGAATATACATAGCAGATTCTGACGATTATCCAACACTCTGAATATACACAGCTCGTTCTGACTATGATCCAACACTCTGAATATACTCAGCACAATCTGAATATTATCCAACACTCTGAATATACACAGCACAATCTGACTATTATCCAACACTCTGAATATACATAGCAGATTCTGACTATTATCCAACGCTCTGAATATACACAGCTCATTCTGACTATGATCCAACACTGTGAATATGCACAGCACATTTAGACTATTATCCAACACTCTGAATATACTCAGCTCATTCTGACTATGATCCAACACTCTGAATATGCACAGCACTTTTAGACTATTATCAAACACTCTGAATATACTCAGCTCATTCTGACTATGATCCAACACTCTGAATATGCACAGCACATTTAGACTATTATCCAACATTCTGAATATACATAGCACATTCTGACTATGATCCAACACTCTGAATATGCACAGCACATTCTGACTATTATCCAACACTCTGAATATACACAGCACATTCTGACTATGATCCAACACTCTGAATATGCACAGCACATTCTGACTATTATCCAACACTCTGAACACACATAGCTCATTTTGACTATGATCCAACACTCTGAATATACACAAATCATTCTGACTATTATCCAACACCCTGAATATACACAGATCATTCTGACGATGATTCAACACTCTGAATATACATAGCAGATTCTGACTATTATCCAACGCTCTGAATATGCACAGCACATTCTGACTATGATCCAACACTCTGAATATACACAGCACAATCCGACTATTATCCAACACTCTGAATATACACAGCACATTCTGACTATGATCCAACACTCTGAATATGCACAGCACATTCTGACTATTATCCAACACTCTGAATATACACAGCACATTCTGACTATTATCCAACACTGTGAATATACACAGCTCATTCTGACTGTTATCCAACACACTGAATATACATAGCACATTCTGACTATGATCCAACACTCTGAATATGCACAGCACATTCTGACTATTATCCAACACTCTGAATATGCACAGCACATTCTGACTATTATCCAACACTCTGAATATACACAGCTCATTCTGACTATTATCCAACATTCTGAATATACATAGCACATTCTGACTATTATCCAACACTCTGAATATACATAGCACATTCTGACTATTATCCAACACTCTGAATATACACAGCTCATTCTGACATTGATCCAACACTCTGAATATGCACAGCACATTCTGACTATTATCCAACACTCTGAATATACATAGCAGATTCTGACTATTATCCAACACTCTGAATATACACAGCTCGTTCTGACTATGATCCAACACTCAGAAATATACGCAGCACAATCTGACTATTATCCAACACTCTGAATATACACAGCATAATCTAAATATTATCCAACAGGCTGAATATTCATAGCACAGTATGGTTGTTATCTGACACTCTGAATATACACACACATTCTGACTATTAATGAACACTAAATATACACAGCACATCTGGCTATTATCCAACAGTCTGAATGTACATAGCAGATTATGGCTTTGATCCAACACTGAATATACATAGCAGATTCTGACTATTATCCAACACTCTCAATATACACAGCACATTTAGACTATTATCCAACACTCTGAATATACATAGCACATTCTGACTATTATCCAACACTCTGAATATACACAGCTCATTCTGACTATGATCCAACACTGTGAATATGCACAGCACATTTAGACTATTATCCAACACTCTGAATATACTCAGCTCATTCTGACTATGATCCAACACTCTGAATATGCACAGCACATTTAGACTATTATCCAACACTCTGAATATACACAGCTCATTCTGACGATGATGCAACAATCTGAATATACACACATCATTCTGACTATTATCCAACACTCTGAATATGCACAGCACATTCTGACTATTATCCAACACTCTGAATATACATAGCACATTCTGACTATTATCCAACACTCTGAATATACACAGATCATTCTGACTATGATCCAACACTCTGAATATGCACAGCACATGCTAACTATTATCCAGCACTCTGAATATACATAGCACATTCTGACCATTATCCAACACTCTGAATATACACAGCACAATCTGACTATTATCCAACACTCTGAATATACATAGCAGATTCTGACTATTATCCAACGCTCTGAATATGCACAGCACATTCTGACTATGATCCAACACTCTGAATATACATAGCACATTCTGACTATTGTCCAACAGTCTGAATGTACATAGCACATTCTGACTATTATCCAACAGGCTGAATATTCATAGCACAGTATGGGTGTTATCTGACACTCTGAATATTCACACACATTCTGACTATTTATGAACACTAAATATACACAGCACATCTGGCTATTATCCAACAGACTGAATGTACATAGCAGATTATGGCTTTGATCCAACACGGAATATACATAGCAGATTCTGACTATTATCCAACACTCTGAACACACATAGCTCATTTTGACTATTATCCAACACCCTGAATATACACAGATCATTCTGACTATGATCCAACACTCTGAATATGCACAGCACATTCTGACTATTATCCAACACTCTGAATATACACAGCACATTCTGACTATGATCCAACACTCTGAATATGCACAGCACATTCTGACTATTATCCAACACTCTGAATATGCACAGCACATTCTGACTATTATCCAACACTCTGAATATTCACAGCTCATTCTGACTATTATCTAACATTCTGAATATACATAGCACATTCTGACTATGATCCAACACTCTGAATATGCACAGCACATTCTGACTATAATCCAACACTCTGAATATACACAGCTCATTCTGACTATTATCCAACATTCTGAATATACATAGCACATTCTGACTATGATCCAACACTCTGAATATGCACAGCACATTCTGACTATAATCCAACACTCTGAATATGCACAGCACATTCTGACTATTATCCAACACTCTGAATATACATTGCACATTCTGACGATTATCCAACACTCTGAATATACACAGCTCGTTCTGACTATGATCCAACACTCTGAATATACATAGCAGATTCTGACGATTATCCAACACTCTGAATATACACAGCTCGTTCTGACTATGATCCAACACTCTGAATATACACAGCACAATCTGAATATTATCCAACACTCTGAATACACACAGCACAATCTGACTATTATCCAACACTCTGAATATACATAGCAGATTCTGACTATTATCCAACGCTCTGAATATGAACAGCACATTCTGACTATGATCCAACACTCTGAATATACACTGCACAATCTGACTATTATCCAACACTGTGAATATGCATAGCACATTCTGACTATTATCCAACACTCTGAATATACACAGCACATTCTGACTATTATCCAACACTGTGAATATGCACAGCACATTCTGACTATTATCCAACACTCTGAATATACATAGCACATTCTGACTATTATCCAACACTCTGAATATACATAGCACATTCTGACAATGATCCAACACTCTCAATATACACAGCACATTTAGACTATTATCCAACACTCTGAATATACATAGCACATTCTGACTATTATCCAACACTCTGAATATACACAGCTCATTCTGACTATGATCCAACACTGTGAATATGCACAGCACATTTAGACTATTATCCAACACTCTGAATATACTCAGCTCATTCTGACTATGATCCAACACTCTGAATATGCACAGCACATTTAGACTATTATCCAACACTCTGAATATACTCAGCTCATTCTGACTATGATCCAACACTCTGAATATGCACAGCACATTTAGACTATTATCCAACACTCTGAATATACACAGCTCATTCTGACTATGATGCAACACTCTGAATATACACAGCTCATTCTGACTATGATGCAACACTCTGAATATACACAGCTCATTCTGACGATGATGCAACACTCTGAATATACACAGCTCATTCTGACTATGATGCAACACTCTGAATATACACAGCACAATCTGACTATTATCCAACACTCTGAATATACATAGCAGATTCTGACTATTATCCAACGCTCTGAACATGAACAGCACATTCTGACTATGATCCAACACTCTGAATATACACTGCACAATCTGACTATTATCCAACACTGTGAATATGCGTAGCACATTCTGACTATTATCCAACACTCTGAATATACACAGCACATTCTGACTATTATCCAACACTCTGAATATACACAGATCATTCTGACTATTATCCAACACTCTGAATATACATAGCACATTCTGACTATTATCCAACACTCTGAATATACACAGATCATTCTGACTATGATCCAACACTCTGATTATGCACAGCACATGCGAACTATTATCCAGCACTCTGAATATACATAGCACATTCTGACTATTATCGAACACTCTGAATATACACAGCTCATTCTGACATTGATCCAACACTCTGAATATGCACAGCACATTCTGACTATTATCCAACACTCTGAATATACATAGCAGATTCTGACGATTATCCAACACTCTGAATATACACAGCTCGTTCTGACTATGATCCAACACTCTGAATATACTCAGCACAATCTGAATATTATCCAACACTCTGAATATACACAGCACAATCTGACTATTATCCAACACTCTGAATATACATAGCAGATTCTGACTATTATCCAACGCTCTGAATATACACAGCTCATTCTGACTATGATCCAACACTGTGAATATGCACAGCACATTTAGACTATTATCCAACACTCTGAATATACTCAGCTCATTCTGACTATGATCCAACACTCTGAATATGCACAGCACATTTAGACTATTATCCAACACTCTGAATATACTCAGCTCATTCTGACTATGATCCAACACTCTGAATATGCACAGCACATTTAGACTATTATCCAACACTCTGAATATACACAGCTCATTCTGACGATGATGCAACACTCTGAATATACACAGCTCATTCTGACTATGATGCAACACTCTGAATAGAAACAGCTCATTCTGACTATGATGCAACACTCTGAATATACACAGCTCATTCTGAATCTGATGCAACACTCTGAATATACACAGCTCATTCTGACTATTATCCAACACTCTGAATATACACAGCACATTCTGACTATGATCCAACACTCTGAATATGCACTGCACATTCTGACTATTATCGAACACTCTGAATATGCACAGCACATGCTAACTATTATCCAGCACTCTGAATGTACATAGCACATTCTGACTATTATCCAACACTCTGAATATACACAGCTCATTCTGACATTGATCCAACACTCTGAATATGCACAGCACATTCTGACTATTACCAACATTCTGAATATACATAGCAGATTCTGACTATTATCCAACACTCTGAACACACATAGCTCATTTTGACTATGATCCAACACTCTGAATATACACAAATCATTCTGACTATTATCCAACACCCTGAATATACACAGATCATTCTGACGATGATTCAACACTCTGAATATACATAGCAGATTCTGACTATTATCCAACGCTCTGAATATGCACAGCACATTCTGACTATTATCCAACACTCTGAATATACATAGCACATTCTGACTATGATCCAACACTCTGAATATGCACAGCACATTCTGACTATTATCCAACACTCTGAATATGCACAGCACATTCTGACTATTATCCAACACTCTGAATATACACAGCTCATTCTGACTATTATCCAACATTCTGAATATACATAGCACATTCTGACTATGATCCAACACTCTGAATATGCACAGCACATTCTGACTATTATCCAACACTCTGAATATACACAGCACATTCTGACTATTATCCAACACTCTGACTATACACAGTTCATTCTGACTATTATCCAACACTCTGAATATACACAGCACATTCTGACTATGATCCAACACTCTGAATATGCACAGCACATTCTGACTATTATCCAACACTCTGAATATACATTGCACATTCTGATTATTATCCAACATTCTGAATATACACACATCATTCTGACTATGATCCAACACTCTGAATATGCACAGCACATGCTAACTATTATCCAGCACTCTGAATATACAGAGCACATTCTGACTATTATCCAACACTCTGAATATACACAGCTCATTCTGACATTGATCGAACACTCTGAATATGCACAGCACATTCTGACTATTATCCAACACTCTGAATATACATAGCAGATTCTGACGATTATCCAACACTCTGAATATACACAGCTCGTTCTGACTATGATCCAACACTCTGAATATACACAGCACAATCTGACTATTATCAAACACTCTGAATATACACAGCACAATCTGACTATTATCCAACACTCTGAATATACATAGCAGATTCTGACTATTATCCAACGCTCTGAATATGCACAGCACATTCTGACTATGATCCAACACTCTGAATACACACAGCACAATCCAACTATCATCCAACACTGTGAATATGCACAGCACATTCTGACTATTATCCAACACTCTGAATATACACAGCACATTCTGACTATTATCCAACACTGTGAATATGCACAGCACATTCTGACTATTATCCAACACTCTGAATATACACAGCACATTCTGACTATTATCCAACACTCTGAATATACATAGAACATTCTGACTATGATCCAACACTCTGAATATACACAGCACATTCTGACTATTATCCAACACTCTGAATATACATAGCACATTCTGACTATGATCCAACACTCTAAATATGCACAGCACATTCTGACTATTATCCAACACTCTGAATATGCACAGCACATTCTGACTATTATCCAACACTCTGAATATACACAGCTCATTCTGACTATTATCCAACATTCTGAATATACATAGCACATTCTGACTATGATCCAACACTCTGAATATGCACAGCACATTCTGACTATTATCCAACACTCTGAATATACACAGCACATTCTGACTATTATCCAACACTCTGAATATACACAGCTCATTCTGACTATTATCCAACACTCTGAATATACACAGCACATTCTGACTATGATCCAACACTCTGAATATGCACAGCACATTCTGACTATTATCCAACACTCTGAATATACATTGCACATTCTGATTATTATCCAACATTCTGAATATACACACATCATTCTGACTATTATCCAGCACTCTGAATATACATAGCACATTCTGACTATTATCCAACACTCTGAATATACACAGCTCATTCTGACATTGATCCAACACTCTGAATATGCACAGCACATTCTGACTATTATCCAACACTCTGAATATACATAGCAGATTCTGACGATTATCCAACACTCTGAATATACACAGCTCGTTCTGACTATGATCCAACACTCTGAATATACACAGCACAATCTGACTATTATCAAACACTCTGAATATACACAGCACAATCTGACTATTATCCAACACTCTGAATATACATAGCAGATTCTGACTATTATCCAACGCTCTGAATATGCACAGCACATTCTGACTATGATCCAACACTCTGAATATACACAGCACAATCCGACTATCATCCAACACTGTGAATATGCACAGCACATTCTGACTATTATCCAACACTCTGAATATACACAGCACATTCTGACTATTATCCAACACTGTGAATATGCACAGCACATTCTGACTATTATCCAACACTCTGAATATACACAGCACATTCTGACTATTATCCAACACTCTGAATATACATAGAACATTCTGACTATGATCCAACACTCTGAATATACACAGCACATTCTGACTATTATCCAACACTCTGAATATACACAGCACATTCTGACTATTATCAAACACTGTGAATATACATAGCACATTCTGACTATTATCCGACACTCTGAATATACACAGCACATTCTGACTATTAACCAACACTCTGAATATACACAAATCATTCTGACTTTGGTCCAACACTCTGAATATGCACAGCACATTTAGACTATTATCCAACACTCTGAATATACTCAGCTCATTCTGACTCTGATCCAACACTCTGAATATGCACAGCACATTTAGACTATTATCCAACACTCTGAATATACTCAGCTCATTCTGACTATGATCCAACACTCTGAATATGCACAGCACATTTAGACTATTATCCAACACTCTGAATATACACAGCTCATTCTGACGATGATGCAACACTCTGAATATACACAGCTCATTCTGACTATGATGCAACACTCTGAATATACACAGCTCATTCTGACTATGATGCAACACTCTGAATATACACAGCTCATTCTGAATCTGATGCAACACTCTGAATATACACAGCTCATTCTGACTATTATCCAACACTCTGAATATACACAGCACATTCTGACTATGATCCAACACTCTGAATATGCACAGCACATTCTGACTATTATCGAACACTCTGAATATGCACAGCACATGCTAACTATTATCGAGCACTCTGAATATACATAGCACATTCTGACTATTATCCAACACTCTGAATATACACAGCTCATTCTGACATTGATCCATCACTCTGAATATGCACAGCACATTCTGACTATTACCAACACTCTGAATATACATAGCAGATTCTGACTATTATCCAACACTCTGAACACACATAGCTCATTTTGACGATGATCCAACACTCTGAATATACACAAATCATTCTGACTATTATCCAACACCCTGAATATACACAGATCATTCTGAAGATGATTCAACACTCTGAATATACATAGCAGATTCTGACTATTATCCAACACTCTGAATATAAACAGCACATTCTGACTATTATCCAACACTGTGAATATGCACAGCACATTCTGACTATTATCCAACACTCTGAATATACACAGCACATTCTGACTATTATCCAACACTCTGAATATACATAGAACATTCTGACTATGATCCAACACTCTGAATATACACAGCACATTCTGACTATTATCCAACACTCTGAATATACACAGCACATTCTGACTATTATCCAACACTGTGAATATACATAGCACATTCTGACTATGATCCAACACTCTCAATATACACAGCACATTTAGACTATGATCCAACACTCTGAATATACATAGCACATTCTGACTCTTATCCAACACCCTGAATATGCACAGCTCATTCTGACTATGATCCAACACTGTGAATATGCAGAGCACATTCTGACTATTATCCGACACTCTGAATATACATAGCACATTCTGACTATTAACCAACACTCTGAATATACACAACTCATTCTGACTATGGTCCAACACTCTGAATATGCACAGCACATTTAGACTATTATCCAACACTCTGAATATACTCAGCTCTTTCTGACTCTGATCCAACACTCTGAATATGCACAGCACATTTAGACTATTATCCAACACTCTGAATATACTCAGCTCATTCTGACTATGATCCAACACTCTGAATATGCACAGCACATTTAGACTATTATCCAACACTCTGAATATACACAGCTCATTCTGACGATGATGCAACACTCTGAATATACACAGCTCATTCTGACTATGATGCAACACTCTGAATATACACAGCTCATTCTGACTATGATGCAACACTCTGAATATACACAGCTCATTCTGAATCTGATGCAACACTCTGAATATACACAGCTCATTCTGACTATTATCCAACACTCTGAATATACACAGCACATTCTGACTATTATCGAACACTCTGAATATGCACAGCACATGCTAACTATTATCCAGCACTCTGAATATACATAGCACATTCTGACTATTATCCAACACTCTGAATATACACAGCTCATTCTGACATTGATCCATCACTCTGAATATGCACAGCACATTCTGACTATTACCAACACTCTGAATATACATAGCAGATTCTGACTATTATCCAACACTCTGAACACACATAGCTCATTTTGACTATGATCCAACACTCTGAATATACACAAATCATTCTGACTATTATCCAACACCCTGAATATACACAGATCATTCTGACGATGATTCAACACTCTGAATATACATAGCAGATTCTGACTATTATCCAACGCTCTGAATATGCACAGCACATTCTGACTATGATCCAACACTCTGAATATACACAGCACAATCCGACTATTATCCAACACTCTGAATATACACAGCACATTCTGACTATGATCCAACACTCTGAATATGCACAGCACATTCTGACTATTATCCAACACTCTGAATATACACAGCACATTCTGACTATTATCCAACACTGTGAATATACACAGCACATTCTGACTATTATCCAACACTCTGAATATACACAGCATATTCTGACTATTATCCAACACTCTGAATATGCACAGCACATTCTGACTATTATCCAACACTCTGAATATACACAGCTCATTCTGACTATTATCCAACACTCTGAATATACATAGCACATTCTGACTATGATCCAACACTCTGAATATGCACAGCACATTCTGACTATTATCCAACACTCTGAATATGCACAGCACATTCTGACTATTATCCAACACTCTGAATATACACAGCTCATTCTGACTATTATCCAACATTCTGAATATACATAGCACATTCTGACTATGATCCAACACTCTGAATATGCACAGCACATTCTGACTATTATCCAACACTCTGAATATACACAGCACATTCTGACTATGATGCAACACTCTGAATATACACAGCTCATTCTGACTATGATGCAACACTCTGAATATACACAGCTCATTCTGAATCTGATGCAACACTCTGAATATACACAGCTCATTCTGACTATTATCCAACACTCTGAATATACACAGCACATTCTGACTATGATCCAACACTCTGAATATGCACAGCACATTCTGACTATTATCGAACACTCTGAATATGCACAGCACATGCTAACTATTATCCAGCACTCTGAATATACATAGCACATTCTGACTATTATCCAACACTCTGAATATACACAGCTCATTCTGACATTGATCCATCACTCTGAATATGCACAGCACATTCTGACTATTACCAACACTCTGAATATACATAGCAGATTCTGACTATTATCCAACACTCTGAATATGCACAGCACATTTAGACTATTATCCAACACTCTGAATATACTCAGCTCATTCTGACTATGATCCAACACTCTGAATATGCACAGCACATTTAGACTATTATCCAACACTCTGAATATACTCAGCTCATTCTGACTATGATCCAACACTCTGAATATGCACAGCACATTTAGACTATTATCCAACACTCTGAATATACACAGCTCATTCTGACGATGATGCAACACTCTGAATATACACAGCTCATTCTGACTATGATGCAACACTCTGAATATACACAGCTCATTCTGACTATGATGCAACACTCTGAATATACACAGCTCATTCTGAATCTGATGCAACACTCTGAATATACACAGCTCATTCTGACTATTATCCAACACTCTGAATATACACAGCACATTCTGACTATGATCCAACACTCTGAATATGCACAGCACATTCTGACTATTATCGAACACTCTGAATATGCACAGCACATGCTAACTATTATCCAGCACTCTGAATATACATAGCACATTCTGACTATTATCCAACACTCTGAATATACACAGCTCATTCTGACATTGATCCATCACTCTGAATATGCACAGCACATTCTGACTATTACCAACACTCTGAATATACATAGCAGATTCTGACTATTATCCAACACTCTGAACACACATAGCTCATTTTGACTATGATCCAACACTCTGAATATACACAAATCATTCTGACTATTATCCAACACCCTGAATATACACAGATCATTCTGACGATGATTTAACACTCTGAATATACATAGCAGATTCTGACTATTATCCAACGCTCTGAATATGCACAGCACATTCTGACTATGATCCAACACTCTGAATATACACAGCACAATCCGACTATTATCCAACACTCTGAATATACACAGCACATTCTGACTATGATCCAACACTCTGAATATGCACAGCACATTCTGACTATTATCCAACACTCTGAATATACACAGCACATTCTGACTATTATCCAACACTGTGAATATACACAGCACATTCTGACTATTATCCAACACTCTGAATATACACAGCATATTCTGACTATTATCCAACACTCTGAATATGCACAGCACATTCTGACTATTATCCAACACTCTGAATATACACAGCTCATTCTGACTATTATCCAACACTCTGAATATACATAGCACATTCTGACTATGATCCAACACTCTGAATATGCACAGCACATTCTGACTATTATCCAACACTCTGAATATGCACAGCACATTCTGACTATTATCCAACACTCTGAATATACACAGCTCATTCTGACTATTATCCAACATTCTGAATATACATAGCACATTCTGACTAAGATCCAACACTCTGAATATGCACAGCACATTCTGACTATTATCCAACACTCTGAATATACACAGCACATTCTGACTATTATCCAACACTCTGAATATACACAGCTCATTCTGACTATTATCCAACACTCTGAATATACACAGCACATTCTGACTATGATCCAACACTCTGAATATGCACAGCACATTCTGACTATTATCCAACACTCTGAATATACATTGCACATTCTGATTATAATCCAACATTCTGAATATACACACATCATTCTGACTATGATCCAACACTCTGAATATGTACAGCACATGCTAACTATTATCCAGCACTCTGAATATACATAGCACATTCTGACTATTATCCAACACTCTGAATATACACAGCTCATTCTGACATTGATCCAACACTCTGAATATGCACAGCACATTCTGACTATTATCCAACACTCTGAATATACATAGCAGATTCTGACGATTATCCAACGCTCTGAATATGCACAGCACATTCTGACTATGATCCAACACTCTGAATATACACAGCACAATCCGACTATCATCCAACACTGTGAATATGCACAGCACATTCTGACTATTATCCAACACTCTGAATATACACAGCACATTCTGACTATTATCCAACACTCTGAATATACATAGAACATTCTGACTATGATCCAACACTCTGAATATACACAGCACATTCTGACTATTATCCAACACTCTGAATATACACAGCACATTCTGACTATGATCCAACACTCTCAATATACACAGCACATTTAGACTATGATCCAACACTCTGAATATACATAGCACATTCTGACTCTTATCCAACACCCTGAATATGCACAGCTCATTCTGACTATGATCCAACACTGTGAATATGCAGAGCACATTCTGACTATTATCCGACACTCTGAATATACATAGCACATTCTGACTATTAACCAACACTCTGAATATACACAACTCATTCTGACTATGGTCCAACACTCTGAATATGCACAGCACATTTAGACTATTATCCAACACTCTGAATATACTCAGCTCATTCTGACTATGATCCAACACTGTGAATATGCAGAGCACATTCTGACTATTATCCGACACTCTGAATATACATAGCACATTCTGACTATTAACCAACACTCTGAATATACACAACTCATTCTGACTATGGTCCAACACTCTGAATATGCACAGCACATTTAGACTATTATCCAACACTCTGAATATACTCAGCTCATTCTGACTATGATCCAACACTGTGAATATGCAGAGCACATTCTGACTATTATCCAACACTCTGAATATACACAGCACATTCTGACTATTATCCAACACTGTGAATATACATAGCACATTCTGACTATGATCCAACACTCTCAATATACACAGCACATTTAGACTATGATCCAACACTCTGAATATACATAGCACATTCTGACTATTATCCAACACCCTGAATATACACAGCTCATTCTGACTATGATCCAACACTGTGAATATGCAGAGCACATTCTGACTATTATCCGACACTCTGAATATACATAGCACATTCTGACTATTATCCAACACTCTGAATATACACAACTCATTCTGGCTATGGTCCAACACTCTGAATATGCACAGCACATTTAGACTATTATCCAACACTCTGAATATACACAGCTCATTCTGACGATGATGCAACACTCTGAATATACACAGCTCATTCTGACTATGATGCAACACTCTGAATATACACAGCACATTCTGACTATTATCCAACACTCTGAATATACATTGCACATTCTGATTATAATCCAACATTCTGAATATACACACATCATTCTGACTATGATCCAACACTCTGAATATGTACAGCACATGCTAACTATTATCCAGCACTCTGAATATACATAGCACATTCTGACTATTATCCAACACTCTGAATATACACAGCTCATTCTGACATTGATCCAACACTCTGAATATGCACAGCACATTCTGACTATTATCCAACACTCTGAATATACATATCAGATTCTGACGATTATCCAACGCTCTGAATATGCACAGCACATTCTGACTATGATCCAACACTCTGAATATACACAGCACAATCCGACTATCATCCAACACTGTGAATATGCACAGCACATTCTGACTATTATCCAACACTCTGAATATACACAGCACATTCTGACTATTATCCAACACTGTGAATATGCACAGCACATTCTGACTATTATCCAACACTCTGAATATACACAGCACATTCTGACTATTATCCAGCACTCTGAATATACATAGAACATTCTGACTATGATCCAACACTCTGAATATACACAGCACATTCTGACTATTATCCAACACTCTGAATATACACAGCACATTCTGACTATGATCCAACACTCTCAATATACACAGCACATTTAGACTATGATCCAACACTCTGAATATACATAGCACATTCTGACTCTTATCCAACACCCTGAATATGCACAGCTCATTCTGACTATGATCCAACACTGTGAATATGCAGAGCACATTCTGACTATTATCCGACACTCTGAATATACATAGCACATTCTGACTATTAACCAACACTCTGAATATACACAACTCATTCTGACTATGGTCCAACACTCTGAATATGCACAGCACATTTAGACTATTATCCAACACTCTGAATATACTCAGCTCATTCTGACTATGATCCAACACTGTGAATATGCAGAGCACATTCTGACTATTATCCGACACTCTGAATATACATAGCACATTCTGACTATTAACCAACACTCTGAATATACACAACTCATTCTGACTATGGTCCAACACTCTGAATATGCACAGCACATTTAGACTATTATCCAACACTCTGAATATACTCAGCTCATTCTGACTATGATCCAACACTGTGAATATGCAGAGCACATTCTGACTATTATCCAACACTCTGAATATACACAGCACATTCTGACTATTATCCAACACTGTGAATATACATAGCACATTCTGACTATGATCCAACACTCTCAATATACACAGCACATTTAGACTATGATCCAACACTCTGAATATACATAGCACATTCTGACTATTATCCAACACCCTGAATATACACAGCTCATTCTGACTATGATCCAACACTGTGAATATGCAGAGCACATTCTGACTATTATCCGACACTCTGAATATACATAGCACATTCTGACTATTATCCAACACTCTGAATATACACAACTCATTCTGGCTATGGTCCAACACTCTGAATATGCACAACACATTTAGACTATTATCCAACACTCTGAATATACACAGCTCATTCTGACGATGATGCAACACTCTGAATATACACAGCTCATTCTGACTATGATGCAACACTCTGAATATACACAGCACATTCTGACAATGATGCAACACTCTGAATATACACAGCTCATTCTGACTATGATGCAACACTCTGAATATACACAGCTCATTCTGACTATGATGCAACACTCTGAATATACACAGCACATTCTGACTATGATCCAACACTCTGAATATGCACAGCACATTCTGACTATTATCCAGCACTCTGAATATACATTGCACATTCTGATTATTATTCAACACTCTGAATATACACACATCATTCTGACTATGATCCAACACTCTGAATATGCACAGCACATTCTGACTATTATCCAACACTCTGAATATGCACAGCACATTCTGACTATTATCCAACACTCTGAATATACATAGCACATTCTGACTATTATCCAACACTCTGAATATACACAGATCATTCTGACTATGATCCAACACTCTGAATATGCACAGCACATGCTAACTATTATCCAGCACTCTGAATATACATAGCACATTCTGACTATTATCCAACACCCTGAATATACACAGCTCATTCTGACTATGATCCAACACTGTGAATATGCAGAGCACATTCTGACTATTATCCGACACTCTGAATATACATAGCAGATTCTGACTATTGTCCAACGCCCTGAATATGCACAGCACATTCTGACTATGGTCCAACACTCTGAATATGCACAGCACATTTAGACTATTATCCAACACTCTGAATATACACAGCTTATTCTGACGATGATGAAACACTCTGAATATACACAGCTCATTCTGACTATGATGCAACACTCTGAATATACACAGCTCATTCTGACTATGATGCAACACTCTGAATATACACAGCTCATTCTGAATCTGATGCAACACTCTGAATATACACAGCTCATTCTGACTATTATCCAACACTCTGAATACACACAGCACATTCTGACTATGATCCAGCACTCTGAATATGCTCAGCACATTCTGACTATTATCCAACTCTCTGAATATGCACAGCACATGCTAACTATTATCCAGCACTCTGAATATACATAGCACATTCTGACTATTATCCAACACTCTGAATATACACAGCTCATTCTGACATTGATCCAACACTCTGAATATGCACAGCACATTCTGACTATTATCCAACACTCTGAATATACATAGCAGATTCTGACTATTATCCAACACTCTGAACACACATAGTTCATTTTGACTATGATCCAACACTCTGAATATACATAGCAGATTCTGACTATTATCCAACACTCTGAACACACATAGCTCATTTTGACTATGATCCAACACTCTGAATATACACAAATCATTCTGACTATTATCCAACACCCTGAATATACACAGATCATTCTGACGATGATTCAACACTCTGAATATACATAGCAGATTCTGACTATTATCCAACGCTCTGAATATGCACAGCACATTCTGACTATGATCCAACACTCTGAATATACACAGCACAATCCAACTATTATCCAACACTCTGAATATACACAGCACATTCTGACTATGATCCAACACTCTGAATATGCACAGCACATTCTGACTATTATCCAACACTCTGAATATACACAGCACATTCTGACTATTATCCAACACTGTGAATATACACAGCACATTCTGACTATTATCCAACACTCTGAATATACACAGCATATTCTGACTATTATCCAACACTCTGAATATGCACAGCACATTCTGACTATTATCCAACACTCTGAATATACACAGCTCATTCTGACTATTATCCAACACTCTGAATATACACAGCACATTCTGACTATGATCCAACACTCTGAATATGTACAGCACATTCTGACTATTATCCAACACTCTGAATATACATTGCACATTCTGATTATTATCCAACATTATGAATATACACACATCATTCTGACTATGATCCAACACTCTGAATATGCACAGCACATGCTAACTATTATCCAGCACTCTGAATATACATAGCACATTCTGACTATTATCCAACACTCTGAATATACACAGCTCATTCTGACATTGATCCAACACTCTGAATATGCACAGCACATTCTGACTATTATCCAACACTCTGAATATACATAGCAGATTCTGACGATTATCCAACACTCTGAATATACACAGCTCGTTCTGACTATGATCCAACACTCTGAATATACACAGCACAATCTGACTATTATCAAACACTCTGAATATACACAGCACAATCTGACTATTATCCAGCACTCTGAATAAACATAGCAGATTCTGACTATTATCCAACGTTCTGAATATGCACAGCACATTTAGACTATTATCCAACACTCTGAATATACTCAGCTCATTCTGACTCTGATCCAACACTCTGAATATGCACAGCACATTTAGACTATTATCCAACACTCTGAATATACTCAGCTCATTCTGACTATGATCCAACACTCTGAATATGCACAGCACATTTCGACTATTATCCAACACTCTGAATATACACAGCTCATTCTGACGATGATGCAACACTCTGAATATACACAGCTCATTCTGACTATGATGCAACACTCTGAATATACACAGCTCAAACTGACTATGATGCAACACTCTGAATATACACAGCTCATTCTGAATCTGATGCAACACTCTGAATATACACAGCTCATTCTGACTATTATCCAACACTCTGAATATACATAGCAGATTCTGACTATGATCCAACACTCTGAATATGCACAGCACATTCTGACTATTATCGAACACTCTGAATATGCACAGCACATGCTAACTATTATCCAGCACTCTGAATATACATAGCACATTCTGACTATTATCCAACACTCTGAATATACACAGATCATTCTGACTATGATCCAACACTCTGAATATGCACAGCACATGCTACCTATTATCCAGCACTCTGAATATACATAGCACATTCTGACTATTATCCAACACCCTGAATATACACAGCTCATTCTGTCTATGATCCAACACTGTGAATATGCAGAGCACATTCTGACTATTATCCGACACTCTGAATATACATAGCAGATTCTGACTATTGTCCAACGCCCTGAATATGCACAGCACATTTAGACTATTATCCAACACTCTGAATATACACAGCTCATTCTGACGATGATGAAACACTCTGAATATACACAGCTCATTCTGACTATGATGCAACACTCTGAATATACACAGCTCATTCTGACTATGATGCAACACTCTGAATATACACAGCTCATTCTGAATCTGATGCAACACTCTGAATATACACAGCTCATTCTGACTATTATCCAACACTCTGAATATACACAGCACATTCTGACTATGATCCAGCACTCTGAATATGCACAGCACATTCTGACTATTATCCAACACTCTGAATATGCACAGCACATGCTAACTATTATCCAGCACTCTGAATATACATAGCACATTCTGACTATTATCCAACACTCTAAATATACACAGCTCATTCTGACATTGATCCAACACTCTGAATATGCACAGCACATTCTGACTATTATCCAACACTCTGAATATACATAGCAGATTCTGACTATTATCCAACACTCTGAACACACATAGCTCATTTTGACTATGATCCAACACTCTGAATATACATAGCAGATTCTGACTATTATCCAACACTCTGAACACACATAGCTCATTTTGACTATGATCCAACACTCTGAATATACACAAATCATTCTGACTATTATCCAACACCCTGAATATACACAGATCATTCTGACGATGATTCAACACTCTGAATATACATAGCAGATTCTGACTATTATCCAACGCTCTGAATATGCACAGCACATTCTGACTATGATCCAACACTCTGAATATACACAGCACAATCCAACTATTATCCAACACTCTGAATATACACAGCACATTCTGACTATGATCCAACACTCTGAATATGCACAGCACATTCTGACTATTATCCAACACTCTGAATATACACAGCACATTCTGACTATTATCCAACACTGTGAATATACACAGCACATTCTGACTATTATCCAACACTCTGAATATACACAGCATATTCTGACTATTATCCAACACTCTGAATATGCACAGCACATTCTGACTATTATCCAACACTCTGAATATACACAGCTCATTCTGACTATTATCCAACACTCTGAATATACACAGCTCATTCTGACATTGATCCAACACTCTGAATATGCACAGCACATTCTGACTATTATCCAACACTCTGAATATACATAGCAGATTCTGACGATTATCCAACACTCTGAATATACACAGCTCGTTCTGACTATGATCCAACACTCTGAATATACACAGCACAATCTGACTATTATCAAACACTCTGAATATACACAGCACAATCTGACTATTATCCAACACTCTGAATATACATTGCACATTCTGATTATTATCCAACATTATGAATATACACACATCATTCTGACTATGATCCAACACTCTGAATATGCACAGCACATGCTAACTATTATCCAGCACTCTGAATATACATAGCACATTCTGACTATTATCCAACACTCTGAATATACACAGCTCATTCTGACATTGATCCAACACTCTGAATATGCACAGCACATTCTGACTATTATCCAACACTCTGAATATACATAGCAGATTCTGACGATTATCCAACACTCTGAATATACACAGCTCGTTCTGACTATGATCCAACACTCTGAATATACACAGCACAATCTGACTATTATCAAACACTCTGAATATACACAGCACAATCTGACTATTATCCAGCACTCTGAATATACATAGCAGATTCTGACTATTATCCAACGTTCTGAATATGCACAGCACATTTAGACTATTATCCAACACTCTGAATATACTCAGCTCATTCTGACTCTGATCCAACACTCTGAATATGCACAGCACATTTAGACTATTATCCAACACTCTGAATATACTCAGCTCATTCTGACTATGATCCAACACTCTGAATATGCACAGCACATTTAGACTATTATCCAACACTCTGAATATACACAGCTCATTCTGACGATGATGCAACACTCTGAATATACACAGCTCATTCTGACTATGATGCAACACTCTGAATAAACACAGCTCATTCTGAGTATGATGCAACACTCTGAATATACACAGCTCATTCTGAATCTGATGCAACACTCTGAATATACACAGCTCATTCTGACTATTATCCAACACTCTGAATATACATAGCAGATTCTGACTATGATCCAACACTCTGAATATGCACAGCACATTCTGACTATTATCGAACACTCTGAATATGCACAGCACATGCTAACTATTATCCAGCACTCTGAATATACATAGCACATTCTGACTATTATCCAACACTCTGAATATACACAGCTCATTCTGACATTGATCCATCACTCTGAATATGCACAGCACATTCTGACTATTACCAACACTCTGAATATACATAGCAGATTCTGACTATTATCCAACACTCTGAACACACATAGCTCATTTTGACTATGATCCAACACTCTGAATATACACAAATCATTCTGACTATTATCCAACACCCTGAATATACACAGATCATTCTGACGATGATTCAACACTCTGAATATACATAGCAGATTCTGACTATTATCCAACGCTCTGAATATGCACAGCACATTCTGACTGTGATCCAACACTCTGAATATACACAGCACAATCCGACTATTATCCAACACTCTGAATATACACAGCACATTCTGACTATGATCCAACACTCTGAATATGCACAGCACATTCTGACTATTATCCAACACTCTGAATATACACAGCACATTCTGACTATTATCCAACACTGTGAATATACACAGCACATTCTGACTATTATCCAACACTCTGAATATACACAGCATATTCTGACTATTATCCAACACTCTGAATATGCACAGCACATTCTGACTATTATCCAACACTCTGAATATACACAGCTCATTCTGACTATTATCCAACACTCTGAATATACATAGCACATTCTGACTATGATCCAACACTCTGAATATGCACAGCACATTCTGACTATTATCCAACACTCTGAATATGCACAGCACATTCTGACTATTATCCAACACTCTGAATATACACAGCTCATTCTGACTATTATCCAACATTCTGAATATACATAGCACATTCTGACTATGATCCAACACTCTGAATATGCACAGCACATTCTGACTATTATCCAACACTCTGAATATACACAGCACATTCTGACTATGATGCAACACTCTGAATATACACAGCTCATTCTGACTATGATGCAACACTCTGAATATACACAGCTCATTCTGAATCTGATGCAACACTCTGAATATACACAGCTCATTCTGACTATTATCCAACACTCTGAATATACACAGCACATTCTGACTATGATCCAACACTCTGAATATGCACAGCACATTCTGACTATTATCGAACACTCTGAATATGCACAGCACATGCTAACTATTATCCAGCACTCTGAATATACATAGCACATTCTGACTATTATCCAACACTCTAAATATACACAGCTCATTCTGACATTGATCCATCACTCTGAATATGCACAGCACATTCTGACTATTACCAACACTCTGAATATACATAGCAGATTCTGACTATTATCCAACACTCTGAATATGCACAGCACATTTAGACTATTATCCAACACTCTGAATATACTCAGCTCATTCTGAATATGATCCAACACTCTGAATATGCACAGCACATTTAGACTATTATCCAACACTCTGAATATACTCAGCTCATTCTGACTATGATCCAACACTCTGAATATGCACAGCACATTTAGACTATTATCCAACACTCTGAATATACACAGCTCATTCTGACGATGATGCAACACTCTGAATATACACAGCTCATTCTGACTATGATGCAACACTCTGAATATACACAGCTCATTCTGACTATGATGCAACACTCTGAATATACACAGCTCATTCTGAATCTGATGCAACACTCTGAATATACACAGCTCATTCTGACTATTATCCAACACTCTGAATATACACAGCACATTCTGACTATGATCCAACACTCTGAATATGCACAGCACATTCTGACTATTATCGAACACTCTGAATATGCACAGCACATGCTAACTATTATCCAGCACTCTGAATATACATAGCACATTCTGACTATTATCCAACACTCTGAATATACACAGCTCATTCTGACATTGATCCATCACTCTGAATATGCACAGCACATTCTGACTATTACCAACACTCTGAATATACATAGCAGATTCTGACTATTATCCAACACTCTGAACACACATAGCTCATTTTGACTATGATCCAACACTCTGAATATACACAAATCATTCTGACTATTATCCAACACCCTGAATATACACAGATCATTCTGACGATGATTTAACACTCTGAATATACATAGCAGATTCTGACTATTATCCAACGCTCTGAATATGCACAGCACATTCTGACTATGATCCAACACTCTGAATATACACAGCACAATCCGACTATTATCCAACACTCTGAATATACACAGCACATTCTGACTATGATCCAACACTCTGAATATGCACAGCACATTCTGACTATTATCCAACACTCTGAATATACACAGCACATTCTGACTATTATCCAACACTCTGAATATGCACAGCACATTCTGACTATTATCCAACACTCTGAATATACATAGCAGATTCTGACGTTTATCCAACACTCTGAATATACACAGCTCGTTCTGACTATGATCCAACACTCTGAATATACACAGCACAATCTGACTATTATCAAACACTCTGAATATACACAAAACAATCTGACTATTATCCAACACTCTGAATATACATAGCAGATTCTGACTATTATCCAACGCTCTGAATATGCACAGCACATTCTGACTATGATCCAACACTCTGAATATACACAGCACAATCCGACTATCATCCAACACTGTGAATATGGACAGCACATTCTGACTATTATCCAACACTCTGAATATACACAGCACATTCTGACTATTATCCAACACTGTGAATATGCACAGCACATTCTGACTATTATCCAACACTCTGAATATACACAGCACATTCTGACTATTATCCAACACTCTGAATATACATAGAACATTCTGACTATGATCCAACACTCTGAATATACACAGCACATTCTGACTATTATCCAACACTCTGAATATACACAGCACATTCTGACTATGATCCAACACTCTCAATATACACAGCACATTTAGACTATGATCCAACACTCTGAATATACATAGCACATTCTGACTCTTATCCAACACCCTGAATATGCACAGCTCATTCTGACTATGATCCAACACTGTGAATATGCAGAGCACATTCTGACTATTATCCGACACTCTGAATATACATAGCACATTCTGACTATTAACCAACACTCTGAATATACACAACTCATTCTGACTATGGTCCAACACTCTGAATATGCACAGCACATTTAGACTATTATCCAACACTCTGAATATACTCAGCTCATTCTGACTATGATCCAACACTGTGAATATACACAGCACATTCTGACTATTATCCAACACTGTGAATATACATAGCACATTCTGACTATTATCCAACACTCTGAATATACACAGCACATTCTGACTATGATCCAACACTCTCAATATACACAGCACATTTAGACTATGATCCAACACTCTGAATATACATAGCACATTCTGACTCTTATCCAACACCCTGAATATGCACAGCTCATTCTGACTATGATCCAACACTGTGAATATGCAGAGCACATTCTGACTATTATCCGACACTCTGAATATACATAGCACATTCTGACTATTAACCAACACTCTGAATATACACAACTCATTCTGACTCTGGTCCAACACTCTGAATATGCACAGCACATTTAGACTATTATCCAACACTCTGAATATACTCAGCTCATTCTGACTATGATCCAACACTGTGAATATGCAGAGCACATTCTGACTATTATCCAACACTCTGAATATACACAGCACATTCTGACTATTATCCAACACTGTGAATATACATAGCACATTCTGACTATGATCCAACACTCTCAATATACACAGCACATTTAGACTATGATCCAACACTCTGAATATACATAGCACATTCTGACTATTATCCAACACCCTGAATATACACAGCTCATTCTGACTATGATCCAACACTGTGAATATGCAGAGCACATTCTGACTATTATCCGACACTCTGAATATACATAGCACATTCTGACTATTATCCAACACTCAGAATATACACAACTCATTCTGGCTATGGTCCAACACTCTGAATATGCACAGCACATTCTGACTATTATCCAACACTCTGAATATACACAGCTCATTCTGACGATGATGCAACACTCTGAATATACAGAGCTCATTCTGACTATGATGCAACACTCTGAATATACACAGCAAATTCTGACAATGATACAACACTCTGAATATGCACAGCACATGCTAACTATTATCCAGCACTCTGAATATACATAGCACATTCTGACTATTATCCAACACTCTGAATATACACAGCTCATTCTGACATTGATCCAACACTCTGAATATGCACAGCACATTCTGACTATTATCCAACACTCTGAATATACATAGCAGATTCTGACGATTATCCAACACTCTGAATATACACAGCTCGTTCTGACTATGATCCAACACTCTGAATATACACAGCACAATCTGACTATTATCAAACACTCTGAATATACACAGCACAATCTGACTATTATCCAGCACTCTGAATATACATAGCAGATTCTGACTATTATCCAACGCTCTGAATATGCACAGCACATTTAGACTATTATCCAACACTCTGAATATACTCAGCTCATTCTGACTCTGATCCAACACTCTGAATATGCACAGCACATTTAGACTATTATCCAACACTCTGAATATACTCAGCTCATTCTGACTATGATCCAACACTCTGAATATGCACAGCACATTTAGACTATTATCCAACACTCTGAATATACACAGCTCATTCTGACGATGATGCAACACTCTGAATATACACAGCTCATTCTGACTATGATGCAACACTCTGAATATACACAGCTCATTCTGACTATGATGCAACACTCTGAATATACACAGCTCATTCTGAATCTGATGCAACACTCTGAATATACACAGCTCATTCTGACTATTATCCAACACTCTGAATATACACAGCACATTCTGACATTGATCCATCACTCTGAATATGCACAGCACATTCTGACTATTACCAACACTCTGAATATACATAGCAGATTCTGACTATTATCCAACACTCTGAACACACATAGCTCATTTTGACTATGATCCAACACTCTGAATATACACAAATCATTCTGACTATTATCCAACACCCTGAATATACACAGATCATTCTGACGATGATTCAACACTCTGAATATACATAGCAGATTCTGACTATTATCCAACGCTCTGAATATGCACAGCACATTCTGACTGTGATCCAACACTCTGAATATACACAGCACAATCCGACTATTATCCAACACTCTGAATATACACAGCACATTCTGACTATGATCCAACACTCTGAATATGCACAGCACATTCTGACTATTATCCAACACTCTGAATATACACAGCACATTCTGACTATTATCCAACACTGTGAATATACACAGCACATTCTGACTATTATCCAACACTCTGAATATACACAGCATATTCTGACTATTATCCAACACTCTGAATATGCACAGCACATTCTGACTATTATCCAACACTCTGAATATACACAGCTCATTCTGACTATTATCCAACACTCTGAATATACATAGCACATTCTGACTATGATCCAACACTCTGAATATGCACAGCACATTCTGACTATTATCCAACACTCTGAATATGCACAGCACATTCTGACTATTATCCAACACTCTGAATATACACAGCTCATTCTGACTATTATCCAACATTCTGAATATACATAGCACATTCTGACTATGATCCAACACTCTGAATATGCACAGCACATTCTGACTATTATCCAACACTCTGAATATACACAGCACATTCTGACTATGATGCAACACTCTGAATATACACAGCTCATTCTGACTATGATGCAACACTCTGAATATACACAGCTCATTCTGAATCTGATGCAACACTCTGAATATACACAGCTCATTCTGACTATTATCCAACACTCTGAATATACACAGCACATTCTGACTATGATCCAACACTCTGAATATGCACAGCACATTCTGACTATTATCGAACACTCTGAATATGCACAGCACATGCTAACTATTATCCAGCACTCTGAATATACATAGCACATTCTGACTATTATCCAACACTCTAAATATACACAGCTCATTCTGACATTGATCCATCACTCTGAATATGCACAGCACATTCTGACTATTACCAACACTCTGAATATACATAGCAGATTCTGACTATTATCCAACACTCTGAATATGCACAGCACATTTAGACTATTATCCAACACTCTGAATATACTCAGCTCATTCTGAATATGATCCAACACTCTGAATATGCACAGCACATTTAGACTATTATCCAACACTCTGAATATACTCAGCTCATTCTGACTATGATCCAACACTCTGAATATGCACAGCACATTTAGACTATTATCCAACACTCTGAATATACACAGCTCATTCTGACGATGATGCAACACTCTGAATATACACAGCTCATTCTGACTATGATGCAACACTCTGAATATACACAGCTCATTCTGACTATGATGCAACACTCTGAATATACACAGCTCATTCTGAATCTGATGCAACACTCTGAATATACACAGCTCATTCTGACTATTATCCAACACTCTGAATATACACAGCACATTCTGACTATGATCCAACACTCTGAATATGCACAGCACATTCTGACTATTATCGAACACTCTGAATATGCACAGCACATGCTAACTATTATCCAGCACTCTGAATATACATAGCACATTCTGACTATTATCCAACACTCTGAATATACACAGCTCATTCTGACATTGATCCATCACTCTGAATATGCACAGCACATTCTGACTATTACCAACACTCTGAATATACATAGCAGATTCTGACTATTATCCAACACTCTGAACACACATAGCTCATTTTGACTATGATCCAACACTCTGAATATACACAAATCATTCTGACTATTATCCAACACCCTGAATATACACAGATCATTCTGACGATGATTTAACACTCTGAATATACATAGCAGATTCTGACTATTATCCAACGCTCTGAATATGCACAGCACATTCTGACTATGATCCAACACTCTGAATATACACAGCACAATCCGACTATTATCCAACACTCTGAATATACACAGCACATTCTGACTATGATCCAACACTCTGAATATGCACAGCACATTCTGACTATTATCCAACACTCTGAATATACACAGCACATTCTGACTATTATCCAACACTCTGAATATGCACAGCACATTCTGACTATTATCCAACACTCTGAATATACATAGCAGATTCTGACGTTTATCCAACACTCTGAATATACACAGCTCGTTCTGACTATGATCCAACACTCTGAATATACACAGCACAATCTGACTATTATCAAACACTCTGAATATACACAAAACAATCTGACTATTATCCAACACTCTGAATATACATAGCAGATTCTGACTATTATCCAACGCTCTGAATATGCACAGCACATTCTGACTATGATCCAACACTCTGAATATACACAGCACAATCCGACTATCATCCAACACTGTGAATATGGACAGCACATTCTGACTATTATCCAACACTCTGAATATACACAGCACATTCTGACTATTATCCAACACTGTGAATATGCACAGCACATTCTGACTATTATCCAACACTCTGAATATACACAGCACATTCTGACTATTATCCAACACTCTGAATATACATAGAACATTCTGACTATGATCCAACACTCTGAATATACACAGCACATTCTGACTATTATCCAACACTCTGAATATACACAGCACATTCTGACTATGATCCAACACTCTCAATATACACAGCACATTTAGACTATGATCCAACACTCTGAATATACATAGCACATTCTGACTCTTATCCAACACCCTGAATATGCACAGCTCATTCTGACTATGATCCAACACTGTGAATATGCAGAGCACATTCTGACTATTATCCGACACTCTGAATATACATAGCACATTCTGACTATTAACCAACACTCTGAATATACACAACTCATTCTGACTATGGTCCAACACTCTGAATATGCACAGCACATTTAGACTATTATCCAACACTCTGAATATACTCAGCTCATTCTGACTATGATCCAACACTGTGAATATGCAGAGCACATTCTGACTATTATCCAACACTCTGAATATACACAGCACATTCTGACTATTATCCAACACTGTGAATATACATAGCACATTCTGACTATTATCCAACACTCTGAATATACACAGCACATTCTGACTATGATCCAACACTCTCAATATACACAGCACATTTAGACTATGATCCAACACTCTGAATATACATAGCACATTCTGACTCTTATCCAACACCCTGAATATGCACAGCTCATTCTGACTATGATCCAACACTGTGAATATGCAGAGCACATTCTGACTATTATCCGACACTCTGAATATACATAGCACATTCTGACTATTAACCAACACTCTGAATATACACAACTCATTCTGACTCTGGTCCAACACTCTGAATATGCACAGCACATTTAGACTATTATCCAACACTCTGAATATACTCAGCTCATTCTGACTATGATCCAACACTGTGAATATGCAGAGCACATTCTGACTATTATCCAACACTCTGAATATACACAGCACATTCTGACTATTATCCAACACTGTGAATATACATAGCACATTCTGACTATGATCCAACACTCTCAATATACACAGCACATTTAGACTATGATCCAACACTCTGAATATACATAGCACATTCTGACTATTATCCAACACCCTGAATATACACAGCTCATTCTGACTATGATCCAACACTGTGAATATGCAGAGCACATTCTGACTATTATCCGACACTCTGAATATACATAGCACATTCTGACTATTATCCAACACTCAGAATATACACAACTCATTCTGGCTATGGTCCAACACTCTGAATATGCACAGCACATTCTGACTATTATCCAACACTCTGAATATACACAGCTCATTCTGACGATGATGCAACACTCTGAATATACAGAGCTCATTCTGACTATGATGCAACACTCTGAATATACACAGCAAATTCTGACAATGATACAACACTCTGAATATGCACAGCACATGCTAACTATTATCCAGCACTCTGAATATACATAGCACATTCTGACTATTATCCAACACTCTGAATATACACAGCTCATTCTGACATTGATCCAACACTCTGAATATGCACAGCACATTCTGACTATTATCCAACACTCTGAATATACATAGCAGATTCTGACGATTATCCAACACTCTGAATATACACAGCTCGTTCTGACTATGATCCAACACTCTGAATATACACAGCACAATCTGACTATTATCAAACACTCTGAATATACACAGCACAATCTGACTATTATCCAGCACTCTGAATATACATAGCAGATTCTGACTATTATCCAACGCTCTGAATATGCACAGCACATTTAGACTATTATCCAACACTCTGAATATACTCAGCTCATTCTGACTCTGATCCAACACTCTGAATATGCACAGCACATTTAGACTATTATCCAACACTCTGAATATACTCAGCTCATTCTGACTATGATCCAACACTCTGAATATGCACAGCACATTTAGACTATTATCCAACACTCTGAATATACACAGCTCATTCTGACGATGATGCAACACTCTGAATATACACAGCTCATTCTGACTATGATGCAACACTCTGAATATACACAGCTCATTCTGACTATGATGCAACACTCTGAATATACACAGCTCATTCTGAATCTGATGCAACACTCTGAATATACACAGCTCATTCTGACTATTATCCAACACTCTGAATATACACAGCACATTCTGACTATGATCCAACACTCTGAATATGCACAGCACATTCTGACTATTATCGAACACTCTGAATATGCACAGCACATGCTAACTATTATCCAGCACTCTGAATATACATAGCACATTCTGACTATTATCCAACACTCTGAATATACACAGCTCATTCTGACATTGATCCATCACTCTGAATATGCACAGCACATTCTGACTATTACCAACACTCTGAATATACATAGCAGATTCTGACTATTATCCAACACTCTGAACACACATAGCTCATTTTGACTATGATCCAACACTCTGAATATACACAAATCATTCTGACTATTATCCAACACCCTGAATATACACAGATCATTCTGACGATGATTCAACACTCTGAATATACATAGCAGATTCTGACTATTATCCAACGCTCTGAATATGCACAGCATATTCTGACTGTGATCCAACACTCTGAATATACACAGCACAATCCGACTATTATCCAACACTCTGAATATACACAGCACATTCTGACTATGATCCAACACTCTGAATATGCACAGCACATTCTGACTATTATCCAACACTCTGAATATACACAGCACATTCTGACTATTATCCAACACTGTGAATATACACAGCACATTCTGACTATTATCCAACACTCTGAATATACACAGCATATTCTGACTATTATCCAACACTCTGAATATGCACAGCACATTCTGACTATTATCCAACACTCTGAATATACACAGCTCATTCTGACTATTATCCAACACTCTGAATATACATAGCACATTCTGACTATGATCCAACACTCTGAATATGCACAGCACATTCTGACTATTATCCAACACTCTGAATATGCACAGCACATTCTGACTATTATCCAACACACTGAATATACACAGCTCATTCTGACTATTATCCAACATTCTGAATATACATAGCACATTCTGACTATGATCCAACACTCTGAATATGCACAGCACATTCTGACTATTATCCAACACTCTGAATATACACAGCTCATTCTGACTATGATGCAACACTCTGAATATACACAGCTCATTCTGACTATGATGCAACACTCTGAATATACACAGCTCATTCTGAATCTGATGCAACACTCTGAATATACACAGCTCATTCTGACTATTATCCAACACTCTGAATATACACAGCACATTCTGACTATGATCCAACACTCTGAATATGCACAGCACATTCTGACTATTATCGAACACTCTGAATATGCACAGCACATGCTAACTATTATCCAGCACTCTGAATATACATAGCACATTCTGACTATTATCCAACACTCTGAATATACACAGCTCATTCTGACATTGATCCATCACTCTGAATATGCACAGCACATTCTGACTATTACCAACACTCTGAATATACATAGCAGATTCTGACTATTATCCAACACTCTGAATATGCACAGCACATTTAGACTATTATCCAACACTCTGAATATACTCAGCTCATTCTGACTATGATCCAACACTCTGAATATGCACAGCACATTTAGACTATTATCCAACACTCTGAATATACACAGCTCATTCTGACGATGATGCAACACTCTGAATATGCACAGCACATTTAGACTATTATCCAACACTCTGAATATACACAGCTCATTCTGACGATGATGCAACACTCTGAATATACACAGCTCATTCTGAATCTGATGCAACACTCTGAATATACACAGCTCATTCTGACTATTATCCAACACTCTGAATATACACAGCACATTCTGACTATGATCCAACACTCTGAATATACACAGCTCATTCTGACTATTATCCAACACTCTGAATATACACAGCACATTCTGACTATGATCCAACACTCTGAATATGCACAGCACATTCTGACTATTATCGAACACTCTGAATATGCACAGCACATGCTAACTATTATCCAGCACTCTGAATATACATAGCACATTCTGACTATTATCCAACACTCTGAATATACACAGCTCATTCTGACATTGATCCATCACTCTGAATATGCACAGCACATTCTGACTATTACCAACACTCTGAATATACATAGCAGATTCTGACTATTATCCAACACTCTGAACACACATAGCTCATTTTGACTATGATCCAACACTCTGAATATACACAAATCATTCTGACTATTATCCAACACCCTGAATATACACAGATCATTCTGACGATGATTTAACACTCTGAATATACATAGCAGATTCTGACTATTATCCAACGCTCTGAATATGCACAGCACATTCTGACTATGATCCAACACTCTGAATATACACAGCACAATCCGACTATTATCCAACACTCTGAATATACACAGCACATTCTGACTATGATCCAACACTCTGAATATGCACAGCACATTCTGACTATTATCCAACACTCTGAATATACACAGCACATTCTGACTATTATCCAACACTGTGAATATACACAGCACATTCTGACTATTATCCAACACTCTGAATATACACAGCATATTCTGACTATTATCCAACACTCTGAATATGCACAGCACATTCTGACTATTATCCAACACTCTGAATATACACAGCTCATTCTGACTATTATCCAACACTCTGAATATACATAGCACATTCTGACTATGATCCAACACTCTGAATATGCACAGCACATTCTGACTATTATCCAACACTCTGAATATGCACAGCACATTCTGACTATTATCCAACACTCTGAATATACACAGCACATTCTGACTATTATCCAACACTCTGAATATACACAGCTCATTCTGACTATTATCCAACACTCTGAATATACACAGCACATTCTGACTATGATCCAACACTCTGAATATGCACAGCACATTCTGACTATTATCCAACACTCTGAATATACATTGCACATTCTGATTATAATCCAACATTCTGAATATACACACATCATTCTGACTATGATCCAACACTCTGAATATGTACAGCACATGCTAACTATTATCCAGCACTCTGAATATACATAGCACATTCTGACTATTATCCAACACTCTGAATATACACAGCTCATTCTGACATTGATCCAACACTCTGAATATGCACAGCACATTCTGACTATTATCCAACACTCTGAATATACATAGCAGATTCTGACGTTTATCCAACACTCTGAATATACACAGCTCGTTCTGACTATGATCCAACACTCTGAATATACACAGCACAATCTGACTATTATCAAACACTCTGAATATACACAAAACAATCTGACTATTATCCAACACTCTGAATATACATAGCAGATTCTGACTATTATCCAACGCTCTGAATATGCACAGCACATTCTGACTATTATCCAACACTCTGAATATACACAGCACAATCCGACTATCATCCAACACTGTGAATATGCACAGCACATTCTGACTATTATCCAACACTCTGAATATACACAGCACATTCTGACTATTATCCAACACTGTGAATATGCACAGCACATTCTGACTATTATCCAACACTCTGAATATACACAGCACATTCTGACTATTATCCAACACTCTGAATATACATAGAACATTCTGACTATGATCCAACACTCTGAATATACACAGCACATTCTGACTATTATCCAACACTCTGAATATACACAGCACATTCTGACTATGATCCAACACTCTCAATATACACAGCACATTTAGACTATGATCCAACACTCTGAATATACATAGCACATTCTGACTCTTATCCAACACCCAACACCCAGCTCATTCTGACTATGATCCAACACTGTGAATATGCAGAGCACATTCTGACTATTATCCGACACTCTGAATATACATAGCACATTCTGACTATTAACCAACACTCTGAATATACACAACTCATTCTGACTATGGTCCAACACTCTGAATATGCACAGCACATTTAGACTATTATCCAACACTCTGGATATACTCAGCTCATTCTGACTATGATCCAACACTGTGAATATGCAGAGCACATTCTGACTATTATCCAACACTCTGAATATACACAGCACATTCTGACTATTATCCAACACTGTGAATATACATAGCACATTCTGACTATTATCCAACACTCTGAATATACACAGCACATTCTGACTATGATCCAACACTCTCAATATACACAGCACATTTAGACTATGATCCAACACTCTGAATATACATAGCACATTCTGACTCTTATCCAACACCCTGAATATGCACAGCTCATTCTGACTATGATCCAACACTGTGAATATGCAGAGCACATTCTGACTATTATCCGACACTCTGAATATACATAGCACATTCTGACTATTAACCAACACTCTGAATATACACAACTCATTCTGACTATGGTCCAACACTCTGAATATGCACAGCACATTTAGACTATTATCCAACACTCTGAATATACTCAGCTCATTCTGACTATGATCCAACACTGTGAATATGCAGAGCACATTCTGACTATAATCCAACACTCTGAATATACACAGCACATTCTGACTATTATCCAACACTGTGAATATACATAGCACATTCTGACTATGATCCAACACTCTCAATATACACAGCACATTTAGACTATGATCCAACACTCTGAATATACATAGCACATTCTGATTATTATCCAACACCCTGAATATACACAGCTCATTCTGACTATGATCCAACACTGTGAATATGCAGAGCACATTCTGACTATTATCCGACACTCTGAATATACATAGCACATTCTGACTATTATCCAACACTCTGATGTACACAACTCATTCTGGCTATGGTCCAACACTCTGAATATGCACAGCACATTTAGACTATTATCCAACACTCTGAATATACACAGCTCATTCTGACGATGATGCAACACTCTGAATATGCACAGCACATTTAGACTATTATCCAACACTCTGAATATACAGAGCTCATTCTGACTATGATGCAACACTCTGAATATACACAGCAAATTCTGACAATGATACAACACTCTGAATATACACAGCTCATTCTGACTATGATGCAACACTCTGAATATACACAGCTCATTCTGACTATGATGCAACACTCTGAATATACACAGCACATTCTGACTATGATCCAACACTCTGAATATGCACAGCACATTCTGACTATTATCCAGCACTCTGAATATACATTGCACATTCTGATTATTATTCAACACTCTGAATATACACACATCATTCTGACTATGATCCAACACTCTGAATATGCACAGCACATTCTGACTATTATCCAACACTCTGAATATGCACAGCACATTCTGACTATTATCCAACACTCTGAATATACATAGCACATTCTGACTATTATCCAACACTCTGAATATACACAGCACATTCTGACTATTATCCAACACTGTGAATATACACAGCACATTCTGACTATTATCCAACACTCTGAATATACACAGCATATTCTGACTATCATCCAACACTCTGAATATGCACAGCACATTCTGACTATTATCCAACACTCTGAATATACACAGCTCATTCTGACTATTATCCAACACTCTGAAAATACATAGCACATTCTGACTATGATCCAACACTCTGAATATGCACAGCACATTCTGACTATTATCCAACACTCTGAATATGCACAGCACATTCTGACTATTATCCAACACTCTGAATATACACAGCTCATTCTGACTATTATCCAACATTCTGAATATACATAGCACATTCTGACTAAGATCCAACACTCTGAATATACACAGCACATTCTGACTATTATCCAACACTCTGAATATACACAGCACATTCTGACTATTATCCAACACTCTGAATATACACAGCTCATTCTGACTATTATCCAACACTCTGAATATACACAGCACATTCTGACTATGATCCAACACTCTGAATATGCACAGCACATTCTGACTATTATCCAACACTCTGAATATACATTGCACATTCTGATTATAATCCAACATTCTGAATATACACACATCATTCTGACTATGATCCAACACTCTGAATATGTACAGCACATGCTAACTATTATCCAGCACTCTGAATATACATAGCACATTCTGACTATTATCCAACACTCTGAATATACACAGCTCATTCTGACATTGATCCAACACTCTGAATATGCACAGCACATTCTGACTATTATCCAACACTCTGAATATACACAGCAGATTCTGACGTTTATCCAACACTCTGAATATACACAGCTCGTTCTGACTATGATCCAACACTCTGAATATACACAGCACAATCTGACTATTATCAAACACTCTGAATATACACAAAACAATCTGACTATTATCCAACACTCTGAATATACATAGCAGATTCTGACTATTATCCAACGCTCTGAATATGCACAGCACATTCTGACTATGATCCAACACTCTGAATATACACAGCACAATCCGACTATCATCCAACACTGTGAATATGCACAGCACATTCTGACTATTATCCAACACTCTGAATATACACAGCACATTCCGACTATTATCCAACACTGTGAATATGCACAGCACATTCTGACTATTATCCAACACTCTGAATATACACAGCACATTCTGACTATTATCCAACACTCTGAATATACATAGAACATTCTGACTATGATCCAACACTCTGAATATACACAGCACATTCTGACTATTATCCAACACTCTGAATATACACAGCACATTCTGACTATGATCCAACACTCTCAATATACACAGCACATTTAGACTATGATCCAACACTCTGAATATACATAGCACATTCTGACTCTTATCCAACACCCTGAATATGCACAGCTCATTCTGACTATGATCCAACACTGTGAATATGCAGAGCACATTCTGACTATTATCCGACACTCTGAATATACATAGCACATTCTGACTATTAACCAACACTCTGAATATACACAACTCATTCTGACTATGGTCCAACACTCTGAATATGCACAGCACATTTAGACTATTATCCAACACTCTGAATATACTCAGCTCATTCTGACTATGATCCAACACTGTGAATATGCAGAGCACATTCTGACTATTATCCAACACTCTGAATATACACAGCACATTCTGACTATTATCCAACACTGTGAATATACATAGCACATTCTGACTATTATCCAACACTCTGAATATACACAGCACATTCTGACTATGATCCAACACTCTCAATATACACAGCACATTTAGACTATGATCCAACACTCTGAATATACATAGCACATTCTGACTCTTATCCAACACCCTGAATATGCACAGCTCATTCTGACTGTGATCCAACACTGTGAATATGCAGAGCACATTCTGACTATTATCCGACACTCTGAATATACATAGCACATTCTGACTATTAACCAACACTCTGAATATACACAACTCATTCTGACTATGGTCCAACACTCTGAATATGCACAGCACATTTAGACTATCATCCAACACTCTGAATATACTCAGCTCATTCTGACTATGATCCAACACTGTGAATATGCAGAGCACATTCTGACTATTATCCAACACTCTGAATATACACAGCACATTCTGACTATTATCCAACACTGTGAATATACATAGCACATTCTGACTATGATCCAACACTCTCAATATACACAGCACATTTAGACTATGATCCAACACTCTGAATATACATAGCACATTCTGACTATTATCCAACACCCTGAATATACACAGCTCATTCTGACTATGATCCAACACTGTGAATATGCAGAGCACATTCTGACTATTATCCGACACTCTGAATATACATAGCACATTCTGACTATTATCCAACACTCTGAATATACACAACTCATTCTGGCTATGGTCCAACACTCTGAATATGCACAGCACATTTAGACTATTATCCAACACTCTGAATATACACAGCTCATTCTGACGATGATGCAACACTCTGAATATACAGAGCTCATTCTGACTATGATGCAACACTCTGAATATACACAGCAAATTCTGACAATGATACAACACTCTGAATATACACAGCTCATTCTGACTATGATGCAACACTCTGAATATACACAGCTCATTCTGACTATGATGCAACACTCTGAATATACACAGCACATTCTGACTATGATCCAACACTCTGAATATGCACAGCACATTCTGACTATTATCCAGCACTCTGAATATACATTGCACATTCTGATTATTATTCAACACTCTGAATATACACACATCATTCTGACTATGATCCAACACTCTGAATATGCACAGCACATTCTGACTATTATCCAACACTCTGAATATGCACAGCACATTCTGACTATTATCCAACACTCTGAATATACATAGCACATTCTGACTATTATCCAACACTCTGAATATACACAGCACATTCTGACTATTATCCAACACTGTGAATATACACAGCACATTCTGACTATTATCCAACACTCTGAATATACACAGCATATTCTGACTATTATCCAACACTCTGAATATGCACAGCACATTCTGACTATTATCCAACACTCTGAATATACACAGCTCATTCTGACTATTATCCAACACTCTGAATATACATAGCACATTCTGACTATGATCCAACACTCTGAATATGCACAGCACATTCTGACTATTATCCAACACTCTGAATATGCACAGCACATTCTGACTATTATCCAACACTCTGAATATACACAGCTCATTCTGACTATTATCCAACATTCTGAATATACATAGCACATTCTGACTAAGATCCAACACTCTGAATATGCACAGCACATTCTGACTATTATCCAACACTCTGAATATACACAGCACATTCTGACTATTATCCAACACTCTGAATATACACAGCTCATTCTGACTATTATCCAACACTCTGAATATACACAGCACATTCTGACTATGATCCAACACTCTGAATATGCACAGCACATTCTGACTATTATCCAACACTCTGAATATACATTGCACGTTCTGATTATAATCCAACATTCTGAATATACACACATCATTCTGACTATGATCCAACACTCTGAATATGTACAGCACATGCTAACTATTATCCAGCACTCTGAATATACATAGCACATTCTGACTATTATCCTACACTCTGAATATACACAGCTCATTCTGACATTGATCCAACACTCTGAATATGCACAGCACATTCTGACTATTATCCAACACTCTGAATATACATAGCAGATTCTGACGTTTATCCAACACTCTGAATATACACAGCTCGTTCTGACTATGATCCAACACTCTGAATATACACAGCACAATCTGACTATTATCAAACACTCTGAATATACACAAAACAATCTGACTATTATCCAACACTCTGAATATACATAGCAGATTCTGACTATTATCCAACGCTCTGAATATGCACAGCACATTCTGACTATGATCCAACACTCTGAATATACACAGCACAATCCGACTATCATCCAACACTGTGAATATGCACAGCACATTCTGACTATTATCCAACACTCTGAATATACACAGCACATTTAGACTATTATCCAACACTCTGAATATACTCAGCTCATTCTGACTATGATCCAACACTGTGAATATGCAGAGCACATTCTGACTATTATCCAACACTCTGAATATACACAGCACATTCTGACTATTATCCAACACTGTGAATATACATAGCACATTCTGACTATTATCCAACACTCTGAATATACACAGCACATTCTGACTATGATCCAACACTCTCAATATACACAGCACATTTAGACTATGATCCAACACTCTGAATATACATAGCACATTCTGACTCTTATCCAACACCCTGAATATGCACAGCTCATTCTGACTATGATCCAACACTGTGAATATGCAGAGCACATTCTGACTATTATCCGACACTCTGAATATACATAGCACATTCTGACTATTAACCAACACTCTGAATATACACAACTCATTCTGACTATGGTCCAACACTCTGAATATGCACAGCACATTTAGACTATTATCCAACACTCTGAATATACTCAGCTCATTCTGACTATGATCCAACACTGTGAATATGCAGAGCACATTCTGACTATTATCCAACACTCTGAATATACACAGCACATTCTGACTATTATCCAACACTGTGAATATACATAGCACATTCTGACTATGATCCAACACTCTCAATATACACAGCACATTTAGACTATGATCCAACACTCTGAATATACATAGCACATTCTGACTATTATCCAACACCCTGAATATACACAGCTCATTCTGACTATGATCCAACACTGTGAATATGCAGAGCACATTCTGACTATTATCCGACACTCTGAATATACATAGCACATTCTGACTATTATCCAACACTCTGAATATACACAATTCATTCTGGCTATGGTCCAACACTCTGAATATGCACAGCACATTTAGACTATTATCCAACACTCTGAATATACACAGCTCATTCTGACGATGATGCAACACTCTGAATATACAGAGCTCATTCTGACTATGATGCAACACTCTGAATATACACAGCACATGCTAACTATTATCCAGCACTCTGAATATACAAAGCACATTCTGACTATTATCCTACACTCTGAATATACACAGCTCATTCTGACATTGATCCAACACTCTGAATATGCACAGCTCATTCTGACTATTATCCAACACTCTGAATATACATAGCAGATTCTGACGTTTATCCAACACTCTGAATATACACAGCTCGTTCTGACTATGATCCAACACTCTGAATATACACAGCACAATCTGACTATTATCAAACACTCTGAATATACACAAAACAATCTGACTATTATCCAACACTCTGAATATACATAGCAGATTCTGACTATTATCCAACGCTCTGAATATGCACAGCACATTCTGACTATGATCCAACACTCTGAATATACACAGCACAATCCGACTATCATCCAACACTGTGAATATGCACAGCACATTCTGACTATTATCCAACACTCTGAATATACACAGCACATTTAGACTATTATCCAACACTCTGAATATACTCAGCTCATTCTGACTATGATCCAACACTGTGAATATGCAGAGCACATTCTGACTATTATCCAACACTCTGAATATACACAGCACATTCTGACTATTATCCAACACTGTGAATATACATAGCACATTCTGACTATTATCCAACACTCTGAATATACACAGCACATTCTGACTATGATCCAACACTCTCAATATACACAGCACATTTAGACTATGATCCAACACTCTGAATATACATAGCACATTCTGACTCTTATCCAACACCCTGAATATGCACAGCTCATTCTGACTATGATCCAACACTGTGAATATGCAGAGCACATTCTGACTATTATCCGACACTCTGAATATACATAGCACATTCTGACTATTAACCAACACTCTGAATATACACAACTCATTCTGACTATGGTCCAACACTCTGAATATGCACAGCACATTTAGACTATTATCCAACACTCTGAATATACTCAGCTCATTCTGACTATGATCCAACACTGTGAATATGCAGAGCACATTCTGACTATTATCCAACACTCTGAATATACACAGCACATTCTGACTATTATCCAACACTGTGAATATACATAGCACATTCTGACTATGATCCAACACTCTCAATATACACAGCACATTTAGACTATGATCCAACACTCTGAATATACATAGCACATTCTGACTATTATCCAACACCCTGAATATACACAGCTCATTCTGACTATGATCCAACACTGTGAATATGCAGAGCACATTCTGACTATTATCCGACACTCTGAATATACATAGCACATTCTGACTATTATCCAACACTCTGAATATACACAATTCATTCTGGCTATGGTCCAACACTCTGAATATGCACAGCACATTTAGACTATTATCCAACACTCTGAATATACACAGCTCATTCTGACGATGATGCAACACTCTGAATATACAGAGCTCATTCTGACTATGATGCAACACTCTGAATATACACAGCAAATTCTGACAATGATACAACACTCTGAATATACACAGCTCATTCTGACTATGATGCAACACTCTGAATATACACAGCTCATTCTGACTATGATGCAACACTCCGAATATACACAGCACATTCTGACTATGATCCAACACTCTGAATATGCACAGCACATTCTGACTATTATCCAGCACTCTGAATATACATTGCACATTCTGATTATTATTCAACACTCTGAATATACACACATCATTCTGACTATGATCCAACACTCTGAATATGCACAGCACATTCTGACTATTATCCAACAGTCTGAATATGCACAGCACATTCTGACTATTATCCAACACTCTGAATATACATAGCACATTCTGACTATTATCCAACACTCTGAATATACACAGCACATTCTGACTATTATCCAACACTGTGAATATACACAGCACATTCTGACTATTATCCAACACTCTGAATATACACAGCATATTCTGACTATTATCCAACACTCTGAATATGCACAGCACATTCTGACTATTATCCAACACTCTGAATATACACAGCTCATTCTGACTATTATCCAACACTCTGAATATACATCGCACATTCTGACTATGATCCAACACTCTGAATATGCACAGCACATTCTGACTATTATCCAACACTCTGAATATGCACAGCACATTCTGACTATTATCCAACACTCTGAATATACACAGCTCATTCTGACTATTATCCAACATTCTGAATATACATAGCACATTCTGACTAAGATCCAACACTCTGAATATGCACAGCACATTCTGACTATTATCCAACACTCTGAATATACACAGCACATTCTGACTATTATCCAACACTCTGAATATACACAGCTCATTCTGACTATTATCCAACACTCTGAATATACATTGCACATTCTGATTATAATCCAACATTCTGAATATACACACATCATTCTGACTATGATCCAACACTCTGAATATGTACAGCTCATGCTAACTATTATCCAGCACTCTGAATATACATAGCACATTCTGACTATTATCCAACACTCTGAATATACACAGCTCATTCTGACATTGATCCAACACTCTGAATATGCACAGCACATTCTGACTATTATCCAACACTCTGAATATACATAGCAGATTCTGACGTTTATCCAACACTCTGAATATACACAGCTCGTTCTGACTATGATCCAACATTCTGAATATACACAGCACAATCTGACTATTATCAAACACTCTGAATATACACAAAACAATCTGACTATTATCCAACACTCTGAATATACATAGCAGATTCTGACTATTATCCAACGCTCTGAATATGCACAGCACATTCTGACTATGATCCAACACTCTGAATATACACAGCACAATCCGACTATCATCCAACACTGTGAATATGCACAGCACATTCTGACTATTATCCAACACTCTGAATATACACAGCACATTCTGACTATTATCCAACACTGTGAATATGCACAGCACATTCTGACTATTATCCAACACTCTGAATATACACAGCACATTCTGACTATTATCCAACACTCTGAATATACATAGAACATTCTGACTATAATCCAACACTCTGAATATACACAGCACATTCTGACTATTATCCAACACTCTGAATATACACAGCACATTCTGACTATGATCCAACACTCTCAATATACACAGCACATTTAGACTAGGATCCAACACTCTGAATATACATAGCACATTCTGACTCTTATCCAACACCCTGAATATGCACAGCTCATTCTGACTATGATCCAACACTGTGAATATGCAGAGCACATTCTGACTATTATCCGACACTCTGAATATACATAGCACATTCTGACTATTAACCAACACTCTGAATATACACAACTCATTCTGACTATGGTCCAACACTCTGAATATGCACAGCACATTTAGACTATTATCCAACACTCTGAATATACTCAGCTCATTCTGACTATGATCCAACACTGTGAATATGCAGAGCACATTCTGACTATTATCCAACACTCTGAATATACACAGCACATTCTGACTATTATCCAACACTGTGAATATACATAGCACATTCTGACTATGATCCAACACTCTCAATATACACAGCACATTTAGACTATGATCCAACACTCTGAATATACATAGCACATTCTGACTATTATCCAACACCCTGAATATACACAGCTCATTCTGACTATGATCCAACACTGTGAATATGCAGAGCACATTCTGACTATTATCCGACACTCTGAATATACATAGCACATTCTGACTATTATCCAACACTCTGAATATACACAACTCATTCTGGCTATGGTCCAACACTCTGAATATGCGCAGCACATTTAGACTATTATCCAACACTCTGAATATACACAGCTCATTCTGACGATGATGCAACACTCTGAATATACAGAGCTCATTCTGACTATGATGCAACACTCTGAATATACACAGCAAATTCTGACAATGATACAACACTCTGAATATACACAGCTCATTCTGACTATGATGCAACACTCTGAATATACACAGCTCATTCTGACTATGATGCAACACTCTGAATATACACAGCACATTCTGACTATGATCCAACACTCTGAATATGCACAGCACATTCTGACTATTATCCAGCACTCTGAATATACATTGCACATTCTGATTATTATTCAACACTCTGAATATACACACAGCATTCTGACTATGATCCAACACTCTGAATATACACAGCACATTCTGACTATTATCCAACACTTTGAATATGCACAGCACATTATGACTATTATCCAACACTCTGAATATACATAGCACATTCTGACTATTATCCAACACTCTGAATATACACAGATCATTCTGACTATGATCCAACACTCTGAATATGCACAGCACATGCTAACTATTATCCAGCACTCTGAATATACATAGCACATTCTGACTATTATCCAACACTCTGAATATACACAGCACAATCTGACTATTATCCAACACTCTGAATATACATAGCAGATTCTGACTATTGTCCAACGCCCTGAATATGCACAGCACATTCTGACTATGATCCAACACTCTGAATATGCACAGCACATTTAGACTATTATCCAACACTCTGAATATACACAGCTCATTCTGACGATGATGAAACACTCTGAATATACACAGCTCATTCTGACTATGATGCAACACTCTGAATATACACAGCTCATTCTGACTATTATCCAACACTCTGAATATACACAGCACATTCTGACTATGATCCAGCACTCTGAATATGCACAGCACATTCTGACTATTATCCAACACTCTGAATATGCACAGCACATGCTAACTATTATCCAGCACTCTGAATATACATAGCACATTCTGACTATTATCCAACACTCTGAATATACACAGCTCATTCTGACATTGATCCAACACTCTGAATATGCACAGCACATTCTGACTATTATCCAACACTCTGAATATACATTGCAGATTCTGACTATTATCCAACACTCTGAACACACATAGCTCATTTTGACTATGATCCAACACTCTGAATATACATAGCAGATTCTGACTATTATCCAACACTCTGAACACACATAGCTCATTTTGACTATGATCCAACACTCTGAATATACACAAATCATTCTGACTATTATCCAACACCCTGAATATACACAGATCATTCTGACGATGATTCAACACTCTGAATATACATAGCAGATTCTGACTATTATCCAACGCTCTGAATATGCACAGCACATTCTGACTATGATCCAACACTCTGAATATACACAGCACAATCCAACTATTATCCAACACTCTGAATATACACAGCACATTCTGACTATGATCCAACACTCTGAATATGCACAGCACATTCTGACTATTATCCAACACTCTGAATATACACAGCACATTCTGACTATTATCCAACACTGTGAATATACACAGCACATTCTGACTATTATCCAACACTCTGAATATACACAGCATATTCTGACTATTATCCAACACTCTGAATATGCACAGCACATTCTGACTATTATCCAACACTCTGAATATACACAGCTCATTCTGACTATTATCCAACACTCTGAATATGCACAGCACATTCTGACTATTATCCAACACTCTGAATATACACAGCTCATTCTGACTATTATCCAACACTCTGAATATACACAGCACATTCTGACTATGATCCAACACTCTGAATATGCACAGCACATTCTGACTATTATCCAACACTCTGAATATACATTGCACATTCTGATTATTATCCAACATTATGAATATACACACATCATTCTGACTATGATCCAACACTCTGAATATGCACAGCACATGCTAACTATTGTCCAGCACTCTGAATATACATAGCACATTCTGACTATTATCCAACACTCTGAATATACACAGCTCATTCTGACATTGATCCAACACTCTGAATATGCACAGCACATTCTGACTATTATCCAACACTCTGAATATACATAGCAGATTCTGACGATTATCCAACACTCTGAATATACACAGCTCGTTCTGACTATGATCCAACACTCTGAATATACACAGCACAATCTGACTATTATCAAACACTCTGAATATACACAGCACAATCTGACTATTATCCAGCACTCTGAATATACATAGCAGATTCTGACTATTATCCAACGCTCTGAATATGCACAGCACATTCTGACTATGATCCAACACTCTGAATATACACAGCACAATCCGACTATTATCCAACACTGTGAATATGCACAGCACATTCTGACTATTGTCCAACACTCTGAATATACACAGCACATTCTGACTATTATCCAACACTGTGAATATCCACAGCACATTCTGACTATTATCCAACACTCTGAATATACACAGCACATTCTGACTATTATCCAACACTCTGAATATACATAGAACATTCTGACTATGATCCAACACTCTGAATATACACAGCACATTCTGACTATTATCCAACACTCTGAATATACACAGCACATTCTGACTATTATCCAACACTGTGAATATACATAGCACATTCTGACTATGATCCAACACTCTCAATATACACAGCACATTTAGACTATGATCCAAAACTCTGAATATACAGAGCACATTCTGACTCTTATCCAACACTGTGAATATACACAGCACATTCTGACTATTATCCAACACTGTGAATATACACAGCACATTCTGACTATTATCCAACACTCTGAATATACACAGCTCTTTCTGACTATGATCCAACACTCTGAATATACACAGCACAATCTGACTATTATCCAACACTCTGAATATACATAGCACAATCCGACTATCATCCAACACTGTGAATATGCACAGCACATTCTGACTATTATCCAACACTCTGAATATACACAGCACATTCTGACTATTATCCAACACTGTGAATATGCACAGCACATTCTGACTATTATCCAACACTCTGAATATACACAGCACATTCTGACTATTATCCAACACTCTGAATATACATAGAACATTCTGACTATGATCCAACACTCTGAATATACACAGCACATTCTGACTATTATCCAACACTCTGAATATACACAGCACATTCTGACTATTATCCAACACTGTGAATATACATAGCACATTCTGACTATGATCCAACACTCTCAATATACACAGCACATTTAGACTATGATCCAACACTCTGAATATACATAGCACATTCTGACTCTTATCCAACACCCTGAATATGCACAGCTCATTCTGACTATGATCCAACACTGTGAATATGCAGAGCACATTCTGACTATTATCCGACACTCTGAATATACATAGCACATTCTGACTATTAACCAACACTCTGAATATACACAACTCATTCTGACTATGGTCCAACACTCTGAATATGCACAGCACATTTAGACTATTATCCAACACTCTGAATATACTCAGCTCATTCTGACTATGATCCAACACTGTGAATATGCAGAGCACATTCTGACTATTATCCAACACTCTGAATATACACAGCACATTCTGACTATTATCCAACACTGTGAATATACATAGCACATTCTGACTATGATCCAACACTCTCAATATACACAGCACATTTAGACTATGATCAAACACTCTGAATATACATAGCACATTCTGACTATTATCCAACACCCTGAATATACACAGCTCATTCTGACTATGATCCAACACTGTGAATATGCAGAGCACATTCTGACTATTATCCAACACTCTGAATATACACAGCACATTCTGACTATTATCCAACACTCTGAAAAGACATAGAACATTCTGACTATGATCCAACACTCTGAATATACACAGCACATTCTGACTATTATCCAACACTCTGAATATACACAGCACATTCTGACTATTATCCAACACTGTGAATATACATAGCACATTCTGACTATGATCCAACACTCTCAATATACACAGCACATTTAGACTATGATCCAAAACTCTGAATATACATAGCACATTCTGACTCTTATCCAACACTGTGAATATACACAGCACATTCTGACTATTATCCAACACTGTGAATATACACAGCACATTCTGACTATTATCCAACACTCTGAATATACATAGCAGATTCTGACGATTATCCAACACTCTGAAGATACACAACTCTTTCTGACTATGATCCAACACTCTGAATATACACAGCACAATCTGACTATTATCAAACACTCTGAATATACACAAAACAATCTGACTATTATCCAACACTCTGAATATACATAGCAGATTCTGACTATTATCCAACGCTCTGAATATGCACAGCACATTCTGACTATGATCCAACACTCTGAATATACACAGCACAATCCGACTATCATCCAACACTGTGAATATGCACAGCACATTCTGACTATTATCCAACACTCTGAATATACACAGCACATTCTGACTATTATCCAACACTGTGAATATGCACAGCACATTCTGACTATTATCCAACACTCTGAATATACACAGCACATTCTGACTATTATCCAACACTCTGAATATACATAGAACATTCTGACTATGATCCAACACTCTGAATATACACAGCGCATTCTGACTATTATCCAACACTCTGAATATACACAGCACATTCTGACTATTATCCAACACTGTGAATATACATAGCACATTCTGACTATGATCCAACACTCTCAATATACACAGCACATTTAGACTATGATCCAACACTCTGAATATACATAGCACATTCTGACTCTTATCCAACACCCTGAATATGCACAGCTCATTCTGACTATGATCCAACACTGTGAATATGCAGAGCACATTCTGACTATTATCCGACACTCTGAATATACATAGCACATTCTGACTATTAACCAACACTCTGAATATACACAACTCATTCTGACTATGGTCCAACACTCTGAATATGCACAGCACATTTAGACTATTATCCAACACTCTGAATATACTCAGCTCATTCTGACTATGATCCAACACTGTGAATATGCAGAGCACATTCTGACTATTATCCAACACTCTGAATATACACAGCACATTCTGACTATTATCCAACACTGTGAATATACATAGCACATTCTGACTATGATCCAACACTCTCAATATACACAGCACACTTAGACTATGATCAAACACTATTAATATACATAGCACATTCTGACTATTATCCAACACCCTGAATATACACAGCTCATTCTGACTATGATCCAACACTGTGAATATGCAGAGCACATTCTGACTATTATCCGACACTCTGAATATACATAGCACATTCTGACTATTATCCAACACTCTGAATATACACAACTCATTCTGGCTATGGTCCAACACTCTGAATATGCACAGCACATTTAGACTATTATCCAACATTCTGAATATACACAGCTCATTCTGACGATGATGCAACACTCTGAATATACACAGCTCATTCTGACTATGATGCAACACTCTGAATATACACAGCACATTCTGACAATGATGCAACACTTTGAATATACACAGCTCATTCTGACTATGATGCAACACTCTGAATATACACAGCTCATTCTGACTATGATGCAACACTCTGAATATACACAGCACATTCTGACTATGATCCAACACTCTGAATATGCACAGCACATTCTGACTATTATCCAGCACTCTGAATATACATTGCACATTCTGATTATTATTCAACACTCTGAATATACACACATCATTCTGACTATGATCCAACACTCTGAATATGCACAGCACATTCTGACTATTATCCAACACTCTGAATATGCACAGCACATTCTGACTATTATCCAACACTCTGAATATACATGGCACATTCGGACTATTATCCAACACTCTGAATATACACAGATCATTCTGACTATGATCCAACACTCTGAATATGCACAGCACATGCTAACTATTATCCAGCACTCTGAATATACATAGCACATTCTGACTATTATCCAACACTCTGAATATACACAGCACAATCTGACTATTATCCAACACTCTGAATATACATAGCAGATTCTGACTATTGTCCAACGCTCTGAATATGCACAGCACATTCTGACTATGATCCAACACTCTGAATATGCACAGCACAATTAGACTATTATCCAACACTCTGAATATACACAGCTCATTCTGACGATGATGCAACACTCTGAATATACACAGCTCATTCTGACTATGATGCAACACTCTGAATATACACAGCTCATTCTGACTATGATGCAACACTCTGAATATACACAGCTCATTCTGACTATTATCCAACACTCTGAATATACACAGCACATTCTGACTATGATCCAGCACTCTGAATATGCACAGCACATTCTGACTATTATCCAACACTCTGAATATGCACAGCACATGCTAACTATAATCCAGCACTCTGAATATACATAGCACATTCTGACTATTATCCAACACTCTGAATATACACAGCTCATTCTGACATTGATCCAACACTCTGAATATGCACTGCACATTCTGACTATTATCCAACACTCTGAATATACATAGCAGATTCTGACCATTATCCAACACTCTGAACACACATAGCTCATTTTGACTATGATCCAACACTCTGAATATACATAGCAGATTCTGACTATTATCCAACACTCTGAACACACATAGCTCATTTTGACTATGATCCAACACTCTGAATATACACAAATCATTCTGACTATTATCCAACACCCTGAATATACACAGATCATTCTGACGATGATTCAACACTCTGAATATACATAGCAGATTCTGACTATTATCCAACGCTCTGAATATGCACAGCACATTCTGACTATGACCCAACACTCTGAATATGCACAGCACATTTAGACTATTATCCAACACTCTGAATATACACAGCTCATTCTGACGATGATGCAACACTCTGAATATACACAGCTCATTCTGACTATGATGCAACACTCTGAATATACACAGCTCATTCTGACTATGATGCAACACTCTGAATATACACAGCTCATTCTGAATCTGATGCAACACTCTGAATATACACAGCTCATTCTGACTATTATCCAACACTCTGAATATACACAGCACATTCTGACTATGATCCAGCACTCTGAATATGCACAGCACATTCTGACTATTATCCAACACTCTGAATATGCACAGCACATGCTAACTATAATCCAGCACTCTGAATATACATAGCACATTCTGACTATTATCCAACACTCTGAATATACACAGCTCATTCTGACATTGATCCAACACTCTGAATATGCACAGCACATTCTGACTATTATCCAACACTCTGAATATACATAGCAGATTCTGACCATTATCCAACACTCTGAACACACATAGCTCATTTTGACTATGATCCAACACTCTGAATATACATAGCAGATTCTGACTATTATCCAACACTCTGAACACACATAGCTCATTTTGACTATGATCCAACACTCTGAATATACACAAATCATTCTGACTATTATCCAACACCCTGAATATACACAGATCATTCTGACGATGATTCAACACTCTGAATATACATAGCAGATTCTGACTATTATCCAACGCTCTGAATATGCACAGCACATTCTGACTATGATCCAACACTCTGAATATACACAGCACAATCCAACTATTATCCAACACTCTGAATATACACAGCACATTCTGACTATGATCCAACACTCTGAATATGCACAGCACATTCTGACTATTATCCAACACTCTGAATATACACAGCACATTCTGACTATTATCCAACACTGTGAATATACACAGCACATTCTGACTATTATCCAACACTCTGAATATACACAGCATATTCTGACTATTATCCAACACTCTGAATATGCACAGCACATTCTGACTATTATCCAGCACTCTGAATATACACAGCTCATTCTGACTATTATCCAACACTCTGAATATACACAGCACATTGTGACTATGATCCAACACTCTGAATATGCACAGCACATGCTAACTATTATCCAGCACTCTGAATATACATAGCACATTCTGACTATTATCCAACACTCTGAATATACACAGCTCATTCTGACATTGATCCAACACTCTGAATATGCACAGCACATTCTGACTATTATCCAACACTCTGAATATACATAGCAGATTCTGACGATTATCCAACACTCTGAATATACACAGCTCGTTCTGACTATGATCCAACACTCTGAATATACACAGCACAATCTGACTATTATCAAACACTCTGAATATACACAGCACAATCTGACTATTATCCAACACTCTGAATATACATAGCAGATTCTGACTATTATCCAACGCTCTGAATATGCACAGCACATTCTGACTATGATCCAACACTCTGAATATACACAGCACAATCCGAATATTATCCAACACTGTGAATATGCACAGCACATTCTGACTATTGTCCAACACTCTGAATATACACAGCACATTCTGACTATTATCCAACACTGTGAATATGCACAGCACATTCTGACTATTATCCAACACTCTGAATATACACAGCACATTCTGACTATTATCCAACACTCTGAATATACATAGAACATTCTGACTATGATCCAACACTCTGAATATACACAGCACATTCTGACTATTATCCAACACTCTGAATATACACAGCACATTCTGACTATTATCCAACACTGTGAATATCCATAGCACATTCTGACTATGATCCAACACTCTCAATATACACAGCACATTTAGACTATGATCCAACACTCTGAATATACATAGCACATTCTGACTCTTATCCAACACCCTGAATATGCACAGCTCATTCTGACTATGATCCAACACTGTGAATATGCAGAGTACATTCTGACTATTATCCGACACTCTGAATATACATCGCACATTCTGACTATTATCCAACAGTCTGAATATACACAACTCATTCTGACTATGGTCCAACACTCTGAATATGCACAGCACATTTAGACTATTATCCAACACTCTGAATATACTCAGCTCATTCTGACTATGATCCAACACTGTGAATATGCAGAGCACATTCTGACTATGATCCAACACTCTCAATATACACAGCACATTTAGACTATGATCCAACACTCTGAATATACATAGCACATTCTGACTATTATCCCACACCCTGAATATACACAGCTCATTCTGACTATGATCCAACACTGTGAATATACATAGCAGATTCTGACTATTATCCAACGCTCTGAATATGCACAGCACATTCTGACTATGATCCAACACTCTGAATATACATAGCACATTCTGACTATTGTCCAACAGTCTGAATGTACATAGCACATTCTGACTATTATCCAACAGGCTGAACATTCATAGCACAGTATGGGTGTTATCTGACACTCTGAATATTCACACACATTCTGACTATTTATCAACAATAAATATACACAGCACATCTGGCTATTATCCAACAGTCTGAATGTACATAGCAGATTATGGCTTTGATCCAACACGGAATATACATAGCAGATTCTGACTATTATCCAACACTCTGAACACACATAGCTCATTTTGACTATGATCCAACACTCTGAATATACACAACTCATTCTGACTATTATCCAACACCCTGAATATACACAGATCATTCTGACTATGATCCAACACTCTGAATATGCACAGCACATTCTGACTATTATCCAATACTCTGAATATACACAGCACATTCTGACTATGATCCAACTCTCTGAATATGCACAGCACATTCTGACTATTATCCAACACTGTGAATATACACAGCACATTCTGACTATTATCCAACACTGTGAATATACACAGCACATTCTGACTATTATCCAACACTCTGAATATACACAGCTCATTCTGACTATTATCCAACACTCTGAATATACATAGCACATTCTGACTATGATCCAACACTCTGAATATGCACAGCACATTCTGACTATTATCCAACACTCTGAATATGCACAGCACATTCTGACTATTATCCAACACTCTGAATATACACAGCTCATTCTGACTATTATCCAACATTCTGAATATACATAGCACATTCTGACTATGATCCAACACTCTGAATATGCACAGCACATTCTGACTATTATCCAACACTCTGAATATACACAGCACATTCTGACTATTATCCAACACTCTGAATATACACAGCTCATTCTGACTATTATCCTACACTCTGAATATACACAGCACATTCTGACTATGATCCAACACTCTGAATATGCACAGCACATTCTGACTATTATCCAACACTGTGAATATACATAGCACATTCTGACTATGATCCAACACTCTCAATATACACAGCACATTTAGACTATGATCCAAAACTCTGAATATACATAGCACATTCTGACTCTTATCCAACACTGTGAATATACACAGCACATTCTGACTATTATCCAACACTGTGAATATACACAGCACATTCTGACTATTATCCAACACTCTGAATATACATAGCAGATTCTGACGATTATCCAACACTCTGAATATACACAGCTCTTTCTGACTATGATCCAACACTCTGAATATACACAGCACAATCTGACTATTATCAAACACTCTGAATATACACAAAACAATCTGACTATTATCCAAAACTCTGAATATACATAGCAGATTCTGACTATTATCCAAAGCTCTGAATATGCACAGCACATTCTGACTATGATCCAACACTCTGAATATACACAGCACAATCCGACTATCATCCAACACTGTGAATATGCACAGCACATGCTAACTATAATCCAGCACTCTGAATATACATAGCACATTCTGACTATTATCCAACACTCTGAATATACACAGCTCATTCTGACATTGATCCAACACTCTGAATATACACAGCTCATTCTGACTATGATGCAACACTCTGAATATACACAGCTCATTCTGAATCTGATGCAACACTCTGAATATACACAGCTCATTCTGACTATTATCCAACACTCTGAATATACACAGCACATTCTGACTATGATCCAGCACTCTGAATATGCACAGCACATTCTGACTATTATCCAACACTCTGAATATGCACAGCACATGCTAACTATAATCCAGCACTCTGAATATACATAGCACATTCTGACTATTATCCAACACTCTGAATATACACAGCTCATTCTGACATTGATCCAACACTCTGAATATGCACAGCACATTCTGACTATTATCCAACACTCTGAATATACATAGCAGATTCTGACCATTATCCAACACTCTGAACACACATAGCTCATTTTGACTATGATCCAACACTCTGAATATACATAGCAGATTCTGACTATTATCCAACACTCTGAACACACATAGCTCATTTTGACTATGATCCAACACTCTGAATATACACAAATCATTCTGACTATTATCCAACACCCTGAATATACACAGATCATTCTGACGATGATTCAACACTCTGAATATACATAGCAGATTCTGACTATTATCCAACGCTCTGAATATGCACAGCACATTCTGACTATGATCCAACACTCTGAATATACACAGCACAATCCAACTATTATCCAACACTCTGAATATACACAGCACATTCTGACTATGATCCAACACTCTGAATATGCACAGCACATTCTGACTATTATCCAACACTCTGAATATACACAGCACATTCTGACTATTATCCAACACTGTGAATATACACAGCACATTCTGACTATTATCCAACACTCTGAATATACACAGCATATTCTGACTATTATCCAACACTCTGAATATGCACAGCACATTCTGACTATTATCCAGCACTCTGAATATACACAGCTCATTCTGACTATGATCCAACACTGTGAATATGCAGAGCACATTCTGACTATGATCCAACACTCTCAATATACACAGCACATTTAGACTATGATCCAACACTCTGAATATACATAGCACATTCTGACTATTATCCAACACCCTGAATATACACAGCTCATTCTGACTATGATCCAACACTGTGAATATACATAGCAGATTCTGACTATTATCCAACGCTCTGAATATGCACAGCACATTCTGACTATGATCCAACACTCTGAATATACATAGCACATTCTGACTATTGTCCAACAGTCTGAATGTACATAGCACATTCTGACTATTATCCAACAGGCTGAACATTCATAGCACAGTATGGGTGTTATCTGACACTCTGAATATTCACACACATTCTGACTATTTATCAACACTAAATATACACAGCACATCTGGCTATTATCCAACAGTCTGAATGTACATAGCAGATTATGGCTTTGATCCAACACGGAATATACATAGCAGATTCTGACTATTATCCAACACTCTGAACACACATAGCTCATTTTGACTATGATCCAACACTCTGAATATACACAACTCATTCTGACTATTATCCAACACCCTGAATATACACAGATCATTCTGACTATGATCCAACACTCTGAATATGCACAGCACATTCTGACTATTATCCAATACTCTGAATATACACAGCACATTCTGACTATGATCCAACTCTCTGAATATGCACAGCACATTCTGACTATTATCCAACACTGTGAATATACACAGCACATTCTGACTATTATCCAACACTGTGAATATACACAGCACATTCTGACTATTATCCAACACTCTGAATATACACAGCATATTCTGACTATTATCCAACACTCTGAATATGCACAGCACATTCTGACTATTATCCAACACTCTGAATATACACAGCTCATTCTGACTATTATCCAACACTCTGAATATACATAGCACATTCTGACTATGATCCAACACTCTGAATATGCACAGCATATTCTGACTATTATCCAACACTCTGAATATGCACAGCACATTCTGACTATTATCCAACACTCTGAATATACACAGCTCATTCTGACTATTATCCAACATTCTGAATATACATAGCACATTCTGACTATGATCCAACACTCTGAATATGCACAGCACATTCTGACTATTATCCAACACTCTGAATATACACAGCACATTCTGACTATTATCCAACACTCTGAATATACACAGCTCATTCTGACTATTATCCTACACTCTGAATATACACAGCACATTCTGACTATGATCCAACACTCTGAATATGCACAGCACATTCTGACTATTATCCAACACTGTGAATATACATAGCACATTCTGACTATGATCCAACACTCTCAATATACACAGCACATTTAGACTATGATCCAAAACTCTGAATATACATAGCACATTCTGACTCTTATCCAACACTGTGAATATACACAGCACATTCTGACTATTATCCAACACTGTGAATATACACAGCACATTCTGACTATTATCCAACACTCTGAATATACACAGCTCTTTCTGACTATGATCCAACACTCTGAATATACACAGCACAATCTGACTATTATCAAACACTCTGAATATACACAAAACAATCTGACTATTATCCAAAACTCTGAATATACATAGCAGATTCTGACTATTATCCAACGCTCTGAATATGCACAGCACATTCTGACTATGATCCAACACTCTGAATATACACAGCACAATCCGACTATCATCCAACACTGTGAATATGCACAGCACATTCTGACTATTATCCAACACTCTGAATATACACAGCACATTCTGACTATTATCCAACACTGTGAATATGCACAGCACATTCTGACTATTATCCAACACTCTGAATATACACAGCACATTCTGACTATTATCCAACACTCTGAATATACATAGAACATTCTGACTATGATCCAACACTCTGAATATACACAGCACATTCTGACTATTATCCAACACTCTGAATATACACAGCACATTCTGACTATTATCCAACACTGTGAATATACATAGCACATTCTGACTATGATCCAACACTCTCAATATACACAGCACATTTAGACTATGATCCAACACTCTGAATATACATAGCACATTCTGACTCTTATCCAACACCCTGAATATGCACAGCTCATTCTGACTATGATCCAACACTGTGAATATGCAGAGCACATTCTGACTATTATCCGACACTCTGAATATACATAGCACATTCTGACTATTAACCAACACTCTGAATATACACAACTCATTCTGACTATGGTCCAACACTCTGAATATGCACAGCACATTTAGACTATTATCCAACACTCTGAATATACTCAGCTCATTCTGACTATGATCCAACACTGTGAATATGCAGAGCACATTCTGACTATTATCCAACACTCTGAATATACACAGCACATTCTGACTATTATCCAACACTGTGAATATACATAGCACATTCTGACTATGATCCAACACTCTCAATATACACAGCACACTTAGACTATGATCAAACACTCTGAATATACATAGCACATTCTGACTATTATCCAACACCCTGAATATACACAGCTCATTCTGACTATGATCCAACACTGTGAATATGCAGAGCACATTCTGACTATTATCCGACACTCTGAATATACATAGCACATTCTGACTATTATCCAACACTCTGAATATACACAACTCATTCTGGCTATGGTCCAACACTCTGAATATGCACAGCACATTTAGACTATTATCCAACACTCTGAATATACACAGCTCATTCTGACGATGATGCAACACTCTGAATATACACAGCTCATTCTGACTATGATGCAACACTCTGAATATACACAGCACATTCTGACAATGATGCAACACTCTGAATATACACAGCTCATTCTGACTATGATGCAACACTCTGAATATACACAGCTCATTCTGACTATGATGCAACACTCTGAATATACACAGCACATTCTGACTATGATCCAACACTCTGAATATGCACAGCACATTCTGACTATTATCCAGCACTCTGAATATACATTGCACATTCTGATTATTATTCAACACTCTGAATATACACACATCATTCTGACTATGATCCAACACTCTGAATATGCACAGCACATTCTGACTATTATCCAACACTCTGAATATGCACAGCACATTCTGACTATTATCCAACACTCTGAATATACACAGCACAATCTGACTATTATCCAACACTCTGAATATACATAGCAGATTCTGACTATTGTCCAACGCTCTGAATATGCACAGCACATTCTGACTATGATCCAACACTCTGAATATGCACAGCACATTTAGACTATTATCCAACACTCTGAATATACACAGCTCATTCTGACGATGATGCAACACTCTGAATATACACAGCTCATTCTGACTATGATGCAACACTCTGAATATACACAGCTCATTCTGACTATGATGCAACACTCTGAATATACACAGCTCATTCTGAATCTGATGCAACACTCTGAATATACACAGCTCATTCTGACTATTATCCAACACTCTGAATATACACAGCACATTCTGACTATGATCCAGCACTCTGAATATGCACAGCACATTCTGACTATTATCCAACACTCTGAATATGCACAGCACATGCTAACTATTATCCAGCACTCTGAATATACATAGCACATTCTGACTATTATCCAACACTCTGAATATACACAGCTCATTCTGACATTGATCCAACACTCTGAATATGCACAGCACATTCTGACTATTATCCAACACTCTGAATATAAATAGCAGATTCTGACTATTATCCAACACTCTGAACACACACAGCTCATTTTGACTATGATCCAACACTCTGAATATACATAGCAGATTCTGACTATTATCCAACACTCTGAACACACATAGCTCATTTTGACTATGATCCAACACTCTGAATATACACAAATCATTCTGACTATTATCCAACACCCTGAATATACACAGATCATTCTGACGATGATTCAACACTCTGAATATACATAGCAGATTCTGACTATTATCCAACGCTCTGAATATGCACAGCACATTCTGACTATGATCCAACACTCTGAATATACACAGCACAATCCAACTATTATCCAACACTCTGAATATACACAGCACATTCTGACTATGATCCAACACTCTGAATATGCACAGCACATTCTGACTATTATCCAACACTCTGAATATACACAGCACATTCTGACTATTATCCAACACTGTGAATATACACAGCACATTCTGACTATTATCCAACACTCTGAATATACACAGCATATTCTGACTATTATCCAACACTCTGAATATACACAGCACATTGTGACTATGATCCAACACTCTGAATATGCACAGCACATGCTAACTATTATCCAGCACTCTGAATATACATAGCACATTCTGACTATTATCCAACACTCTGAATATACACAGCTCATTCTGACATTGATCCAACACTCTGAATATGCACAGCACATTCTGACTATTATCCAACACTCTGAATATACATAGCAGATTCTGACGATTATCCAACACTCTGAATATACACAGCTCGTTCTGACTATGATCCAACACTCTGAATATACACAGCACAATCTGACTATTATCAAACACTCTGAATATACACAGCACAATCTGACTATTATCCAACACTCTGAATATACATAGCAGATTCTGACTATTATCCAACGCTCTGAATATGCACAGCACATTCTGACTATGATCCAACACTCTGAATATACACAGCACAATCCGAATATTATCCAACACTGTGAATATGCACAGCACATTCTGACTATTGTCCAACACTCTGAATATACACAGCACATTCTGACTATTATCCAACACTGTGAATATGCACAGCACATTCTGACTATTATCCAACACTCTGAATATACACAGCACATTCTGACTATTATCCAACACTCTGAATATACATAGAACATTCTGACTATGATCCAACACTCTGAATATACACAGCACATTCTGACTATTATCCAACACTCTGAATATACACAGCACATTCTGACTATTATCCAACACTGTGAATATACATAGCACATTCTGACTATGATCCAACACTCTCAATATACACAGCACATTTAGACTATGATCCAACACTCTGAATATACATAGCACATTCTGACTCTTATCCAACACCCTGAATATACTCAGCTCATTCTGACTATGATCCAACACTGTGAATATGCAGAGCACATTCTGACTATTATCCAACACTCTGAATATACACAGCACATTCTGACTATTATCCAACACTGTGAATATACATAGCACATTCTGACTATGATCCAACACTCTCAATATACACAGCACATTTAGACTATGATCCAACACTCTGAATATACATAGCACATTCTGACTATTATCCAACACCCTGAATATACACAGCTCATTCTGACTATGATCCAACACTGTGAATATACATAGCAGATTCTGACTATTATCCAACGCTCTGAATATGCACAGCACATTCTGACTATGATCCAACACTCTGAATATACATAGCACATTCTGACTATTGTCCAACAGGCTGAACATTCATAGCACAGTATGGGTGTTATCTGACACTCTGAATATTCACACACATTCTGACTATTTATGAACACTAAATATACACAGCACATCTGGCTATTATCCAACAGTCTGAATGTACATAGCAGATTATGGCTTTGATCCAACACGGAATATACATAGCAGATTCTGACTATTATCCAACACTCTGAACACACATAGCTCATTTTGACTATGATCCAACACTCTGAATATACACAACTCATTCTGACTATTATCCAACACCCTGAATATACACAGATCATTCTGACTATGATCCAACACTCTGAATATGCACAGCACATTCTGACTATTATCCAATACTCTGAATATACACAGCACATTCTGACTATGATCCAACTCTCTGAATATGCACAGCACATTCTGACTATTATCCAACACTGTGAATATACACAGCACATTCTGACTATTATCCAACACTGTGAATATACACAGCACATTCTGACTATTATCCAACACTCTGAATATACATAGCAGATTCTGACTATTATCCAACGCTCTGAATATGCACAGCACATTCTGACTATGATCCAGCACTCTGAATATACACAGCACAATCCGAATATTATCCAACACTGTGAATATGCACAGCACATTCTGACTATTGTCCAACACTCTGAATATACACAGCACATTCTGACTATTATCCAACACTGTGAATATGCACAGCACATTCTGACTATTATCCAACACTCTGAATATACACAGCACATTCTGACTATTATCCAACACTCTGAATATAAATAGAACATTCTGACTATGATCCAACACTCTGAATATACACAGCACATTCTGACTATTATCCAACACTCTGAATATACACAGCACATTCTGACTATTATCCAACACTGTGAATATACATAGCACATTCTGACTATGATCCAACACTCTCAATATACACAGCACATTTAGACTATGATCCAACACTCTGAATATACATAGCACATTCTGACTCTTATCCAACACCCTGAATATGCACAGCTCATTCTGACTATGATCCAACACTGTGAATATGCAGAGTACATTCTGACTATTATCCGACACTCTGAATATACATCGCACATTCTGACTATTATCCAACAGTCTTAATATACACAACTCATTCTGACTATGGTCCAACACTCTGAATATGCACAGCACATTTAGACTATTATCCAACACTCTGAATATACTCAGCTCATTCTGACTATGATCCAACACTGTGAATATGCAGAGCACATTCTGACTATTATCCAACACTCTGAATATACACAGCACATTCTGACTATTATCCAACACTGTGAATATACATAGCACATTCTGACTGTGATCCAACACTCTCAATATACACAGCACATTTAGACTATGATCCAACACTCTGAATATACATAGCACATTCTGACTATTATCCAACACCCTGAATATACACAGCTCATTCTGACTATGATCCAACACTGTGAATATACATAGCAGATTCTGACTATTATCCAACGCTCTGAATATGCACAGCACATTCTGACTATGATCCAACACTCTGAATATACATAGCACATTCTGACTATTGTCCAACAGGCTGAACATTCATAGCACAGTATGGGTGTTATCTGACACTCTGAATATTCACACACATTCTGACTATTATCCGACACTCTGAATATACATAGCACATTCTGACTATTATCCAACACTCTGAATATACACAACTCATTCTGGCTATGGTCCAACACTCTGAATATGCACAGCACATTTAGACTATTATCCAACACTCTGAATATACACAGCTCATTCTGACGATGATGCAACACTCTGAATATACACAGCTCATTCTGACTATGATGCAACACTCTGAATATACACAGCACATTCTGACAATGATGCAACACTCTGAATATACACAGCTCATTCTGACTATGATGCAACACTCTGAATATACACAGCTCATTCTGACTATGATGCAACACTCTGAATATGCACAGCACATTCTGACTATGATCCAACGCTCTGAATATGCACAGCACATTCTGACTATGATCCAACACTCTGAATATACACAGCACAATCCGACTATCATCCAACACTGTGAATATGCACAGCACATTCTGACTATTATCCAACACTCTGAATATACACAGCACATTCTGACTATTATCCAACACTGTGAATATGCACAGCACATTCTGACTATTATCCAACACTCTGAATATACACAGCACATTCTGACTATTATCCAACACTCTGAATATACATAGAACATTCTGACTATGATCCAACACTCTGAATATACACAGCGCATTCTGACTATTATCCAACACTCTGAATATACACAGCACATTCTGACTATTATCCAACACTGTGAATATACATAGCACATTCTGACTATGATCCAACACTCTCAATATACACAGCACATTTAGACTATGATCCAACACTCTGAATATACATAGCACATTCTGACTCTTATCCAACACCCTGAATATGCACAGCTCATTCTGACTATGATCCAACACTGTGAATATGCAGAGCACATTCTGACTATTATCCGACACTCTGAATATACATAGCACATTCTGACTATTAACCAACACTCTGAATATACACAACTCATTCTGACTATGGTCCAACACTCTGAATATGCACAGCACATTTAGACTATTATCCAACACTCTGAATATACTCAGCTCATTCTGACTATGATCCAACACTGTGAATATGCAGAGCACATTCTGACTATTATCCAACACTCTGAATATACACAGCACATTCTGACTATTATCCAACACTGTGAATATACATAGCACATTCTGACTATGATCCAACACTCTCAATATACACAGCACACTTAGACTATGATCAAACACTTTTAATATACATAGCACATTCTGACTATTATCCAACACCCTGAATATACACAGCTCATTCTGACTATGATCCAACACTGTGAATATGCAGAGCACATTCTGACTATTATCCGACACTCTGAATATACATAGCACATTCTGACTATTATCCAACACTCTGAATATACACAACTCATTCTGGCTATGGTCCAACACTCTGAATATGCACAGCACATTTAGACTATTATCCAACATTCTGAATATACACAGCTCATTCTGACGATGATGCAACACTCTGAATATACACAGCTCATTCTGACTATGATGCAACACTCTGAATATACACAGCACATTCTGACAATGATGCAACACTCTGAATATACACAGCTCATTCTGACTATGATGCAACACTCTGAATATACACAGCTCATTCTGACTATGATGCAACACTCTGAATATACACAGCACATTCTGACTATGATCCAACACTCTGAATATGCACAGCACATTCTGACTATTATCCAGCACTCTGAATATACATTGCACATTCTGATTATTATTCAACACTCTGAATATACACACATCATTCTGACTATGATCCAACACTCTGAATATGCACAGCACATTCTGACTATTATCCAACACTCTGAATATGCACAGCACATTCTGACTATTATCCAACACTCTGAATATACATGGCACATTCGGACTATTATCCAACACTCTGAATATACACAGATCATTCTGACTATGATCCAACACTCTGAATATGCACAGCACATGCTAACTATTATCCAGCACTCTGAATATACATAGCACATTCTGACTATTATCCAACACTCTGAATATACACAGCACAATCTGACTATTATCCAACACTCTGAATATACATAGCAGATTCTGACTATTGTCCAACGCTCTGAATATGCACAGCACATTCTGACTATGATCCAACACTCTGAATATGCACAGCACAATTAGACTATTATCCAACACTCTGAATATACACAGCTCATTCTGACGATGATGCAACACTCTGAATATACACAGCTCATTCTGACTATGATGCAACACTCTGAATATACACAGCTCATTCTGACTATGATGCAACACTCTGAATATACACAGCTCATTCTGACTATTATCCAACACTCTGAATATACACAGCACATTCTGACTATGATCCAGCACTCTGAATATGCACAGCACATTCTGACTATTATCCAACACTCTGAATATGCACAGCACATGCTAACTATAATCCAGCACTCTGAATATACATAGCACATTCTGACTATTATCCAACACTCTGAATATACACAGCTCATTCTGACATTGATCCAACACTCTGAATATGCACAGCACATTCTGACTATTATCCAACACTCTGAATATACATAGCAGATTCTGACCATTATCCAACACTCTGAACACACATAGCTCATTTTGACTATGATCCAACACTCTGAATATACATAGCAGATTCTGACTATTATCCAACACTTTGAACACACATAGCTCATTTTGACTATGATCCAACACTCTGAATATACACAAATCATTCTGACTATTATCCAACACCCTGAATATACACAGATCATTCTGACGATGATTCAACACTCTGAATATACATAGCAGATTCTGACTATTATCCAACGCTCTGAATATGCACAGCACATTCTGACTATGACCCAACACTCTGAATATGCACAGCACATTTAGACTATTATCCAACACCCTGAATATACACAGCTCATTCTGACTATGATCCAACACTGTGAATATACATAGCAGATTCTGACTATTATCCAACGCTCTGAATATGCACAGCACATTCTGACTATGATCCAACACTCTGAATATACATAGCACATTCTGACTATTGTCCAACAGGCTGAACATTCATAGCACAGTATGGGTGTTATCTGACACTCTGAATATTCACACACATTCTGACTATTTATGAACACTAAATATACACAGCACATCTGGCTATTATCCAACAGTCTGAATGTACATAGCAGATTATGGCTTTGATCCAACACGGAATATACATAGCAGATTCTGACTATTATCCAACACTCTGAACACACATAGCTCATTTTGACTATGATCCAACACTCTGAATATACACAACTCATTCTGACTATTATCCAACACCCTGAATATACACAGATCATTCTGACTATGATCCAACACTCTGAATATGCACAGCACATTCTGACTATTATCCAATACTCTGAATATACACAGCACATTCTGACTATGATCCAACTCTCTGAATATGCACAGCACATTCTGACTATTATCCAACACTGTGAATATACACAGCACATTCTGACTATTATCCAACACTGTGAATATACACAGCACATTCTGACTATTATCCAACACTCTGAATATACATAGCAGATTCTGACTATTATCCAACGCTCTGAATATGCACAGCACATTCTGACTATGATCCAGCACTCTGAATATACACAGCACAATCCGAATATTATCCAACACTGTGAATATGCACAGCACATTCTGACTATTGTCCAACACTCTGAATATACACAGCACATTCTGACTATTATCCAACACTGTGAATATGCACAGCACATTCTGACTATTATCCAACACTCTGAATATACACAGCACATTCTGACTATTATCCAACACTCTGAATATAAATAGAACATTCTGACTATGATCCAACACTCTGAATATACACAGCACATTCTGACTATTATCCAACACTCTGAATATACACAGCACATTCTGACTATTATCCAACACTGTGAATATACATAGCACATTCTGACTATGATCCAACACTCTCAATATACACAGCACATTTAGACTATGATCCAACACTCTGAATATACATAGCACATTCTGACTCTTATCCAACACCCTGAATATGCACAGCTCATTCTGACTATGATCCAACACTGTGAATATGCAGAGTACATTCTGACTATTATCCGACACTCTGAATATACATCGCACATTCTGACTATTATCCAACAGTCTTAATATACACAACTCATTCTGACTATGGTCCAACACTCTGAATATGCACAGCACATTTAGACTATTATCCAACACTCTGAATATACTCAGCTCATTCTGACTATGATCCAACACTGTGAATATGCAGAGCACATTCTGACTATTATCCAACACTCTGAATATACACAGCACATTCTGACTATTATCCAACACTGTGAATATACATAGCACATTCTGACTGTGATCCAACACTCTCAATATACACAGCACATTTAGACTATGATCCAACACTCTGAATATACATAGCACATTCTGACTATTATCCAACACCCTGAATATACACAGCTCATTCTGACTATGATCCAACACTGTGAATATACATAGCAGATTCTGACTATTATCCAACGCTCTGAATATGCACAGCACATTCTGACTATGATCCAACACTCTGAATATACATAGCACATTCTGACTATTGTCCAACAGGCTGAACATTCATAGCACAGTATGGGTGTTATCTGACACTCTGAATATTCACACACATTCTGACTATTATCCGACACTCTGAATATACATAGCACATTCTGACTATTATCCAACACTCTGAATATACACAACTCATTCTGGCTATGGTCCAACACTCTGAATATGCACAGCACATTTAGACTATTATCCAACACTCTGAATATACACAGCTCATTCTGACGATGATGCAACACTCTGAATATACACAGCTCATTCTGACTATGATGCAACACTCTGAATATACACAGCACATTCTGACAATGATGCAACACTCTGAATATACACAGCTCATTCTGACTATGATGCAACACTCTGAATATACACAGCTCATTCTGACTATGATGCAACACTCTGAATATGCACAGCACATTCTGACTATGATCCAACGCTCTGAATATGCACAGCACATTCTGACTATGATCCAACACTCTGAATATACACAGCACAATCCGACTATCATCCAACACTGTGAATATGCACAGCACATTCTGACTATTATCCAACACTCTGAATATACACAGCACATTCTGACTATTATCCAACACTGTGAATATGCACAGCACATTCTGACTATTATCCAACACTCTGAATATACACAGCACATTCTGACTATTATCCAACACTCTGAATATACATAGAACATTCTGACTATGATCCAACACTCTGAATATACACAGCGCATTCTGACTATTATCCAACACTCTGAATATACACAGCACATTCTGACTATTATCCAACACTGTGAATATACATAGCACATTCTGACTATGATCCAACACTCTCAATATACACAGCACATTTAGACTATGATCCAACACTCTGAATATACATAGCACATTCTGACTCTTATCCAACACCCTGAATATGCACAGCTCATTCTGACTATGATCCAACACTGTGAATATGCAGAGCACATTCTGACTATTATCCGACACTCTGAATATACATAGCACATTCTGACTATTAACCAACACTCTGAATATACACAACTCATTCTGACTATGGTCCAACACTCTGAATATGCACAGCACATTTAGACTATTATCCAACACTCTGAATATACTCAGCTCATTCTGACTATGATCCAACACTGTGAATATGCAGAGCACATTCTGACTATTATCCAACACTCTGAATATACACAGCACATTCTGACTATTATCCAACACTGTGAATATACATAGCACATTCTGACTATGATCCAACACTCTCAATATACACAGCACACTTAGACTATGATCAAACACTTTTAATATACATAGCACATTCTGACTATTATCCAACACCCTGAATATACACAGCTCATTCTGACTATGATCCAACACTGTGAATATGCAGAGCACATTCTGACTATTATCCGACACTCTGAATATACATAGCACATTCTGACTATTATCCAACACTCTGAATATACACAACTCATTCTGGCTATGGTCCAACACTCTGAATATGCACAGCACATTTAGACTATTATCCAACATTCTGAATATACACAGCTCATTCTGACGATGATGCAACACTCTGAATATACACAGCTCATTCTGACTATGATGCAACACTCTGAATATACACAGCACATTCTGACAATGATGCAACACTCTGAATATACACAGCTCATTCTGACTATGATGCAACACTCTGAATATACACAGCTCATTCTGACTATGATGCAACACTCTGAATATACACAGCACATTCTGACTATGATCCAACACTCTGAATATGCACAGCACATTCTGACTATTATCCAGCACTCTGAATATACATTGCACATTCTGATTATTATTCAACACTCTGAATATACACACATCATTCTGACTATGATCCAACACTCTGAATATGCACAGCACATTCTGACTATTATCCAACACTCTGAATATGCACAGCACATTCTGACTATTATCCAACACTCTGAATATACATGGCACATTCGGACTATTATCCAACACTCTGAATATACACAGATCATTCTGACTATGATCCAACACTCTGAATATGCACAGCACATGCTAACTATTATCCAGCACTCTGAATATACATAGCACATTCTGACTATTATCCAACACTCTGAATATACACAGCACAATCTGACTATTATCCAACACTCTGAATATACATAGCAGATTCTGACTATTGTCCAACGCTCTGAATATGCACAGCACATTCTGACTATGATCCAACACTCTGAATATGCACAGCACAATTAGACTATTATCCAACACTCTGAATATACACAGCTCATTCTGACGATGATGCAACACTCTGAATATACACAGCTCATTCTGACTATGATGCAACACTCTGAATATACACAGCTCATTCTGACTATGATGCAACACTCTGAATATACACAGCTCATTCTGACTATTATCCAACACTCTGAATATACACAGCACATTCTGACTATGATCCAGCACTCTGAATATGCACAGCACATTCTGACTATTATCCAACACTCTGAATATGCACAGCACATGCTAACTATAATCCAGCACTCTGAATATACATAGCACATTCTGACTATTATCCAACACTCTGAATATACACAGCTCATTCTGACATTGATCCAACACTCTGAATATGCACAGCACATTCTGACTATTATCCAACACTCTGAATATACATAGCAGATTCTGACCATTATCCAACACTCTGAACACACATAGCTCATTTTGACTATGATCCAACACTCTGAATATACATAGCAGATTCTGACTATTATCCAACACTTTGAACACACATAGCTCATTTTGACTATGATCCAACACTCTGAATATACACAAATCATTCTGACTATTATCCAACACCCTGAATATACACAGATCATTCTGACGATGATTCAACACTCTGAATATACATAGCAGATTCTGACTATTATCCAACGCTCTGAATATGCACAGCACATTCTGACTATGACCCAACACTCTGAATATGCACAGCACATTTAGACTATTATCCAACACTCTGAATATACACAGCTCATTCTGACGATGATGCAACACTCTGAATATACACAGCTCATTCTGACTATGATGCAACACTCTGAATATACACAGCTCATTCTGACTATGATGCAACACTCTGAATATACACAGCTCATTCTGAATCTGATGCAACACTCTGAATATACACAGCTCATTCTGACTATTATCCAACACTCTGAATATACACAGCACATTCTGACTATGATCCAGCACTCTGAATATGCACAGCACATTCTGACTATTATCCAACACTCTGAATATGCACAGCACATGCTAACTATAATCCAGCACTCTGAATATACATAGCACATTCTGACTATTATCCAACACTCTGAATATACACAGCTCATTCTGACATTGATCCAACACTCTGAATATGCACAGCACATTCTGACTATTATCCAACACTCTGAATATACATAGCAGATTCTGACCATTATCCAACACTCTGAACACACATAGCTCATTTTGACTATGATCCAACACTCTGAATATACATAGCAGATTCTGACTATTATCCAACACTCTGAACACACATAGCTCATTTTGACTATGATCCAACACTCTGAATATACACAAATCATTCTGACTATTATCCAACACCCTGAATATACACAGATCATTCTGACGATGATTCAACACTCTGAATATACATAGCAGATTCTGACTATTATCCAACGCTCTGAATATGCACAGCACATTCTGACTATGATCCAACACTCTGAATATACACAGCACAATCCAACTATTATCCAACACTCTGAATATACACAGCACATTCTGACTATGATCCAACACTCTGAATATGCACAGCACATTCTGACTATTATCCAACACTCTGAATATACACAGCACATTCTGACTATTATCCAACACTGTGAATATACACAGCACATTCTGACTATTATCCAACACTCTGAATATACACAGCATATTCTGACTATTATCCAACACTCTGAATATGCACAGCACATTCTGACTATTATCCAGCACTCTGAATATACACAGCTCATTCTGACTATTATCCAACACTCTGAATATACACAGCACATTGTGACTATGATCCAACACTCTGAATATGCACAGCACATGCTAACTATTATCCAGCACTCTGAATATACATAGCACATTCTGACTATTATCCAACACTCTGAATATACACAGCTCATTCTGACATTGATCCAACACTCTGAATATGCACAGCACATTCTGACTATTATCCAACACTCTGAATATACATAGCAGATTCTGACGATTATCCAACACTCTGAATATACACAGCTCGTTCTGACTATGATCCAACACTCTGAATATACACAGCACAATCTGACTATTATCAAACACTCTGAATATACACAGCACAATCTGACTATTATCCAACACTCTGAATATACATAGCAGATTCTGACTATTATCCAACGCTCTGAATATGCACAGCACATTCTGACTATGATCCAACACTCTGAATATACACAGCACAATCCGAATATTATCCAACACTGTGAATATGCACAGCACATTCTGACTATTGTCCAACACTCTGAATATACACAGCACATTCTGACTATTATCCAACACTGTGAATATGCACAGCACATTCTGACTATTATCCAACACTCTGAATATACACAGCACATTCTGACTATTATCCAACACTCTGAATATACATAGAACATTCTGACTATGATCCAACACTCTGAATATACACAGCACATTCTGACTATTATCCAACACTCTGAATATACACAGCACATTCTGACTATTATCCAACACTGTGAATATACATAGCACATTCTGACTATGATCCAACACTCTCAATATACACAGCACATTTAGACTATGATCCAACACTCTGAATATACATAGCACATTCTGACTCTTATCCAACACCCTGAATATGCACAGCTCATTCTGACTATGATCCAACACTGTGAATATGCAGAGTACATTCTGACTATTATCCGACACTCTGAATATACATCGCACATTCTGACTATTATCCAACAGTCTGAATATACACAACTCATTCTGACTATGGTCCAACACTCTGAATATGCACAGCACATTTAGACTATTATCCAACACTCTGAATATACTCAGCTCATTCTGACTATGATCCAACACTGTGAATATGCAGAGCACATTCTGACTATGATCCAACACTCTCAATATACACAGCACATTTAGACTATGATCCAACACTCTGAATATACATAGCACATTCTGACTATTATCCCACACCCTGAATATACACAGCTCATTCTGACTATGATCCAACACTGTGAATATACATAGCAGATTCTGACTATTATCCAACGCTCTGAATATGCACAGCACATTCTGACTATGATCCAACACTCTGAATATACATAGCACATTCTGACTATTGTCCAACAGTCTGAATGTACATAGCACATTCTGACTATTATCCAACAGGCTGAACATTCATAGCACAGTATGGGTGTTATCTGACACTCTGAATATTCACACACATTCTGACTATTTATCAACACTAAATATACACAGCACATCTGGCTATTATCCAACAGTCTGAATGTACATAGCAGATTATGGCTTTGATCCAACACGGAATATACATAGCAGATTCTGACTATTATCCAACACTCTGAACACACATAGCTCATTTTGACTATGATCCAACACTCTGAATATACACAACTCATTCTGACTATTATCCAACACCCTGAATATACACAGATCATTCTGACTATGATCCAACACTCTGAATATGCACAGCACATTCTGACTATTATCCAATACTCTGAATATACACAGCACATTCTGACTATGATCCAACTCTCTGAATATGCACAGCACATTCTGACTATTATCCAACACTGTGAATATACACAGCACATTCTGACTATTATCCAACACTGTGAATATACACAGCACATTCTGACTATTATCCAACACTCTGAATATACACAGCTCATTCTGACTATTATCCAACACTCTGAATATACATAGCACATTCTGACTATGATCCAACACTCTGAATATGCACAGCACATTCTGACTATTATCCAACACTCTGAATATGCACAGCACATTCTGACTATTATCCAACACTCTGAATATACACAGCTCATTCTGACTATTATCCAACATTCTGAATATACATAGCACATTCTGACTATGATCCAACACTCTGAATATGCACAGCACATTCTGACTATTATCCAACACTCTGAATATACACAGCACATTCTGACTATTATCCAACACTCTGAATATACACAGCTCATTCTGACTATTATCCTACACTCTGAATATACACAGCACATTCTGACTATGATCCAACACTCTGAATATGCACAGCACATTCTGACTATTATCCAACACTGTGAATATACATAGCACATTCTGACTATGATCCAACACTCTCAATATACACAGCACATTTAGACTATGATCCAAAACTCTGAATATACATAGCACATTCTGACTCTTATCCAACACTGTGAATATACACAGCACATTCTGACTATTATCCAACACTGTGAATATACACAGCACATTCTGACTATTATCCAACACTCTGAATATACATAGCAGATTCTGACGATTATCCAACACTCTGAATATACACAGCTCTTTCTGACTATGATCCAACACTCTGAATATACACAGCACAATCTGACTATTATCAAACACTCTGAATATACACAAAACAATCTGACTATTATCCAAAACTCTGAATATACATAGCAGATTCTGACTATTATCCAAAGCTCTGAATATGCACAGCACATTCTGACTATGATCCAACACTCTGAATATACACAGCACAATCCGACTATCATCCAACACTGTGAATATGCACAGCACATGCTAACTATAATCCAGCACTCTGAATATACATAGCACATTCTGACTATTATCCAACACTCTGAATATACACAGCTCATTCTGACATTGATCCAACACTCTGAATATACACAGCTCATTCTGACTATGATGCAACACTCTGAATATACACAGCTCATTCTGAATCTGATGCAACACTCTGAATATACACAGCTCATTCTGACTATTATCCAACACTCTGAATATACACAGCACATTCTGACTATGATCCAGCACTCTGAATATGCACAGCACATTCTGACTATTATCCAACACTCTGAATATGCACAGCACATGCTAACTATAATCCAGCACTCTGAATATACATAGCACATTCTGACTATTATCCAACACTCTGAATATACACAGCTCATTCTGACATTGATCCAACACTCTGAATATGCACAGCACATTCTGACTATTATCCAACACTCTGAATATACATAGCAGATTCTGACCATTATCCAACACTCTGAACACACATAGCTCATTTTGACTATGATCCAACACTCTGAATATACATAGCAGATTCTGACTATTATCCAACACTCTGAACACACATAGCTCATTTTGACTATGATCCAACACTCTGAATATACACAAATCATTCTGACTATTATCCAACACCCTGAATATACACAGATCATTCTGACGATGATTCAACACTCTGAATATACATAGCAGATTCTGACTATTATCCAACGCTCTGAATATGCACAGCACATTCTGACTATGATCCAACACTCTGAATATACACAGCACAATCCAACTATTATCCAACACTCTGAATATACACAGCACATTCTGACTATGATCCAACACTCTGAATATGCACAGCACATTCTGACTATTATCCAACACTCTGAATATACACAGCACATTCTGACTATTATCCAACACTGTGAATATACACAGCACATTCTGACTATTATCCAACACTCTGAATATACACAGCATATTCTGACTATTATCCAACACTCTGAATATGCACAGCACATTCTGACTATTATCCAGCACTCTGAATATACACAGCTCATTCTGACTATGATCCAACACTGTGAATATGCAGAGCACATTCTGACTATGATCCAACACTCTCAATATACACAGCACATTTAGACTATGATCCAACACTCTGAATATACATAGCACATTCTGACTATTATCCAACACCCTGAATATACACAGCTCATTCTGACTATGATCCAACACTGTGAATATACATAGCAGATTCTGACTATTATCCAACGCTCTGAATATGCACAGCACATTCTGACTATGATCCAACACTCTGAATATACATAGCACATTCTGACTATTGTCCAACAGTCTGAATGTACATAGCACATTCTGACTATTATCCAACAGGCTGAACATTCATAGCACAGTATGGGTGTTATCTGACACTCTGAATATTCACACACATTCTGACTATTTATCAACACTAAATATACACAGCACATCTGGCTATTATCCAACAGTCTGAATGTACATAGCAGATTATGGCTTTGATCCAACACGGAATATACATAGCAGATTCTGACTATTATCCAACACTCTGAACACACATAGCTCATTTTGACTATGATCCAACACTCTGAATATACACAACTCATTCTGACTATTATCCAACACCCTGAATATACACAGATCATTCTGACTATGATCCAACACTCTGAATATGCACAGCACATTCTGACTATTATCCAATACTCTGAATATACACAGCACATTCTGACTATGATCCAACTCTCTGAATATGCACAGCACATTCTGACTATTATCCAACACTGTGAATATACACAGCACATTCTGACTATTATCCAACACTGTGAATATACACAGCACATTCTGACTATTATCCAACACTCTGAATATACACAGCATATTCTGACTATTATCCAACACTCTGAATATGCACAGCACATTCTGACTATTATCCAACACTCTGAATATACACAGCTCATTCTGACTATTATCCAACACTCTGAATATACATAGCACATTCTGACTATGATCCAACACTCTGAATATGCACAGCATATTCTGACTATTATCCAACACTCTGAATATGCACAGCACATTCTGACTATTATCCAACACTCTGAATATACACAGCTCATTCTGACTATTATCCAACATTCTGAATATACATAGCACATTCTGACTATGATCCAACACTCTGAATATGCACAGCACATTCTGACTATTATCCAACACTCTGAATATACACAGCACATTCTGACTATTATCCAACACTCTGAATATACACAGCTCATTCTGACTATTATCCTACACTCTGAATATACACAGCACATTCTGACTATGATCCAACACTCTGAATATGCACAGCACATTCTGACTATTATCCAACACTGTGAATATACATAGCACATTCTGACTATGATCCAACACTCTCAATATACACAGCACATTTAGACTATGATCCAAAACTCTGAAATTACATAGCACATTCTGACTCTTATCCAACACTGTGAATATACACAGCACATTCTGACTATTATCCAACACTGTGAATATACACAGCACATTCTGACTATTATCCAACACTCTGAATATACATAGCAGATTCTGACGATTATCCAACACTCTGAATATACACAGCTCTTTCTGACTATGATCCAACACTCTGAATATACACAGCACAATCTGACTATTATCAAACACTCTGAATATACACAAAACAATCTGACTATTATCCAAAACTCTGAATATACATAGCAGATTCTGACTATTATCCAACGCTCTGAATATGCACAGCACATTCTGACTATGATCCAACACTCTGAATATACACAGCACAATCCGACTATCATCCAACACTGTGAATATGCACAGCACATTCTGACTATTATCCAACACTCTGAATATACACAGCACATTCTGACTATTATCCAACACTGTGAATATGCACAGCACATTCTGACTATTATCCAACACTCTGAATATACACAGCACATTCTGACTATTATCCAACACTCTGAATATACATAGAACATTCTGACTATGATCCAACACTCTGAATATACACAGCACATTCTGACTATTATCCAACACTCTGAATATACACAGCACATTCTGACTATTATCCAACACTGTGAATATACATAGCACATTCTGACTATGATCCAACACTCTCAATATACACAGCACATTTAGACTATGATCCAACACTCTGAATATACATAGCACATTCTGACTCTTATCCAACACCCTGAATATGCACAGCTCATTCTGACTATGATCCAACACTGTGAATATGCAGAGCACATTCTGACTATTATCCGACACTCTGAATATACATAGCACATTCTGACTATTAACCAACACTCTGAATATACACAACTCATTCTGACTATGGTCCAACACTCTGAATATGCACAGCACATTTAGACTATTATCCAACACTCTGAATATACTCAGCTCATTCTGACTATGATCCAACACTGTGAATATGCAGAGCACATTCTGACTATTATCCAACACTCTGAATATACACAGCACATTCTGACTATTATCCAACACTGTGAATATACATAGCACATTCTGACTATGATCCAACACTCTCAATATACACAGCACACTTAGACTATGATCAAACACTCTGAATATACATAGCACATTCTGACTATTATCCAACACCCTGAATATACACAGCTCATTCTGACTATGATCCAACACTGTGAATATGCAGAGCACATTCTGACTATTATCCGACACTCTGAATATACATAGCACATTCTGACTATTATCCAACACTCTGAATATACACAACTCATTCTGGCTATGGTCCAACACTCTGAATATGCACAGCACATTTAGACTATTATCCAACACTCTGAATATACACAGCTCATTCTGACGATGATGCAACACTCTGAATATACACAGCTCATTCTGACTATGATGCAACACTCTGAATATACACAGCACATTCTGACAATGATGCAACACTCTGAATATACACAGCTCATTCTGACTATGATGCAACACTCTGAATATACACAGCTCATTCTGACTATGATGCAACACTCTGAATATACACAGCACATTCTGACTATGATCCAACACTCTGAATATGCACAGCACATTCTGACTATTATCCAGCACTCTGAATATACATTGCACATTCTGATTATTATTCAACACTCTGAATATACACACATCATTCTGACTATGATCCAACACTCTGAATATGCACAGCACATTCTGACTATTATCCAACACTCTGAATATGCACAGCACATTCTGACTATTATCCAACACTCTGAATATACACAGCACAATCTGACTATTATCCAACACTCTGAATATACATAGCAGATTCTGACTATTGTCCAACGCTCTGAATATGCACAGCACATTCTGACTATGATCCAACACTCTGAATATGCACAGCACATTTAGACTATTATCCAACACTCTGAATATACACAGCTCATTCTGACGATGATGCAACACTCTGAATATACACAGCTCATTCTGACTATGATGCAACACTCTGAATATACACAGCTCATTCTGACTATGATGCAACACTCTGAATATACACAGCTCATTCTGAATCTGATGCAACACTCTGAATATACACAGCTCATTCTGACTATTATCCAACACTCTGAATATACACAGCACATTCTGACTATGATCCAGCACTCTGAATATGCACAGCACATTCTGACTATTATCCAACACTCTGAATATGCACAGCACATGCTAACTATTATCCAGCACTCTGAATATACATAGCACATTCTGACTATTATCCAACACTCTGAATATACACAGCTCATTCTGACATTGATCCAACACTCTGAATATGCACAGCACATTCTGACTATTATCCAACACTCTGAATATAAATAGCAGATTCTGACTATTATCCAACACTCTGAACACACACAGCTCATTTTGACTATGATCCAACACTCTGAATATACATAGCAGATTCTGACTATTATCCAACACTCTGAACACACATAGCTCATTTTGACTATGATCCAACACTCTGAATATACACAAATCATTCTGACTATTATCCAACACCCTGAATATACACAGATCATTCTGACGATGATTCAACACTCTGAATATACATAGCAGATTCTGACTATTATCCAACGCTCTGAATATGCACAGCACATTCTGACTATGATCCAACACTCTGAATATACACAGCACAATCCAACTATTATCCAACACTCTGAATATACACAGCACATTCTGACTATGATCCAACACTCTGAATATGCACAGCACATTCTGACTATTATCCAACACTCTGAATATACACAGCACATTCTGACTATTATCCAACACTGTGAATATACACAGCACATTCTGACTATTATCCAACACTCTGAATATACACAGCATATTCTGACTATTATCCAACACTCTGAATATACACAGCGCATTGTGACTATGATCCAACACTCTGAATATGCACAGCACATGCTAACTATTATCCAGCACTCTGAATATACATAGCACATTCTGACTATTATCCAACACTCTGAATATACACAGCTCATTCTGACATTGATCCAACACTCTGAATATGCACAGCACATTCTGACTATTATCCAACACTCTGAATATACATAGCAGATTCTGACGATTATCCAACACTCTGAATATACACAGCTCGTTCTGACTATGATCCAACACTCTGAATATACACAGCACAATCTGACTATTATCAAACACTCTGAATATACACAGCACAATCTGACTATTATCCAACACTCTGAATATACATAGCAGATTCTGACTATTATCCAACGCTCTGAATATGCACAGCACATTCTGACTATGATCCAACACTCTGAATATACACAGCACAATCCGAATATTATCCAACACTGTGAATATGCACAGCACATTCTGACTATTGTCCAACACTCTGAATATACACAGCACATTCTGACTATTATCCAACACTGTGAATATGCACAGCACATTCTGACTATTATCCAACACTCTGAATATACACAGCACATTCTGACTATTATCCAACACTCTGAATATACATAGAACATTCTGACTATGATCCAACACTCTGAATATACACAGCACATTCTGACTATTATCCAACACTCTGAATATACACAGCACATTCTGACTATTATCCAACACTGTGAATATACATAGCACATTCTGACTATGATCCAACACTCTCAATATACACAGCACATTTAGACTATGATCCAACACTCTGAATATACATAGCACATTCTGACTCTTATCCAACACCCTGAATATGCACAGCTCATTCTGACTATGATCCAACACTGTGAATATGCAGAGTACATTCTGACTATTATCCGACACTCTGAATATACATCGCACATTCTGACTATTATCCAACAGTCTGAATATACACAACTCATTCTGACTATGGTCCAACACTCTGAATATGCACAGCACATTTAGACTATTATCCAACACTCTGAATATACTCAGCTCATTCTGACTATGATCCAACACTGTGAATATGCAGAGCACATTCTGACTATTATCCAACACTCTGAATATACACAGCACATTCTGACTATTATCCAACACTGTGAATATACATAGCACATTCTGACTATGATCCAACACTCTCAATATACACAGCACATTTAGACTATGATCCAACACTCTGAATATACATAGCACATTCTGACTATTATCCAACACCCTGAATATACACAGCTCATTCTGACTATGATCCAACACTGTGAATATACATAGCAGATTCTGACTATTATCCAACGCTCTGAATATGCACAGCACATTCTGACTATGATCCAACACTCTGAATATACATAGCACATTCTGACTATTGTCCAACAGGCTGAACATTCATAGCACAGTATGGGTGTTATCTGACACTCTGAATATTCACACACATTCTGACTATTTATGAACACTAAATATACACAGCACATCTGGCTATTATCCAACAGTCTGAATGTACATAGCAGATTATGGCTTTGATCCAACACGGAATATACATAGCAGATTCTGACTATTATCCAACACTCTGAACACACATAGCTCATTTTGACTATGATCCAACACTCTGAATATACACAACTCATTCTGACTATTATCCAACACCCTGAATATACACAGATCATTCTGACTATGATCCAACACTCTGAATATGCACAGCACATTCTGACTATTATCCAATACTCTGAATATACACAGCACATTCTGACTATGATCCAACTCTCTGAATATGCACAGCACATTCTGACTATTATCCAACACTGTGAATATACACAGCACATTCTGACTATTATCCAACACTGTGAATATACACAGCACATTCTGACTATTATCCAACACTCTGAATATACATAGCAGATTCTGACTATTATCCAACGCTCTGAATATGCACAGCACATTCTGACTATGATCCAGCACTCTGAATATACACAGCACAATCCGAATATTATCCAACACTGTGAATATGCACAGCACATTCTGACTATTGTCCAACACTCTGAATATACACAGCACATTCTGACTATTATCCAACACTGTGAATATGCACAGCACATTCTGACTATTATCCAACACTCTGAATATACACAGCACATTCTGACTATTATCCAACACTCTGAATATACATAGAACATTCTGACTATGATCCAACACTCTGAATATACACAGCACATTCTGACTTTTATCCAACACTCTGAATATACACAGCACATTCTGACTATTATCCAACACTGTGAATATACATAGCACATTCTGACTATGATCCAACACTCTCAATATACACAGCACATTTAGACTATGATCCAACACTCTGAATATACATAGCACATTCTGACTCTTATCCAACACCCTGAATATGCACAGCTCATTCTGACTATGATCCAACACTGTGAATATGCAGAGTACATTCTGACTATTATCCGACACTCTGAATATACATCGCACATTCTGACTATTATCCAACAGTCTGAATATACACAACTCATTCTGACTATGGTCCAACACTCTGAATATGCACAGCACATTTAGACTATTATCCAACACTCTGAATATACTCAGCTCATTCTGACTATGATCCAACACTGTGAATATGCAGAGCACATTCTGACTATTATCCAACACTCTGAATTTACACAGCACATTCTGACTATTATCCAACACTGTGAATATACATAGCACATTCTGACTGTGATCCAACACTCTCAATATACACAGCACATTTAGACTATGATCCAACACTCTGAATATACATAGCACATTCTGACTATTATCCAACACCCTGAATATACACAGCTCATTCTGACTATGATCCAACACTGTGAATATACATAGCAGATTCTGACTATTATCCAACGCTCTGAATATGCACAGCACATTCTGACTATGATCCAACACTCTGAATATACATAGCACATTCTGACTATTGTCCAACAGGCTGAACATTCATAGCACAGTATGGGTGTTATCTGACACTCTGAATATTCACACACATTCTGACTATTATCCGACACTCTGAATATACATAGCACATTCTGACTATTATCCAACACTCTGAATATACACAACTCATTCTGGCTATGGTCCAACACTCTGAATATGCACAGCACATTTAGACTATTATCCAACACTCTGAATATACACAGCTCATTCTGACGATGATGCAACACTCTGAATATACACAGCTCATTCTGACTATGATGCAACACTCTGAATATACACAGCACATTCTGACAATGATGCAACACTCTGAATATACACAGCTCATTCTGACTATGATGCAACACTCTGAATATACACAGCTCATTCTGACTATGATGCAACACTCTGAATATACACAGCACATTCTGACTATGATCCAACACTCTGAATATGCACAGCACATTCTGACTATTATCCAGCACTCTGAATATACATTGCACATTCTGATTATTATTCAACACTCTGAATATACACACATCATTCTGACTATGATCCAACACTCTGAATATGCACAGCACATTCTGACTATTATCCAACACTCTGAATATGCACAGCACATTCTGACTATTATCCAACACTCTGAATATACACAGCACAATCTGACTATTATCCAACACTCTGAATATACATAGCAGATTCTGACTATTGTCCAACGCTCTGAATATGCACAGCACATTCTGACTATGATCCAACACTCTGAATATGCACAGCACATTTAGACTATTATCCAACACTCTGAATATACACAGCTCATTCTGACGATGATGCAACACTCTGAATATACACAGCTCATTCTGACTATGATGCAACACTCTGAATATACTCAGCTCATTCTGACTATGATGCAACACTCTGAATATACACAGCTCATTCTGAATCTGATGCAACACTCTGAATATACACAGCTCATTCTGACTATTATCCAACACTCTGAATATACACAGCACATTCTGACTATGATCCAGCACTCTGAATATGCACAGCACATTCTGACTATTATCCAACACTCTGAATATGCACAGCACATGCTAACTATTATCCAGCACTCTGAATATACATAGCACATTCTGACTATTATCCAACACTCTGAATATACACAGCTCATTCTGACATTGATCCAACACTCTGAATATGCACAGCACATTCTGACTATTATCCAACACTCTGAATATAAATAGCAGATTCTGACTATTATCCAACACTCTGAACACACACAGCTCATTTTGACTATGATCCAACACTCTGAATATACATAGCAGATTCTGACTATTATCCAACACTCTGAACACACATAGCTCATTTTGACTATGATCCAACACTCTGAATATACACAAATCATTCTGACTATTATCCAACACCCTGAATATACACAGATCATTCTGACGATGATTCAACACTCTGAATATACATAGCAGATTCTGACTATTATCCAACGCTCTGAATATGCACAGCACATTCTGACTATGATCCAACACTCTGAATATACACAGCACAATCCAACTATTATCCAACACTCTGAATATACACAGCACATTCTGACTATGATCCAACACTCTGAATATGCACAGCACATTCTGACTATTATCCAACACTCTGAATATACACAGCACATTCTGACTATTATCCAACACTGTGAATATACACAGCACATTCTGACTATTATCCAACACTCTGAATATACACAGCATATTCTGACTATTATCCAACACTCTGAATATACACAGCACATTGTGACTATGATCCAACACTCTGAATATGCACAGCACATGCTAACTATTATCCAGCACTCTGAATATACATAGCACATTCTGACTATTATCCAACACTCTGAATATACACAGCTCATTCTGACATTGATCCAACACTCTGAATATGCACAGCACATTCTGACTATTATCCAACACTCTGAATATACATAGCAGATTCTGACGATTATCCAACACTCTGAATATACACAGCTCGTTCTGACTATGATCCAACACTCTGAATATACACAGCACAATCTGACTATTATCAAACACTCTGAATATACACAGCACAATCTGACTATTATCCAACACTCTGAATATACATAGCAGATTCTGACTATTATCCAACGCTCTGAATATGCACAGCACATTCTGACTATGATCCAACACTCTGAATATACACAGCACAATCCGAATATTATCCAACACTGTGAATATGCACAGCACATTCTGACTATTGTCCAACACTCTGAATATACACAGCACATTCTGACTATTATCCAACACTGTGAATATGCACAGCACATTCTGACTATTATCCAACACTCTGAATATACACAGCACATTCTGACTATTATCCAACACTCTGAATATACATAGAACATTCTGACTATGATCCAACACTCTGAATATACACAGCACATTCTGACTATTATCCAACACTCTGAATATACACAGCACATTCTGACTATTATCCAACACTGTGAATATACATAGCACATTCTGACTATGATCCAACACTCTCAATATACACAGCACATTTAGACTATGATCCAACACTCTGAATATACATAGCACATTCTGACTCTTATCCAACACCCTGAATATGCACAGCTCATTCTGACTATGATCCAACACTGTGAATATGCAGAGTACATTCTGACTATTATCCGACACTCTGAATATACATCGCACATTCTGACTATTATCCAACAGTCTGAATATACACAACTCATTCTGACTATGGTCCAACACTCTGAATATGCACAGCACATTTAGACTATTATCCAACACTCTGAATATACTCAGCTCATTCTGACTATGATCCAACACTGTGAATATGCAGAGCACATTCTGACTATTATCCAACACTCTGAATATACACAGCACATTCTGACTATTATCCAACACTGTGAATATACATAGCACATTCTGACTATGATCCAACACTCTCAATATACACAGCACATTTAGACTATGATCCAACACTCTGAATATACATAGCACATTCTGACTATTATCCAACACCCTGAATATACACAGCTCATTCTGACTATGATCCAACACTGTGAATATACATAGCAGATTCTGACTATTATCCAACGCTCTGAATATGCACAGCACATTCTGACTATGATCCAACACTCTGAATATACATAGCACATTCTGACTATTGTCCAACAGGCTGAACATTCATAGCACAGTATGGGTGTTATCTGACACTCTGAATATTCACACACATTCTGACTATTTATGAACACTAAATATACACAGCACATCTGGCTATTATCCAACAGTCTGAATGTACATAGCAGATTATGGCTTTGATCCAACACGGAATATACATAGCAGATTCTGACTATTATCCAACACTCTGAACACACATAGCTCATTTTGACTATGATCCAACACTCTGAATATACACAACTCATTCTGACTATTATCCAACACCCTGAATATACACAGATCATTCTGACTATGATCCAACACTCTGAATATGCACAGCACATTCTGACTATTATCCAATACTCTGAATATACACAGCACATTCTGACTATGATCCAACTCTCTGAATATGCACAGCACATTCTGACTATTATCCAACACTGTGAATATACACAGCACATTCTGACTATTATCCAACACTGTGAATATACACAGCACATTCTGACTATTATCCAACACTCTGAATATACATAGCAGATTCTGACTATTATCCAACGCTCTGAATATGCACAGCACATTCTGACTATGATCCAGCACTCTGAATATACACAGCACAATCCGAATATTATCCAACACTGTGAATATGCACAGCACATTCTGACTATTGTCCAACACTCTGAATATACACAGCACATTCTGACTATTATCCAACACTGTGAATATGCACAGCACATTCTGACTATTATCCAACACTCTGAATATACACAGCACATTCTGACTATTATCCAACACTCTGAATATACATAGAACATTCTGACTATGATCCAACACTCTGAATATACACAGCACATTCTGACTATTATCCAACACTCTGAATATACACAGCACATTCTGACTATTATCCAACACTGTGAATATACATAGCACATTCTGACTATGATCCAACACTCTCAATATACACAGCACATTTAGACTATGATCCAACACTCTGAATATACATAGCACATTCTGACTCTTATCCAACACCCTGAATATGCACAGCTCATTCTGACTATGATCCAACACTGTGAATATGCAGAGTACATTCTGACTATTATCCGACACTCTGAATATACATCGCACATTCTGACTATTATCCAACAGTCTGAATATACACAACTCATTCTGACTATGGTCCAACACTCTGAATATGCACAGCACATTTAGACTATTATCCAACACTCTGAATATACTCAGCTCATTCTGACTATGATCCAACACTGTGAATATGCAGAGCACATTCTGACTATTATCCAACACTCTGAATATACACAGCACATTCTGACTATTATCCAACACTGTGAATATACATAGCACATTCTGACTGTGATCCAACACTCTCAATATACACAGCACATTTAGACTATGATCCAACACTCTGAATATACATAGCACATTCTGACTATTATCCAACACCCTGAATATACACAGCTCATTCTGACTATGATCCAACACTGTGAATATACATAGCAGATTCTGACTATTATCCAACGCTCTGAATATGCACAGCACATTCTGACTATGATCCAACACTCTGAATATACATAGCACATTCTGACTATTGTCCAACAGGCTGAACATTCATAGCACAGTATGGGTGTTATCTGACACTCTGAATATTCACACACATTCTGACTATTTATGAACACTAAATATACACAGCACATCTGGCTATTATCCAACAGTCTGAATGTACATAGCAGATTATGGCTTTGATCCAACACGGAATATACATAGCAGATTCTGACTATTATCCAACACTCTGAACACACATAGCTCATTTTGACTATGATCCAACACTCTGAATATACACAACTCATTCTGACTATTATCCAACACCCTGAATATACACAGATCATTCTGACTATGATCCAACACTCTGAATATGCACAGCACATTCTGACTATTATCCAATACTCTGAATATACACAGCACATTCTGACTATGATCCAACTCTCTGAATATGCACAGCACATTCTGACTATTATCCAACACTGTGAATATACACAGCACATTCTGACTATTATCCAACACTGTGAATATACACAGCACATTCTGACTATTATCCAACACTCTGAATATACACAGCATATTCTGACTATTATCCAACACTCTGAATATGCACAGCACATTCTGACTATTATCCAACACTCTGAATATACACAGCTCATTCTGACTATTATCCAACACTCTGAATATACATAGCACATTCTGACTATGATCCAACACTCTGAATATGCACAGCACATTCTGACTATTATCCAACACTCTGAATATGCACAGCACATTCTGACTATTATCCAACACTCTGAATATACACAGCTCATTCTGACTATTATCCAACATTCTGAATATACATAGCACATTCTGACTATGATCCAACACTCTGAATATGCACAGCACATTCTGACTATTATCCAACACTCTGAATATACACAGCACATTCTGACTATTATCCAACACTCTGAATATGCACAGCACATTCTGACTATGATCCAACACTCTGAATATACACAGCACAATCCGACTATCATCCAACACTGTGAATATGCACAGCACATTCTGACTATTATCCAACACTCTGAATATACACAGCACATTCTGACTATTATCCAACACTGTGAATATGCACAGCACATTCTGACTATTATCCAACACTCTGAATATACACAGCACATTCTGACTATTATCCAACACTCTGAATATACATAGAACATTCTGACTATGATCCAACACTCTGAATATACACAGCACATTCTGACTATTATCCAACACTCTGAATATACACAGCACATTCTGACTATTATCCAACACTGTGAATATACATAGCACATTCTGACTATGATCCAACACTCTCAATATACACAGCACATTTAGACTATGATCCAACACTCTGAATATACATAGCACATTCTGACTCTTATCCAACACCCTGAATATGCACAGCTCATTCTGACTATGATCCAACACTGTGAATATGCAGAGCACATTCTGACTATTATCCGACACTCTGAATATACATAGCACATTCTGACTATTAACCAACACTCTGAATATACACAACTCATTCTGACTATGGTCCAACACTCTGAATATGCACAGCACATTTAGACTATTAACCAACACTCTGAATATACTCAGCTCATTCTGACTATGATCCAACACTGTGAATATGCAGAGCACATTCTGACTATTATCCAACACTCTGAATATACACAGCACATTCTGACTATTATCCAACACTGTGAATATACATAGCACATTCTGACTATGATCCAACACTCTCAATATACACAGCACACTTAGACTATGATCAAACACTCTGAATATACATAGCACATTCTGACTATTATCCAACACCCTGAATATACACAGCTCATTCTGACTATGATCCAACACTGTGAATATGCAGAGCACATTCTGACGATTATCCGACACTCTGAATATACATAGCACATTCTGACTATTATCCAACACTCTGAATATACACAACTCATTCTGGCTATGGTCCAACACTCTGAATATGCACAGCACATTTAGACTATTATCCAACACTCTGAATATAAACAGCTCATTCTGACGATGATGCAACACTCTGAATATACACAGCTCATTCTGACTATGATGCAACACTCTGAATATACACAGCACATTCTGACAATGATGCAACACTCTGAATATACACAGCTCATTCTGACTATGATGCAACACTCTGAATATACACAGCTCATTCTGACTATGATGCAACACTCTGAATATACACAGCACATTCTGACTATGATCCAACACTCTGAATATGCACAGCACATTCTGACTATTATCCAGCACTCTGAATATACATTGCACATTCTGATTATTATTCAACACTCTGAATATACACACATCATTCTGACTATGATCCAACACTCTGAATATGCACAGCACATTCTGACTATTATCCAACACTCTGAATATGCACAGCACATTCTGACTATTATCCAACACTCTGAATATACATAGCACATTCTGACTATTATCCAACACTCTGAATATACACAGATCATTCTGACTATGATCCAACACTCTGAATATGCACAGCACATGCTAACTATTATCCAGCACTCTGAATATACATAGCACATTCTGACTATTATCCAACACTCTGAATATACACAGCACAATCTGACTATTATCCAACACTCTGAATATACATAGCAGATTCTGACTATTGTCCAACGCTCTGAATGTGCACAGCACATTCTGACTATGATGCAACACTCTGAATATACACAGCTCATTCTGACTATGATGCAACACTCTGAATATACACAGCTCATTCTGACTATGATGCAACACTCTGAATATACACAGCTCATTCTGAATCTGATGCAACACTCTGAATATACACAGCTCATTCTGACTATTATCCAACACTCTGAATATACACAGCACATTCTGACTATGATCCAGCACTCTGAATATGCACAGCACATTCTGACTATTATCCAACACTCTGAATATGCACAGCACATGCTAACTATTATCCAGCACTCTGAATATACATAGCACATTCTGACTATTATCCAACACTCTGAATATACACAGCTCATTCTGACATTGATCCAACACTCTGAATATGCACAGCACATTCTGACTATTATCCAACACTCTGAATATACATAGCAGATTCTGACAATGATCCAACACTCTCAATATACACAGCACATATAGACTATTATCCAATAATCTGAATATACATAGCTCATTCTGACTATTATCCAACACTCTGAATATACACAGCTCATTCTGACTATGATCCAACACTGTGAATATGCACAGCACATTTAGACTATTATCCAACACTCTGAATATACTCAGCTCATTCTGACTATTATCCAACGCTCTGAATATGAACAGCACATTCTGACTATGATCCAACACTCTGAATATACACTGCACAATCTGACTATTATCCAACACAGTGAATATGCATAGCACATTCTGACTATTATCCAACACTCTGAATATACACAGCACATTCTGACTATTATCCAACACTGTGAATATGCACAGCACATTCTGACTATTATCCAACACTCTGAATATACATAGCACATTCTGACTATTATCCAACACTCTGAATATACATAGCACATTCTGACAATGATCCAACACTCTCAATATACACAGCACATATAGACTATTATCCAACACTCTGAATATACATAGCACATTCTGACTATTATCCAACACTCTGAATATACACAGCTCATTCTGACTATGATCCAACACGGTGAATATGCACAGCACATTTAGACTATTATCCAACACTCTGAATATACTCAGCTCATTCTGACTATGATCCAACACTCTGAATATGCACAGCACATTTAGACTATTATCCAACACTCTGAATATACTCAGCTCATTCTGACTATGATCCAACACTCTGAATATACACAGCTCATTCTGACTATGATGCAACTCTCTGAATATACACAGCTCATTCTGACTATGATGCAACACTCTGAATATACACAGCTCATTCTGAATCTGATGCAACACTCTGAATATACACAGCTCATTCGGACTATTATCCAACACTCTGAATATACACAGCACATTCTGACTATGATCCAACACTCTGAATATGCACAGCACATTCTGACTATTATCCAACACTCTGAATATGCACAGCACATGCTAACTATTATCCAGCACTCTGAATATACATAGCACATTCTGACTATTATCCAACACTCTGAATATACACAGCTCATTCTGACATTGATCCAACACTCTGAATATGCACAGCACATTCTGACTATTATCCAACACTCTGAATATACATAGCAGATTCTGACTATTATCCAACACTCTGAATATACACAGCTCGTTCTGACTATGATCCAACACTCTGAATATACACAGCACAATCTGACTATTATCCAACAGGCTGAATATTCATAGCACAGTATGGTTGTTATCTGACACTCTGAATATACACAGACATTCTGACTATTAATGAACACTAAATATACACAGCACATCTGGCTATTATCCAACAGTCTGAATGTACATAGCAGATTGTGGCTTTGATCCAACACTGAATATACATAGCAGATTCTGACTATTATCCAACACTCTCAATATACACAGCACATTTAGACTATTATCCAACACTCTGAATATACATAGCACATTCTGACTATTATCCAACACTCTGAATATACACAGCTCATTCTGACTATGATCCAACACTGTGAATATGCACAGCACATTTAGACTATTATCCAACACTCTGAATATACTCAGCTCATTCTGACTATGATCCAACACTCTGAATATGCACAGCACATTTAGACTATTATCCAACACTCTGAATATACACAGCTCATTCTGACGATGATGCAACACTCTGAATATACATAGCTCATTCTGCCTATGATGCAACACTCTGAATATACACAGCTCATTCTGACTGTGATTCAACACTCTGAATATACACAGCTCATTCTGAATCTGATGCAACACTCAGAATATACACAGCTCATTCTGACTATTATCCAACACTCTGAATATACACAGCACATTCTGACTATGATCCAACACTCTGAATATGCACAGCACATTCTGACTATTATCCAACACTCTGAATATACATTGCACATTCTGATTATTATCCAACACTCTGAATATACACACATCATTCTGACTATTATCCAACACTCTGAATATACACAGATGATTCTGACTATGATCCAACACTCTGAATATGCACAGCAAATGCTAACTATTATCCAGCACTCTGAATATACACAGCACATTCTGACTATTATCCAACACTCTGAATATACACAGCTCATTCTGACATTGATCCAACACTCTGAATATGCACAGCACATTCTGACTATTATCCAACACTCTGAATATACATAGCAGATTCTGATATTATCCAACACTCTGAATATACACAGCACAATCTGACTATTATCCAACACTCTGAATATACATAACAGATTCTGACTATTATCCAACGCTCTGAATATGCACAGCACATTCTGACTATGATCCAACACTCTGAATATACACTGCACAATCTGACTATTATCCAACACTGTGAATATGCATAGCACATTCTGACTATTATCCAACACTCTGAATATACACAGCTCATTCTGACTATTATCCAACACTGTGAATATGCACAGCAAATTCTGACTATTATCCAACACTCTGAATATACATAGCACAATCTGACTATTATCCAACACTCTGAATATACATAGCACATTCTGACAATGATCCAACACTCTCAATATACACAGCACATTTAGACTATTATCCAACACTCTAAATATACATAGCACATTCTGACTATTATCCAACACTCTGAATATACACAGCTCATTCTGACTATGATCCAACACTGTGAATATGCACAGCACATTTAGACTATTATCCAACACTCTGAATATACTCAGCTCATTCTGACTATGATCCAACACTCTGAATATGCACAGCACATTTAGACAATTATCCAACACTCTGAATATACTCAGCTCATTCTGACTATGATCCAACACTCTGAATATGCACAGCACATTTAGACTATTATCCAACACTCTGAATATACACAAATCATTCTGACGATGATGCAACACTCTGAATATACACAGCTCATTCTGACTATGATGCAACACTCTGAATATACACAGCTCATTCTGACTATGATGCAACACTCTGAATATACACAGCTCATTCTGAATCTGATGCAACACTCTGAATATACACAGCTCATTCTGACTATTATCCAACACTCTGAATATACACAGCACATTCTGACTATGATCCAACACTCTGAATATGCACAGCACATTCTGACTATTATCCAACACTCTGAATATGCACAGCACATGCTAACTATTATCCAGCACTCTGAATATACATAGCACATTCTGACTATTATCCAACACTCTGAATATACATAGCACATTCTGACTATTATCCAAAACTCTGAATATACACAGCTCATTCTGACATTGATCCAACACTTTGAATATGCACAGCACATTCTGACTATTATCCAACACTCTGAATATACATAGCAGATTCTGACTATTATCCAACAGGCTGAATATTCATAGCACAGTATGGTTGTTATCTGACACTCTGAATATACACACACATTCTGACTATTAATGAACACTAAATATACACAGCACATCTGGCTATTATCCAACAGTCTGAATGTACATAGCAGATTATGGCTTTGATCCAACACTGAATATACATAGCAGATTCTGACTTTTATCCAACACTCTCAATATACACAGCACATTTAGACTATTATCCAACACTCTGAATATACTCAGCTCATTCTGACTATGATCCAACACTCTGAATATGCACAGCACATTTAGACTATTATCCAACACTCTGAATATACACAGCTCATTCTGACGATGATGCAACACTCTGAATATACACAGCTCATTCTGACTATGATGCAACACTCTGAATATACACAGCTCATTCTGACTATGATGCAACACTCTGAATATACACAGCTCATTCTGAATCTGATGCAACACTCTGAATATACACAGCTCATTCTGACTATTATCCAACTCTCTGAATATACACAGCACATTCTGACTATGATCCAACACTCTGAATATGCACAGCACATTCTGACTTTTATCCAACACTCTGAATATACATTGCACATTCTGATTATTATCCAACACTCTGAATATACACACATCATTCTGACTATGATCCAACACTCTGAATATACACAGATCATTCTGACTATGATCCAACACTCTGAATATACATAGCAGATTCTGACTATTATCCAACACTCTGAATATACACAGCTCGTTCTGACTATGATCCAACACTCTGAATATACGCAGCACAATCTGACTATTATCCAACACTCTGAATATACACTGCACAATCTGACTATTATCCAACACTCTGAATATACATAGCAGATTCTGACTATTATCCAACGCTCTGAATATGCACAGCACATTCTGACTATGATCCAACACTCTGAATATACAAAGCACATTCTGACTATTGTCCAACAGTCTGAATGTACATAGCACATTCTGACTATTATCCAACAGGCTGAATATTCATAGCACAGTATGGTTGTTATCTGACACTCTGAATATACACACACATTCTGACTATTAATGAACACTAAATATACACAGCACATCTGGCTATTATCCAACAGTCTGAATGTACATAGCAGATTATGGCTTTGATCCAACACTGAATATACATAGCAGATTCTGACTATTATCCAACACTCTGAACACACATAGCTCATTTTGACTATGATCCAACACTCTGAATATACACAAATCATACTGACTATTATCCAACACCCTGAATATACACAGATCATTCTGACCATGATTCAACACTCTGAATATACATAGCTGATTCTGACTATTATCCAACACTCTGAATATACACACACATTCTGACTATGATCCAACACTCTGAATATGCACAGCACATTCTGACTATTATGCAACACTCTGAATATACACAGCACATTCTGACTATTATCCAACACTGTGAATATACACAGCACATTCTGACTATTATCCAACACTCTGAATATACACAGCATATTCTGACTATGATCCAACACTCTGAATATACACAACACATTCTGACTATTATCCAACACCCTGAATATACACAGATCATTCTGACTATGATCCAACACTCTGAATATGCACAGCACATTCTGACTATTATCCAACACACTGAATATACACAGCACATTCTGACTATGATCCAACACTCTGAATATGCACAGCACATTCTGACTGTTATCCAACACTGTGAATATACACAGCACATTCTGACTATTATCCAACACTGTGAATATACACAGAGCATTCTGACTATGATCCAACACTCTGAATATACATAGCAGATTCTGACTATTATCCAACACTCTGAATATACACAGCTCGTTCTGACTATGATCCAACAGTCTGAATATACGCAGCACAATCTGACTATTATCCGACACTCTGAATATACACAGCACAATCTGACTATTATCCAACACTCTGAATATACATAGCAGATTCTGACTATTATCCAACGCTCTGAATATGCACAGCACATTCTGACTATGATCCAACGCTCTGAATATACAAAGCACATTCTGACTATTGTCCAACAGTCTGAATGTACATAGCACATTCTGACTATTATCCAACAGGCTGAATATTCATAGCACAGTATGGTTGTTATCTGACACTCTGAATATACACACACATTCTGACTATTAATGAACACTAAATATACACAGCACATCTGGCTATTATCCAACAGTCTGAATGTACATAGCAGATTATGGCTTTGATCCAACACTGAATATACATAGCAGATTCTGACTATTATCCAACACTCTGAACACACATAGCTCATTTTGACTATGATCCAACACTCTGAATATACACAAATCATTCTGACTATTATCCAACACCCTGAATATACACAGATCATTCTGACTATGATTCAACACTCTGAATATACATAGCAGATTTTGACTATTATCCAACACTCTGAATATACACAGCACATTCTGACTATGATCCAACACTCTGAATATGCACAGCACAAACTGACTATTATCCAACACTCTGAATATACACAGCACATTCTGACTATTATCCAACACTGTGAATATACACAGCACATTCTGACTATTATCCAACACTCTGAATATACACAACTCATTCTGACTATTATCCAACACCCTGAATATACACAGATCATTCTGACTATGATCCAACACTCTGAATATGCACAGCACATTCTGACTATTATCCAACACACTGAATATACACAGCACATTCTGACTATGATCCAACACTCTGAATATGCACAGCACATTCTGACTATTATCCAACACTGTGAATATACACAGCACATTCTGACTATTATGCAACACTGTGAATATACACAGCACATTCTGACTATTATCCAACACTCTGAATATACACAGCATATTCTGACTATTATCCAACACTCTGAATATGCACAGCACATTCTGACTATTATCCAACACTCTGAATATACACAGCTCATTCTGACTATTATCCAACACTCTGAATATACATAGCACATTCTGACTATGATCCAACACTCTGAATATGCACAGCACATTCTGACTATTATCCAACACTCTGAATATGCACAGCACATTCTGACTATTATCCAACACTCTGAATATACACAGCTCATTCTGACTATTATCCAACATTCTGAATATACATAGCACATTCTGACTATGATCCAACACTCTGAATATGCACAGCACATTCTGACTATTATCCAACACTCTGAATATACACAGCACATTCTGGCTATTATCCAACACTCTGAATATACACAGCTCATTCTGACTATTATCCAACACTCTGAATATACACAGCACATTCTGACTATGATCCAACACTCTGAATATGCACAGCACATTCTGACTATTATCCAACACTCTGAATATACATTGCACATTCTGATTATTATCCAACACTCTGAATATACACACATCATTCTGACTATGATCCAACACTCTGAATATGCACAGCACATTCTGACTATTATCCAACACTCTGAATATGCACAGCACATTCTGACTATTATCCAACACTCTGAATATACATAGCACATTCTGACTATTATCCAACACTCTGAATATACACAGATCATTCTGACTATGATCCAACACTCTGATTATGCACAGCACATGCTAACTATTATCCAGCACTCTGAATATAAATAGCACATTCTGACTATTATCGAACACTCTGAATATACACAGCTCATTCTGACATTGATCCAACACTCTGAATATGCACAGCACATTTAGACTATTATCCAACACTCTGAATATACTCAGCTCATTCTGACTATGATCCAACACTCTGAATATACACAGCTCATTCTGACTATGATGCAACACTCTGAATATACACAGCTCATTCTGACTATGATGCAACACTCTGAATATACACAGCTCATTCTGAATCTGATGCAACACTCTGAATATACACAGCTCATTCTGACTATTATCCAACACTCTGAATATACACAGCACATTCTGACTATGATCCAACACTCTGAATATGCACAGCACATTCTGACTATTATCCAACACTCTGAATATGCACAGCACATGCTAACTATTATCCAGCACTCTGAATATACACACATCATTCTGACTATGATCCAACACTCTGAATATACACAGATCATTCTGACTATGATCCAACACTCTGAAAATACATAGCAGATTCTGACTATTATCCAACACTCTGAATATACACAGCTCGTTCTGACTATGATCCAACACTCTGAATATACGCAGCACAATCTGACTATTATCCAACACTCTGAATATACACTGCACAATCTGACTATTATCCAACACTCTGAATATACATAGCAGATTCTGACTATTATCCAACGCTCTGAATATGCACAGCACATTCTGACTATGATCCAACACTCTGAATATACAAAGCACATTCTGACTATTGTCCAACAGTCTGAATGTACATAGCACATTCTGACTATGATCCAACACTCTGAATATGCACAGCACATTCTGACTATTATCCAACACTGTGAATATACACAGCACATTCTGACTATTATGCAACACTGTGAATATACACAGCACATTCTGACTATTATCCAACACTCTGAATATACACAGCATATTCTGACTATTATCCAACACTCTGAATATGCACAGCACATTCTGACTATTATCCAACACTCTGAATATACACAGCTCATTCTGACTATTATCCAACACTCTGAATATACATAGCACATTCTGACTATGATCCAACACTCTGAATATGCACAGCACATTCTGACTATTATCCAACACTCTGAATATGCACAGCACATTCTGACTATTATCCAACACTCTGAATATACACAGCTCATTCTGACTATTATCCAACATTCTGAATATACATAGCACATTCTGACTATGATCCAACACTCTGAATATGCACAGCACATTCTGACTATTATCCAACACTCTGAATATACACAGCACATTCTGGCTATTATCCAACACTCTGAATATACACAGCTCATTCTGACTATTATCCAACACTCTGAATATACACAGCACATTCTGACTATGATCCAACACTCTGAATATGCACAGCACATTCTGACTATTATCCAACACTCTGAATATACATTGCACATTCTGATTATTATCCAACACTCTGAATATACACACATCATTCTGACTATGATCCAACACTCTGAATATGCACAGCACATTCTGACTATTATCCAACACTCTGAATATGCACAGCACATTCTGACTATTATCCAACACTCTGAATATACATAGCACATTCTGACTATTATCCAACACTCTGAATATACACAGATCATTCTGACTATGATCCAACACTCTGATTATGCACAGCACATGCTAACTATTATCCAGCACTCTGAATATAAATAGCACATTCTGACTATTATCGAACACTCTGAATATACACAGCTCATTCTGACATTGATCCAACACTCTGAATATGCACAGCACATTTAGACTATTATCCAACACTCTGAATATACTCAGCTCATTCTGACTATGATCCAACACTCTGAATATACACAGCTCATTCTGACTATGATGCAACACTCTGAATATACACAGCTCATTCTGACTATGATGCAACACTCTGAATATACACAGCTCATTCTGAATCTGATGCAACACTCTGAATATACACAGCTCATTCTGACTATTATCCAACACTCTGAATATACACAGCACATTCTGACTATGATCCAACACTCTGAATATGCACAGCACATTCTGACTATTATCCAACACTCTGAATATGCACAGCACATGCTAACTATTATCCAGCACTCTGAATATACACACATCATTCTGACTATGATCCAACACTCTGAATATACACAGATCATTCTGACTATGATCCAACACTCTGAATATACATAGCAGATTCTGACTATTATCCAACACTCTGAATATACACAGCTCGTTCTGACTATGATCCAACACTCTGAATATACGCAGCACAATCTGACTATTATCCAACACTCTGAATATACACTGCACAATCTGACTATTATCCAACACTCTGAATATACATAGCAGATTCTGACTATTATCCAACGCTCTGAATATGCACAGCACATTCTGACTATGATCCAACACTCTGAATATACAAAGCACATTCTGACTATTGTCCAACAGTCTGAATGTACATAGCACATTCTGACTATTATCCAACAGGCTGAATATTCATAGCACAGTATGGTTGTTATCTGACACTCTGAATATACACACACATTCTGACTATTAATGAACACTAAATATACACAGCACATCTGGCTATTATCCAACAGTCTGAATGTACATAGCAGATTATGGCTTTGATCCAACACTGAATATACATAGCAGATTCTGACTATTATCCAACACTCTGAACACACATAGCTCATTTTGACTATGATCCAACACTCTGAATATACACAAATCATTCTGACTATTATCCAACACCCTGAATATAAACAGATCATTCTGACTATGATTCAACACTCTGAATATACATAGCTGATTCTGACTATTATCCAACACTCTGAATATACACACATTCTGACTATGATCCAACACTCTGAATATGCACAGCACATTCTGACTATTATCCAACACTCTGAATATACACAGCACATTCTGACCATTATCCAACACTGTGAATATACACAGCACATTCTGACTATTATCCAACACTCTGAATATACACAGCATATTCTGACTATGATCCAACACTCTGAATATACACAACTCATTCTGACTATTATCCAACACCCTGAATATACACAGATCATTCTGACTATGATCCAACACTCTGAATATGCACAGCACATTCTGACTATTATCCAACACACTGAATATACACAGCTCATTCTGACGATGATGCAACACTCTGAATATACACAGCTCATTCTGACTATGATGCAACACTCTGAATATACACAGCTCATTCTGACTATGATGCAACACTCTGAATATACACAGCTCATTCTGAATCTGATGCAACACTCTGAATATACACAGCTCATTCTGACTATTATCCAACTCTCTGAATATACACAGCACATTCTGACTATGATCCAACACTCTGAATATGCACAGCACATTCTGACTTTTATCCAACACTCTGAATATACATTGCACATTCTGATTATTATCCAACACTCTGAATATACACACATCATTCTGACTATGATCCAACACTCTGAATATACACAGATCATTCTGACTATGATCCAACACTCTGAATATACATAGCAGATTCTGACTATTATCCAACACTCTGAATATACACAGCTCGTTCTGACTATGATCCAACACTCTGAATATACGCAGCACAATCTGACTATTATCCAACACTCTGAATATACACTGCACAATCTGACTATTATCCAACACTCTGAATATACATAGCAGATTCTGACTATTATCCAACGCTCTGAATATGCACAGCACATTCTGACTATGATCCAACACTCTGAATATACAAAGCACATTCTGACTATTGTCCAACAGTCTGAATGTACATAGCACATTCTGACTATTATCCAACAGGCTGAATATTCATAGCACAGTATGGTTGTTATCTGACACTCTGAATATACACACACATTCTGACTATTAATGAACACTAAATATACACAGCACATCTGGCTATTATCCAACAGTCTGAATGTACATAGCAGATTATGGCTTTGATCCAACACTGAATATACATAGCAGATTCTGACTATTATCCAACACTCTGAACACACATAGCTCATTTTGACTATGATCCAACACTCTGAATATACACAAATCATACTGACTATTATCCAACACCCTGAATATACACAGATCATTCTGACCATGATTCAACACTCTGAATATACATAGCTGATTCTGACTATTATCCAACACTCTGAATATACACACACATTCTGACTATGATCCAACACTCTGAATATGCACAGCACATTCTGACTATTATGCAACACTCTGAATATACACAGCACATTCTGACTATTATCCAACACTGTGAATATACACAGCACATTCTGACTATTATCCAACACTCTGAATATACACAGCATATTCTGACTATGATCCAACACTCTGAATATACACAACACATTCTGACTATTATCCAACACCCTGAATATACACAGATCATTCTGACTATGATCCAACACTCTGAATATGCACAGCACATTCTGACTATTATCCAACACACTGAATATACACAGCACATTCTGACTATGATCCAACACTCTGAATATGCACAGCACATTCTGACTGTTATCCAACACTGTGAATATACACAGCACATTCTGACTATTATCCAACACTGTGAATATACACAGAGCATTCTGACTATGATCCAACACTCTGAATATACATAGCAGATTCTGACTATTATCCAACACTCTGAATATACACAGCTCGTTCTGACTATGATCCAACAGTCTGAATATACGCAGCACAATCTGACTATTATCCAACACTCTGAATATACACAGCACAATCTGACTATTATCCAACACTCTGAATATACATAGCAGATTCTGACTATTATCCAACGCTCTGAATATGCACAGCACATTCTGACTATGATCCAACGCTCTGAATATACAAAGCACATTCTGACTATTGTCCAACAGTCTGAATGTACATAGCACATTCTGACTATTATCCAACAGGCTGAATATTCATAGCACAGTATGGTTGTTATCTGACACTCTGAATATACACACACATTCTGACTATTAATGAACACTAAATATACACAGCACATCTGGCTATTATCCAACAGTCTGAATGTACATAGCAGATTATGGCTTTGATCCAACACTGAATATACATAGCAGATTCTGACTATTATCCAACACTCTGAACACACATAGCTCATTTTGACTATGATCCAACACTCTGAATATACACAAATCATTCTGACTATTATCCAACACCCTGAATATACACAGATCATTCTGACTATGATTCAACACTCTGAATATACATAGCAGATTTTGACTATTATCCAACACTCTGAATATACACAGCACATTCTGACTATGATCCAACACTCTGAATATGCACAGCACAAACTGACTATTATCCAACACTCTGAATATACACAGCACATTCTGACTATTATCCAACACTGTGAATATACACAGCACATTCTGACTATTATCCAACACTCTGAATATACACAACTCATTCTGACTATTATCCAACACCCTGAATATACACAGATCATTCTGACTATGATCCAACACTCTGAATATGCACAGCACATTCTGACTATTATCCAACACACTGAATATACACAGCACATTCTGACTATGATCCAACACTCTGAATATGCACAGCACATTCTGACTATTATCCAACACTGTGAATATACACAGCACATTCTGACTATTATGCAACACTGTGAATATACACAGCACATTCTGACTATTATCCAACACTCTGAATATACACAGCATATTCTGACTATTATCCAACACTCTGAATATGCACAGCACATTCTGACTATTATCCAACACTCTGAATATACACAGCTCATTCTGACTATTATCCAACACTCTGAATATACATAGCACATTCTGACTATGATCCAACACTCTGAATATGCACAGCACATTCTGACTATTATCCAACACTCTGAATATGCACAGCACATTCTGACTATTATCCAACACTCTGAATATACACAGCTCATTCTGACTATTATCCAACATTCTGAATATACATAGCACATTCTGACTATGATCCAACACTCTGAATATGCACAGCACATTCTGACTATTATCCAACACTCTGAATATACACAGCACATTCTGGCTATTATCCAACACTCTGAATATACACAGCTCATTCTGACTATTATCCAACACTCTGAATATACACAGCACATTCTGACTATGATCCAACACTCTGAATATGCACAGCACATTCTGACTATTATCCAACACTCTGAATATACATTGCACATTCTGATTATTATCCAACACTCTGAATATACACACATCATTCTGACTATGATCCAACACTCTGAATATGCACAGCACATTCTGACTATTATCCAACACTCTGAATATGCACAGCACATTCTGACTATTATCCAACACTCTGAATATACATAGCACATTCTGACTATTATCCAACACTCTGAATATACACAGATCATTCTGACTATGATCCAACACTCTGATTATGCACAGCACATGCTAACTATTATCCAGCACTCTGAATATAAATAGCACATTCTGACTATTATCGAACACTCTGAATATACACAGCTCATTCTGACATTGATCCAACACTCTGAATATGCACAGCACATTCTGACTATTATGCAACACTCTGAATATACACAGCACATTCTGACTATTATCCAACACTGTGAATATACACAGCACATTCTGACTATTATCCAACACTCTGAATATACACAGCATATTCTGACTATGATCCAACACTCTGAATATACACAACACATTCTGACTATTATCCAACACCCTGAATATACACAGATCATTCTGACTATGATCCAACACTCTGAATATGCACAGCACATTCTGACTATTATCCAACACACTGAATATACACAGCACATTCTGACTATGATCCAACACTCTGAATATGCACAGCACATTCTGACTGTTATCCAACACTGTGAATATACACAGCACATTCTGACTATTATCCAACACTGTGAATATACACAGAGCATTCTGACTATGATCCAACACTCTGAATATACATAGCAGATTCTGACTATTATCCAACACTCTGAATATACACAGCTCGTTCTGACTATGATCCAACAGTCTGAATATACGCAGCACAATCTGACTATTATCCAACACTCTGAATATACACAGCACAATCTGACTATTATCCAACACTCTGAATATACATAGCAGATTCTGACTATTATCCAACGCTCTGAATATGCACAGCACATTCTGACTATGATCCAACGCTCTGAATATACAAAGCACATTCTGACTATTGTCCAACAGTCTGAATGTACATAGCACATTCTGACTATTATCCAACAGGCTGAATATTCATAGCACAGTATGGTTGTTATCTGACACTCTGAATATACACACACATTCTGACTATTAATGAACACTAAATATACACAGCACATCTGGCTATTATCCAACAGTCTGAATGTACATAGCAGATTATGGCTTTGATCCAACACTGAATATACATAGCAGATTCTGACTATTATCCAACACTCTGAACACACATAGCTCATTTTGACTATGATCCAACACTCTGAATATACACAAATCATTCTGACTATTATCCAACACCCTGAATATACACAGATCATTCTGACTATGATTCAACACTCTGAATATACATAGCAGATTTTGACTATTATCCAACACTCTGAATATACACAGCACATTCTGACTATGATCCAACACTCTGAATATGCACAGCACAAACTGACTATTATCCAACACTCTGAATATACACAGCACATTCTGACTATTATCCAACACTGTGAATATACACAGCACATTCTGACTATTATCCAACACTCTGAATATACACAACTCATTCTGACTATTATCCAACACCCTGAATATACACAGATCATTCTGACTATGATCCAACACTCTGAATATGCACAGCACATTCTGACTATTATCCAACACACTGAATATACACAGCACATTCTGACTATGATCCAACACTCTGAATATGCACAGCACATTCTGACTATTATCCAACACTGTGAATATACACAGCACATTCTGACTATTATGCAACACTGTGAATATACACAGCACATTCTGACTATTATCCAACACTCTGAATATACACAGCATATTCTGACTATTATCCAACACTCTGAATATGCACAGCACATTCTGACTATTATCCAACACTCTGAATATACACAGCTCATTCTGACTATTATCCAACACTCTGAATATACATAGCACATTCTGACTATGATCCAACACTCTGAATATGCACAGCACATTCTGACTATTATCCAACACTCTGAATATGCACAGCACATTCTGACTATTATCCAACACTCTGAATATACACAGCTCATTCTGACTATTATCCAACATTCTGAATATACATAGCACATTCTGACTATGATCCAACACTCTGAATATGCACAGCACATTCTGACTATTATCCAACACTCTGAATATACACAGCACATTCTGGCTATTATCCAACACTCTGAATATACACAGCTCATTCTGACTATTATCCAACACTCTGAATATACACAGCACATTCTGACTATGATCCAACACTCTGAATATGCACAGCACATTCTGACTATTATCCAACACTCTGAATATACATTGCACATTCTGATTATTATCCAACACTCTGAATATACACACATCATTCTGACTATGATCCAACACTCTGAATATGCACAGCACATTCTGACTATTATCCAACACTCTGAATATGCACAGCACATTCTGACTATTATCCAACACTCTGAATATACATAGCACATTCTGACTATTATCCAACACTCTGAATATACACAGATCATTCTGACTATGATCCAACACTCTGATTATGCACAGCACATGCTAACTATTATCCAGCACTCTGAATATAAATAGCACATTCTGACTATTATCGAACACTCTGAATATACACAGCTCATTCTGACATTGATCCAACACTCTGAATATGCACAGCACATTTAGACTATTATCCAACACTCTGAATATACTCAGCTCATTCTGACTATGATCCAACACTCTGAATATACACAGCTCATTCTGACTATGATGCAACACTCTGAATATACACAGCTCATTCTGACTATGATGCAACACTCTGAATATACACAGCTCATTCTGAATCTGATGCAACACTCTGAATATACACAGCTCATTCTGACTATTATCCAACACTCTGAATATACACAGCACATTCTGACTATGATCCAACACTCTGAATATGCACAGCACATTCTGACTATTATCCAACACTCTGAATATGCACAGCACATGCTAACTATTATCCAGCACTCTGAATATACACACATCATTCTGACTATGATCCAACACTCTGAATATACACAGATCATTCTGACTATGATCCAACACTCTGAAAATACATAGCAGATTCTGACTATTATCCAACACTCTGAATATACACAGCTCGTTCTGACTATGATCCAACACTCTGAATATACGCAGCACAATCTGACTATTATCCAACACTCTGAATATACACTGCACAATCTGACTATTATCCAACACTCTGAATATACATAGCAGATTCTGACTATTATCCAACGCTCTGAATATGCACAGCACATTCTGACTATGATCCAACACTCTGAATATACAAAGCACATTCTGACTATTGTCCAACAGTCTGAATGTACATAGCACATTCTGACTATGATCCAACACTCTGAATATGCACAGCACATTCTGACTATTATCCAACACTGTGAATATACACAGCACATTCTGACTATTATGCAACACTGTGAATATACACAGCACATTCTGACTATTATCCAACACTCTGAATATACACAGCATATTCTGACTATTATCCAACACTCTGAATATGCACAGCACATTCTGACTATTATCCAACACTCTGAATATACACAGCTCATTCTGACTATTATCCAACACTCTGAATATACATAGCACATTCTGACTATGATCCAACACTCTGAATATGCACAGCACATTCTGACTATTATCCAACACTCTGAATATGCACAGCACATTCTGACTATTATCCAACACTCTGAATATACACAGCTCATTCTGACTATTATCCAACATTCTGAATATACATAGCACATTCTGACTATGATCCAACACTCTGAATATGCACAGCACATTCTGACTATTATCCAACACTCTGAATATACACAGCACATTCTGGCTATTATCCAACACTCTGAATATACACAGCTCATTCTGACTATTATCCAACACTCTGAATATACACAGCACATTCTGACTATGATCCAACACTCTGAATATGCACAGCACATTCTGACTATTATCCAACACTCTGAATATACATTGCACATTCTGATTATTATCCAACACTCTGAATATACACACATCATTCTGACTATGATCCAACACTCTGAATATGCACAGCACATTCTGACTATTATCCAACACTCTGAATATGCACAGCACATTCTGACTATTATCCAACACTCTGAATATACATAGCACATTCTGACTATTATCCAACACTCTGAATATACACAGATCATTCTGACTATGATCCAACACTCTGATTATGCACAGCACATGCTAACTATTATCCAGCACTCTGAATATAAATAGCACATTCTGACTATTATCGAACACTCTGAATATACACAGCTCATTCTGACATTGATCCAACACTCTGAATATGCACAGCACATTTAGACTATTATCCAACACTCTGAATATACTCAGCTCATTCTGACTATGATCCAACACTCTGAATATACACAGCTCATTCTGACTATGATGCAACACTCTGAATATACACAGCTCATTCTGACTATGATGCAACACTCTGAATATACACAGCTCATTCTGAATCTGATGCAACACTCTGAATATACACAGCTCATTCTGACTATTATCCAACACTCTGAATATACACAGCACATTCTGACTATGATCCAACACTCTGAATATGCACAGCACATTCTGACTATTATCCAACACTCTGAATATGCACAGCACATGCTAACTATTATCCAGCACTCTGAATATACACACATCATTCTGACTATGATCCAACACTCTGAATATACACAGATCATTCTGACTATGATCCAACACTCTGAATATACATAGCAGATTCTGACTATTATCCAACACTCTGAATATACACAGCTCGTTCTGACTATGATCCAACACTCTGAATATACGCAGCACAATCTGACTATTATCCAACACTCTGAATATACACTGCACAATCTGACTATTATCCAACACTCTGAATATACATAGCAGATTCTGACTATTATCCAACGCTCTGAATATGCACAGCACATTCTGACTATGATCCAACACTCTGAATATACAAAGCACATTCTGACTATTGTCCAACAGTCTGAATGTATATAGCACATTCTGACTATTATCCAACAGGCTGAATATTCATAGCACAGTATGGTTGTTATCTGACACTCTGAATATACACACACATTCTGACTATTAATGAACACTAAATATACACAGCACATCTGGCTATTATCCAACAGTCTGAATGTACATAGCAGATTATGGCTTTGATCCAACACTGAATATACATAGCAGATTCTGACTATTATCCAACACTCTGAACACACATAGCTCATTTTGACTATGATCCAACACTCTGAATATACACAAATCATTCTGACTATTATCCAACACCCTGAATATAAACAGATCATTCTGACTATGATTCAACACTCTGAATATACATAGCTGATTCTGACTATTATCCAACACTCTGAATATACACACATTCTGACTATGATCCAACACTCTGAATATGCACAGCACATTCTGACTATTATCCAACACTCTGAATATACACAGCACATTCTGACCATTATCCAACACTGTGAATATACACAGCACATTCTGACTATTATCCAACACTCTGAATATACACAGCATATTCTGACTATGATCCAACACTCTGAATATACACAACTCATTCTGACTATTATCCAACACCCTGAATATACACAGATCATTCTGACTATGATCCAACACTCTGAATATGCACAGCACATTCTGACTATTATCCAACACACTGAATATACACAGCACATTCTGACTATGATCCAACACTCTGAATATGCACAGCACATTCTGACTATTATCCAACACTGTGAATATACACAGCACATTCTGACTATTATCCAACACTGTGAATATACACAGAGCATTCTGACTATGATCCAACACTCTGAATATACATAGCAGATTCTGACTATTATCCAACACTCTGAATATACACAGCTCGTTCTGACTATGATCCAACACTCTGAATATACGCAGCACAATCTGACTATTATCCAACACTCTGAATATACACAGCACAATCTGACTATATTCCAACACTCTGAATATACATAGCAGATTCTGACTATTATCCAACGCTCTGAATATGCACAGCACATTCTGACTATGATCCAACACTCTGAATATACAAAGCACATTCTGACTATTGTCCAACAGTCTGAATGTACATAGCACATTCTGACTATTATCCAACAGGCTGAATATTCATAGCACAGTATGGTTGTTATCTGACACTCTGAATATACACACACATTCTGACTATTAATGAACACTAAATATACACAGCACATCTGGCTATTATCCAACAGTCTGAATGTACATAGCAGATTATGGCTTTGATCCAACACTGAATATACATAGCAGATTCTGACTATTATCCAACACTCTGAACACACATAGCTCATTTTGACTATGATCCAACACTCTGAATATACACAAATCATTGTGACTATTATCCAAAACCCTGAGTATACACAGATCATTCTGACTATGATTCAACACTCTGAATATACATAGCAGATTCTGACTATTATCCAATACTCTGAATATACACAGCACATTCTGACTATGATCCAACACTCTGAATATGCACAGCACATTCTGACTATTATCCAACACTCTGAATATACACAGCACATTCTGACTATTATCCAACACTGTGAATATACATAGCACATTCTGACTATTATCCAACACTCTGAATATACACAGCATATTCTGACTATGATCCAACACTCTGAATATACACAACTCATTCTGACTATTATCCAACACCCTGAATATACACAGATCATTCTGACTATGATCCAACACTCTGAATATGCACAGCACATTCTGACTATTATCCAACACACTGAATATACACAGCACATTCTGACTATGATCCAACACTCTGAATATGCACAGCACATTCTGACTATTATCCAACACTGTGAATATACACAGCACATTCTGACTATTATCCAACACTGTGAATATACACAGCACATTCTGACTATTATCCAACACTCTGAATATACACAGCATATTCTGACTATTATCCAACACTCTGAATATGCACAGCACATTCTGACTATTATCCAACACTCTGAATATACACAGCTCATTCTGACTATTATCCAACACTCTGAATATACATAGCACATTCTGAATATGGTCCAACATTCTGAATATGCACAGCACATTCTGACTATTATCCAACACTCTGAATATGCACAGCACATTCTGACTATTATCCAACACTCTGAATATACACAGCTCATTCTGACTATTATCCAACATTCTGAATATACATAGCACATTCTGACTATGATCCAACACTCTGAATATGCACAGCACATTCTGACTATTATCCAACACTCTGAATATACACAGCACATTCTGGCTATTATCCAACACTCTGAATATACACAGCTCATTCTGACTATTATCCAACATTCTGAATATACACAGCACATTCTGACTATGATCCAAACTCTGAATATGCACAGCACATTCTGACTATTATCCAACACTCTGAATATACATTGCACATTCTGATTATTATCCAACACTCTGAATATACACACATCATTCTGACTATGATCCAACACTCTGAATATGCACAGCACATTCTGACTATTATCCAACACTCTGAATATGCACAGCACATTCTGACTATTATCCAACACTCTGAATATGCACAGCACATTTAGACTATTATCCAACACTCTGAATATACTCAGCTCATTCTGACTATGATCCAACACTCTGAATATACACAGCTCATTCTGACTATGATGCAACACTCTGAATATACACAGCTCATTCTGACTATGATGCAACACTCTGAATATACACAGCTCATTCTGAATCTGATGCAACACTCTGAATATACACAGCTCATTCTGACTATGATCCAACACTCTGAATATACACAGCACATTCTGACTATGATCCAACACTCTGAATATGCACAGCACATTCTGACTATTATCCAACACTCTGAATATGCACAGCACATGCTAACTATTATCCAGCACTCTGAATATACATAGCACATTCTGACTATTATCCAACACTCTGAATATACACAGCTCATTCTGACATTGATCCAACACTCTGAATATGCACAGCACATTCTGACTATTATCCAACACTCTGAATATACATAGCAGATTCTGACTATTATCCAACACTCTGAATATACACAGCTCGTTCTGACTATGATCCAACACTCTGAATATACACAGCACAATCTGACTATTATCCAACAGGCTGAATATTCATAGCACAGTATGGTTGTTATCTGACACTCTGAATATACACAGACATTCTGACTATTAATGAACACTAAATATACACAGCACATCTGGCTATTATCCAACAGTCTGAATGTACATAGCAGATTATGGCTTTGATCCAACACTGAATATACATAGCAGATTCTGAGTATTATCCAACACTCTCAATATACACAGCACATTTAGACTATTATCCAACACTCTCAATATACATAGCACATTCTGACTATTATCCAACACTCTGAATATACACAGCTCATTCTGACTATGATCCAACACTGTGAATATGCACAGCACATTTAGACTATTATCCAACACTCTGAATATACTCAGCTCATTCTGACTATGATCCAACACCCTGAATATGCACAGCACATTTAGACTATTATCCAACACTCTGAATATACACAGCTCATTCTGACGATGATGCAACACTCTGAATATACATTGCTCATTCTGACTATGATGCAACACTCTGAATATACACAGCTCATTCTGACTGTGATGCAACACTCTGAATATACACAGCTCATTCTGAATCTGATGCAACACTCAGAATATACACAGCTCATTCTGACTATTATCCAACACTCTGAATATACACAGCACATTCTGACTATGATCTAACACTCTGAATATGCACAGCACATTCTGAGTATTATCCAACACTCTGAATATACATTGCACATTCTGATTATTATCCAACACTCTGAATATACACACATCATTCTGACTATTATCCAACACTCTGAATATACACAGATGATTCTGACTATGATCCAACACTCTGAATATGCACAGCAAATGCTAACTATTATCCAGCACTCTGAATATACACAGCACATTCTGACTATTATCCAACACTCTGAATATACACAGCTCATTCTGACATTGATCCAACACTCTGAATATGCACAGCACATTCTGACTATTATCCAACACTCTGAATATACATAGCAGATTCTGACTATTATCCAACACTCTGAATATACACAGCACAATCTGACTATTATCCAACACTCTGAATATACATAACAGATTCTGACTATTATCCAACGCTCTGAATATGCACAGCACATTCTGACTATGATCCAACACTCTGAATATACACTGCACAATCTGACTATTATCCAACACTGTGAATATGCATAGCACATTCTGACTATTATCCAACACTCTGAATATACACAGCTCATTCTGACTATTATCCAACACTGTGAATATGCACAGCAAATTCTGACTATTATCCAACACTCTGAATATACATAGCAGATTCTGACTATTATCCAACACTCTGAATATACACAGCTCGTTCTGACTATGATCCAACACTCTGAATATACACAGCACAATCTGACTATTATCCAACAGGCTGAATATTCATAGCACAGTATGGTTGTTATCTGACACTCTGAATATACACAGACATTCTGACTATTAATGAACACTAAATATACACAGCACATCTGGCTATTATCCAACAGTCTGAATGTACATAGCAGATTATGGCTTTGATCCAACACTGAATATACATAGCAGATTCTGAGTATTATCCAACACTCTCAATATACACAGCACATTTAGACTATTATCCAACACTCTGAATATACATAGCACATTCTGACTATTATCCAACACTCTGAATATACACAGCTCATTCTGACTATGATCCAACACTGTGAATATGCACAGCACATTTAGACTATTATCCAACACTCTGAATATACTCAGCTCATTCTGACTATGATCCAACACTCTGAATATGCACAGCACATTTAGACTATTATCCAACACTCTGAATATACACAGCTCATTCTGACGATGATGCAACACTCTGAATATACATTGCTCATTCTGACTATGATGCAACACTCTGAATATACACAGCTCATTCTGACTGTGATGCAACACTCTGAATATACACAGCTCATTCTGAATCTGATGCAACACTCAGAATATACACAGCTCATTCTGACTATTATCCAACACTCTGAATATACACAGCACATTCTGACTATGATCCAACACTCTGAATATGCACAGCACATTCTGACTATTATCCAACACTCTGAATATACATTGCACATTCTGATTATTATCCAACACTCTGAATATACACACATCATTCTGACTATTATCCAACACTCTGAATATACACAGATGATTCTGACTATGATCCAACACTCTGAATATGCACAGCAAATGCTAACTATTATCCAGCACTCTGAATATACACAGCACATTCTGACTATTATCCAACACTCTGAATATACACAGCTCATTCTGACATTGATCCAACACTCTGAATATGCACAGCACATTCTGACTATTATCCAACACTCTGAATATACATAGCAGATTCTGACAATTATCCAACACTCTGAATATACACAGCACAATCTGACTATTATCCAACACTCTGAATATACATAACAGATTCTGACTATTATCCAACGCTCTGAATATGCACAGCACATTCTGACTATGATCCAACACTCTGAATATACACTGCACAATCTGACTATTATCCAACACTGTGAATATGCATAGCACATTCTGACTATTATCCAACACTCTGAATATACACAGCTCATTCTGACTATTATCCAACACTCTGAATATACACAGCTCATTCTGACTATGATCCAACACTGTGAATATGCACAGCACATTTAGACTATTATCCAACACTCTGAATATACTCAGCTCATTCTGACTATGATCCAACACTCTGAATATGCACAGCACATTTAGACTATTATCCAACACTCTGAATATACTCAGCTCATTCTGACTATGATCCAACACTCTGAATATGCACAGCACATTTAGACTATTATCCAACACTCTGAATATACACAAATCATTCTGACGATGATGCAACACTCTGAATATACACAGCTCATTCTGACTATGATGCAACACTCTGAATATACACAGCTCATTCTGACTATGATGCAACACTCTGAATATACACAGCTCATTCTGAATCGGATGCAACACTCTGAATATACACAGATCATTCTGACTATGATTCAACACTCTGAATATACATAGCTGATTCTGACTATTATCCAACACTCTGAATATACACAGCACATTCTGACTATGATCCAACACTCTGAATATGCACAGCACATTCTGACTATTATCCAACACTCTGAATATGCACAGCACATGCTAACTATTATCCAGCACTCTGAATATACATAGCACATTCTGACTATTATCCAACACTCTGAATATACATAGCACATTCTGACTATTATCCAACACTCTGAATATACACAGCTCATTCTGACATTGATCCAACACTCTGAATATGCACAGCACATTCTGACTATTATCCAACACTCTGAATATACATAGCAGATTCTGACTATTATCCAACACTCTGAATATACACAGCTCGTTCTGACTATGATCCAACACTCTGAATATACGCAGCACAATCTGACTATTATCCAACACTCTGAATATACACAGCACAATCTGACTATTATCCAACAGGCTGAATATTCATAGCACAGTATGGTTGTTATCTGACACTCTGAATATACACACACATTCTGACTATTATCCAACGCTCTGAATATGCACAGCACATTCTGACTATGATCCAACACTCTGAATATACATAGCACATTCTGACTATTGTCCAACAGTCTGAATGTACATAGCACATTCTGACTATTATCCAACAGGCTGAATATTCATAGCACAGTATGGTTGTTATCTGACTCTCTGAATATTCACACACATTCTGACTATTTATGAACACTAAATATACACAGCACATCTGGCTATTATCCAACAGTCTGAATGTACATAGCAGATTCTGACTATTATCCAACACTCTGAACATACACAGATCATTCTGACTATGATCCAACACTCTGAATATGCACAGCACATGCTAACTATTATCCAGCACTCTGAATATACATAGCACATTCTGACTATTATCCAACACTCTGAATATACACAGCACAATCTGACTATTATCCAACACTCTGAATATACATAGCAGATTCTGACTATTATCCAACGCTCTGAATATGCACAGCACATTCTGACTATGATCCAACACTCTGAATATACATAGCACATTCTGACTATTGTCCAACAGTCTGAATGTACATAGCACATTCTGACTATTATCCAACAGGCTGAATATTCATAGCACAGTATGGTTGTTATCTGACTCTCTGAATATTCACACACATTCTGACTATTTATGAACACTAAATATACACAGCACATCTGGCTATTATCCAACAGTCTGAATGTACATAGCAGATTATGGCTTTGATCCAACACTGAATATACATAGCAGATTCTGACTATTATCCAACACTCTGAACACACATAGCTCATTTTGACTATGATCCAACACTCTGAATATACACAACTCTTTCTGACTATTATCCAACACCCTGAATATACACAGATCATTCTGACTATGATCCAACACTCTGAATATGCACAGCACATTCTGACTATTATCCAACACTCTGAATATACACAGCACATTCTGACTATTATCCAACACTCTGAATATACACAGCACATTCTGTCTATTATCCAACACTGTAAATATACACAGCACATTCTGACTATTATCCAACACTCTGAATATACACAGCATATTCTGACTATTATCCAACACTCTGAATATACACAGCACATTCTGACTATGATCCAACACTCTGAATATGCACAGCACATTCTGACTATTATCCAACACTCTGAATATGCACAGCACATTCTGACTATTATCCAACACTCTGAATATACATAGCACATTCTGACTATTATCCAACACTCTGAATATACACAGATCATTCTGACTATGATCCAACACTCTGATTATGCACAGCACATGCTAACTATTATCCAGCACTCTGAATATACATAGCACATTCTGACTATTATCGAACACTCTGAACATGCACAGCTCATTCTGACATTGATCCAACACTCTGAATATGCACAGCACATTCTGACTATTATCCAACACTCTGAATATACATAGCAGATTCTGACGATTATCCAACACTCTGAATATACACAGCTCGTTCTGACTATGATCCAACACTCTGAATATACACAGCACAATCTGACTATTATCCAACACTCTGAATATACACAGCACAATCTGACTATTATCCAACACTCTGAATATACATAGCAGATTCTGACTATTATCCAACGCTCTGAATATGAACAGCACATTCTGACTATGATCCAACACTCTGAATATACACTGCACAATCTGACGATTATCCAACACTGTGAATATGGATAGCACATTCTGAATATTATCCAACACTCTGAATATACACAGCACATTCTGACTATGATCCAACACTCTGAATATACACAGCACATTCTGACTATTATCCAACACTCTGAATATACACAGCACATTCTGACTATTATCCAACACTGTAAATATACATAGCACATTCTGACTATGATCCAACACTCTGAATATGCACAGCACATTCTGACTATTATCCAAAACTTTGAAGAGACACAGATCATTCTGATTATGATCCAACACTCTGAATATACAAAGCAGATTCTGACTATTATCCAACACTCTGAATATACACAGCACATTCTGACTATTATCCAACACTCTGAATATACACAGCTCATTCTGACTATTATCCAACACTCTGAATATACATAGCACATTCTGACTATTGTCCAACAGTCTGAATGTACATAGCGCATTCTGACTATTATCCAACAGGCTGAATATTCATAGCACAGTATGGTTGTTATCTGACACTCTGAATATTCACACACATTCTGACTATTTATGAACACTAAATATACACAGCACATCTGGCTATTATCCAACAGTCTGAATGTACATAGCAGATTATGGCTTTGATCCAACACTGAATATGCACAGCACATTCTGACTATTATCCAACACTCTGAATATACATAGCACATTCTGACTATTGTCCAACAGTCTGAATGTACATAGTACATTCTGACTATTATCCAACAGGCTGAATATTCATAGCACAGTATGGTTGTTAGCTGACTCTCTGAATATTCACACACATTCTGACTATTTATGAACACTAAATATACACAGCACATCTGGCTATTATCCATCAGTCTGAATGTACATAGCAGATTATGGCTTTGATCCAACACTGAATATACATAGCAGATTCTGACTATTATCCAACACTCTGAACACACATAGCTCATTTTGAGTATGATCCAACACTCTGAATATACACAACTCTTTCTGACTATTATCCAACACCCTGAATATACACAGATCATTCTGACTATGATCCAACACTCTGAATATGCACAGCACATTCTGACTATTATCCAACACTCTGAATATACACAGCACATTCTGACTATTATCCAACACTGTGAATATACATAGCACATTCTGACTATGATCCAACACTCTCAATATACACAGCACATTTAGACTATTATCCAACACTCTGAATATACATAGCACATTCTGACTATTATCCAACACTCTGAATATACACAGCTCATTCTGACTATGATCCAACACTGTGAATATGCAGAGCACATTCTGACTATTATCCGACACTCTGAATATACATAGCACATTCTGACAATTATCCAACACTCTGAATATACACAACTCATTCTGACTATGGTCCAACACTCGGAATATGCACAGCACATTTAGACTATTATCCAACACTCTGAATATACACAGCTCATTCTGACGATGATGCAACAGTCTGAATATACACAGCTCATTCTGACTATGATGCAATACTCTGAATATACACAGCTCATTCTGACTATGATGCAACACTCTGAATATACACAGCTCATTCTGACTATGATCCAACACTCGGAATATGCACAGCACATTTAGACTATTATCCAACACTCTGAATATACACAGCTCATTCTGACGATGATGCAACAGTCTGAATATACACAGCTCATTCTGACTATGATGCAATACTCTGAATATACACAGCTCATTCTGACTATGATGCAACACTCTGAATATACACAGCTCATTCTGACCAAGATGCAACACTCTGAATATACACAGCTCATTCTGACTATGATGCAACACTCTGAATATACACAGCACATTCTGACTATGATCCAACACTCTGAATATGCACAGCACATTCTGACTATTATCCAACACTCTGAATATACATTGCACATTCTGATTATTATTCAACACTCTGAATATACACACATCATTCTGACTATGATCCAACACTCTGAATATGCACAGCACATTCTGACTATTATCCAACACTCTGATTATGCACAGCACATTCTGACTATTATCCAACACTCTGAATATACATAGCACATTCTGACTATTATCCAACACTCTGAACATACACAGATCATTCTGACTATGATCCAACACTCTGAATATGCACAGCACATGCTAACTATTATCCAGCACTCTGAATATACATAGCACATTCTGACTATTATCCAACACTCTGAATATACACAGCACAATCTGACTATTATCCAACACTCTGAATATACATAGCAGATTCTGACTATTATCCAACGCTCTGAATATGCACAGCACATTCTGACTATGATCCAACACTCTGAATATACATAGCACATTCTGACTATTGTCCAACAGTCTGAATGTACATAGTACATTCTGACTATTATCCAACAGGCTGAATATTCATAGCACAGTATGGTTGTTAGCTGACTCTCTGAATATTCACACACATTCTGACTATTTATGAACACTAAATATACACAGCACATCTGGCTATTATCCATCAGTCTGAATGTACATAGCAGATTATGGCTTTGATCCAACACTGAATATACATAGCAGATTCTGACTATTATCCAACACTCTGAACACACATAGCTCATTTTGACTATGATCCAACACTCTGAATATACACAGCACATTCTGACTATTATCCAACACTCTGAATATGCACAGCACATTCTGACTATTATCCAACACTCTGAATATACACAGCACATTCTGACTATTATCCAACACTGTGAATATACATAGCACATTCTGACTATGATCCAACACTCTGATTATGCACAGCACATTCTGACTATTATCCAACACTCTGAATATACACAGCTCATTCTGACTATGATCCAACACTGTGAATATGCAGAGCACATTCTGACTATTATCCGACACTCTGAATATACATAGCACATTCTGACTATTATCCAACACTCTGAATATACACAACTCATTCTGACTATGGTCCAACACTCTGAATATGCACAGCACATTTAGACTATTATCCAACACTCTGAATATACTCAGCTCATTCTGACTATGATCCAACACTCGGAATATGCACAGCACATTTAGACTATTATCCAACACTCTGAATATACACAGCTCATTCTGACGATGATGCAACACTCTGAATATACACAGCTCATTCTGACTATGATGCAACACTCTGAATATACACAGCACATTCTGACTATGATGCAACACTCTGAATATACACAGCTCATTCTGACCAAGATGCAACACTCTGAATATACACAGCTCATTCTGACTATGATGCAACACTCTGAATATACACAGCACATTCTGACTATGATCCAACACTCTGAATATGCACAGCACATTCTGACTATTATCCAACACTCTGAATATACATTGCACATTCTGATTATTATTCAACACTCTGAATATACACACATCATTCTGACTATGATCCAACACTCTGAATATGCACAGCAGATTCTGACTATTATCCAACACTCTGAATATGGACAGCACATTCTGACTATGATCCAACACTCTGAATATGCACAGCACATTCTGACTATTATCCAACACTCTGAATATACATTGCACATTCTGATTATTATCCAACACTCTGAATATACACACATCATTCTGACTATTATCCAACACTCTGAATATACACAGATGATTCTGACTATGATCCAACACTCTGAATATGCACAGCAAATGCTAACTATTATCCAGCACTCTGAATATACACAGCACATTCTGACTATTATCCAACACTCTGAATATACACAGCTCATTCTGACATTGATCCAACACTCTGAATATGCACAGCACATTCTGACTATTATCCAACACTCTGAATATACATAGCAGATTCTGACAATTATCCAACACTCTGAATATACACAGCACAATCTGACTATTATCCAACACTCTGAATATACATAACAGATTCTGACTATTATCCAACGCTCTGAATATGCACAGCACATTCTGACTATGATCCAACACTCTGAATATACACTGCACAATCTGACTATTATCCAACACTGTGAATATGCATAGCACATTCTGACTATTATCCAACACTCTGAATATACACAGCTCATTCTGACTATTATCCAACACTCTGAATATACACAGCTCATTCTGACTATGATCCAACACTGTGAATATGCACAGCACATTTAGACTATTATCCAACACTCTGAATATACTCAGCTCATTCTGACTATGATCCAACACTCTGAATATGCACAGCACATTTAGACTATTATCCAACACTCTGAATATACTCAGCTCATTCTGACTATGATCCAACACTCTGAATATGCACAGCACATTTAGACTATTATCCAACACTCTGAATATACACAAATCATTCTGACGATGATGCAACACTCTGAATATACACAGCTCATTCTGACTATGATGCAACACTCTGAATATACACAGCTCATTCTGACTATGATGCAACACTCTGAATATACACAGCTCATTCTGAATCGGATGCAACACTCTGAATATACACAGATCATTCTGACTATGATTCAACACTCTGAATATACATAGCTGATTCTGACTATTATCCAACACTCTGAATATACACAGCACATTCTGACTATGATCCAACACTCTGAATATGCACAGCACATTCTGACTATTATCCAACACTCTGAATATGCACAGCACATGCTAACTATTATCCAGCACTCTGAATATACATAGCACATTCTGACTATTATCCAACACTCTGAATATACATAGCACATTCTGACTATTATCCAACACTCTGAATATACACAGCTCATTCTGACATTGATCCAACACTCTGAATATGCACAGCACATTCTGACTATTATCCAACACTCTGAATATACATAGCAGATTCTGACTATTATCCAACACTCTGAATATACACAGCTCGTTCTGACTATGATCCAACACTCTGAATATACGCAGCACAATCTGACTATTATCCAACACTCTGAATATACACAGCACAATCTGACTATTATCCAACAGGCTGAATATTCATAGCACAGTATGGTTGTTATCTGACACTCTGAATATACACACACATTCTGACTATTATCCAACGCTCTGAATATGCACAGCACATTCTGACTATGATCCAACACTCTGAATATACATAGCACATTCTGACTATTGTCCAACAGTCTGAATGTACATAGCACATTCTGACTATTATCCAACAGGCTGAATATTCATAGCACAGTATGGTTGTTATCTGACTCTCTGAATATTCACACACATTCTGACTATTTATGAACACTAAATATACACAGCACATCTGGCTATTATCCAACAGTCTGAATGTACATAGCAGATTCTGACTATTATCCAACACTCTGAACATACACAGATCATTCTGACTATGATCCAACACTCTGAATATGCACAGCACATGCTAACTATTATCCAGCACTCTGAATATACATAGCACATTCTGACTATTATCCAACACTCTGAATATACACAGCACAATCTGACTATTATCCAACACTCTGAATATACATAGCAGATTCTGACTATTATCCAACGCTCTGAATATGCACAGCACATTCTGACTATGATCCAACACTCTGAATATACATAGCACATTCTGACTATTGTCCAACAGTCTGAATGTACATAGCACATTCTGACTATTATCCAACAGGCTGAATATTCATAGCACAGTATGGTTGTTATCTGACTCTCTGAATATTCACACACATTCTGACTATTTATGAACACTAAATATACACAGCACATCTGGCTATTATCCAACAGTCTGAATGTACATAGCAGATTATGGCTTTGATCCAACACTGAATATACATAGCAGATTCTGACTATTATCCAACACTCTGAACACACATAGCTCATTTTGACTATGATCCAACACTCTGAATATACACAACTCTTTCTGACTATTATCCAACACCCTGAATATACACAGATCATTCTGACTATGATCCAACACTCTGAATATGCACAGCACATTCTGACTATTATCCAACACTCTGAATATACACAGCACATTCTGACTATTATCCAACACTCTGAATATACACAGCACATTCTGTCTATTATCCAACACTGTAAATATACACAGCACATTCTGACTATTATCCAACACTCTGAATATACACAGCATATTCTGACTATTATCCAACACTCTGAATATACACAGCACATTCTGACTATGATCCAACACTCTGAATATGCACAGCACATTCTGACTATTATCCAACACTCTGAATATGCACAGCACATTCTGACTATTATCCAACACTCTGAATATACATAGCACATTCTGACTATTATCCAACACTCTGAATATACACAGATCATTCTGACTATGATCCAACACTCTGATTATGCACAGCACATGCTAACTATTATCCAGCACTCTGAATATACATAGCACATTCTGACTATTATCGAACACTCTGAACATGCACAGCTCATTCTGACATTGATCCAACACTCTGAATATGCACAGCACATTCTGACTATTATCCAACACTCTGAATATACATAGCAGATTCTGACGATTATCCAACACTCTGAATATACACAGCTCGTTCTGACTATGATCCAACACTCTGAATATACACAGCACAATCTGACTATTATCCAACACTCTGAATATACACAGCACAATCTGACTATTATCCAACACTCTGAATATACATAGCAGATTCTGACTATTATCCAACGCTCTGAATATGAACAGCACATTCTGACTATGATCCAACACTCTGAATATACACTGCACAATCTGACGATTATCCAACACTGTGAATATGGATAGCACATTCTGAATATTATCCAACACTCTGAATATACACAGCACATTCTGACTATGATCCAACACTCTGAATATACACAGCACATTCTGACTATTATCCAACACTCTGAATATACACAGCACATTCTGACTATTATCCAACACTGTAAATATACATAGCACATTCTGACTATGATCCAACACTCTGAATATGCACAGCACATTCTGACTATTATCCAAAACTTTGAAGAGACACAGATCATTCTGATTATGATCCAACACTCTGAATATACAAAGCAGATTCTGACTATTATCCAACACTCTGAATATACACAGCACATTCTGACTATTATCCAACACTCTGAATATACACAGCTCATTCTGACTATTATCCAACACTCTGAATATACATAGCACATTCTGACTATTGTCCAACAGTCTGAATGTACATAGCGCATTCTGACTATTATCCAACAGGCTGAATATTCATAGCACAGTATGGTTGTTATCTGACACTCTGAATATTCACACACATTCTGACTATTTATGAACACTAAATATACACAGCACATCTGGCTATTATCCAACAGTCTGAATGTACATAGCAGATTATGGCTTTGATCCAACACTGAATATGCACAGCACATTCTGACTATTATCCAACACTCTGAATATACATAGCACATTCTGACTATTGTCCAACAGTCTGAATGTACATAGTACATTCTGACTATTATCCAACAGGCTGAATATTCATAGCACAGTATGGTTGTTAGCTGACTCTCTGAATATTCACACACATTCTGACTATTTATGAACACTAAATATACACAGCACATCTGGCTATTATCCATCAGTCTGAATGTACATAGCAGATTATGGCTTTGATCCAACACTGAATATACATAGCAGATTCTGACTATTATCCAACACTCTGAACACACATAGCTCATTTTGAGTATGATCCAACACTCTGAATATACACAACTCTTTCTGACTATTATCCAACACCCTGAATATACACAGATCATTCTGACTATGATCCAACACTCTGAATATGCACAGCACATTCTGACTATTATCCAACACTCTGAATATACACAGCACATTCTGACTATTATCCAACACTGTGAATATACATAGCACATTCTGACTATGATCCAACACTCTCAATATACACAGCACATTTAGACTATTATCCAACACTCTGAATATACATAGCACATTCTGACTATTATCCAACACTCTGAATATACACAGCTCATTCTGACTATGATCCAACACTGTGAATATGCAGAGCACATTCTGACTATTATCCGACACTCTGAATATACATAGCACATTCTGACAATTATCCAACACTCTGAATATACACAACTCATTCTGACTATGGTCCAACACTCGGAATATGCACAGCACATTTAGACTATTATCCAACACTCTGAATATACACAGCTCATTCTGACGATGATGCAACAGTCTGAATATACACAGCTCATTCTGACTATGATGCAATACTCTGAATATACACAGCTCATTCTGACTATGATGCAACACTCTGAATATACACAGCTCATTCTGACTATGATCCAACACTCGGAATATGCACAGCACATTTAGACTATTATCCAACACTCTGAATATACACAGCTCATTCTGACGATGATGCAACAGTCTGAATATACACAGCTCATTCTGACTATGATGCAATACTCTGAATATACACAGCTCATTCTGACTATGATGCAACACTCTGAATATACACAGCTCATTCTGACCAAGATGCAACACTCTGAATATACACAGCTCATTCTGACTATGATGCAACACTCTGAATATACACAGCACATTCTGACTATGATCCAACACTCTGAATATGCACAGCACATTCTGACTATTATCCAACACTCTGAATATACATTGCACATTCTGATTATTATTCAACACTCTGAATATACACACATCATTCTGACTATGATCCAACACTCTGAATATGCACAGCACATTCTGACTATTATCCAACACTCTGATTATGCACAGCACATTCTGACTATTATCCAACACTCTGAATATACATAGCACATTCTGACTATTATCCAACACTCTGAACATACACAGATCATTCTGACTATGATCCAACACTCTGAATATGCACAGCACATGCTAACTATTATCCAGCACTCTGAATATACATAGCACATTCTGACTATTATCCAACACTCTGAATATACACAGCACAATCTGACTATTATCCAACACTCTGAATATACATAGCAGATTCTGACTATTATCCAACGCTCTGAATATGCACAGCACATTCTGACTATGATCCAACACTCTGAATATACATAGCACATTCTGACTATTGTCCAACAGTCTGAATGTACATAGTACATTCTGACTATTATCCAACAGGCTGAATATTCATAGCACAGTATGGTTGTTAGCTGACTCTCTGAATATTCACACACATTCTGACTATTTATGAACACTAAATATACACAGCACATCTGGCTATTATCCATCAGTCTGAATGTACATAGCAGATTATGGCTTTGATCCAACACTGAATATACATAGCAGATTCTGACTATTATCCAACACTCTGAACACACATAGCTCATTTTGACTATGATCCAACACTCTGAATATACACAGCACATTCTGACTATTATCCAACACTCTGAATATGCACAGCACATTCTGACTATTATCCAACACTCTGAATATACACAGCACATTCTGACTATTATCCAACACTGTGAATATACATAGCACATTCTGACTATGATCCAACACTCTGATTATGCACAGCACATTCTGACTATTATCCAACACTCTGAATATACACAGCTCATTCTGACTATGATCCAACACTGTGAATATGCAGAGCACATTCTGACTATTATCCGACACTCTGAATATACATAGCACATTCTGACTATTATCCAACACTCTGAATATACACAACTCATTCTGACTATGGTCCAACACTCTGAATATGCACAGCACATTTAGACTATTATCCAACACTCTGAATATACTCAGCTCATTCTGACTATGATCCAACACTCGGAATATGCACAGCACATTTAGACTATTATCCAACACTCTGAATATACACAGCTCATTCTGACGATGATGCAACACTCTGAATATACACAGCTCATTCTGACTATGATGCAACACTCTGAATATACACAGCACATTCTGACTATGATGCAACACTCTGAATATACACAGCTCATTCTGACCAAGATGCAACACTCTGAATATACACAGCTCATTCTGACTATGATGCAACACTCTGAATATACACAGCACATTCTGACTATGATCCAACACTCTGAATATGCACAGCACATTCTGACTATTATCCAACACTCTGAATATACATTGCACATTCTGATTATTATTCAACACTCTGAATATACACACATCATTCTGACTATGATCCAACACTCTGAATATGCACAGCAGATTCTGACTATTATCCAACACTCTGAATATGGACAGCACATTCTGACTATTATCCAACACTCTGAATATACATAGCACATTCTGACTATTATCCAACACTCTGAACACACATAGCTCATTTTGAGTATGATCCAACACTCTGAATATACACAACTCTTTCTGACTATTATCCAACACCCTGAATATACACAGATCATTCTGACTATGATCCAACACTCTGAATATGCACAGCACATTCTGACTATTATCCAACACTCTGAATATACACAGCACATTCTGACTATTATCCAACACTGTGAATATACATAGCACATTCTGACTATGATCCAACACTCTCAATATACACAGCACATTTAGACTATTATCCAACACTCTGAATATACATAGCACATTCTGACTATTATCCAACACTCTGAATATACACAGCTCATTCTGACTATGATCCAACACTGTGAATATGCAGAGCACATTCTGACTATTATCCGACACTCTGAATATACATAGCACATTCTGACAATTATCCAACACTCTGAATATACACAACTCATTCTGACTATGGTCCAACACTCGGAATATGCACAGCACATTTAGACTATTATCCAACACTCTGAATATACACAGCTCATTCTGACGATGATGCAACAGTCTGAATATACACAGCTCATTCTGACTATGATGCAATACTCTGAATATACACAGCTCATTCTGACTATGATGCAACACTCTGAATATACACAGCTCATTCTGACTATGATCCAACACTCGGAATATGCACAGCACATTTAGACTATTATCCAACACTCTGAATATACACAGCTCATTCTGACGATGATGCAACAGTCTGAATATACACAGCTCATTCTGACTATGATGCAATACTCTGAATATACACAGCTCATTCTGACTATGATGCAACACTCTGAATATACACAGCTCATTCTGACCAAGATGCAACACTCTGAATATACACAGCTCATTCTGACTATGATGCAACACTCTGAATATACACAGCACATTCTGACTATGATCCAACACTCTGAATATGCACAGCACATTCTGACTATTATCCAACACTCTGAATATACATTGCACATTCTGATTATTATTCAACACTCTGAATATACACACATCATTCTGACTATGATCCAACACTCTGAATATGCACAGCACATTCTGACTATTATCCAACACTCTGATTATGCACAGCACATTCTGACTATTATCCAACACTCTGAATATACATAGCACATTCTGACTATTATCCAACACTCTGAACATACACAGATCATTCTGACTATGATCCAACACTCTGAATATGCACAGCACATGCTAACTATTATCCAGCACTCTGAATATACATAGCACATTCTGACTATTATCCAACACTCTGAATATACACAGCACAATCTGACTATTATCCAACACTCTGAATATACATAGCAGATTCTGACTATTATCCAACGCTCTGAATATGCACAGCACATTCTGACTATGATCCAACACTCTGAATATACATAGCACATTCTGACTATTGTCCAACAGTCTGAATGTACATAGTACATTCTGACTATTATCCAACAGGCTGAATATTCATAGCACAGTATGGTTGTTAGCTGACTCTCTGAATATTCACACACATTCTGACTATTTATGAACACTAAATATACACAGCACATCTGGCTATTATCCATCAGTCTGAATGTACATAGCAGATTATGGCTTTGATCCAACACTGAATATACATAGCAGATTCTGACTATTATCCAACACTCTGAACACACATAGCTCATTTTGACTATGATCCAACACTCTGAATATACACAGCACATTCTGACTATTATCCAACACTCTGAATATGCACAGCACATTCTGACTATTATCCAACACTCTGAATATACACAGCACATTCTGACTATTATCCAACACTGTGAATATACATAGCACATTCTGACTATGATCCAACACTCTGATTATGCACAGCACATTCTGACTATTATCCAACACTCTGAATATACACAGCTCATTCTGACTATGATCCAACACTGTGAATATGCAGAGCACATTCTGACTATTATCCGACACTCTGAATATACATAGCACATTCTGACTATTATCCAACACTCTGAATATACACAACTCATTCTGACTATGGTCCAACACTCTGAATATGCACAGCACATTTAGACTATTATCCAACACTCTGAATATACTCAGCTCATTCTGACTATGATCCAACACTCGGAATATGCACAGCACATTTAGACTATTATCCAACACTCTGAATATACACAGCTCATTCTGACGATGATGCAACACTCTGAATATACACAGCTCATTCTGACTATGATGCAACACTCTGAATATACACAGCACATTCTGACTATGATGCAACACTCTGAATATACACAGCTCATTCTGACCAAGATGCAACACTCTGAATATACACAGCTCATTCTGACTATGATGCAACACTCTGAATATACACAGCACATTCTGACTATGATCCAACACTCTGAATATGCACAGCACATTCTGACTATTATCCAACACTCTGAATATACATTGCACATTCTGATTATTATTCAACACTCTGAATATACACACATCATTCTGACTATGATCCAACACTCTGAATATGCACAGCAGATTCTGACTATTATCCAACACTCTGAATATGGACAGCACATTCTGACTATTATCCAACACTCTGAATATACATAGCACATTCTGACTATTATCCAACACTCTGAATATACACAGATCATTCTGACTATGATCCAACACTCTGAATATGCACAGCACATGCTAACTATTATCCAGCACTCTGAATATACATAGCACATTCTGACTATTATCCAACACTCTGAATATACACAGCACAATCTGACTATTATCCAACACTCTGAATATACATAGCAGATTCTGACTATTATCCAACGCTCTGAATATGCACAGCACATTCTGACTATGATCCAACAGTCTGAATATACATAGCACATTCTGACTATTGTCCAACAGTCTGAATGTACATAGCACATTCTGACTATTATCCAACAGGCTGAATATTCATAGCACAGTATGGTTGTTATCTGACTCTCTGAATATTCACACACATTCTGACTATTTATGAACACTAAATATACACAGCACATCTGGCTATTATCCAACAGTCTGAATGTACATAGCAGATTTTGGCTTTGATCCAACACTGAATATACATAGCAGATTCTGACTATTATCCAACACTCTGAACACACATAGCTCATTTTGACTATGATCCAACACTCTGAATATACACAACTCTTTCTGACTATTATCCAACACCCTGAATATACACAGATCATTCTGACTATGATCCAACACTCTGAATATGCACAGCACATTCTGACTATTATCCAACACTGTAAATATACACAGCACATTCTGACTATTATCCAACACTCTGAATATACACAGCATATTCTGACTATTATCCAACACTCTGAATATACACAGCACATTCTGACTATGATCCAACACTCTGAATATGCACAGCACATTCTGACTATTATCCAACACTCTGAATATGCACAGCACATTCTGACTATTATCCAACACTCTGAATATACATAGCACATTCTGACTATTATCCAACACTCTGAATATACACAGATCATTCTGACTATGATCCAACACTCTGATTATGCACAGCACATGCTAACTATTATCCAGCACTCTGAATATACATAGCACATTCTGACTATTATCGAACACTCTGAACATGCACAGCTCATTCTGACATTGATCCAACACTCTGAATATGCACAGCACATTCTGACTATTATCCAACACTCTGAATATACATAGCAGATTCTGACGATTATCCAACACTCTGAATATACACAGCTCGTTCTGACTATGATCCAACACTCTGAATATACACAGCACAATCTGACTATTATCCAACACTCAGAATATACACAGCACAATCTGACTATTATCCAACACTCTGAATATACATAGCAGCTTCTGACTATTATCCAACGCTCTGAATATGAACAGCACATTCTGACTATGATCCAACACTCTGAATATACACTGCACAATCTGACGATTATCCAACACTCTGAATATACATAGCACATTCTGACTATTATCCAACACTCTGAACATACACAGATCATTCTGACTATGATCCAACACTCTGAATATGCACAGCACATGCTAACTATTATCCAGCACTCTGAATATACATAGCACATTCTGACTATTATCCAACACTCTGAATATACACAGCACAATCTGACTATTATCCAACACTCTGAATATACATAGCAGATTCTGACTATTATCCAACGCTCTGAATATGCACAGCACATTCTGACTATGATCCAACACTCTGAATATACATAGCACATTCTGACTATTGTCCAACAGTCTGAATGTACATAGTACATTCTGACTATTATCCAACAGGCTGAATATTCATAGCACAGTATGGTTGTTAGCTGACTCTCTGAATATTCACACACATTCTGACTATTTATGAACACTAAATATACACAGCACATCTGGCTATTATCCATCAGTCTGAATGTACATAGCAGATTATGGCTTTGATCCAACACTGAATATACATAGCAGATTCTGACTATTATCCAACACTCTGAACACACATAGCTCATTTTGACTATGATCCAACACTCTGAATATACACAGCACATTCTGACTATTATCCAACACTCTGAATATGCACAGCACATTCTGACTATTATCCAACACTCTGAATATACACAGCACATTCTGACTATTATCCAACACTGTGAATATACATAGCACATTCTGACTATGATCCAACACTCTGATTATGCACAGCACATTCTGACTATTATCCAACACTCTGAATATACACAGCTCATTCTGACTATGATCCAACACTGTGAATATGCAGAGCACATTCTGACTATTATCCGACACTCTGAATATACATAGCACATTCTGACTATTATCCAACACTCTGAATATACACAACTCATTCTGACTATGGTCCAACACTCTGAATATGCACAGCACATTTAGACTATTATCCAACACTCTGAATATACTCAGCTCATTCTGACTATGATCCAACACTCGGAATATGCACAGCACATTTAGACTATTATCCAACACTCTGAATATACACAGCTCATTCTGACGATGATGCAACACTCTGAATATACACAGCTCATTCTGACTATGATGCAACACTCTGAATATACACAGCACATTCTGACTATGATGCAACACTCTGAATATACACAGCTCATTCTGACCAAGATGCAACACTCTGAATATACACAGCTCATTCTGACTATGATGCAACACTCTGAATATACACAGCACATTCTGACTATGATCCAACACTCTGAATATGCACAGCACATTCTGACTATTATCCAACACTCTGAATATACATTGCACATTCTGATTATTATTCAACACTCTGAATATACACACATCATTCTGACTATGATCCAACACTCTGAATATGCACAGCAGATTCTGACTATTATCCAACACTCTGAATATGGACAGCACATTCTGACTATTATCCAACACTCTGAATATACATAGCACATTCTGACTATTATCCAACACTCTGAATATACACAGATCATTCTGACTATGATCCAACACTCTGAATATGCACAGCACATGCTAACTATTATCCAGCACTCTGAATATACATAGCACATTCTGACTATTATCCAACACTCTGAATATACACAGCACAATCTGACTATTATCCAACACTCTGAATATACATAGCAGATTCTGACTATTATCCAACGCTCTGAATATGCACAGCACATTCTGACTATGATCCAACAGTCTGAATATACATAGCACATTCTGACTATTGTCCAACAGTCTGAATGTACATAGCACATTCTGACTATTATCCAACAGGCTGAATATTCATAGCACAGTATGGTTGTTATCTGACTCTCTGAATATTCACACACATTCTGACTATTTATGAACACTAAATATACACAGCACATCTGGCTATTATCCAACAGTCTGAATGTACATAGCAGATTTTGGCTTTGATCCAACACTGAATATACATAGCAGATTCTGACTATTATCCAACACTCTGAACACACATAGCTCATTTTGACTATGATCCAACACTCTGAATATACACAACTCTTTCTGACTATTATCCAACACCCTGAATATACACAGATCATTCTGACTATGATCCAACACTCTGAATATGCACAGCACATTCTGACTATTATCCAACACTGTAAATATACACAGCACATTCTGACTATTATCCAACACTCTGAATATACACAGCATATTCTGACTATTATCCAACACTCTGAATATACACAGCACATTCTGACTATGATCCAACACTCTGAATATGCACAGCACATTCTGACTATTATCCAACACTCTGAATATGCACAGCACATTCTGACTATTATCCAACACTCTGAATATACATAGCACATTCTGACTATTATCCAACACTCTGAATATACACAGATCATTCTGACTATGATCCAACACTCTGATTATGCACAGCACATGCTAACTATTATCCAGCACTCTGAATATACATAGCACATTCTGACTATTATCGAACACTCTGAACATGCACAGCTCATTCTGACATTGATCCAACACTCTGAATATGCACAGCACATTCTGACTATTATCCAACACTCTGAATATACATAGCAGATTCTGACGATTATCCAACACTCTGAATATACACAGCTCGTTCTGACTATGATCCAACACTCTGAATATACACAGCACAATCTGACTATTATCCAACACTCAGAATATACACAGCACAATCTGACTATTATCCAACACTCTGAATATACATAGCAGCTTCTGACTATTATCCAACGCTCTGAATATGAACAGCACATTCTGACTATGATCCAACACTCTGAATATACACTGCACAATCTGACGATTATCCAACACTGTGAATATGCATAGCACATTCTGAATATTATCCAACACTCTGAATATACACAGCACATTCTGACTATGATCCAATACTCTGAATATACACAGCACATTCTGACTATTATCCAACACTCTGAATATACACAGCACATTCTGACTATTATCCAACACTGTAAATATACATAGCACATTCTGACTATGATCCAACACTCTGAATATGCACAGCACATTCTGACTATTATCCAAAACTTTGAAGAGACACAGATCATTCTGATTATGATCCAACACTCTGAATATACAAAGCAGATTCTGACTATTATCCAACACTCTGAATATACACAGCACATTCTGACTATTATCCAACACTCTGAAGAGACACAGCTCATTCTGACTATTATCCAACACTCTGAATATACATAGCACATTCTGACTATTGTCCAACAGTCTGAATGTACATAGCACATTCTGACTATTATCCAACAGGCTGAATATTCATAGCACAGTATGGTTGTTATCTGACACTCTGAATATTCACACACATTCTGACTATTTATGAACACTAAATATACACAGCACATCTGGCTATTATCCAACAGTCTGAATGTACATAGCAGATTATGGCTTTGATCCAACACTGAATATGCACAGCACATTGTGACTATTATCCAACACTCTGAATATACACAGCTCATTCTGACTATGATCCAACACTGTGAATATGCACAGCACATTCTGACTATTATCCGACACTCTGAATATACATAGCACATTCTGACTATTATCCAACACTCTGAATATACACAACTCATTCTGACTATGATCCAACACTCTGAATATGCACAGCACATTTAGACTATTATCCAACACTCTGAATATACTCAGCTCATTCTGACTATGATCCAACACTCTGAATATGCACAGCACATTTAGACTATTATCCAACACTCTGAATATACACAGCTCATTCTGACGATGATGCAACACTCTGAATATACACAGCTCATTCTGACTATTATCCAACACTCTGAATAAACACAGCACATTGTGACTATGATCCAACACTCTGAATATGCACAGCACATTCTGACTATTATCCAACTCTCTGAATATACATTGCGCATTCTGATTATTATTCAATACTCTGAATATACACACATCATTCTGACTATGATCCAACACTCTGAATATGCACAGCACATTCTGACTATTATCCAACACTCTGAATATACATAGCACATTCTGACTATTATCCAACACTCTGAATATACACAGATCATTCTGACTATGATCCAACACTCTGAATATGCACAGCACATGCTAACTATTATCCAGCACTCTGAATATACATAGCACATTCTGACTATTATCCAACACTCTGAATATACACAGCTGATTCTGACATTGATCCAGCACTCTGAATATACACAGCTCGTTCTGACTATGATCAAAAACTCTGAATATACACAGCACAATCTGACTATTATCCAACACTCTGAATATACATAGCAGATTCTGACTATTATCCAACGCTCTGAATATGCACAGCACATTCTGACTATGATCCAACACTCTGAATATACATAGCACATTCTGACTATTGTCCAACAGTCTGAATGTACATAGCACATTCTGACTATTATCCAACAGGCTGAATATTCATAGCACAGTATGGTTGTAATCTGACACTCTGAATATTCACACACATTCTGACTATTTATGAACACTAAATATACACAGCACATCTGGCTATTATCCAACAGTCTGAATGTACATAGCAGATTATGGCTTTGATCCAACACTGAATATGCACAGCACATTCTGACTATTATCCAACACTCTGAATATACACAGCACATTCTGACTATGATCCAACACTCTGAATATGCACAGCACATTCTGACTATTATCCAACACTCTGAATATACACAGCACATTCTGACTATTATCCAACACTGTGAATATACATAGCACATTCTGACTATGATCCAACACTCTCAATATACACAGCACATTTAGACTATTATCCAACACTCTGAATATACATAGCACATTCTGACTATTATCCAACACTCTGAATATACACAGCTCATTCTGACTTGATCCAACACTGTGAATATGCAGAGCACATTCTGACTATTATCCGACACTCTGAATATACATAGCACATTCTGACTATTATCCAACACTCTGAATTTACACAACTCATTCTGACTATGGTCCAACACTCTGAATATGCACAGCACATTTAGACTATTATCCAACACTCTGAATATACTCAGCTCATTCTGACTATGATCCAACACTCGGAATATGCACAGCACATTTAGACTATTATCCAACACTCTGAATATACACAGCTCATTCTGACGATGATGCAACAGTCTGAATATACACAGCTCATTCTGACTATGATGCAACACTCTGAATATACACAGCTCATTCTGACTTTGATGCAACACTCTGAATATACACAGCTCATTCTGACCAAGATGCAACACTCTGAATATACACAGCTCATTCTGACTATGATGCAACACTCTGAATATACACAGCACATTCTGACTATGATCCAACACTCTGAATATGCACAGCACATTCTGACTATTATCCAACACTCTGAATATACATTGCACATTCTGATTATTATTCAACACTCTGAATATACACACATCATTCTGACTATGATCCAACACTCTGAATATGCACAGCACATTCTGACTATTATCCAACACTCTGATTATGCACAGCACATTCTGACTATTATCCAACACTCTGAATATACATAGCACATTCTGACTATTATCCAACACTCTGAACATACACAGATCATTCTGACTATGATCCAACACTCTGAATATGCACAGCACATGCTAACTATTATCCAGCACTCTGAATATACATAGCACATTCTGACAATTATCCAACACTCTGAATATACACAGCACAATCTGACTATTATCCAACACTCTGAATATACATAGCAGATTCTGGCTATTATCCAACGCTCTGAATATGCACAGCACATTCTGACTATGATCCAACACTCTGAATATACATAGCACATTCTGACTATTGTCCAACAGTCTAAATGTACATAGCACATTCTGACTATTATCCAACAGGCTGAATATTCAAAGCACAGTATGGTTGTTATCTGACTCTCTGAATATTCACACACATTCTGACTATTTATGAACACTAAATATGCACAGCACATTTAGACTATTATCCAACACTCTGAATATACTCAGCTCATTCTGACTATGATCCAACACTCTGAATATGCACAGCACATTTAGACTATTATCCAACACTCTGAATATACACAGCTCATTCTGACGATGATGCAACACTCTGAATATACACAGCTCATTCTGACTATGATGCAACACTCTGAATATACACAAGTCATTCTGACTATGATGCAACACTCTGAATATACACAGCTCATTCTGACTATTATCCAACACTCTGAATATACACAGCACATTGTGACTATGATCCAACACTCTGAATATGCACAGCACATTCTGACTATTATCCAACTCTCTGAATATACATTGCGCATTCTGATTATTATTCAATACTCTGAATATACACACATCATTCTGACTATGATCCAACACTCTGAATATGCACAGCACATTCTGACTATTATCCAACACTCTGAATATACATAGCACATTCTGACTATTATCCAACACTCTGAATATACACAGATCATTCTGACTATGATCCAACACTCTGAATATGCACAGCACATGCTAACTATTATCCAGCACTCTGAATATACATAGCACATTCTGACTATTATCCAACACTCTGAATATACACAGCTGATTCTGACATTGATCCAGCACTCTGAATATACACAGCTCGTTCTGACTATGATCTAACACTCTGAATATACACAGCACAATCTGACTATTATCCAACACTCTGAATATACATAGCAGATTCTGACTATTATCCAACGCTCTGAATATGCACAGCACATTCTGACTATGATCCAACACTCTGAATATACATAGCACATTCTGACTATTGTCCAACAGTCTGAATGTACATAGCACATTCTGACTATTATCCAACAGGCTGAATATTCATAGCACAGTATGGTTGTAATCTGACACTCTGAATATTCACACACATTCTGACTATTTATGAACACTAAATATACACAGCACATCTGGCTATTATCCAACAGTCTGAATGTACATAGCAGATTATGGCTTTGATCCAACACTGAATATGCACAGCACATTCTGACTATTATCCAACACTCTGAATATACACAGCACATTCTGACTATGATCCAACACTCTGAATATGCACAGCACATTCTGACTATTATCCAACACTCTGAATATACACAGCACATTCTGACTATTATCCAACACAGTGAATATACATAGCACATTCTGACTATGATCCAACACTCTCAATATACACAGCACATTTAGACTATTATCCAACACTCTGAATATACATAGCACATTCTGACTATTATCCAACACTCTGAATATACACAGCTCATTCTGACTATGATCCAACACTGTGAATATGCAGAGCACATTCTGACTATTATCCGACACTCTGAATATACATAGCACATTCTGACTATGATCCAACACTCGGAATATGCACAGCACATTTAGACTATTATCCAACACTCTGAATATACACAGCTCATTCTGACGATGATGCAACAGTCTGAATATACACAGCTCATTCTGACTATGATGCAACACTCTGAATATACACAGCTCATTCTGACTATGATGCAACACTCTGAATATACACAGCTCATTCTGACCAAGATGCAACACTCTGAATATACACAGCTCATTCTGACTATGATGCAACACTCTGAATATACACAGCACATTCTGACTATGATCCAACACTCTGAATATGCACAGCACATTCTGACTATTATCCAACACTCTGAATATACATTGCACATTCTGATTATTATTCAACACTCTGAATATACACACATCATTCTGACTATGATCCAACACTCTGAATATGCACAGCACATTCTGACTATTATCCAACACTCTGATTATGCACAGCACATTCTGACTATTATCCAACACTCTGAATATACATAGCACATTCTGACTATTATCCAACACTCTGAACATACACAGATCATTCTGACTATGATCCAACACTCTGAATATGCACAGCACATGCTAACTATTATCCAGCACTCTGAATATACATAGCACATTCTGACTATTATCCAACACTCTGAATATACACAGCACAATCTGACTATTATCCAACACTCTGAATATACATAGCAGATTCTGACTATTATCCAACGCTCTGAATATGCACAGCACATTCTGACTATGATCCAACACTCTGAATATACATAGCACATTCTGACTATTGTCCAACAGTCTGAATGTACATAGCACATTCTGACTATTATCCAACAGGCTGAATATTCATAGCACAGTATGGTTGTAATCTGACACTCTGAATATTCACACACATTCTGACTATTTATGAACACTAAATATACACAGCACATCTGGCTATTATCCAACAGTCTGAATGTACATAGCAGATTATGGCTTTGATCCAACACTGAATATGCACAGCACATTCTGACTATTATCCAACACTCTGAATATACACAGCACATTCTGACTATGATCCAACACTCTGAATATGCACAGCACATTCTGACTATTATCCAACACTCTGAATATACACAGCACATTCTGACTATTATCCAACACTATGAATATACATAGCACATTCTGACTATGATCCAACACTCTCAATATACACAGCACATTTAGACTATTATCCAACACTCTGAATATACATAGCACATTCTGACTATTATCCAACACTCTGAATATACACAGCTCATTCTGACTTGATCCAACACTGTGAATATGCAGAGCACATTCTGACTATTATCCGACACTCCGAATATACATAGCACATTCTGACTATTATCCAACACTCTGAATTTACACAACTCATTCTGACTATGGTCCAACACTCTGAATATGCACAGCACATTTAGACTATTATCCAACACTCTGAATATACTCAGCTCATTCTGACTATGATCCAACACTCGGAATATGCACAGCACATTTAGACTATTATCCAACACTCTGAATATACACAGCTCATTCTGACGATGATGCAACAGTCTGAATATACACAGCTCATTCTGACTATGATGCAACACTCTGAATATACACAGCTCATTCTGACTTTGATGCAACACTCTGAATATACACAGCTCATTCTGACCAAGATGCAACACTCTGAATATACACAGCTCATTCTGACTATGATGCAACACTCTGAATATACACAGCACATTCTGACTATGATCCAACACTCTGAATATGCACAGCACATTCTGACTATTATCCAACACTCTGAATATACATTGCACATTCTGATTATTATTCAACACTCTGAATATACACACATCATTCTGACTATGATCCAACACTCTGAATATGCACAGCACATTCTGACTATTATCCAACACTCTGATTATGCACAGCACATTCTGACTATTATCCAACACTCTGAATATACATAGCACATTCTGACTATTATCCAACACTCTGAACATACACAGATCATTCTGACTATGATCCAACACTCTGAATATGCACAGCACATGCTAACTATTATCCAGCACTCTGAATATACATAGCACATTCTGACAATTATCCAACACTCTGAATATACACAGCACAATCTGACTATTATCCAACACTCTGAATATACATAGCAGATTCTGGCTATTATCCAACGCTCTGAATATGCACAGCACATTCTGACTATGATCCAACACTCTGAATATACATAGCACATTCTGACTATTGTCCAACAGTCTGAATGTACATAGCACATTCTGACTATTATCCAACAGGCTGAATATTCATAGCACAGTATGGTTGTTATCTGACTCTCTGAATATTCACACACATTCTGACTATTTATGAACACTAAATATGCACAGCACATTTAGACTATTATCCAACACTCTGAATATACTCAGCTCATTCTGACTATGATCCAACACTCTGAATATGCACAGCACATTTAGACTATTATCCAACACTCTGAATATACACAGCTCATTCTGACGATGATGCAACACTCTGAATATACACAGCTCATTCTGACTATGATGCAACACTCTGAATATACACAAGTCATTCTGACTATGATGCAACACTCTGAATATACACAGCTCATTCTGACTATTATCCAACACTCTGAATATACACAGCACATTGTGACTATGATCCAACACTCTGAATATGCACAGCACATTCTGACTATTATCCAACTCTCTGAATATACATTGCGCATTCTGATTATTATTCAATACTCTGAATATACACACATCATTCTGACTATGATCCAACACTCTGAATATGCACAGCACATTCTGACTATTATCCAACACTCTGAATATACATAGCACATTCTGACTATTATCCAACACTCTGAATATACACAGATCATTCTGACTATGATCCAACACTCTGAATATGCACAGCACATGCTAACTATTATCCAGCACTCTGAATATACATAGCACATTCTGACTATTATCCAACACTCTGAATATACACAGCTGATTCTGACATTGATCCAGCACTCTGAATATACACAGCTCGTTCTGACTATGATCTAACACTCTGAATATACACAGCACAATCTGACTATTATCCAACACTCTGAATATACATAGCAGATTCTGACTATTATCCAACGCTCTGAATATGCACAGCACATTCTGACTATGATCCAACACTCTGAATATACATAGCACATTCTGACTATTGTCCAACAGTCTGAATGTACATAGCACATTCTGACTATTATCCAACAGGCTGAATATTCATAGCACAGTATGGTTGTAATCTGACACTCTGAATATTCACACACATTCTGACTATTTATGAACACTAAATATACACAGCACATCTGGCTATTATCCAACAGTCTGAATGTACATAGCAGATTATGGCTTTGATCCAACACTGAATATGCACAGCACATTCTGACTATTATCCAACACTCTGAATATACACAGCACATTCTGACTATGATCCAACACTCTGAATATGCACAGCACATTCTGACTATTATCCAACACTCTGAATATACACAGCACATTCTGACTATTATCCAACACAGTGAATATACATAGCACATTCTGACTATGATCCAACACTCTCAATATACACAGCACATTTAGACTATTATCCAACACTCTGAATATACATAGCACATTCTGACTATTATCCAACACTCTGAATATACACAGCTCATTCTGACTATGATCCAACACTGTGAATATGCAGAGCACATTCTGACTATTATCCGACACTCTGAATATACATAGCACATTCTGACTATGATCCAACACTCGGAATATGCACAGCACATTTAGACTATTATCCAACACTCTGAATATACACAGCTCATTCTGACGATGATGCAACAGTCTGAATATACACAGCTCATTCTGACTATGATGCAACACTCTGAATATACACAGCTCATTCTGACTATGATGCAACACTCTGAATATACACAGCTCATTCTGACCAAGATGCAACACTCTGAATATACACAGCTCATTCTGACTATGATGCAACACTCTGAATATACACAGCACATTCTGACTATGATCCAACACTCTGAATATGCACAGCACATTCTGACTATTATCCAACACTCTGAATATACATTGCACATTCTGATTATTATTCAACACTCTGAATATACACACATCATTCTGACTATGATCCAACACTCTGAATATGCACAGCACATTCTGACTATTATCCAACACTCTGATTATGCACAGCACATTCTGACTATTATCCAACACTCTGAATATACATAGCACATTCTGACTATTATCCAACACTCTGAACATACACAGATCATTCTGACTATGATCCAACACTCTGAATATGCACAGCACATGCTAACTATTATCCAGCACTCTGAATATACATAGCACATTCTGACTATTATCCAACACTCTGAATATACACAGCACAATCTGACTATTATCCAACACTCTGAATATACATAGCAGATTCTGACTATTATCCAACGCTCTGAATATGCACAGCACATTCTGACTATGATCCAACACTCTGAATATACATAGCACATTCTGACTATTGTCCAACAGTCTGAATGTACATAGCACATTCTGCCTATTATCCAACAGGCTGAATATTCATAGCACAGTATGGTTGTTATCTGACTCTCTGAATATTCACACACATTCTGACTATTTATGAACACTAAATATACACAGCACATCTGGCTATTATCCAACAGTCTGAATGTACATAGCAGATTATGGCTTTGATCCAACACTGAATATGCACAGCACATTCTGACTATTATCCAACACTCTGAATATACACAGCACATTCTGACTATGATCCAACACTCTGAATATGCACAGCACATTCTGACTATTATCCAACACTCTGAATATACACAGCACATTCTGACTATTATCCAACACTGTGAATATACATAGCACATTCTGACTATGATCCAACACTCTCAATATACACAGCACATTTAGACTATTATCCAACACTCTGAATATACATAGCACATTCTGACTATTATCCAACACTCTGAATATACACAGCTCATTCTGACTTGATCCAACACTGTGAATATGCAGAGCACATTCTGACTATTATCCGACACTCCGAATATACATAGCACATTCTGACTATTATCCAACACTCTGAATTTACACAACTCATTCTGACTATGGTCCAACACTCTGAATATGCACAGCACATTTAGACTATTATCCAACACTCTGAATATACTCAGCTCATTCTGACTATGATCCAACACTCGGAATATGCACAGCACATTTAGACTATTATCCAACACTCTGAATATACACAGCTCATTCTGACGATGATGCAACAGTCTGAATATACACAGCTCATTCTGACTATGATGCAACACTCTGAATATACACAGCTCATTCTGACTTTGATGCAACACTCTGAATATACACAGCTCATTCTGACCAAGATGCAACACTCTGAATATACACAGCTCATTCTGACTATGATGCAACACTCTGAATATACACAGCACATTCTGACTATGATCCAACACTCTGAATATGCACAGCACATTCTGACTATTATCCAACACTCTGAATATACATTGCACATTCTGATTATTATTCAACACTCTGAATATACACACATCATTCTGACTATGATCCAACACTCTGAATATGCACAGCACATTCTGACTATTATCCAACACTCTGATTATGCACAGCACATTCTGACTATTATCCAACACTCTGAATATACATAGCACATTCTGACTATTATCCAACACTCTGAACATACACAGATCATTCTGACTATGATCCAACACTCTGAATATGCACAGCACATGCTAACTATTATCCAGCACTCTGAATATACATAGCACATTCTGACAATTATCCAACACTCTGAATATACACAGCACAATCTGACTATTATCCAACACTCTGAATATACATAGCAGATTCTGGCTATTATCCAACGCTCTGAATATGCACAGCACATTCTGACTATGATCCAACACTCTGAATATACATAGCACATTCTGACTATTGTCCAACAGTCTGAATGTACATAGCACATTCTGACTATTATCCAACAGGCTGAATATTCATAGCACAGTATGGTTGTTATCTGACTCTCTGAATATTCACACACATTCTGACTATTTATGAACACTAAATATGCACAGCACATTTAGACTATTATCCAACACTCTGAATATACTCAGCTCATTCTGACTATGATCCAACACTCTGAATATGCACAGCACATTTAGACTATTATCCAACACTCTGAATATACACAGCTCATTCTGACGATGATGCAACACTCTGAATATACACAGCTCATTCTGACTATGATGCAACACTCTGAATATACACAAGTCATTCTGACTATGATGCAACACTCTGAATATACACAGCTCATTCTGACTATTATCCAACACTCTGAATATACACAGCACATTGTGACTATGATCCAACACTCTGAATATGCACAGCACATTCTGACTATTATCCAACTCTCTGAATATACATTGCGCATTCTGATTATTATTCAATACTCTGAATATACACACATCATTCTGACTATGATCCAACACTCTGAATATGCACAGCACATTCTGACTATTATCCAACACTCTGAATATACATAGCACATTCTGACTATTATCCAACACTCTGAATATACACAGATCATTCTGACTATGATCCAACACTCTGAATATGCACAGCACATGCTAACTATTATCCAGCACTCTGAATATACATAGCACATTCTGACTATTATCCAACACTCTGAATATACACAGCTGATTCTGACATTGATCCAGCACTCTGAATATACACAGCTCGTTCTGACTATGATCTAACACTCTGAATATACACAGCACAATCTGACTATTATCCAACACTCTGAATATACATAGCAGATTCTGACTATTATCCAACGCTCTGAATATGCACAGCACATTCTGACTATGATCCAACACTCTGAATATACATAGCACATTCTGACTATTGTCCAACAGTCTGAATGTACATAGCACATTCTGACTATTATCCAACAGGCTGAATATTCATAGCACAGTATGGTTGTAATCTGACACTCTGAATATTCACACACATTCTGACTATTTATGAACACTAAATATACACAGCACATCTGGCTATTATCCAACAGTCTGAATGTACATAGCAGATTATGGCTTTGATCCAACACTGAATATGCACAGCACATTCTGACTATTATCCAACACTCTGAATATACACAGCACATTCTGACTATGATCCAACACTCTGAATATGCACAGCACATTCTGACTATTATCCAACACTCTGAATATACACAGCACATTCTGACTATTATCCAACACAGTGAATATACATAGCACATTCTGACTATGATCCAACACTCTCAATATACACAGCACATTTAGACTATTATCCAACACTCTGAATATACATAGCACATTCTGACTATTATCCAACACTCTGAATATACACAGCTCATTCTGACTATGATCCAACACTGTGAATATGCAGAGCACATTCTGACTATTATCCGACACTCTGAATATACATAGCACATTCTGACTATGATCCAACACTCGGAATATGCACAGCACATTTAGACTATTATCCAACACTCTGAATATACACAGCTCATTCTGACGATGATGCAACAGTCTGAATATACACAGCTCATTCTGACTATGATGCAACACTCTGAATATACACAGCTCATTCTGACTATGATGCAACACTCTGAATATACACAGCTCATTCTGACCAAGATGCAACACTCTGAATATACACAGCTCATTCTGACTATGATGCAACACTCTGAATATACACAGCACATTCTGACTATGATCCAACACTCTGAATATGCACAGCACATTCTGACTATTATCCAACACTCTGAATATACATTGCACATTCTGATTATTATTCAACACTCTGAATATACACACATCATTCTGACTATGATCCAACACTCTGAATATGCACAGCACATTCTGACTATTATCCAACACTCTGATTATGCACAGCACATTCTGACTATTATCCAACACTCTGAATATACATAGCACATTCTGACTATTATCCAACACTCTGAACATACACAGATCATTCTGACTATGATCCAACACTCTGAATATGCACAGCACATGCTAACTATTATCCAGCACTCTGAATATACATAGCACATTCTGACTATTATCCAACACTCTGAATATACACAGCACAATCTGACTATTATCCAACACTCTGAATATACATAGCAGATTCTGACTATTATCCAACGCTCTGAATATGCACAGCACATTCTGACTATGATCCAACACTCTGAATATACATAGCACATTCTGACTATTGTCCAACAGTCTGAATGTACATAGCACATTCTGCCTATTATCCAACAGGCTGAATATTCATAGCACAGTATGGTTGTTATCTGACTCTCTGAATATTCACACACATTCTGACTATTTATGAACACTAAATATGCACAGCACATTTAGACTATTATCCAACACTCTGAATATACTCAGCTCATTCTGACTATGATCCAACACTCTGAATATGCACAGCACATTTAGACTATTATCCAACACTCTGAATATACACAGCTCATTCTGACGATGATGCAACACTCTGAATATACACAGCTCATTCTGACTATGATGCAACACTCTGAATATACACAGCTCATTCTGACTATGATGCAACACTCTGAATATACACAGCTCATTCTGACTATTATCCAACACTCTGAATATACACAGCACATTGTGACTATGATCCAACACTCTGAATATGCACAGCACATTCTGACTATTATCCAACTCTCTGAATATACATTGCGCATTCTGATTATTATTCAATACTCTGAATATACACATATCATTCTGACTATGATCCAACACTCTGAATATGCACAGCACATTCTGACTATTATCCAACACTCTGAATATACATAGCACATTCTGACTATTATCCAACACTCTGAATATACACAGATCATTCTGACTATGATCCAACACTCTGAATATGCACAGCACATGCTAACTATTATCCAGCACTCTGAATATACATAGCACATTCTGACTATTATCCAACACTCTGAATATACACAGCTGATTCTGACATTGATCCAGCACTCTGAATATACACAGCTCGTTCTGACTATGATCTAACACTCTGAATATACACAGCACAATCTGACTATTATCCAACACTCTGAATATACATAGCAGATTCTGACTATTATCCAACGCTCTGAATATGCACAGCACATTCTGACTATGATCCAACACTCTGAATATACATAGCACATTCTGACTATTGTCCAACAGTCTGAATGTACATAGCACATTCTGACTATTATCCAACAGGCTGAATATTCATAGCACAGTATGGTTGTAATCTGACACTCTGAATATTCACTCACATTCTGACTATTTATGAACACTAAATATACACAGCACATCTGGCTATTATCCAACAGTCTGAATGTACATAGCAGATTATGGCTTTGATCCAACACTGAATATGCACAGCACATTCTGACTATTATCCAACACTCTGAATATACACAGCACATTCTGACTATGATCCAACACTCTGAATATGCACAGCACATTCTGACTATTATCCAACACTCTGAATATACACAGCACATTCTGACTATTATCCAACACAGTGAATATACATAGCACATTCTGACTATGATCCAACACTCTCAATATACACAGCACATTTAGACTATTATCCAACACTCTGAATATACATAGCACATTCTGACTATTATCCAACACTCTGAATATACACAGCTCATTCTGACTATGATCCAACACTGTGAATATGCAGAGCACATTCTGACTATTATCCGACACTCTGAATATACATAGCACATTCTGACTATTATCCAACACTCTGAATATACACAACTCATTCTGACTATGGTCCAACACTCTGAATATGCACAGCACATTTAGACTATTATCCAACACTCTGAATATACTCAGCTCATTCTGACTATGATCCAACACTCGGAATATGCACAGCACATTTAGACTATTATCCGACACTCTGAATATACACAGCTCATTCTGACGATGATGCAACAGTCTGAATATACACAGCTCATTCTGACTATGATGCAACACTCTGAATATACACAGCTCATTCTGACTATGATGCAACACTCTGAATATACACAGCTCATTCTGACCAAGGTGCAACACTCTGAATATACACAGCTCATTCTGACTATGATGCAACACTCTGAATATGCACAGCACATTCTGACTATTATCCAACACTCTGAATATACATTGCACATTCTGATTATTATTCAACACTCTGAATATACACACATCATTCTGACTATGATCCAACACTCTGAATATGCACAGCACATTCTGACTATTATCCAACACTCTGATTATGCACAGCACATTCTGACTATTATCCAACACTGTAAATATACACAGCACATTCTGACTATTATCCAACACTCTGAATATACACAGCATATTCTGACTATTATCCAACACTCTGAATATACACAGCTCATTCTGACTATGATCCAACACTGTGAATATGCAGAGCACATTCTGACTATTATCCGACACTCTGAATATACATAGCACATTCTGACTATTATCCAACACTCTGCATATACACAACTCATTCTGACTATGGTCCAACACTCTGAATATGCACAGCACATTTAGACTATTATCCAACACTCTGAATATACTCAGCTCATTCTGACTATGATCCAACACTCGGAATATGCACAGCACATTTAGACTATTATCCAACACTCTGAATATACACAGCTCATTCTGACGATGATGCAACACTCTGAATATACACAGCTCATTCTGACTATGATGCAACACTCTGAATATACACAGCACATTCTGACTATGATGCAACACTCTGAATATACACAGCTCATTCTGACCAAGATGCAACACTCTGAATATACACAGCTCATTCTGACTATGATGCAACACTCTGAATATACACAGCACATTCTGACTATGATCCAACACTCTGAATATGCACAGCACATTCTGACTATTATCCAACACTCTGAATATACATTGCACATTCTGATTATTATTCAACACTCTGAATATACACACATCATTCTGACTATGATCCAACACTCTGAATATGCACAGCAGATTCTGACTATTATCCAACACTCTGAATATGGACAGCACATTCTGACTATTATCCAACACTCTGAATATACATAGCACATTCTGACTATTATCCAACACTCTGAATATACACAGATCATTCTGACTATGATCCAACACTCTGAATATGCACAGCACATGCTAACTATTATCCAGCACTCTGAATATACATAGCACATTCTGACTATTATCCAACACTCTGAATATACACAGCACAATCTGACTATTATCCAACACTCTGAATATACATAGCAGATTCTGACTATTATCCAACACTCTGAATATGCACAGCACATTCTGACTATGATCCAACACTCTGAATATACATAGCACATTCTGACTATTGTCCAACAGTCTGAATGTACATAGCACATTCTGACTATTATCCAACAGGCTGAATATTCATAGCACAGTATGGTTGTTATCTGACTCTCTGAATATTCACACACATTCTGACTATTTATGAACACTAAATATACACAGCACATCTGGCTATTATCCAACAGTCTGAATGTACATAGCAGATTATGGCTTTGATCCAACACTGAATATACATAGCAGATTCTGACTATTATCCAACACTCTGAACACACATAGCTCATTTTGACTATGATCCAACACTCTGAATATACACAACTCTTTCTGACTATTATCCAACACCCTGAATATACACAGATCATTCTGACTATGATCCAACACTCTGAATATGCACAGCACATTCTGACTATTATCCAACACTCTGAATATACACAGCACATTCTGACTATTATCCAACACTCTGAATATACACAGCACATTCTGTCTATTATCCAACACTGTAAATATACACAGCACATTCTGACTATTATCCAACACTCTGAATATGCACAGCATATTCTGACTATTATCCAACACTCTGAATATGCACAGCACATTCTGACTATTATCCAACACTCTGAATATACACAGCTCATTCTGACTATTATCCAACACTCTGAATATACATAGCACATTCTGACTATGATCCAACACTCTGAATATGAATATCCTGATTCCTTTTTATCATTTGTTTATGTTAACATGCGGGCTAATGCTTGGGGATTTGGTGGGATGATGGGATCAATGTTATTGATATGGGGATAGACATTGCATTCGTTACTGATTATTGTTTATTGTTGGGTGTAAATTTGGGAGAAAATATGTAAAAGGAGAATGAAAATTTTTTTTGTTGAAAAAAGAGCACACTTATCATGTTCACTAGTTAGAGCGGAATTTTCATGTGAATTAATTGTAGTGCACTTAACACATTCACTAGTTAGAATACGCTTACCTATTTCATTATAGTACACTTAGCAGACAGGATTCTTCGGCCAGTATGCAGAATTGCGTATTGCGATCGGACGGAGAATCGGGCATCAGCTAAAAATCGAGCTCGCCGCTGGGTGCCCAGTGAAGCACCATGCTCTGGTGCCTTGATTGTGGAGTTAATGTAGTCCACGCTGCATGCTGGTGTGGGCATGGATAATGTATAGTAGCAAGCATCTCAGTATTGGGCCCGACATGGCAGTCGCAGGCCTCCCTCGATGCTCTGCCTCTGCCGGGTGGAAGTAACGATGCGCGGTTCACTTGTGGTATTTATAATCGGGAAACAGATGCCATGGCTGCTGAGGGAGAGGTAGGTAATGCCCCCCAAATCACAATGCATGAGTGACAGTAGTGCCGCTTGCCGTGGGGCGTCTGTCGGGCTAGGGGAGTAGCGGGGCTGGCGACCAGGAGAAGGGGCGTGGGGTTTGGGTGTCCTCCCGGGACCGGGGTGTCGGGACATGGACCACCATTGCCGTGGCCTGCAAAGCAGCTATTTGGCTGCACACCCAACTAACTGTGCACTGTGGCCCATAGATGCGCAGAACCATCTGGCTGTATTTGGTGCCCTCCCCCAACTGTGGCGTAATGGGGGCCCTGTCTGCCCGGGCGGTGCAACACATCCAAATATGGACTGAGCCCACCAGGTTGTTCGGGAAGCAGGATTCGCTGCCATTGCTGGAATGCGGCAGGTCCACGGGGTGATCAACAGGATGCATGCCCCCCTACAAAGCATTGCCGCATGAGGGGGTGGCCTTCATAAACCAAACTGGTTGCCTCACGCGTCGAGGATCCGAGTTCGATCCCGGCCCCGGGTCACTGTCTGTGTGGAGTTTGCACATTCTCCCTGTGTCTGCGTGGGTCTCGCCCCCACAACCCAAATATGTGCAGGGTAGGTGAATTGGCAATGCTAAATTGCCCCTTAATTGGGAAAAAAAGGAATTGGGTACTCTGAATTTATAAACATAAATAAAAAATAAATAAATAAACCAAAATGGTTTCCTCTCCCTCGATGTGCAGTTGGTGTTTGACCTCCAGTTGCACATCATGCACGTCTGCGCCCCCTACCAAGGCAGCGTCCTGGCACACTCGACAATACCCAACACCTTTGAGGTGTTTCCCTGGGTGAGGAGATGGCTCTTGGGCGACAGGGGTTATCCGCTGTGGTCGGAGCTGATAATGCCTATCCGGAGGAATACGGCGAACCTCTCGAACAACGATGATGTGGCGACAAGGAGCCTCATTGAGCACTGCATCGGCATCCTCGAGATGCGGTCCAGGCTCTGCAGAGGCACTCTAGTACAGCCCTAGGAGGGTCTGCCACAACATGGTAGTCTATTGCATCCTCCATGACATGCACAGCAATGGGGCGACATGCTGGTGGAGCAGGATGAATGCCAGGCCTCATCCGACTAGGAGGATGTAGAGAGGGGCCAGGATGAGCAGGGCTTGGAGCCTGGGCAGCCAAGGGGTGCCGCCAACGTGTGCACGGGACAATCTAATCGCCTCCAGGTTCACCGACTAGGCAGCCTGGCCACCGGCAGCTCTAACGCCCCATTCCATCCCACAAACACCTGCCCCTTCTCAGCCAACCACCGACTCACTCCCCTGCCCACGCTCCCTGCACTCCACTTGCCTGCACCCCGCCTGCAATCCACTAGTATTGTGCCCTAGTCCCATCACTAACCTATTTGTTCACCTGTGCCAACTTAGCTGGTGTCTAACTTTCTAACCTAATCTTATGTGCCCGAACACTCCGTATAGAGCGAACTATATGGTCAATGGAAGAGTCCTGGGGAAACTTGATGTACAGAGAGATTTGGGAGTTCAGGTCCACTGTACCCTGAAGGTGGCAACGCAGGTCGATAGAGTGGTCAAGAAGGCATATAGCATGCTTCGGACGGGGTATTGTGTACTAGAGTTGGCAGGTCATGTTACAGTTGTATAGGACTTTGGTTAGGCCACATTTGGAATACTGCGTGCAGTTCTGGTCGCCACATTACCAGAAGGATGTGGATGCTTTAGAGAGGGTGCAGAGGAGGTTCACCAGGATGTTGCCTGGTATGGAGGGTGCTAGCTATGAAGAAAGGTTGAGCAGATTAGGATTGTTTTCGTTGGAAAGACGGAGGTTGAGGGGGGACCTGATTGAGGTATACAAAATTATGAGAGGTATGGACAGGGTGGATAGCAACAAGCTTTTTCCAAGAGTGGTGGTGTCAATTACAAGGGGTCATGATTTCAAGGTGAGAGGGGGAAAGTTTAAGTGAGATGTGCGTGGAAAGATTTTTATGCAGAGGGTGGTGGGTGCCTGGAACGCTTTGCCAGCGGAGGTGGTAGAGGCGGGCATGATAGCATCATTTAAGATGCATCTAGACAGATATATGAACGGGCGGGGAACAGAGGGAAGTTGATCGTTGGAAAATAGGCGACAGGTTGAGATAAAGGATCTGGATCGGCGCAGGCTGGGAGGGCCGAAGGGCCTGTTCCTGTGCTGTAATTTTCTTTGTTCTTTTGTTCTATAGTGGATCCCCCAGGCAGTACATCAGAAGTGAAGGTGGCCTACTACGTATCTCACCCTGTGACCTGAGTCCCCTTTGGTGGCCGTCGTCTGGAGTGAACTGGCCGGGATGGTCCTGGCGCCCCATCACTTTGTCCTCCCTCAAAGTGCCCGATGGCCCTTGGGCTATTCTTCAGGATGGAGATGTTGCCGGAGCGAGCTCCGGGTGCTCCCCCACCACCTGGTGATGCCAGTCCTGGAGATCCACTCTTGTCTGGGCCTGGGCCTCCATGGAATCGCGGCGCTGCTCTCCTTGTGGCCACCTTGGCTGCGACGCTTGTGTGTGGGAGCGGGAGAATTACTTATGTCCAGCCGCGGCGGGGCATCAATCACGGAAGCGGCGAATCGGCCACCAGTCCATTGATAACCTATTGTGTAGGGTTTCACAATGCGCCCGTGCCCCTTGGGAGCGATTGAATCACTGCAGCTGGGAACCCGATGACGCTGTCATGAAACTCCACCGTTTTCACGATGCTGTCAACACTTAGGCTCATTTTTGGGAGCATCCAGCCCCCTGTCTCCCCCATGGACGCGCTCCACCCTTTCGCTGATCTGAGGGCGATACTCAGTGGCTCAATTGCCAGGGCAAATAGCAGTGGGGATAATGGGCATCCCTGCCCCATGCCTCTATGCAGCCAGATGTTCTCAGTCCGCACGCTCGCCATGGGAGCGCTGTACAGTAGTTTCACCCATTAGGTGAACCATGGCCCAAACCCAAACCGTTCAGTATCTCTGTGAGGTACCTCCATTTGACTCAGTCAAAGGCCTTCTCTGCGTCTAAGGGGATGGTAAGAAGTCTCACAACACCAGGTTAAAGTCCAACAGGTTTGTTTCGAATCACTAGCTTTTGGAGCACAACTCCTTCATTCACCTGATGAAGGAGCTGCGCCCCCTTACTGTGCTCATCCCAGTCCAATGCCATGATCTCCACACCATGGCTACCATCTAAGAAGATGATCATTTTTGGTGTCTCTTCCCCGGGTGGGGTCACAATCATGTTCAGCAAGCATCTGATGTTCACCGTTAATTGTCTGCTCTTGACAATGCCCGTCTGATACTCTGCGACTACCTCTGGTCTGCAACTCTCAGTTGCCTCACCAGGGCCTTTGCCAGGACTTTGGTTGATGCTCTCCATGACTTTCCCCAGTTCGAGTGGTGCTTCCAGTCCCTGCCTCTTTTCCTCCCCCACAGCCAGTATGTCCAGCCCCTCGAGAAACTGTCTCATCTTCAGGTCTGTCTCCGGGGGCTCGGAGGTGTACAGCTCCCGATAAAAGGTTGCAAACGCCTCATTGATCTTATCTAGTGCTGTGACTCGCTTACTGTTCCTGTCCTTCACCTATGCGATGTGCCAGCAGGCAGCTGGCCTTGTCTCCATGTTCATAAAAGGTCTGGCGGAGCTGGTTCACTACTTTCCTGGCGGAGAGGTCAAATTCTAATTGTAGATTTATCCTCTCCGCCAGCAACCAATATGGAGTTGACCAGTCTTTGCCTTGCTGCTCTTTCCTTCCTGTCCCATCATTGCCTTCAGTGCCTCGCAGAATGTGGAGGGTGAGGCCCATCGATGGCTTGTGAAAATCTTTCACAGAATGCCTTGTCGGCGAGGAGGGCTGTGTCCAGCCTCCGTGGGGGGTGCTGGGCCTCGCCCGTCTCCAACCACACATCCACGTGGTGCGGAGCGTGGTTAGAGATTACGATTGCAGAATATTCTGCTCCCACTCCACCTGGAAGCACCGATTTATCCACCTCAAAGAAGTCAATATGGGAATATACTTTGTGAAGTTGGGAGAAGAAGGAAAACCCCTTCTCCCTCGGGTGGTTGAACCTCCACGGGCCCACACCCCCAAGCTGCTCCGTAAAGGTGTACAATTCCTTTGCCATTGACGATTGTTTCCCTGATTTGGGGCTGGATTTGTCCGTCCTTGGGTCCTGTACACAGTTGTAGTCTCCCCCCCCATGATGAGTTGGTGAGATTTCTGCGATAGCTTTTTGGATAAGTCTGCGTTATCCCAGTTCGGGGCGTATATGTTCATAAGAACAACCGGTCTCACTTCCAGGACACCGGGTTCGTCACCATATTCGTCGCTGTAAAGGTCATCCATTTGCTAAACAGTATGGCCACCCCCCTCGCCCTCATTCAGAATCTCGCTTGGTAGGTCTGTCCGATCCAGCTCTTTCTTACGCTCAGTTGGTCCCTCTCCCTCAGGTGTGTCTCCTGGAGGAAGACTATGTCGGTCCTCAGGTTTTTTTAGATGGGTGAAGACTCTGGATCTTTTCACTGGGCCGTTGAGTCCTCTGACATTCCAGGTGACTATTCTGATGGGGGGTTTCTGTCATTGTCGTCCCCACCCCACCCCTGTGGGGTCAGACACTCACCACATGAACCTGCCTCTGGATGCCGGGGTTTCCCTTAGTTTGTGGGCCATCCAAAACAGCCACCGGTTTCTTCTTTGTTCCAGCCGCCTCCACCTGCAACCTGTTGTAATCAGCATTCTACCCTCCCCCCAGCTAATCCTCGATTGCACACTGAGCTCCTCTACACTTGCCATTCACTCTTCTCTCTCCCTGTGCACATGATGCCCCCCCACTTACATACCCCCCTTTACCCTTTGCTCCCCCTTCTCCTGGGTTCAATGTTTTTTCCACCCCTTTACTGCCAGGCGCTCCCTCCCTCCCTTTCGAGAACTGCACCCCGGCCACCGCCCCTTACATCTGTGCACTAGCATACCCGCCAATGTGGTGGTTTCCTCCAGGAAGCCCTCACCCCATTTTGTTCTGAGCCCCCCCCCCCCCCCCCCCCCCCCCCCCCCCCCACCCCCACCGCCCCAGCGCCCGTCCCAGGTCGTGCAAGTATTTAGTCCAGAAAATGAAAAATTATGATTAATAGAATCATAAAACTTACAGTGCAAAATGAGGCCATTCAGCCCATCGAGTCTACACCGGCTCTTGGAAAAAGCACCCCACTTAAGCCCACACCTCACCTCCACCCTATCCCCATAACCCAGTAACCCCATCTAACCCAAGGCCAATTTAGCATTGTCAACCCATCTGACCGGCACATCTTTGGACAATGGGAGGAAACCGGAGCACATGGACGAAACCCACACAGATACGGGGAGAACGTGCAGACTCGGCACAGACAGTGACCCAAGGCGGGAATCGAACCTGGGACCCCGGAGCTGTGAAGCAACTGTGCTCACCACTGTGCTACAGTGCTGCCTAGTTCTTAGATGTCCACTGTTGCTGTCTTCCCAGCTCATTTTTCTGGATGAACTAACTTGCATCCAAATAATGTTCTTTGTTGCCGTAGGTTACCCAGATTCTCGCCGCACCTTGCTTTTGAATAAAGCCGTCTTTGCCCCGATTACACTCAGCCCGGTGCTAGACTTGGTTGGCCTCAATGTCTTGGTAGATGCAGAATGTATATCCCACCCATCTACATGACCGCGTGCTCCTCACACAGTTCAGCACCCGCTCCTTATCCTGGAATTTATGGAGCTTTGCTATGATCGCCCGCAGTGGTTCTCCTGCTTTGGGTCTTTTCCGGAGCAATCTGTGGGCCCGGCCGACTTCTGCGGATTTGGTGAAGCCTTCCCCTCTGACCAACTTTCCGAGGATCTGTGTGATGTCTCTGTTGGGGTTCTGTCCTCTGTGCCTTCAGGTGGTCTGACAATTCTTAGGTTCTGGTAACGGGACCTGTTCTCCTGATTTTCCACCTTCCTCTTGAGCGCTCTCTGGGTCGTTACCAACTTTGCCACTTCTGCCTCAAGCGAGGCGATCCAATCGCTCTGATTGGTGGCAGCTTTCTCCAGGTCCCGCACTGTAGCCTCCTGGCTCTCCAGTCTATGCACCGTTTTTTCCAGCACTTCTTTGAAGGGGGCTAAACGATCTCTATGGCTGACATGAGGTCCTCTTTAATGGTGTCCCTGTGTTTTTGGATTGAAAGAAGCTCCATCCACTGCTCCGAAGGTGGATGGGCTAGCGTTCGCATTGATGATCTCACTCGGTCTGCCATGCTCTGCTTCGCTTCACTTGTTGATTCGCTCTGAGGTTTGGATCTTCCTCTCCTGACTTTTACTCTTGCCATTTTTCCAGCTCTGGCGCTGGTTGGAGAGCATTTTCTCGGATGGTTGAGTGTTTAGGGCGAGGGTGTTTTTTTTTGTTATTTCGGTATCCGATTTCTGGGTTAATCGGGCCTAAATTGAAATTCCCAAGGGAGAGCCAGCTTTCATGCGACCACGCAGAACATCACTACCACCAGAAGTTTTATTTGCCAAATTTGATAGTTTGGAGTAGATCTAACATATTCATAGAATCCTAGAATCCCTACAGTGCAAAAAGAGGCCATTCGGCCATCAAGTCTGCACCGGCACATTGAAAGACCACTCTACTTAGGCTCAATCTCCCACCCTGTAACCCTACCCTAAGGGGCAATTTAGCATGGCAAATCCACCTAACCTGCACATCTTTGAACTGTGGGAAGAAACTAGAGTACCCGAAGGTAACCCATGTAGGCATGGGGATAAAGTGCAAACTCCACACAGACAGGGACGCGAGGCTGGAATTGAACCCAGGACCCTGGAGATTGAGGCAGCAGTCCTAACCACTGCGCCACCATGCTGCCACCGTTCACTAGTTAGTGTACATTTAACACATTCAAATGGTACTGTAAGGATCCTCATGTTTAAACCTTGTTTTCCCTATTTAAATTTTGCTTTCCTTGTATAATTCCTTTATTGTGTTTGCTGGTTTCTATAGTATCCCAGTATATAGTATAGGATCCTACAACCTGAGAACTTAGCCTGAAGGTTACAGCCAGAAGATCCAAACCAGCTGGTGATTTCAACACTCCATACCCCAAGGAGATAGCCAACCACAAAGACTACAACCTCAACTGCAAAGATATTCACCTCACACCCTTTTAATGCCCATTATTTTGATCCTTCCCATTCCCACTGGTGTCTATCTTGAGTGTTTGTGGGTAGAGGGTGGGACGGTGAAGGGGAGTAGTTATATTAGCAGACCATTGTTCTATTATCAGCATTACATGTTTCTCTCTTCTCTTGTTATAGATAAACCATTTTGTAATGATTTACTTACAATCTGCTGCCTGTAAGTCATTGGAGCAGTTGAAGGCCAAAGATCTTAAAAACTTCATACAAATTATTGGTTAATTCATTTATGTTGGGGCTCTGGAGCCTGTGGGGCTGGAATTGACCGTGCACTTGCCCAGGGTGTTATAACAGAACAATGACCATGTTCATTAATTGGCGTACAATCATCACATTCACCAGTTAGAGTACACTGATCAGATTTGCTGGTGTCCCATCCAGAAAACAGGAAAGAAAATATATATCTATGTCAACATTTCTACTTTATAAAATTATTTAATTTTTATGAATGGAGAAAGCTTTTCCCAATGCCTGACTCATATCATGAATAATTTCTAACCTTCAGAAACCAGCGGGAACCTTGTTACCTTTAAAGAGGCGCTAATCCCCCTGGGGCTGCAGACAATCAAATACCAGAGAAATGCACCAACACCCTTCACATTTCTATGGCAGAGCTCCAGCCAATGGTGGCAGTATGTCTGCAAGGACAAAGGGGCCATGACTCCTCTATTAAACACCTCAAGGTTTCAGACCTGGGAAAAGACATCTTTGTTCAACATTTAGGAGAAGAAGTGGGAGGTGTGTCACATGATCTCCTCCAATCTGCCAGAACCTGTAATATTGCCATGTGGAACTGAGCCCAGATAATCTACCACCTTACCACCCAACAGGCAGCAGCAGAAGGAGCTCTGTCCATGTAGATGGCCTGGCTGTAAATTATACTGTGAATAGGGCAGCACGGTAGCACAAGTGGCTAGCACTGTGGCTTCACAGCGCCAGGGTCCCAGGTTCGATTGTCCGCTGGGTCACTTTCTGTGCGGAGTTTGCATGATCTGCGTGGATTTACTCCGGGTGCTCCGGTTTCCTCCTACAGTCCAAAGACGTGCAGGTTAGGTGGATTGGCCATGCTAAATTACCCTTAGTGTCCAAAAAGGTTAGGAGGGGTTATTGGGTTGGGGATAGGGTGGAAGCGAGGGCTTAAGTGGGTCGGTGCAGACTCGATGGGCCAAACGGCCTCCTTCTGCATTGTATGCTCTATGTTCTAATAACTGGAAATATTGAAACTCCTGGATCTGTACCATGAGGGATCATTCATCTCTGTGTGTCTTCTCCCTTCGCAAAGTCCTCACTTCTGGAAAGATGGATCACCCTGAAACAGTCTCAGCCTGCTAACCTGAAGGAAGACGCTATTGGACTTTTTGATTCTGGACTCACGTGAAACTGAGGCTGTGATTTAGTGGAAAAAAGTCAAAGTCCGGTTTTGGGCATGTTTGGTGAGATGTCTTGCAATGGCCGCGTTAATGAAATTGCTGCCATGTTCAACTTAATGCCAAAAATGAGCCCCCACGAAATTCTCACCATTATTGGCTGCCTCACTGTCTCATTCACCCATCTCATACCTCAGCGTCTCACTGCTAACAACGTGGAGCTGCTTTTAAACGCTCCCTCACCACTCACTCCCAGTCAACACACAAACATGGCAACGCGCAGACCTGCTCCTCACTTTGGGGATGTCAATCTGCCAGGCTTCTCAACACTGTGGATCATCATGTTCCCCTGTGGGGGTCGGAGGACCTGGAGCAGGGTCAGCAATGCCGTCTGGGCAGCTGCAGTGAATGCAGGCAGCATGACTAGGAGGACCACTGGCCAATGTCAGAAGAAGACACATGACCTCCAATCAGCTGCAAGGATAAGTTACCACCTTTGTCCTGGCTTCAGTTGTGCCTGCCACCCCTCAAATTCCCAGGGGGAATTGGGGTGGGGGTGGGGGGGGGTGGGGGGGGGGGGAGGAAGGTAAATGTGGAGGGAAGGTGGATTGGGAGGAAGGAGGGAAATGGCAGGGGAGGGGGGGGGGGGTACTACAGGGCTCCACCTGAGCGGTACAAGCATCAGAACTGCATTTTCAGCAGCCCAATTCACCACTCAATGACAGCATGGGTGGCAGTGTGGACCTCATTGTATTGGGTCTCCGCCTCATTCTCAGACCTCTGCACAGGTGTCATCAGCCATGACCTCAGTGGGTATCACTTGTCCACCACGAGCCAACCTGTCAGCCTGGGGTGGTCCTCGGAGACACCCGGGATCTCCGAGTGCCCCAGGATGTAGCTGTCATGCACACTCCCTGGGTAGCGGGGTACATGTGCATGATTCAGGGGCAGTGATCGCCCATGATCTGAACATTCAGGGAGTGGAGCCTCTTCCTGCAATATAGAGCACTCCCTGATGCCTTGGTGCTCGCAGTGCAACATTCATGCCATTGATTTCCCCCTTGACCTGGGGCATCCTAACGATGGCAGAAAATCTTGCTGTCCAGGCATTTTGGTTGTCCTGGTCCATCTGAAATTTGATATAGTTGGATGCCCAGGCATACAGAGCATCTGTAACCTCCCGGATGCACCTGTGGGTGGATGACTGTGATGTGCCACGTTGGTGCGTGCTCAAACACTGGAATGACCCAGTGACTTAAACGTTCAGAGCTGCAGTGACCTTCATGGCCATCAGGAGCAGGTGTCCTCATCCTCCAAGGGGTGCCAAGTCTGCGAAGACGTAGCACAGGTGCCGCACTGTCTCTATGCTGAGACACAGTCTTCTCCGGCACATGGTGTCAGTCAGTACATTGGATGACCAAAAACGCCTGTACACCTTGGGCTGTCGCTGTCATCCCCCTCTGTGACTCTCCTCAGCCTAATGGGAGGCTGGGTCTTCAAAGTGTGCACATGGGATGCCACCTCCAGTCTGTGTTAGCCTTGCTGCCACCTCCGACGTCTGTCGGCTTGGTTGCCACAAGCAATGCAAGCTCAGCCTCCGCGGGTTCCACACCAGCAAAAATCGTTATATCTGTAAGGAATTGGAGAAGGACTGACAATCAGTTAGAGCTTCCAACCTGGGACCCTCAACTGCCCCAAGCCTCCCTATCCTTACATTTCCTGCCTTCTCTCAGAGTGCCATCCAGTGAGCTTCTTGTCCTGGCAAACCTTGCTCTGCACACTGACCTTGGCCACATAAAGAGCTCCTGGACCCCAGACCTCTGCCGGGAACATTAGGGAGGCCGTGCTCAGCTGCCCTCCATTCATCCACACACTTATGAGATGACCGACACGGTGGTTAGCACTACTACCTCACAGCTCCAGGGACCCGGGTTCAATTCCAGCCTCGGGTGACTGTGTGGAGTTTGCACTGTGCCTGCGTGGGTTTCCCCCGGGTGCTCCGGTTTCCTCCCACAGCCCAAAGATGTGCAGGTTAGGTGGATTGGCCGTACTAAATTGCCCCTTAGTGTCCAAAAGGTTAGGTGGGGTTATTAGGTTACGGGGATAGGGTGGAGGTGTGGGGTTGAGTAGGGCACTCTTTTCAAGGGCCGGTGCACACCTGATGGGCTGAATGGCCTCCTTCTGCACTGTAAATTCTATGATTACCCTTTGGTTGCAGAGAAGATCCACAACCCTGATGTTTAGTGTTTAATTGTTAGCAGCTGCCTCTATGGTGCTGACGCTCCTAGAGTACAGGCACACTGTTCAAGCACCAAACGTTTGCTGGACATGCAGTGCACTAATCATCCTCTGAGACATGGCACCTGTTCCCTCGAGGAGGCACTTGAGAGTTGAGGAGTGTGAAGTTCTCACAATTAACAAGGTTAATTCTTCATTTGAAATAGCCCTCAGCTGTAAAGCTAGAGGCTGCTCACAGTCAAAGGGAGTGAATTTGAATTTCAGGATAAAAGCTGCAGTAGAGCTCTGATGTGGAGAGTTTGGTAGGACAGATAGGCTGCAGTTGTGGCTCCCCTGTTATGGGTTTGCACAATATTTAAAGATGAATTGAAGGCCTTAAAGATGCAAAGCTCCTCACCGACCCCCCCCAACCCACTCCAGTCCAGGACGACCCCTGACCTAGGATGTTTCAGTCCCCCAACCAAGCTCTGAGGGGTCCCCAATGCTGCCCCCTGCTCTCCCCACCGCTGGATCAGCAGCTTCGGTGTCCTTGAGCTGCAGGTCGGTAAATGAAAAGGGTTGCTAACCACCTAATTTCCCCACAGTAGACATTGCATCAGCTTCATGTTTTTAAAAAGAAGTATTGAACGACGCCCGTGTGATTTCTCGCTGGGGATCTGTTTAATTCCTGGGAGGCCACTGCTTTCAACTTCAAACTCGTTAATGAAATGGAAATGAATGCAAATGGGGGTAAATTATATTCTTACCATTTTTGGGCGAAGTCCAGAACTCCACATAGGGAGCTCGTCTGGTGAGTCGCAAAATGTTTTGCACCCAGCGCAAATCTCAATTTTGGCGTTTCCCACTCTTCAGCTGGTAAGCCGGATGCAATGCAGGCGTTGAATCTCACCCTATAACTCTTATCATATTGTGGTCTTAACCTGTGTCCCTTTCTTTTCCTTATTCCTCTTTTATAGTGTAAGTGCAAAGGGCGGACGTTGTGGAACCCCTTCCCACATTTTGTGTGTGCATAAAATAAACCCACCCTCTTATTTTATCTTATCTCGAGTTTGATGTGGGATTATTGATAGAGGATTGGAACACCCCAAACTGAAGTGTCAGGGAAAATACATCACCGTTGATAAAGGGGAAATCAGAAATCAAACTGACCTTTCTGTTTATAGATGGGCAGAGAGAGGAGAAATCAGGGCTTATAAATGAACCCCCCCCCTGTCTGTAACACTAGTTAGAGTACATAATAATAATAACTTATTGTCACGAGTAGGCTTCAATGAAGTTACTGTGAAAAGCCCCTAGTCGCCACATTCCGGCGCCCGTTTGGGGAGGCTGGTATGGGAATATGAACCCACACTGCTGCCTTGTTCTGCATTACAAGCCAGCTATTTAGCCCACTTTGCTAAACCAGCCCTCTGCATTTAACACACGCACCAGCTAGAGTAAAGTTACCACATCCACTGGTTAGATAGGGTTGTGTCTAGATAGTATTCATAATATTCAGCCAGAACTCAGTCTCACCTACCTAGCCAGTCGATAACCCCAGCCAGAGAAACTAAACCCTTTCAAGCCTCTCCCACCCAGTCCCTAATCCCACCATCACCATCATTATTCCAAACCAAGTGAAGATCTTGTACTGATCAATCTTTAATCTCAAGGTTATGTGATATAGTGAAGTCTGGCAATAGGGAATGCACCAAAATTGTGGTATACGTCTTACTATTGTGGATGGGGAGTAAAATGAATCATATTCAGTAAAACAACCAAAATTGTGGCGAGTGCCCTTTTCACATTTCCTAATGCAGCCCCAAGCGTAGGAAGCCATTGGCTGAACTCATGGCTATTCTCAACTTGTCTGCTTGTGTTCATTTTGGGAAGAGTGGGATATTATATGCAGAATCTTTCCTTCCACTATCCAACATATTAAAAACAGGACTGAGCAACAGTGAACTGATTCCATGGAGACTGTCACTAAGATACGCAGGAGATATTAGCCACCAGCAAAGGTGACATCAGTGTGAATCCTCTTAACATCTGCACTGAAAGGCCTAATTTCGCTCTGCTAAGTGTTTTTTTTCCTCTGCTCGATTCTCAGTAGGACATCTTCAAACCCACGCCTAGTTTTCTGTCAACTACTGTGTGTGACTGGAATGACAATGCTGAGAATGTCTGTGACGGAAGGAAGGTTAAAGACATCTCTTTCAAATGCAGACAAGATTCATTACCCAGTGTTGTAAAAACTGATGCCTGTAAATCCCCCTCCCCCACCGTGAAGCATTCCCTTTTGAATAACAAACACATCCCAGTTTTATTGAGTGAACCCATCACAAAACAGAGACAGAAATATTTGGTTAAAATCATTGAAAATGTTGGGCGCGGTTTAACAGGATAAAAAGAGTCTCGCTTTGGGCACGTTTAGCGGGGTGCTTTTCGGCGCTGCAGCGCTGAGAAACATCATGCTATTTAACGACATTTTGCCGTTTTTCTTGGCCTTGGCGAGGAACGCCCCAACGAGGCTGCACATACCTTATTTCCTGCGCTCAGCTCACCAGTGCAGGAAGAGTATTGTCAGATTGGGGCGCCATTTTTAAATGCAGCACCCCTTTCAACCCCTCTCAGCCACCACACCAGGTCCTCTGGATTCCCCCCACCTCCCAGTGCGACCCAACTTACCTCTCAGGGGTCCTTGAGATCCCCCTCACCCCACCTCGCAAGGGCAGGCACCTCCAGGCTCAATCCCAGGCATGGGCAACCTGACACCCAGGGACCTTGCACTGCCAGTCTGGCACCCTGACAGTGCCCCTGCCAGTGCCACCCAAGCACCCTGATAGTGCCAGAGTGGCACTGCCAGGGTGTCTGAGTAGCAGTGCCAAGGTGCCAGCGGGAGTGCCAAGGTATCACCCTGCTCAGAGCCCAACCACCCAGGGTCTCTAATGGCCTGGGAGACCTCTGCCGGGTGCCATTATGCCTAGTCCACGCTTGTGCGGACCAGTGCTAAAGGAAGCCATGGCATGGTCTCCCAGGTGATGCTGTTAGCTCATGGGCTTTGGGAGAATCAGGCGCAGACATATTTAACTGAGCTTAATGGTTCACTGACTGCACACCATGTCCCGTAAATGTGCAGAGCGCCACCGGCCGTATGGGTGCTCTCACCACCCCAGGAACCCGAAACCCCAGCCGCACCATCAACGGGATGTACATTGTCCTGCGCAGCCAGTGGGCACCAGGTGCTGACACCCCCAGTGCACCCAGCTGAGGTGCTGCTCCACTGCAGGGGGGCGGTGGGGGGTGCAACCCGACCAGCTGACACATACACCATGGCTCTTGCCACTCTCCCTGGCACACTGCCTCCCCCCCCCCAGGGTGGGTGGCCCACCAGTAGCACCATCAGCCAGCCCACCCCGGGATCGCCGGCTGGCACCAAGCCCCGCCTGCCCACTGCACCCTGCTCCCCTACAACCTGACCCAGACAAGTAGGCACAAGCCCTGTGTTGCACAGAGGATCCATGGCACACTACAGTCATGGTCCCAACGAGTGCCCACCCCCCTCGGCCAGACCTGTCCGACGTCCCTGTCTGCATGCATGCCACCAGGCTGGTCGTACCAGAGGTGATCGCAGAAGACAAGACAGGCTTTGTCAAGGTTAGACAGTTAACTGCGAACATCAGATAGCTGCTGAATATGAGACCAGAGGTGGTCAGTTCCCTGGACGCAGAAAAGGCCTTCGACAGAGTCGAATGGAAGAACCTCAGTGAGGTACAGGGGCGGTTTGTGCTAAGCACAGGGTTCATTTCATAATTGACAGCATTCGGAATAAAACCACCAGCTCTGAATACTTCCAGTTGCACAGAGCACAAGGCAGGGATGCCTGTTTTCCCCGCTCCGGTTTGTCCTGGCAATTGAGTCGCTGGCGATCGCTTTGTGAGAGGCTGGAGGGGAATCTGAAGACGAGGCAGAAAATACAGAGTCTCACTCGAGGCGGCTAACTTGCTCCTCTACACCGCGGACTCGCAAAACGGCATGAACGAAATCACGAAGCTTCTGGGAGAGTTTGGAGCCTTCTCAGTGAAACTGAGCGGGGGAGGGGCAGAACTGGAAGGTCGCAGTTTGTACATCGGTACAAACGACATAGGTAAAAAAAGGGATGAGGTCCTAAAAGCAGAATACAGGGAGCTAGGAAGGAAGTTAAGAAATCGGACCTCGAAGGTAGTGATCTCAGGATTACTACCGGTGCCACATGATGGTCAGAATAGAAATGACAGGATATATGGGATGAATATGTGGCTGAAGGGATGGTGTCAGGGGGAGGGTTTCAGATTCCTGGGGCATTGGGACCGGTTCTGGGGGAGGTGGGACCTGTACAAACTGGACGTGTTACACCTGGGCAGGACTGGGACTGATGTCCTATTTTCAAGAGCGGTTGGGGAGTGTTTAAACTAATGTGGTAGGGGGATGGGAACCGCTGCAGGAAGTCGGAAGGTAGTAAAACAGGGACAGAAACAAAAGGCAGTAAGGGGGAAAGTGTAAGGCAGAGAAGCCAGAGTCAAAAATTAAAAAGGGCGACAGTACAAGGTACAGTGACTGAGGGGAGCTCAGTGAATAGGCCCAGGAATACTAAAAGGAATAAAACGGGAAGTAAAAACATAAATGGTAAGTGCCGCGGCAGGTTGTTACATGAAGATATGGGTTCAACGACAAGGAAAATTAGGAGAAAAGTTAAGAGGAAAAATAACTTAGGAGAGGTTACTGATCAAGGTGTTAAGATTCAATACAGAGGTAAAAAAGCCAACATAAGTGTACTTTACCTGAATGCTCGTAGTATTCGGAATAAGGTAAATGAGTTGATGGCGCAAATCATCGCGAATGACTATGATTTAGTGGCCATTACTGAAACATGGTTAAAGGATGGTCACGACTGGGAGTTAAATATCCGAGGGTATCAAACTTTTCGGAAGGACAGAGTTGATGGTTAGGGAGGTGGTGTAGCTCTGTTATTTAAGGATGACAACCAGGCAGTAGTGAGGGATGACATCGGTGCTATGGAGGATAAGGTTGAATCCATTTGGGTGGAAATCAGGAATAGTAAGGCGAAAAAGTCACTGATAGGAGTAATCTATAGGCCACCAAATAGTAACATTATGGTCGGGCAGGCAATAAACAAAGAAAAAACTGATGCATGTAGAAATGGAACAGCAGTTATCATGGTGGATTTTAATCTACATGTTGATTGGTTTAACCAGGTCGGTCAAGGCAGCCTTGAGGAGGAGTTTATAGAATGTATCCGCGATAGTTTCCTAGAACAGTATGTAATGGAACCTATGAGAGAACAAGCGGTCCTAGATCTGGTCCTGTGTCATAAGACAGGATTGATTAATGATCTCATAGTTAGGGATCCTCTCGGAAGGAGCGATCACAATATGGTGGAATTTAAAATACAGATGGAGGGTGAGAAGGTAAAATCAAGCACTAGTGTTTTGTGCTTAAACAAAGGAGATTACAATGGGATGAGAGAAGAACTAGCTAAGGTAGACTGGGAACAAAGACTTTATAGTGAAACAGTTGAGGAGCAGTGGAGAACCTTCCAAGCGATTTTTCACAATGCTCAGCAAAGATTTATACCAACAAAAAGGAAGGACGGTAGAAAGAGGGAAAATCGACTGTGGATATCTAAGGAAATAAGGGAGACTATCAAATTGAAGGAAAAAGCATACAAAATGGCAAAGATTAGTGGGAGACTAGAGGTCTGGGAAATCTTTTGGGGGCAACAGAAAGCTACTAAAAAAGCTATAAAGAAGAGTAAGATAGATTATGAGAGTAAACTTGCTCAGAACATAAAAACAGATAGTAAAAATTTCTACAAATACATAAAACAAAAAAGAGTGGCTAAGGTAAATATTGGTCCTTTAGAGGATGAGAAGGGAGATTTAATAATGGGAGATGAGGAAATGGCTGAGGAACTGAACAGGTTTTTTGGATCGGTCTTCACAGTGGAAGGCACAAATAACATGCCAGTGACTGATGGAAATGAGGCTATGACAGGTGAGGACCTTGAGATGATTGTTATCACTAAGGAGGTAGTTATGGTCAAGCTAATGGGGCTAAATGTAGAAAGTCTCCTGGCCCTGATGGAATGCATCCCAGTGTACTAAAAGAGATGGCTTGGGAAATTGCAAATGCACTAGTGGTAATTTACCAAACTTCACTAGACTCTGGGGTGGTCCCGGCGGATTGGAAATTAGCAAACGTGACATCACTGTTTTAAAAAGGAGGTATGCAGAAAGCGGGTAATTATAGGCCAGTGAGCTTAACTTCGGTAGTAGGGAAGATGCTGGAATCTATCATCAGCGAGGCACCTGGATGGAAATTGTCCCATTGGGCAGATGCAGCATGGGTTCATAAAGGGCAGGTCGTGCCTAACTAATTTAGTGGAATTTTTTGAGGACGTTACCAGTGCAGTAGATAACGGGGAGCCAATGGATGTGGTATATCTGGATTTCCAGAAAGCTTTTGACAAGGTGCCACACCAAAGGTTGCTGCATAAGATAAAGATGCATGGCATTAAGGGGAAAGTAGTAGCATGGATAGAGGATTGGTTAATTAATAGAAAGCAAAGAGTGGGGATTAATGGGTGTTTCTCTGGTTGACACTCAGTAGCTAGTGGTGTCCCTCAGGGGATCAGTGTTGGGCCCACAATTGTTCACAATTTACATCGATGATTTGGAGTTGGGGACCAAGGGCAATGTGTCCAAGTTTGCAGACGACACTAAGATAAGTGAGAAAGCAAAAAGTGCAGAGGATACCGGAAGTCTGCAGAGGGATTTGGATAGGCTAAGTGAATGGGCTAGGGTCTGGCAGATGGAATACAATGCTAACAAATGTGAGGTTATCCATTTTGGTAGGAATAACAGCAAAAGGGATTATTATTTAAATGATAAAATATTAAAGCATGCTGCTGTGCAGAGAGACCTGAGTGAGCTAGTGCATGGGTCGCAAAAGGATGGTTTACAGGTTCAACAGGTGATTAAGAAGGCAAATGGAGTTTTGTCCTTCATTGCTAGAGGGATGGAGTTTGAGACTAGGGAGGTTATGCTGCAATTGTATAAGGTGTTAGTGAGGCCACACATGGAGTAGTGTGTTCAGTTTTGTTCTCCTTACCTGAGAAAGGACGTACAGGCCCTGGAGGGTGTGCAGAGGAGATTCACTAGGTTAATCCCAGAGCTGAAGGGGTTGGATTACGAGGAGAGGTTGAGAAGACTGGGACTGTACTCGTTGGAATTTAGAAGGATGAGGGGGGATCTTCTAGAAACATATAAAATTATGAAGGGAATAGATAGGATAGATGCGGGCAGGTTGTTTCCACTGGCGGGTGAAAACAGATCTAGGGGGTATAGCCTCAAAATAAGGGGAAGTGGATTTAGGACTGAGTTTAGGAGGAACTTCTTCACCCAAAGAGTTGTGAATCTATGGAATTCCTTGCCCAGTGAAGCAGTTGAGGCTCCTTCATTAAATGTTTTTAAGATAAAGATAGATAGTTTTTTGAAGAATAAAGGGATTAAGGGTTATGGTGTTCGGGCCGGAAAGTGGAGCTGAGTCCACAAAAGATCAGCCATGATCTCATTGAATGGTGGAGCAGGCTCAAGGGGCCAGATGGCCTACTCCTGCTCCTAGTTCTTATGTTCTTATCCGCTACCTGGGGGTCCAGATAGCCCATGATTGGACACGGATCCACAAGTGGAATCTGACCAGTCTGGCGGAGGAAGTTAAAAAGGACCTACAGAGATGGGATGCACTCCCGCTTTCCCTGGCGGGAGGGTGCATTAGATGAAAATGAACGTACTGCCAAGGTTACTCTTCCTGTTCAGATCCATACCGTTCTACAACCCCAAGACCTCTTTCCAAGCAATAGACAAGAAGATTATGAGATTTGTGTGTATGTGGAGGGGAGGGGAAGAATTCAAGAATCCCTGAAACAACACTGCAGAGGAGAAGAAGCGTCAAATGTCTGGCCCTCCCTAACTTGCAATATTACCACTGGGCAGCCATGGACGAGAGAATGAGGTGTGGGTGAAAGAACCAAACATGAATGGGTGAGGATGGAGAAGTCTTCCTGCACAGGGACGACCCTCTGGGCCCACACGATGACAGCGCTCCTATCCCCGCCAGCAAAACACTCACCCAGCCCAATGGTGGTAGCTGCACTGAGAACCTGGAACTGGATGAGGCAGCACTTCAGTCTAACCTAGGTGTCTACCAAGGCCCCCAGGTTTCCGCCAACCATGCTAGATGCCACCTTTAAGAGGTGGAGACAGGATGGGGGGACACTGATGGATAGGGGCTTTTACACAGGGGTGAGACTAGCGACCCGAGAAGAGCTGACGGAGAGACTGAAACTACCGAACAGACATGAACTCCGATATCTGCAAATCAAAACTTTCTCCGCAAGGAGATGACAAAGTACCCAAGGGCCCAAGAGACACAATGTTGGAGGAGTTATTCGACGCGGACAGTCTGGGAAAGGGGAAGTGCGGTGACGTATATGGACGACTTTTAGAAAGGACACGCTCCCCACTGTATGAAAGAAGGGAAGAATGGGAGGAAGAGCTGGGGACGGAAGTAGGGTGGGGAGTCTGGAGCGAAGCACTGAGCAGGGCCAACTCCACCTCCTCCTGCGCCAGGCTAAGCCTCATGCAGTTCAAAGTGGTGCACAGAGCACACCTGATCAGAACCCAAATGAGCAGGTTCTTCCCGGAGCTGGAGGACAAATGTGAATGCTGCCAGGGAGGCCCGGCCAACCACGCCCACATGGTCTGGGCATGCCCCAGACGTGCCGAGTTCTGGAAAGCCATCTTCGAGGCAATGCCCAAGGTTGTGGGGGTGAGGGTGGAGCCGGGCCCGAGTGTGGCAGTCTTTGCAGTATCAGACCAGGCAGAACTACAGATGGGGAAGAGGGCTGCGCCCTTGCCTTTGCTTCCCCCTGTTAAGAAAAAAATGTCTGGCGGGGTGAAGCGGGCTCATAGGTTATGTCTCACAGGAGCCCGTATCGTCCGCTGTGAGCGCCGCAGCGCCGGCAGGTGTCGAGATCTTCGGTTCCGGGAGCATGTTGTCCTCACGACAGGGTACTGGACAGGGCGACGGCCCAGGGGCGGAGCTAATGGATATTGGTGTAGATGGGGAGATAGACAGAAGGGGCGCGGTGATGGTGGGCGCGGGGGTTCTCGTGGGAGCCAGGTTCCGGAGGGAGACTGTGTCCTGCCGCCCGTCGCGGTGTGCCACGTCGGCATACTGAGGATTCACGTGGAGGAGCTGGACACTCTCGACCAGGGGGTTAGCCTTTTGGCTCCTCACGTGTTTCCGGAGGAGGACAGGCCCAGGTGTTGTTAGCCAGGACGGAAGCGAGACCCCGGTGATCGACGTCCTGGGAAGGACAAATAGCCGGTCGTTGGGGTCTCATTAGTTGCAGTACACAAGAGGATGGAGTGGAGCGAATCGGGGAGGACCTCCTGCCAGCGGGTGACTGGGAGACTTCTAGACCGTAGGGCCAGGACGGCCTTCCAGACTGTAGCATTCCCCCTCTCCACCTGCCCGTTTCCCCGGGGGTTGTAGTTGGTAGTCCTGCTCGAGGCGATGCCCTTACTGAGCAGGTACTGACGCAGCTCATCACTCCTCAAAGAGGCGCCCCGATCACTATGTATGTAGGTAGGGAAACCAAACAGGGTGAAGATGCGGCGCAGGGCCTTGATGACAGTGGCAGAGGTCATGTCGGGGCATGGGATGGCAAAGGGAAAACGTGAGTACTCATCAACAACGTTGAGAAAGTACACGTTACGGTCAGTGGAGGGGAGTGGCCCTTTGAAATCCATGCTGATGTGTTTGAAGGGGCGGGAGGCCTTCACCAGATGGGCCATGTCTGGCCGATAGAAGTGCGGTTTGCACTCTGCGCAGATTTGACAGTCCCTGGACATGGCCCTGATCTCCTCGGTGGAGATGGGCAGGTTGCGGGCCTTGACAAAGTGGAGAAGCCGGGTGACCCCCGGATGACAGAGGTCATTGTGGATAGCCCGTAACCGGTCTGCTTGCGTATTGGCGCAGATACCGCGGGACAAGGCATCAGGGGACTCATTGAGCTTCCCAGGACGATACAAGATCTCGTAGTGATAGGTGGAGAGTTCGATCCTCCACCGCAAAATCTTGTCGTTCTTAATTTTGCCCCGCTGTGTGTTAAACATGAAGGCAACCGACCTTTGGTCTGTGAGGAGAGTGAATAAACTGCCGGCCAGGTAATGCCTCCAGTGTCGCACAGCGTCCACAATGGCTTGTGCCTCCTTTTCGACAGAGGAGTGTCGAATCTCAGAGGCATAGAGGCTACGGGAAAAAAAGGCGACAGGCCTCCCTGCCTGGTTAAGAGTGGCTGCCAAGGCAAAGTCTGATGCATCGCTCTCCACTTGGAACGGGATGGATTCGTCCACAGCGTGCATCGTGGCCTTGGCAATGTTAGTTCTGATACAGTTGAAAGCCAAGCGGGCCTCAGCCGTCAGGGGAAAAGTAGTGGACTTAATAAGTGGGCGGGCCTTATCCGCGTAATTGGGGACCCACTGGGCATAGTAAGAAAAGAACCCCAGTCATCTCTTCAGGGCCTTGGGGCAGTGGGGAAGAGGGAGCTGCAGGAGGGGGCGCATGCGGTCGGGGTGAGGCCCTACGACTCCGGTCTCCACGACATAGCCGAGGATGGCTAGCTGGGTTGTGCGGAAAACACATTTCTCCTTATTGTATGTCAAGTTAAGGAGTTGGGCGGTGTGGAGGAATTTTCTAAGATTGGCGTCGTGGTCCTGCAGGTCATGGCCACAGATAGTGGCATTATCCAAGTACGGGGACATGGCCCGCAGCCCGTACTGGTGGACCATTCGGTCCATCGTTCGTTGGAAGACCGAAACCCCATTGGTGACGCCGAAGGGAACCCTGAGGAAATGGAAGAGGCGGCAGTCTGCCTCAAAGGCAGTGTATTGGCGGTCCTCCCTGCGGATAGGGAGCTGGTGGTACGCAGACTTCAGGTCTACCGTGGAAAAGACTCAGTAGTACGCAATCTGATTGACCAGGTCAGATATGCGGGGGAGAGGCTCCGCCCCTCTGAGGAGGTATATAACCGGCCGATCTGAGACAGGATCTCAGTGCGGGAGAAGCTACAGGTTGGCACACATCTAGTTGATTAAAGCCACTGTTCTTTGGTACAAATTGCCTCGACTGAATTGATGGTCATCAATTTAATCAACTCGTTTTTTCTTTCACAATGGACGCCGCTCTGAAACCTGATCGTCTTGAACTCGACCCGCAGGCAGCTGAAGCTACGGCTATCTTCGAGCATTGGCTCAGTTCCTTCGAGGCCTACCTTGACTCCTCAGCCGCCGTGATCTCCCCGGTACTCAAACAGCGTCTCCTCAATGCCCGGGTGAGCCACAGGATTTTTCGGCTAATCAGGGACGAGGCCTTGTACACGGAGGCAGTGGAGCTGCTCAAAGGACAGTTTGTGAGGCCAGTGAACGAGGTACTCACTTGACACCTCCTGACCATGCGGTGTCAGTGCCAGGGTGTGTCGCTGGCTGAATATCTGCGCGACTAGACTACTACCTACCACTATGCCCAATACTTAACTTTGGAAATGGCCCACCAGGTCAGGGAAACCAATGGTCCTTCAAATTGGTTCTGAGCCTGCGGGATTCAAAAGCTGGTACAAGTCGATAGTCAGGAGCGCCTATCTGGTAGCGATCGCTGGAGTAAGACTTACAGTTTTCTTGTAGAAGGGTCTCGAAGGCAGCGGCCAGGTACATCGGCGTGCTGAAGGGGAAGTTCAGGTGGGACCCTCCAGTACATCCCTGGGTCTCCCGCATGGTGGCCTGCTGCATCCTCCACAATATCGCACTGCAGAGGGGCGACATGCTAGAGGAGGAGGTGAAGGAACGATATGCCTTGTCCAATGAGGTGGGCCAAGATGGGGCCCGGCCAGGCATAGGAGGCCACACAGCAGGGTCGCTGCGAGCGGGACGATCTAATTGCCTCTGGGTTTGCCGATTCGGGTGCCTGGCCACAGGCAGCTCAACAATCATGTCCCATCACCACAACCCCCGCCAAATGGACAACCCCTTCCCTGCACCCCATCCCCCCCTCCGAGTTACCCACCAGCTGCACCAGAGTGTGTTGGCTCTTGGTCAGCAGCATCATTGGTTCTGGTCCACAGGGAAGAGGATGATGACAACCTGCTCTGTGATGAGCTCTGGTGCTCTGTGACATCTGAAAACATCTGACTCCCGCCTCGGTGTTACATACCACTGGTCCCCCACCCCGTCCCTGTCTCCCCGTCCCCCGGGAATCCCTGCATGTATGCTAGCTATTCCATCACACAAGCCCACAGGCCTTCTGGGGTTGGGGGGCGAGAGTGGGGCTCTGGTCCCGGGTGGGTGGGGAGGGCGAGTAGTGATAGGTCACGCACTGGATGGTCTTTGCCACCTCCGAGGGTGTACCCCTGACCGTCTTGAGATCCCTGGCAGAAGTGGAGTTGGCCTGCTGCGTATCCAGACCTGTGACCTGGGTCCCCTTTGGCAACCATCCACTGGAGTGACAGGGCCTGGATGGACCCAGCAGACTTCCAAGTGTCACAGGTGTTGTGGTGCCACCCTGTTCTGCCTGCTGCCCATCGGATGCATCAGAGACAAGTGGGAGGAATTCAGAGATGCTGCGGTGTTCCAGCACCTCCCCTGCGGCAATCACCATCACAAGCCTAACATCTCCTCCTCCCTCAGAGTAGCCCCGGGCTACTCCTCGGGATGGGGGTGCGGGCCCTCTGGGACTGTGCCACATCACTCAGGGACAGTGCCAGGTTCCTCTGGGACTCTAGGCCTGGCTCAGATCAGCCAGTGCCAGGCCAATGCTTTTGACACCCACAGCCATGTCCTGTTGTGACTGGCCCACACTCTGGATCGCTGCAGCAATGTCCAGGTGGCCCTGGCACACGGCTGCCTGAGACATGGTCGCCCTGCCCAATACACTGTGCATCAGGTCTTGGACATTCTGACCCATAGCCTGAATCTTCACAACAAAGGCTTCCACCGCGGATGCCACCTGTGCGGTATTGGCCTGGGTGGCACGCATGGTCGGCACCACTTCCTGCACCTGCAGGTGGTGGGTCTCCTCCAGCTGAATGGTTGCTGAAACTCCCTCATGTAGTCCCCGACTCTGCGCCTGCATCTCCAGCATTGATGGGACCTCCCTTTCCAGAAGAGCAAGACCCGTCTGGGCGGCAGATAGTCCCTGGGGTGTGACCGCCCTCCACCATAAGTATGCATGGTGGACATGAGAGGAGTAGTAAAAGTGCCTTGTTACCGGGCAGAGAAAATGCCAAGTGTCCCCGCAACCCATTTGAGTCGTAAAGCTGGAAAGAGCCTTGGAAATGCTGGAGAGAGTGCAAGTCTTTGGTCTTGAGCGATCCAGCTTTGGATCTTTAACACAGTTTAGATCCCTTCTGAAAATAAGATGGCGGGTGTCTAGATTAGGGAGGGAAGATAGAAGCAATGTGATAAATTTTTTATTCTGCAGTTAGGGGCATAGACGTTCACCAAAACAAAATAGCTTGAAAAAGTGTGCCACTAACTATGTATAACATCCACCAGGGTCTGAGATTACATTTAAGGGGAAGAACTGCGTTCTCCTGTTCATCAAAGTTGCCGTTCCCCGAGCTCTGCCAATAAAGCTGGAATGAGATACCTGGCCAACCCATGCTTTACGTAATCTGGTGTGATCTTTCACATGAATATGCACTCCTTGAAGGAATCCAACATCATGTTAAGGCTCTTGAAATGTCAAAAAGCTTTGTAACATTTTACTGGGCCATTTAACCCCCTAACATTCCACGTGACTAATATGATCGAGAGCCCGGTCTCACCCTGACTGCCTGAGCTCACCATGTGTTAGAAGAAGACTTTATTAAAGGGTCAGTAAACTGAATGGAAAAGAAAGCAAAGTCAAGATGATTCATTACATAATGAAAATGGTAAGAAGTCTTACATTGCTGAGACCTTGACAGAAATCTTTGGATCCTCACTGTCTTCAGGTGATGTCCCGGAGGACTGGAGAAGAGCCAATGTTGTTCCTTTGTTTAAGAAGTGTAGCAAGGATAATCCAGGGAACTACAGGCCGGTGAGCCTTACTTCAGTGGTAGGGAAATTACTGGAGAGAATTCTTCGAGACAGGATCTACTCCCATTTGGAAGCAAATGAACGTATTAGTGAGAGGCAGCATGGTTTTGTGAAGGGGAGGTCGTGTCTCACTAACTTGATAGAGTTTTTCGAGGAGGTCACTAAGATGATTGATGCAGGTAGGGCAGTGGATGTTGTCTATATGGACTTCAGTAAGGCCTTTGACAAGGTCCCTCATGGTAGACTAGTACAAAAGGTGAAGTCACACGGGATCAGGGGTGAGCTGGCAAGGTGGATACAGAACTGGCTAGGTCATAGAAGGCAGAGAGTAGCAATGGAAGGATGCTTTTCTAATTGGAGGGCTGTGACCAGTGGTGTTCCACAGGGATCAGTGCTGGGACCTTTACTGTTTGTAGTATATATAAATGATTTGGAGGAAAATGTAACTGGTCTGATTCGTAAGTTTGCAGACGACACAAAGGTTGGTGGAATTGTGGATAGCGATGAGGACTGTCAGAGGATACAGCAGGATTTAGATTATTTGGAGACTTGGGCGGAGAGATGGCAGATGGAGTTTAATCCGGACAAATGTGAGGTAATGCATTTTGGAAGGTCTAATGCAGGTAGGGAATATACAGTGAATGGTAGAACCCTCAAGAGTATTGAAAGTCAAAGAGATCTAGGAGTACAGGTCCACAGGTCACTGAAAGGGGTGCAGAAGAGATTTACCAGAATGTTGCCTGGTATGGAGGGCATTAGCTATGAGGAGTGGTTGAGTAAACTCGGTTTGTTCTCACTGGAACAAAGGAGGTTGAGAGGAGACCTGATAGAGGTATACAAAGTTATGAGGGGCAGAGACAGAGTGGATAGTCAGAGGCTTTTCCCCAGGGTAGAGGGGTCAATTACTAGAGGGCATAGGTTTAAGGTGCGAGAGGCAAGGTTTAGAGTAGATGTACGAGGCAAGTTTTTTACGCAGAGGGTAGTGGGTGCCTGGAACTCGCTACCGGAGGAGGTGGTGGAAGCAGGGACGATAGTGACATTTAAGGGGCATCTTGACAAATATATGAATAGGATGGGAATAGAAGGATACGGACCCAGGAAGTGTAGAAGATTGTAGTTTAGTCGGGCAGCATGGTCGGCACAGGCTTGGAGGGCCGAAGGGCCTGTTCCTGTGCTGTACATTTCTTTGTTCTTGTTCTAACACCAGGTTAAAGACCAACAGGTTTGTTTCGCATCATCATAATCAAAATGGCCAAATACAAAAAGATCTGTGATTACTGTCAACACAGGAAATCCTTCCCACCCCATTCCATCTCCGGAACAATCATCACACTCGCAAGCCACATAAACAAAAACCAAACAGTGTGAAAATAACCTTTAACTAAATAAAATCATGAATCAAATCCTAAGCTTGCCATTATAAACAAGACAAGCAGCAGTTATTCCGTCTTATATGACATTCGGTGATGAACCAACCTTGTTAATTGGGATTAACTCCGATATATGAGTTAAATATTTATAATTCGCCATTAGAAAGTTGCTTGTTCTCATGTAGTAAGAGCTCTCAAGTAAACAGACAGTCGAACACGCCAAAAAGCATGTTAAATGGCCCATACAGGGGGCGAAATTTCCGTTATCGGCGCAAAAAACGGCGCAAATCCCACTTGCGTCACGTCATAAAAATGGGCCGATAGTCTCCTGCCCGAAATGGGCTAGCAGCGACGTGACAGGATCCGCGCTTGCGCAATGGTTCACGCCGTGCAGCGTCATACGCGCTGCACGGCGTGACGGCTCATAAGGCCGTGCAGCTCCCCCCCACCCGACCGGAACACCCGACCGCAACACCCGACTGGATGGCTAGCCGTCGCTCAGCCCCGAGGTTCGAGTCACGCGATGTGGAGGCGCTCCTGGACGCGGTGGAGCAGAGGAGGGACGCCCTGTATCCCGGGCACGGCCGCAGAGTTGCCCCACGCCACAGCCGGCGTCTGTGGAGGGAAGTGGCAGAGGCCGTCACCGCTGTGGCCCTAACACCACGGACAGGCACCCAGTGCCACAAGAAGGTGAACGACCTCGTCAGAGCAGGCAGGGTGAGCCTCCCCCATATCCCCCCCCTCCCCCATATCCCCCATATCCCCCCTCCCCCATATCCCCCCTCCCCCATATCCCCCATATCCCCCCCTCCCCCATATCCCCCATATCCCCCCTCCCCCATATCCCCCCTCCCCATATCCCCCCTCCCCCATATCCCCCATATCCCCCCTCCCCCATATCCCCCTCCCCCATATCCCCCCTCCCCATATCCCCCCTCCCCCATATCCCCCCTCCCCCATATCCCCCCTCCCCCATATCCCCCCTCCCCCATACCCCCCTCCGCCATATCCCCCCTCCCCCATACCCCCCTCCCCCATATCCCCCCTCCCCCATATCCCCCCTCCCCCATATCCCCCATATCCCCCCCTCCCCCATATCCCCCCTCCCCCATATCCCCCATATCCCCAAGTGAATCCAGCCCTAACCTTAACCTCTGCAATGCACGCGCAACCGATGGCGTGCATTCATATACCTGCCTAACACTGTTGCCTTTTACCCCTGCCACCAACCCCCCCCCCCCCACAGGAGAAGCGCGCACACAACAATAGGGAGCATGTGAGGACTGGAGGAGGGCCCGCTGATGAGAGGCCACTGACCGTACACGAGGAAAGGGCCCTGGAACTGGCTGGCGGACCTGAGGACCGGGAGGTTGCTGATGCAGAGGTCGGGGCCCCACGAGCAAGTGAGCCACCAACAGCCCGTCCCCATATCCCCCCTCCCCTATATCCCCCTCCCCCGTATCACCTGATCACTCACTGATGTCTAACCATGCATGCTTCATTGTGTATCGCAGGACCAAACGTCCAGGCACCCATCCCCGCAGATGCACACCGCCCGCAGGATGCCCCTCGCACACCACGGGAGACGGAGAGACCCGCACCCTCCAGCATGCAACGCCCGCAGGATGCCCCTCGGAGACCACGGGAGACGGAGAGACCCGGACCCTCCAGCATGCGACGCCCGCAGGATGCCCCTCGCACACCACGGGAGACGGAGAGACCCGGACCCTCCAGCATGCGACGCCCGCAGGATGCCCCTCGGAGACCACGGGAGACGGAGAGACCTGGACCCTCCAGCATGCGACGCCCGCAGGATGCCCCTCGCACACCACGGGAGACGGAGAGACCCGGACCCTCCAGCATGCGACGCCCGCAGGATGCCCCTCGGAGACCACGGGAGACGGAGAGACCCGGACCCTCCAGCATGCGACGCCCGCAGGATGCCCCTAGCACACCACGGGAGACGGAGAGACCTGGAGCAACAGGGAGACGACACCCCCGTCACGTGCGGGAGCGACCACCCAGCGATGAGGGGGGCAGCCACAGGCCCCCGTCACATCCGAGCCAGGACACCACTACCCAGGACACCACTACCCAGGGCACCCCTACCCGGGACACCACTACCCAGGACACCCCTACCCGGGACAGCACTACCCGGGACAGCACTACCCAGGACACCCCTACCCGGGAAGACGAAATACCGGACAGTGACTCAGAGTGGATGGGTGGAGACGAACCCCCACCCCAAAGTGCCATGGACTCAGAGTGGGACGAAGAGCACGACACAACGCCACTGCTGTCACCAACACCCTCCACCATCGCAGAAACACTCACCACGGTTGGGCACTTTAGTGATGAGGCGTCTGGTACACTCACTGGTGCGCACAACACAGCCGTCCCGGTACAGCAGGTGGAGGTAGGAGCAGCAGAGGGACCGGGCGGTCGGAGGGCAGCCCAGGCCAGGCGAACATCTGCCGCCCAGATGGATCCCGGGTTCCTGCAGTTACCACACCCACACATAGATCCGATGCAACCACCGACATCGGAGTCCACCCGCGTCCAGGAGCTGGGAGTGGTCCCGGTCATGCGTGCCACCCAGGCTGACACCGCACGGGTGGCGTCCGCGGTGGAGGCAATGGGTGCGACGGTGTCAGACATGGGGAACGGTTTGCGAGGCCTGGGGCCTTCCGTGCAGGCGGCGTCTGTGGCCCAGGAAATGGCTGCCCTCTCACAGGAGGCCATGAGCCAGTGCCAGCGCCAGATGGCAGAGGCGCTCAACGCCATAGCCCAGTCTCAGCAGGCCATGGCCCAGTCTCAGCAGGCCATAGCCCAGTCTCTGCAGGCCATGGCCCAGTCTCAGCAGGCCATCGCTGAGGGCATCGGCGCCAGTGGCCATGTGCGAGCCGGCGTCGCACTGTCACAGACGGGGTTCGACAACCCCCTGGGCTCCATGGCTGCAAACCTGCAGACCCCTGTTGATACCAGCACGGGCCTCCAGGACTGGCAGCGCCAGATGTCGGGGGCGCGTCGGATGGCCAGTCCGTTCGCATCCCCCACCCATGTAGAGGCCTGGGGGCCATCGGGCACCTCGAGGGAGGAGGAGGTGGTGTGGTCCGTCCCGGCTCCCTCTGTAGGGGAGGTCCCGGTACACCGCGACACCTCGGACTCCCCCCCTTCTGTCCCAGGTGCATCGGGTGGGCAACGGGCAGGACAGGCTGGCAGCTCGCCATCCCAGTCGCCCGGGCCGCAGCCTGGCCCATCTAGGCCAGGACGCCCCAGGAAACGGCCGCCAAAGGGATCCAGTGTCAGAGGGCAGGAATCACAGGAGTCCACCTCCAGTTCTGCTGTACCGTCTGGGGAACCACGTAGACGTAGTCAAAGGGCCCGTAAGGCCAAACAATTAGACACTGAGTAAGTTGGCACGGGTGCAGGGCACAGATGAGTTTTAGGGGCTAGGGCACGTGCATGAACTCCTTTGGTTATTAAAGTCAATGTTACACCTACCGAAGCTGCCTTTGTGCTCTGTCCAAAGTGTGCGGGCGTGTCATGTACGTTGAGCGCAAGTGTGTGTGTGACGGGTGGTCTTACCTCAGCCCCAGGTGAGTCTGCCCCCTTCCCCCTGGGCCGCCATCAACATCCCCGGGCAGAGGACGGGACCGTGCGCTGCAGTGTCACAGCCGCATGCAGGGATGGTCCGGGTGGATGGTGGTACTGTGGCCATGGGTCAGACATAGTCCAACGATGTAGAGCCAGGAGCTCATCGGAGGCGGGTTGTCATCATCCTCCATGGCCTGCGATAGACACGCGTCCACCCGCAACTGGGTGAGCCCGGCCCGTTGTGCCGCCGGTGGATCGGCAATTGGGGGGGGGGTGGTGTGCATGCGGGTGGGGTGTGTGGGGTTGGGGAGGGGGGGTGAGGGTGCTGGGTGGGTGGATGGGTGGGGGGTGTGGGTGGTCGGCTGTTGTCATGGTGTGCGGTCTGTGGCCATACTACCCGATTCCCACGCCCATCTAGTCAGTGAAGCGGGCGTCTATCAGTCTGTCCCGTGCCCGCTGGGCCAGCCGGTAACGGTGGACAGCCACCCGCCTGTGTCTACCCCGTCTGCCCTGACCATTGCCCCCATCCCCCTCATCTGGGGAGGACTGGGCCTCTTCCTGCTGCTCCTCCACTCCGCCCTCCTCTGCCTGCGGCACATCGCCCCTCTGCTGGGCTATGTTGTGCAGGACGCAGCACACCACAATGATGCGGCCGACCCTATCTGACCGATACTGGAGGGCGCCCCCAGAGAGGTCCAGGCACCTGAAACGCATCTTCAGCACGCCAAAGCACCTCTCGATCACTCCCCTTGTCGCTACATGGGCATCATTGTAGCGGTTCTCCGCCTCATTGCGTGGCCTCTGTATAGGCGTCATCAGCCACGATCGCAATGGGTAGCCCCTGTCGCCCAGCAACCAGCCCCTCAGCCGGGGATGGCGTCCCTCGTACATGCCGGGGATGGATGACCGCGACAACACGAATGAGTCGTGTACACTGCCTGGGTGACGGGCGCAGACGTGCAGGATCATCATGCGGTGGTCGCAGACCACCTGTACGTTCATTGAATAGGTCCCCTTCCTATTAGTGAACACGGCCCTGTTATCTGCAGGTGGCCGCACGGCGACGTGCATCCCATCGATCGCGCCCTGGACCATGGGGAACCCGGCAACGGCAGAGAAGCCCACGGCCCGGGCATCTTGGCTGGCCCGGTCCACGGGGAAGCGGATGTAGCGGTGCGCCATGGCATAAAGGGCATCTGTCACTGCCCGGATGCACCGATGTCTGCGATATGCCGGACAGGTCCCCACTCGGTGCCTGGAATGACCCCGTTGCATAAAAGTTCAGGGCCACCGTAACCTTGACGGACACGGGGAGAGGGTGTCCCCCGCCAGTGCCACGCGGTGACAGGTGTGCCAGCAGGTGGCAGATGTGTGCCACGGTTTCCCGGCTCATCCGGAGTCTCCTCCTGCATTCCCGGTCCGTGAGGTCCTGGTATGACTGCCGGGGCCGGTACACACGGGGCGCCCTCGGGTGCCTCAGTTGCCGTGGGGCCGCGACGTCCTCCTCCCCCTCCTCGTCCTGTCGGTCAGGTGTCCCTCCAGCCTGGGCGGCTGCTGCCTGCCCCTCTGCGGCAGCCTGCGCCGCCTCTCTGGCACGCTCCTCCTCCTCCTCCTCATCCAGGGCAACATAGACATGAGCGGCTGCCACCACGGCGGCCAACATCGCTGGATGGTCTGAAAACATGACGGCCTGGTGGGGGGGAGGGGAACGACGACATGTCATCATTGCCCATATCCCCTCCTCCCCCCAGCCTGGTGGCATGGACCGCATGGGTCCAACTGTTGGAGGCTGGCACGTGGCCAGGTGGACCAACTCATTTGTCCTCCCATCACCCACCCCAGCACGGACCCCCTCCCCAACCCCCAACCTCCACCCCAGCACGGACCCCCCCCCCCCAACCTCCACCCCAGCACGGACCCCCCCCCAACCTCCACCCCGGCACGGACCCCCCCCAACCCCCAACCTCCACCCCAGCACGGACCCCCCCCAACCCCCAACCTCCACCCCAGCACGGACCCCCCCCCCCCAACCTCCACCCCAGCACGGACCCCGCCCCAACCTCCACCCCGGCACGGACCCCCTCCCCAACCTCCACCCCAGCACGGACCCCCCCCAACCCCCAACCTCCACCCCAGCACGGACCCCCCCTCCCAACCTCCACCCCAGCACGGACCCCCCCCCAACCTCCACCCCAGCACGGACCCCCCCCCCCAACCTCCACCCTGGCACGGACCCCCCCCCCCAACCTCCACCCCAGCACGGACCCGCCCCCAACCCCCAACCTCCACCCCAGCACGGACCCCCCCTCCCAACCTCCACCCCAGCACGGACCCCCCCCCAACCTCCACCCCAGCACGGACCCCCCCCCAACCTCCACCCCGGCACGGACCCCCTCCCCAACCTCCACCCCAGCACGGACCCCCCCCAACCCCCAACCTCCACCCCAGCACGGACCCCCCCAACCCCCAACCTCCACCCCGGCACGGACCCCCCCTCCCAACCTCCACCCCAGCACGGACCCCCCCCCCAACCTCCACCCCAGCACAGACCCCCCCCCCAACCTCCACCCCGGCACGGACCCCCCCCAACCTCCACCCCAGCACGGACCCCCCCCAACCCCCAACCTCCACCCCGGCACGGACCCCCCTCCCAACCTCCACCCCGGCACGGACCCCCTCCCCAACCTCCACCCCAGCACGGACCCCCCCCAACCCCCAACCTCCACCCCAGCACGGACGCCCCCCAACCCCCAACCTCCACCCCAGCACGGACCCCCCCCAACCCCCAACCTCCACCCCAGCACGGACCCCCCCCAACCCCCAACCTCCACCCCAGCACGGACCCCCCAACCCCCAACCTCCACCCCGGCACGGACCCCCTCCCGGCACTCCCCCGGAGCCCAGCCTACTCTAACCACCCCCCCCCCCGCCGCACACACACACAATCCGAGACACACCTCTCCTCACGCAGTCTGCGGCCACGCCATTTCCTGCCCAGAGCCAACCCCCCAGGCCGTCACTCACCTCCTCGCTGGTCGGCGTGAGCCTGGAGCACCGGGTCACGCCGATGAAAAGGAGGTTTGATTGACGTCGACGTGAACGGTCATCACGTCGACGGGACTTCGGCCCATCCGGAAGGGAGAATATCGGCAGGTCGAAAATCGGCTGCCTTGCGCAGACCCGTGACATTCTCCGCGGCAGCGGCGCCATTAACGCCCCGCCGACTTTTCTCCCTTCGGAGACTTCGGCGGGGGCGGGGGCGGGATTCACGGCGGCCAACGGCCATTCTCCGACCCGGCGGGGGGTCGGAGAATGACGCCCAGGTATTCAAACACATGGTACCCAAAGGCAAAACCACAAACTTAGCCCATCAACAATTAAGCATGCACCGTTGAAGGAAAGAATCTGTCTTGTCTGGTACATTAAAGAAGAGATCTTCTCCGTAAAATGTGATGTGTCGCTGAGCAGGGTGAATCGGGCCAAAGCTAATTCCTTTATTGTACAGCGTGGACTTGATGTTGTTGAATGCTACTCGCCTCCTTGCCAGGTCTGCACTCATGCCTCGGTAGATCCTCATTGAATGGCCCTGGTAAGTAACATTGCGGTGCTCCTTTGCCCACCGAAAATCAAGCTCCTTCCGCGGGATTCTCCGTCACCGGGATCCTCCGCCCCACCGGCAGCGCACCCACACCTGGGGCGAAATTCTCCTACCCGCCCCGCCACATTTCTGCCCCGACCGGCCGGCGGGAGTCTCCGTAACACCGGCCGGTCAATGGGGTTTCCCATTGTGGGGCAGCCCCACACCGTCGGGAAACCCCTGGGCGCCGGCAAAACGGAGATTCCCGCCGGCGGAGAATGACGCCCCTGTGCTTTTCCTGACGGCTTGGGGTGACCCACAATGGGAAACCCCATTCGCTGGCTGCAGGAACGGAGAAAACGGCTGCTGGTGGGGGCACCAGGCCAGAAAACGAGGCTGGCAGGACAGAGAATCCCACCCCTTATCTTTGTAGCAATGCAATTGGATTGCAGTGGCTCAGGGGGAGGTCACCAGGGGAAAAGGTTACAGTGGGCTCGGCCTAGCTTCAGGATTTAGGGAATGTATCTTTGCCCACCACCTTTTTGAAAAATCTTCAGTCCCTTCTGGTAGAGCAACAATATGTACACCGTCTGTACCCACTCTCCAAAAACCTGACCGAGATAGTCCAATCTTCTCCACCCAACCTTCAGGGTATAAGTTCAAGAATTTTGAAGTATGAGTTTGGGCCCGATTGGTGGGATGTTCCTCGATGGACACATTGGCAAGATCACAGCCCTGTGTCAACGCACTTAGTGCCAAAAATGAGCCCTACGTGAATCTCGAATTTACTGGCTGTCTCGCAGACTGATTCGTCAGACTCGTGCCTCAGCGTCTCACCGCTAACAAGGGGGGAGCTGTTTTTACACTCTCCTTCACCACTCACTCCCAGTCACACACACAAGCATCCCAGCGCAGACCAGCTTCTCGCTTTGACGATGCTGATCTGGCCAGGCTTCTCGGTTCTGTGGTTGAGAGATGAGACATCCTGTTCCCCAGAGGGGGCCGGAGGGCCAGCAGCAAGGTCACCAATACCACCTGGGAGGCAGTGAAAGCAGGTGTCAGTGCGGGCAACATGACCAGGAGGGCCGTCGTACAATGTCGGAAGAAGACCAATGAACTCAACCGAGCTGCAAGGGTAAGTTACCACCTCTCACCTGGCATCAGTTGCCAGTATTAAAATATTAAATAAGGCCACCCTCAAATTCCAATCTTCCTCCAACAGATCACTGGCTAGTACCTCACACTCTCCCCATACTGATCTTTCTGCTTGTTCCTCAGCAGCCCCAGCACCCACCAGCACAACCCTATTATGTCCAGGTGCAGTGCCCACACATGCACCTGCTCTGGACACCCCTGACCCATCAAACATGCGTCTCCCAAAACCCATCTTTGTCCCTGTAGGAGAACAGAGCCCATAATAAGCGGGAAAGGGCCCAAGACGGGGAAGCAGAGTACCAGAGATCCAAGTCCTCACCCCCTATGAGGAAGGAGCACTGGAGATCGCAGGGGTTGTCCGAGGAGAGAGCAGTCACTGACAGCGAGGGTTGCCCTGTGCCACAGAGGTGAGGATCGACTGCCCCTTCACCCAGATGGCCCGTCTCAAGTGAGGAGCACTGATTGGGTAGTGGAGGGGTTGGGGGGTCACTATCTGAGTAGCTGGGGGGGGAATAGAAAATGTCAAACACATGTTAGCTCTGATACATGTGAAGCCTGTCATGTTAATCTTCACAGCTGGCCTGCCTGTACCCCCACCCCCTCAGGCACAGTGGGCCCAAAATCAAAAGGCCCCAAAACAGAATCCCTTCATAGGATGGGTGTCAAGTGCGCCGTCAACAGAAAGATAGTCAGATTCTGCTGCCTTATATATTGGCCCGCTGACAGTGAGACACAGGCCCATCACCCTGCTGTAATATTACACAGACCCATCACCCTGCTGTAATATTACACAGGCCCATCACCCTGCTGTAATATTACACAGACCCTTACAGGGTGGAATAGGGGGGGGATTGGGGAGGATTGAGGGATTGGGTGAATTGAGGGGGGCTGGGGGAGATTTGAGGAGAATTGGGAGATTGGGGGGATTGGGATTGGGGAGAAGGGAGGAAGGAACAAAATTGGATGGAAGGGGGAAGGGGGAAGGAAGGGAACCCGTATTTTTGAGCAGTCTCTGATGGCATTGCTCAATAACAGTACGTGTGGCAAATGAGCCTCAATATATCGGGTCTCTACCTCTGTCTCAGGCTTCCACACTAATGTCACCAGCCAGGACCTCAGCAGGTATCCATTATACCCCAAGAGCCAACCCGTCATACTCGGGTGATGCTCGAAGATGCCAGGGATCTCCAAGTGTCCCAGGTTGTAGCTGCCATGCACGCTCCCCGGGGTAGCGGGCACACATGCATGATACGGAGGCGGTAGTCACCATTGGAGCAGGCCAGGTGAGTTACTAACTGGTTCATGCCCGAAGTGAATTCTCAATTTTGCCCCTTTCCTGCTATTTAATCGTTGTGTCTAGATCTCTGCACCGGGCGCAACGCGGTGATTGAATCGCAGCCCCGTTAACTCTATTTCTCTCTTCACAGATGTTGCCATAACTGCTGAGGTTAGACAGCATTTATCCCTGATCGGCCATTCTCAGATTATCGCACAAACCCTCAAAGAGTTCATGAACCATAGTTTTGGACACCTTGATCCAGGTGAACTTTTGTATTACATACTGAATGTTGTTTTATTGCTGTTTTGTTTTTGGTGCCTGGGGCTGCATTAATTCAAGTATTAAAATAGGGTCACATTGAAAAATGGTTTGGAAAAGTACAATTAATCATAGAATTTACAGTGCAGAAGGAGGCCATTCGGCCCATCAAGTCTGCACCAGATCTTTGAAAGAGCACCCTACCCAAGCCCACACCTCCACCCTATCCCCATAACCCAGTAACCCCACCCAACACTAAGGGCAATTTATCATGGCCAATCCACCTAACCTGCACATCTTTGGACTGTGGGAGGAAACCGGAGCACCCGGAGGAAACACACGCACACACGGGGAGAACATGCAGACTCCGCATAGACAGTGACCCAAGCCGGGAATCGAACCTGGGGCCCTGGAGCTGTGAAGCAATTGTGCTAACCACCATGCTACCGTGCTGCCCTAATTAATTTATGCTATACTGGGAGTGTTTGACATTGAGAGGGTGCAGTACAGCAACTTGATTCCCAGTTGCATTAGAGATGAAACAGAAATGGAATTAAGTTGAAATGGAAGCAGGAAGTGTGTAATCAAGTCATGGCAGATCAATAAAATATTAATTTTATGTTTTGGCTTCAGCTTGAAGAAACATTAATTTAAGAAATACACTATAATAATTAGGCAGGATGCTTGCTAGAGATTACTGAGGACTCACAGTTCCTGGATGAAGCGACTTTATCTGTTCCCCCCCAGACCCCACCCCCCAGCAGCACTTCATCACTGTGTGGTTTAAGAACAGAGTATTCAAATCTCTCACTCTCTCCCCGTCACCCTCACTTCTCCAGGATGAACTCTGCACCTTACGTTATAACACCTCTCTTCTGCCACATTTTCGGACACATTGGGTGGAAATCTGATATATTTTCAAAGTGTTAGGATCTGACTGAAACCTGGCATGTAGCTCTCCACCAGCTGCATAACCATGTATTTAGCCCAGGTTTTGAGCTTCTCTTTTAAATAAAATTCAGGAGGTGTGTTTTATGCCTTCACTGTGGTGGGGAGGGGAAGGGGGGGGGGGGGGGGGTGGGGAGTGCTGAGGGAAGGCAAGGCCGCTCCACAGAGATTGGTGCGCCTTTTATAAATGGCACCCTGATCAGCACAGGAAATTAACCCCCCAAGGTTCCCCCTCATGGACAAGAGGGGGGCACACAGGGGGGGCACACAGGGGGGGCACCCACCCATAAGCATTGGGGCTCTCTCTCCACCAACACCATTGGCATCGGGGCTCTCAACACCACTCTGACCTCGCAACTCCCCCCCCCCCCCCCCCCCCCCCCCAAGCACCAGCATCCAAGTGCTCCTCCACAAACATAACACAAACTCCGTCCCCAATGGGAGCCCCAGAGGGTCTGCCCTGGCACCGGCCTTTGACACAGTTTGATACTGCCAGGTTGGCACTGCCAAGGTATGCCCCCACCCCTGCCAGGGGCTATACTTAACTTTGTGCCTCAAGGGGGATCTCCTCGACTGATTTTTACGCAGAGGGTGGTGGGTGCCTGGAATGCTTTGCCAGCGGAAGGTGGTAGAGGCGGGCACGATAGCATCATTTAAGATGCATCTAGCCAGATATATGAACGGGCGGGGAACAGAGGGAAGTGGATCCTTGGAAAATATGCGACAGGTTTAGCAGGATCTGGATCGGCGCAGGCTGGGAGGACCGAAGGGCCTGTTCCTGTGCTGTAATTTTCTCTTTTCTTTGATTCACGTTTTTCCAAACCTGTTGTTAAATATTCAGTGTGGGGGGGGTGGGGGGGTTGTGAACCTCGTTACATCACCAGCAAAATTGGGGAAACGAGATCTCACCGGTGAGAATCCTGATTTTTGTGATATTTTGCGCCCACGGCGCCATTCGCGCTGACGGTGGACATGAGAGCAAAATCATCCCCACTGAATGTTTTTATTTTGGCTGATGCAGCTGGAGAGGATTGGTCCTCGGACACTACTCCTGCCGTGATATCCTGGAACTGCGATGATTTATCATTGTGCAACTTCCAATATTTCACAGTGTAAGTTCAGCATTATTGCTGCATAAGGCCCGGTATATTACTAGGTAAGTTTTAGCATAGCATTAGGTAAATTTCAGTAAATTACTGTGCAAATTTCAATAAATTAATGGATTAAATTCTCATACATTACCAGGTAAGTTTCAATGTTTCGTAAGACACGTTTCTGTATTATTATGGATAAGTTTAATTACATTAATGGGTAAAGTTTCAATATTTAGCCAGGTAATTTTAGTATGTTACTAGATCTGATTCGATATTTCAGCTGCTAATATTCTGGTATATATATGAGTAATTTACTTCTTATTTTCCAATAATTTACTGGATATGTGATATGGGTAAGTCCCAGTATGTTATGTTATTCTTATTATCTTCATGCTGGCCATTGACAATATTATCCTGAAGCACCATTATGTTGCTGACCTCTCTCGACTAATTCATTGTTTTCAGTCCCTGCTCCAAACTTAATTCCCTAGCTATCTACTCCATCCCTCTCCCAGGCAACAGCGTGAGATTAAACAATCTATTTGTAACCAGTGTCACATTTGACCCAGATATGAGCTGTCAATCACATACTCATGCCGGCACTAAAACTGCTTATTTCCACCTTTGTAACACTGGCAGATTTCTGAAGTAAGATGGAGTCCAGCTTGACAGAGTACTGGATGTTTGTGTGACTGTTTCCAGTGGGGTTCAATTATTGCTGGCCTCTCACCACCCATCTGTAAAGAGAAAGTTGTTTTTCATTTCCCCCTTTATAGGCATTGGCATATTTCCCAAACCTTGGTTATGGTGTGACCACACTCAGCATGGTGGGAGGGGGTATCGCTCCATAGTCCCCAGTGCATTCATACATTAAAAAGGAATAGAAAAAGCACAGGGCAAAGACCACCGAACAATGACTTATTGGGTGGGATTTTCTGGCCCTTCCCACCAACAGGATTTCCCAGCTCTGCAGAAGGCTTCCCTGGCAGTGAGGCTGGTGAGCGATGAAAAATTCTGTAGAGTTTGGTGGCACCAGAAAATCCCACCGGCAGCTACAAGTCCAAAGTCCAGAATCAAAGTCCAATGGTGAATTCCTTCACAGAGACTAGCAGGTCAAAAATTGATGCTGGATAATTCAATTTTCCAGTAGAGATGACTTCTATGATGAGAATGGCATGGCAAGACAAATTAATCTTGTATATGCTTGTACAGAAGTTCCAGTAAGGACAGTGTAGTTGGGAGTCTGATATATTCAAACATGGACAGAGCCCTTTTTCTGATCCACTGCCTACTAGATGGAAAGTGGCAGGTTGAGCCTTGCAACTCCACAAGGCAGGGGGCCTGTTTCTCCCAGCTGGGGGCGGATGGTCATGTGATGTAACCCCCACTTCTTCACTTTTGTTTGGACGAAGGATGGCTGGATCCCTGAGATGGTTAATGTTTAAACCATGAATAATTGCGAAAGAGTTTTCGGTGTCCTTTATCGTATCAGAAAGGTAGCCTCCATTGGCTGGTACTGGCCGTAGAAATATAAATGGCCTTTGTACAATTCCCTTGGAATTTGGTCTTTGCAGTCACTGGGTCATTAGTGTCTCTTCATAGATAATGAGATTACAGCTATTTTCCTTTTGTTTGAGTCATGCCTTCTGCCATTTTAAAGCCTTTGTCAGTTCTTAAGATTTTACAAATGAGCTATAATGGTATATAATATAAGAAAGTAGACTGAAGTCTCAGCCCTTGAGATCCTTCATCACCTCGGGGGAGAAAAAATGAATTCTATATCATTTTTTTTCATGTGGTATTAAGAAGGAAGAATAGGAACTGAAGAAGTGTTCTTGCATTTTCTCATTCACACTGGGATGGCAGGCACACATTTGGCAGGGGTAATGACAGTTCCTTGTTGCATTAAATCTGGGAGAGGACATCATCAAGGACATTGTCCAATCCTGAGATTTGGAAGGTTTAGCTGACTTGGGAGGATTGAAAATTAATTTGTATGGGGACATTGTTTCAGTGCTAGAGATCCTCTGTTGGAGGATCAGATGTTTCACCTTCCCAATTAAGTATCCTCAATTGGGTCTGGGAGTTTTACAGAGTAATTAGCATTCAAGGGGCGAGTGATGATCAAGGTGCCCTGGGCTGTCTACGGGGGAATGCTGGGTATCTCATTATGAGAGTGCCAGGACCTTTGGTCACCGTGCTGAGCCACTCTGGTCCAGCTTAACTCCTTCCTGTCCCCCTTGGTAACCTGAGAGTTCAGTGGTTCAAACGTGGGGATTGTGGTTAGGCCGATTGTCAGGAGATTGGCCTGTTTGAACGGGAATTGGTCTATTTAGGGGATTCTGCTTCAGAGCGCCAGAACAACTGGAGAGTTCTGGCTTCTGTTGCTAGGTGCTTTAGGTTGGCATGGCAGCAGCCAGGCAGCTGGTTCCTGAACTTGGGCCAGCTTTTCAGGGCCTGGATGAAAGTGTGATCACCTTCATGAGGACCACGCGGGATCGCTGATTGATCTCCCTGTGGGCATTGTAGAGGGCTCGTTAGTGGGACCTTTAAATGTAGCTCTCAGACCCAGACTGGCAGTTCCCGATAGTCCTGGGCTGGGATGTTTGTTTTGTGCCAGATATGTGGCTGACATCCCAGTGTGAATGAGAAAATGCAAGAACACTTCTTCAGTCTCTATTTTCAGTTTAAAATAAACCAGTTTGGCCTTTCATTCTATGTCTCTTCTAATTAAGACAGTGCTAAACTTGTTTGCTGGTAGGGGCCCGTCCTTGACGGCTCCAGGGCTGTAACTTGAGCGGGTTAATGAATCTTATTAACTGTTGGGGGAGTGTGGAGGGGGGGGGGGGGGGGGGGAAACCTGGTCTGGTCACCATGTGATTCTACATTATGGTGGGTGGGCAGGGTGCCCAACTTGGTTGGGGGGGCCCTCTGCTGGTCAGTTTTGTTGTATTTTCGGTGTTTGTTGGCTCACTACTGCCCTCTGGTTGTTTAATTCTTGCTGTACCTCCTGGTGGCTATTCCACTGAGTGAGACATCACCCTCACTCTTTCTGGACCAATTTGAAAACTTTTCTGGTCCACCTTTAAATTTGCCATGAACAAAGAACAATACAGCACAGGAACAGGTCCTTTGGCGCTCCAAGCCTGATGCTTCACGCTCCAAGGGTGTTCTGATACCACCCTTGGCCAAAACTCTCAGCATTTCCTCGTGCCGTATCCCTCTATACCCATCCTATCCATGTATTTGTTGAGATCCCTTTTGAAAGCTGTTAATGTTTCTGCTTCCACCACCTCCCCTGGCAACACGTTCCTGGCACTCACCACCCTCTGTGTAAAAAACTTGCCTCACACATCTCCTCTAAACCTTGCCCCACGGACCTTAAACCTATGCCCTCTAGTGACTGACCCCTCCAACCTGGGAAAGAGTGCCCGCCCATTCATTCTATTATTATGGGCCAGGGTTTAGTGAACACCAAAGTATATCATGGAGTTCACCTGACCCACAACTTTTAATAGATTGTGGTATGGGGAGCACACGGCCCACTTTACAGGTATGATGCAAAAGAGATCTAAAGTATTTTAAAATAAAAACAATGTTTATTCTATGAATCCAGTTAACATTTTATAAACACACAGTAAACATCTTATCAACTACCAACACTGATACCCCCCCACAGATACAGTACTCTATAGGTAACTCGTAGTAACTTTTCTAACAACATCCATAAGTCAAATACCCTGGGCGGGATTCTCCACTCCCACGCCGAAGTGGCCGTGCCATCGTGAACGCCGTCGAGGTTCACGATGGCACGGAACGGCCCCGGTCCCGACCGATTCAGGCCCTGACAATGGGCCAGGATCGGGGCCGCGTCATCTAAACGCGCCAGGCCTTGTCGCCCGCGTAAAAGCGGCGCCGCATAGATGACGTGGCCGACGCCGCATAACGGGCGTCACCCGCGCATGCGCGGGTTGGCCGGCGCCAACCCGCGCATGCGTGGTTGTTGTCCTCTCTAAATCCGCCCCGAAAGAAGATGGGGGACGGATCTTGCGGCGCTGCGGAAGGAAGGAGGTCCTCCTTCAGAGAGGACGGCCCGACGATCGGTAGGCACCGATCGCGGGCAACCCCACATTCCAGGTGAAGCCCGGTGCAGGATCCCCCCTCGCCCCCCCACAGGCCGCCCCCCAGGCGTTCACGCACCGCCCACGACTGCAGCGACCAGGTGTGGACGGCGCCAGGGGGAACCCGCCGTTTTGGCCTGGCCGCTCGGCCCATCCGGGCCTCAAAATAGCGGGGGTGCCGGAGAATCGCCATTTTCGGTGTCTCTGGCCTGCGGCCCGCGAAACTCGACCGGGCCATTCCCGCCGCTTGGGAGAATCGCGGGAGGGCGTTGGACCGGCGTCCCCGGAAATTTTGGTGGCCCAGGCGATTCTCCCAACCGGCGCGGGAGTGGAGAATCACGCCCCCTTTTTAACAAAGCAGTGGGCGCGATTCTCCCAACGGGAGTCTAAGTGCCGACGCCGGAGTGAAAACCGGAGTGTTTCATCACTCCGGCGTCGGAGCCCGCTCCCAGCCCCCTACTCTCTCGCCCCTGGGGGGGGCTAGGATGGGCATCGCATAATTTACGCGCGCTGGGCCTTAGCGCCGCGTAAAAAGCGGCGCCGCATAAATGACGTCACCCGCGCATGCGGCGGAGGAAAGGAGGACCTCCTTTAGAGACGCTGGCCCGCCGATCAGCGGGCACCAATCGCAGACCAGACCCCATTGGAGGCGCTCCCCCTGGTGCAGGAACCCCCCTCCCCAACACAGGCCTCCCCCCGCCCCCCAGCGTTCCTGCGCAGTTCCCACCGGCAGCGACCAGGTGTGGACGGCGCCGGCGAGAACCTGTCGTGTTGGGGTGGCCGCTCGGCCCATCCGGGCTGGAGAATCGCCGCTCGCCTTTTGCAAACGGCAAACGCCGATTATCTCAGCGGCCAGCCGTGATTCTCACCTCGCTGATTTGGGGGGGTGGGAGAATCGCGTGCGGGTGTCGGGGCGGTGTGGCAGGACACGCGCGGCGACCCGGCAATTCTCCTACCCGGCGTGGGGGCGAGAATTCTGCCCAGTATGTTTGCATTCCTTACAGAAACAGGTATTACTTTGAAATCATCAAGTGATCTGGAGACATGCAGAGAGAGACCAAAATACACCTCCTTGGTTTGAATGCAGCTCTCCAACTGAAAACAAAACTAAAGCTCAGAGCCAAAAACAGCTTCCAGCTCAAAATGAAAGTAAAAAGCAGAGCCAGAGGCCAGTTCCACCCACACACTAACATCACTGCAGCCACTTGAGAAGACAAACATTTCTGAAAGTGGCATTCCCATGACTCTATCCATGCCCCTCATAATCTTGTAGACCTCTATCAGGTCACCCCTCAACCTCTGTTGTTCTAGTGAAAACAGTCCAAGTCTATTCAGTGGATAAAAGCAAATTTCTGTGGATGCTGGAATCTGAAACGAAAGAGAAAATGCTGGAAAATCTCAGCAAGTCAGGCAGCATCTGCAGGGAGAGAAAAGAGCTAACGTTTCGAGTCCGATGACTCTTTGTCAAAGCTCCAGCTATTAGACCGAATGGCGTTCCTCGCAAACTCCAGCATTCAGCTCTGGAATGGCCTATTCAGTTGCAATGAGAACACACCCCTCAATTTGTGCATGGGATCCTTGGAGACCTTACCCCTCGGGCAAATGAGATTTGTTTCAGCTGTTCCAACTCAAAGTAGATTTGTGTGGGTTTCTTAAGTGTTCCTGAATTGCTGGCAATCTGCCTCCAGGACTAACTCGTAGACAGTTAGGATGGCAACCATGGTTTGTTCATAATTCAGGGACACTTCAGGAGTCAGCATGGTGTAGACCCCTTGGGCTCTCCCTGGCAGCTGCCCTTGAATTAAAAAGGTTCAGATATCTGATGGCCTATTTCGATGTCCAACTAAAAGTGGCAAAAATTACTCCATGCCCCTCTCTTCAAATTTGGGAATGAATGTTGCACACTTGAGGGCTACAGATAGTGGGTTCAGGTTCGAGAGATAGAGACTGTCACCAGCTAGGGAGAAATTCTCCCACACAGCTTCCAATTGAAGAGCCCCTCCTCTATCCCATTCAGCTGCTAAACTCATTTCCAATTTTTGAAGCTGGAATTTTTCTTTCTGCCTCTCTCTCTCTCCTATTACCTTGCTCTCTTTCTCTATCCTGTTTCCTTGTTTTCCCTCTTTGTCTCTCCTGTTTCCTTGTTTTCTCTCTTTGTCTCTCCTGTTCCCTTGCTTTCTCTGCGACACCCTGGGGCAGTGCATTGTCAATTCCAGCTTCATTTTTTAAAAAGAATTTCCATTTAGCATGGCCAATCCACCTACTCAGCACATTTTTGGGTTTGGGGGATGAGACCCACGCAGACACAGGGAGAAGGTGCAAACTCCACACAGACAGTGGCCCGGGGCCGGGATCGAACCCGGGTTCCCGGTGCCATGAGGCAGCAGTGCTAAGCTCTGTGCCACCGTGCTGCCCTAGTCCAACCCACTTGACCCAGAGTCACGACACAGTTGAAACTAACTTTTAAATTTATTTTTAAAAAATTAGGTACCCAATTCTTCTTTTCCAATTAAGGGGCAATTTAACGTGGCCAATTAACCTATCCTGCATATCTTTGGGTTGTGGGGGTGAAACCCCCGCAAACACGGGGAGAATGTGCAAAATCCACAAGAACAGTGACCCAGAGCCGGGATTGAACCTGGGACCTCGGTGCTGTGAGGCAGCAGTGCTAACCACTGCGCCACCTTGCTGCCTTGAAACTAACATTAATTTTAATATATTTTGGTGCCCAATAACTAGTCATCAGATTTGTAAATTTAAATTAAATTAACATTTTATCATTAACAGTAAGCATTATTGAACAGGCAACAAAAACAACTGGTCAACTGCTATCTAATCTCTAAACCCCCTTTAAACTCATCCCACCCTCGACACACACAGACAAACAACCACAGAGGGAACGAGGAGTGCAAAGTTTTTTAAAAGTATAAATTTAGCGTACCCAATTATTTATTTTCCAATTAAGGGGCAATTTAGCGTGGCCAATCCACCTGACCTGCACATCTTTGGGTTGTGGGGATGAAACCCACGCAGACACGGGAAGAATGTGCAAACTCCACACAGACAGTGACCCAGGTCTGGGATCGAATCCGGGTCCTCAGCGCCGTAGGCAGCAATGCTAACCACTGTGCCACATGCCGCCCCAGGAGTGTATGATGACACTAAAAGGATAAGAGTCTTTGTTTCAGATGAACATCTTCCAGTTAGTTTCTTCTTGTCTAGGCTTTCAGATGGATGTTATCTTTCCTTTCAGATTGTAATGGTTTTCATACACTCACAGAAATAGCAGCCAGCCAGCATTAGAGAGAGAGAGAGAGAGATTCTCCGAAATGGAGGCAGAGTGTTCACGCCGTCGTGAATGCCGTCGAGGTTCACGACGGCACGAAACGGCCCCTATCCCAACCGACTCAGGGCCCGAAAATTGGCTAGGAGCGGCGCCGCGTCATTTACACGCGGCAGGCCTTGGCGCCGTGTAAAGGCGACGACGCAGCCGGCGCCGCATAACTGGCATTACCCGCGCATGCGTGGTTGCCGTCCTCCCGGCACTGAGACTCACGGGGGTACAGGTGAATCACCATTTTGGCTGTCTCGGGCGATTCACTGGACCGCAAAACGCGATTGTGCCGATCTGGCCAATTCCGCGTATCATGGGAGGGCGTCGGACATGCGTCGCGGGAAAATTTGGCGACCCAGGCGATTCTCTGAAACGGCGCGGGAGCGCCCAGTATAATTGGGGGCGGTGCTTCCCCCTTACCAGGGAAGGCTCCGCAGTATAAAAACCCTGGTCTGTGTGCAGGTCAGGGAGGGTGACCCTTCAGGGCGTAGAAGTTTGGTAGTGTATCTTAATAACTCTCTTCCATTGTATCTTATCGTGCGTCCTATGAGTGTTCCTCGCCTGTCGGATTCTCCACTGGTGATGAGGTTGAAGTGGAGTTGCCGCCAGCACCATGTGTCCCATACCAAGATCACTTTATCCAGGCTGCAAGAGGCCTTACCTCAACTGACTGAGATGCCTCATATACAAAAGCTGGAGGCCTTCGATGTGAGTAATGATGATCGGGCTCAATATGTAGAATGTATGCAATTTGTTTTTGGACCAACGTCATAATTGGAAACGAGCAGCAGATTGTGACTCTACTAACGGCGGTTTGTGGGCCAACCTATGCACTTGTCAAAAGCTTGGCACACCCAGACACGCCTGACTCCTGGTCTTTTGCAGCTTTGGTAGCCTTGGTGAAAAACTACTTAAATCCAAAACCGCCACTCATCGTTCACTGGTTCTGCTTCCATAGGCCCAGCCAAGCCCAAGATGAATCAAACAGTGATTTTTTTTGGCGGGTTTAAGGAAGCTGGCTGGGACTTGCAAGTTCGGCCCTACTCTGAGCGCATCCCTTCACAACTATTATATCTGCATGATTTGGGCCGCCGCCACACAAAGAAAGTTGCTGACTAAAACCCAGCTGACTTTACAGCGGGCAATTGAGATTTCCAAATCCCATGAAGGCGTGGGAGCTGGGAGTCCAAGAACTTCAAGGGATGGTGGTATTTAATCTGGGGCACTCCGGATGACGCCGCCAAGATCCATCCCAGAGGGCAGCACGGTGGCGAAGTGGTTAGCACTGCAGTCTCAAGGCGCCGAGGTCCCAGGTTCGATCCCGGCTCTGGGTCACTGTCCGTGTGGAGTTTGCACATTCTCCCCGTGTTTGTGTAGGTTTTGTCCCCACAACCCAAAGATGTGCAAGGTAGGTGGATTGAACACGCTAAATTGTCCCTTAATTGGAAAAAATGAATTGGGTACTATAATTTATTTAAAAAAAGAAAAGATCTATCCCAGCCAGAGATCTGACAGATCCGATAAAACAGGCCCCGGAGGCCAGACAGACTCTTTTACTCAGATTAGTGAATTATTCTGGGCGGCACGAAGGCACAGTGATTAGCACTGCTGCCTCACAGCTCCAGGGACCCGGGTTTAATTCCAGCCTTAGGGGGCTGTCAGTGTGGAGTTTACACATTCTCCCCGTGTCTGCGTGGGTTTCCTCTGGGTGCTCCGGTTTCCTCCCACAGTCCATGTGGTGTTCTTTGTGTTGCTTATTTCAGGGTGGTTGGCGTAATGTTCACAAAGACCACAAAATAGCTTGAACTTAAACAAAGTTATAAATTTATTAACACTACTAACTTGGATTCAACAGGTACTCCTAAAGAATACACAGTCGATTAATAACATCTAAACTACAGCTAATCTCATTACTGGTTTAAATGTAATTTCTACTCATTTATACTATATGCTCTTCTGACACTCACTAGCTAATTCCGGCACACACTCTCCTGCCCAAGGCTTAGCATCACTGCCTTATATTGTTATAACTGTAGTTCCTTCTAGTGGCTGCTCTCGTCACTTCATTAACCCTTGAAGTGCTGATAGTTATGATAATACCACAGATGTGCAGGTTAGGTGGATTGGCCATGCTAAATTTCCCCTTACTGTCCAAAAGGTTAGGTGGTGTTACTGGGTTACGGGGATAGGGTTGAGGCGTGGGCTTAAGTAGGGTGCTCTTTCCAAGGACCGGTACAGACTCGATGGGCTGAATGGCCTCTTTCTGCACTGTAAATTCTATGAGTCTATGATTATCGGAAACTCATCCTGAACTTGGCAGCCCGCCTCAGTCTCCTCCAACTCTTGCCCAAGAAGGAAGGATCAACCGTGGGACTCGACACCATCTCAACAGTGAGACTTTGATGCGGTAAAACGGCAGCTGTCATCCTCAAATCTACTAATGCACTTCAACCCCACCAAGCCACTGCAGTTGACATGTGACCTGTCCCCTTATGGGGTGGGGGCGGTCTTGCCCACTGCATCGCCGACGGATCAGAAAGTTCCACTAGCAGTGTGATTGCGTCTTAGGAATGGCCGGGCCCACCATGGTTGCACCTTCACATAGACTTCACTGGTCTTTTCCAGGGATCGATTTTCCTGATCATTGTAGACGGCACTCAAAGTGGCTTGACGTTCACAGGTTGCAAGCAACGACGGAAGGGCGACTTTGGATCGCATGGGCTCCACCTTCAGCACACATGGTATCCCAGAGGTGAATTGGCCATGCTAATTTGCCCCTTAGTGTCCAAAAGGTTAGGTGGGGTTACTGGGTTACAGGACTAGAATGAGTGTGTGGGCCTGGGCAGGATGCCTTTCAGAGGGTAAGTGCAGACCTGATGGGCCGGATGGCCTCCTTCTGCACTGTAGGGATTCTATAACTCTATGAAAATGCATAGGAACCAAAGAAATCAACAGGAAGGGCCCTTACACACCTCCCTCCCTAAAAGGAATCAAATATCTTGGCATGGCATGCAAGACATAAATCAAAAACATATATCCATTCATCCTTCCTCATCAGATAGATATTCCCCCCACCCACTTCCGCATAGTTCGTACGTTGGTAACTAATCAGAACATAAACCTGCGACAAAGCATCTGCTCTCACATTTATGCTACGTCATTCTGCGCAAGTGCGCGATTAATTCCAGCCCCATAGACCCTGCAGCCCCCAAATAAGTGACTCAACCAATAATTTGTGTATTTTCCTGAGATCTTTAAACCTTGACTGCTCCAATGAGTTACAGGTAGTAAAACATTTAAAAAACTGTTTATTTGTAAGGAAAAAGGTGAATATATATTGGTAAGAATGGAACTATGGTCTGCTAATCTAACTATTCCCCAATCCCCATTCCACCCTCCACTCAGACACATACAAGATAAATATATGGTAGGGGTAGGGAAAGGATTGAATATAACAGGGATTAAAAGGCGAGATCAGTTTAAGTGCTGCTCCCCCTCGTTAGCATGGAGCTGCCGGGCGCAGTCCCGGCGGGACAGTCACTTGCTGTGTGAAGCCCCTGGGGTATCATCAACTGGCCTAAATAACGTGAGATATGGGTGACAGCCTTGCCGATTTGGCTGTCGGGAAACACTCGGCATTTGCTGCTCACAACCACACTTAGAACGAATTCAGTTAGATCACACCCTTGTGTGGACACCTTCCAGTTAGTTTCTTCTTCAGTCTAGACTTTCAGATGGGTGTTATCTTTTCTTTCAGTTTGTAAGGGTTTTCACTATAGACTCACAGGCATAGCAGGCAGCCAACATTTAAGAGAGAGAGAGAAAGAGAGAGACAGCTTCTTCTTTCAGGGTATGGAAGTTTCTGCCTTCAGACAGTAGATAGCAAAGCCGAGAGAGAGCTGCTTCTACCTTGAGGGTTGTGACAAACTGGAAGATTGTAGGAATATTCGATTCTCTGTATTGGGCAATTTAAGGGTTAAAAGCCTGGGGTTTGACTGCAGTGATCATGATTCTTTTTTAAAAGGATTTTGTTTTGCAGGTCTGGGAGCTTTTAGCAGCCAGAAGGTGAAATTGACAGAGGAATGTGTTTTTCAATCTGGGCTAATGCACTGTGGTTGGACTGAGGACAGTCCCTGGAGAGTTAATGTGGTTTCAGTCCTGGAAAGTTAATTTGTTTTCAGCTTGGGTAGATGATGTCAGTCAGTGCTGAATGGAGCTAAGGGGGAGAAAGATTTTCAAAAAAGCTTTTGAAGAGGTCTGATCTGGTTACCACAGAATCCACAAGTAAAGGCAGTTTTCGTTCCCAGCAGCAAGGTTTAAAAGAGAGTAATAATATTTAAAAAGCATAGCAGTCTTGTCTGAGTACAAGGAAGACGGCACGGTGGCATAATGGTTAGCAGCGCTGCCTCACAGGGACTTGGGTTTGATTCCGATCTCGGCAATTTTCTGTCTGGAGTTTGCGCATTCTTCCCGTGTCTACATAGGTTTCCCTCGGGTGCTCCGATTTCCTCCCACAGTGCAGAGATATGCAAGTTAGGTGGGTTGGCTATGCTAAATTGTCCCTAGGTGGGGTACGGGGATAGAGTTGGGGAATGGCCTTGATAAGGTGCTCTTTCAGAGGGTCGGTGCCAATTCAATAGGTTAAATGGTCACTTTCTGTGCTGTAGGGTCGATATTGTGTAAGAGGCTGAAACAACCCAGTTGAAGCAGCTATTTGAAGACATTCGGCCAGAGTCTGCAGGGGTTCTTGTCCGAGATCTTAAGTATAATTCTTTGTTTGGCTTGCAGTTATTGAACTTAAAGACAATTTTGCAGGTTTGAAAATTAAATAGTGAGTGACTGGAGATGGCTCTGACATTGCAAAAATACTTCCTTGGTGTGGACGAGATTACTTGGGATGGTTTATGAAGGGAGGTTTAAGCAAAACTTTTGTGTTTGGAGGAGAAGATGCAGTTAATCTTATGTAAAGGGGTGAGGAAGGTAGAGATAATAGTAGCCATAGCTCAATATGTAAATTTGCCAGAGACACAGCCTGAATCATTAGGATTAGTTGGAATTCAATTACAAATAGAAATGAAGAAATTGGAAATGAAAGAAAAGGAGAGATTGGCAATCTCAGAAGAAAAAGAAAAAGATGGGCCTTTTCAAAAGGAAATGGAAGAGAGGAAGATTGAGGTAGAAATGGAAAAATTAGCAAAGGAAAAAAGGGATAAGGAAAGAGAGAGAATTTGAACTTCGGAAACTGGCACTGCAAGGAAAACATCAACTTAAAAGGTTGGAGTTAAAGGCAGAAGTTGAGGAAGAGGAGGGCAGCACGGTGGCACAGTGGTTAGCACTGCAGCCTCACGGCGCCGAGGTCCCAGGTTCGATCCCAGCTCTGGGTCACTGTCCGAGTGGAGTTTGCACATTCTCCCCGTGTTTGCGTGGGTTTCGCACCCACAACCCAAAAGATGTGCAGGAAGGTGGATTGGCCACACTAAATTGCCCCTTAACTGGAAAAAATAAATTGGGCACTCTAAATTTTTAAAAAAATGAATTTGAGGAAGAGCTAGAGGAAGAAGAAATACTTCATAGTCAAACGATTAGGAGGGATATGTTTAAACATATTCAAGCATTTATTGGCAAGATTTGATGAGAAAAATGTGGAAACCTTTTTCAACTCAGTTGAGAAAGTGGCTAAACAATTGAATTGGCCAAAGACCACGTGGGTGGTGTTGATTCAATAAAGTTGGTAGGTAGAGCTAGTGAACTGTTTGCATCACTATCAGAAGAGGTATCTAGGGAATATGATGAGGTGAGAAAAACCAGATTAAATGCATTTTAAAAAAAAATGTTTTATACAAACATGTATAAAAGCAGATTACAGCAAATAAACACCCCAGGAAACATACTTCCCAGCAATCAACTATTCAGTCTGTACAAATCTTTTCCCTTTTTCACCCCCGCCCCCCCCCACCCCCCGTGCGATGAACAGCTCCTCAAACACGGTCACAAACATCCCCCACCTTTTCTCAAACCCCCCTGCAGAGCCCCTTAACTCATACTTTATCTTCTCCAACCACAGGAAGTGGTACAGATCACCCAACGAAGCCACTACCCCCGGTGGTGATTCCGACCGCCACTCCAGTAAAAGTCGCGGCCGTGCAATCAAAGAGGCGAAGGCCACGACATCGGCCTTCCTCCTTGCCATGAGCTCCGGCTTCTCTGAAACCCCAAATATCGCCAACGAAGGTCTAGGTCCACCTGATCCTCCACTATCCTGGCTAAGACTGCGGACACTCCCACCCAGAATCTTCCCAATTTTTCACAACCCCAAAACAATTGCGCGTGATTCGCTGGCCCCCGCCCACACTTCTCACACTCATCTGCTACCCCTGAAAGAACCCACTCATTCTCGCCCGAGTCATATGCACCCTATGCACCACCTTAAACTGTATCAGGCTCATGCTTGCACAAGAGGAGGTCCCGTTTACCCTACACAGTGCCTCACTCCATACTTTAATTGATCTCCCCTCCCAACTCCGCTTCCCATTTCTCCTTGATCTTCACCACCCGCTCGCCTCCCTGCTACCCCAGCCACTTGTATATAAGATTAAATGCACATGGAATAGTGCCAGAAGCCTACAGAGAGAAGTTTAGAAATCTAAGGATTGAGTTCCGGTGTCAGGAGGTCATGTTGCAGCTGTACAAAACTCTGGTACGGCCGCATTTGGAGTATTGCGTACAGTTCTGGTCACCGCATTATAGGAAGGACGTGGAGGCTTTGGAGCGGGTGCAGAGGAGATTTACCAGGATGTTGCCTGGTATGGAGGGAAAATCTTATGAGGAAAGGCTGATGGACTCGAGGTTGTTTTCGTTGGAGAGAAGAAGGTTAAGAGGAGACTTAATAGAGGCATACAAAATGATCAGGGGGTTGGATAGGGTGGACAGTGAGAGCCTTCTCCCGCGGATGGAAATGGCTGGCACGAGGGGACATAGCTTTAAACTGAGGGGTAATAGATATAGGACAGAGGTCAGAGGTAGGTTCTTTACGCAAGAGTAGTGAGGCCGTGGAATGCCCTACCTGCAACAGTAGTGAACTCGCCAACATTGAGGGCATTTAAAAGTTTATTGGATAAACATATGGATGATAATGGCATAGTGTAGGTTAGATGGCTTTTGTTTCGGTGCAACATCGTGGGCCGAAGGGCCTGTACTGCGCTGTATCGTTCTATGTTCTATGTTCTATATATAAAATTTGAAAGAATTAAACAAAATAATTTTGATAGGTAGATCAGAGCATTAAAAATAGGCCAAATATATGATAGATACATAGAAGATAGGAGCAGGATAAGGCCTTTTGGCCCTTTGAGCCTGCTCCGTCATTCATTACGATCATGGCTGATCATCCAACTCAATAGCCTAATCCTACTTTCTCCCCATAGCCTTTGCTCCCATTCTCCCCAAGTGCTATATCCAGCCGCCTCTTGAATATATTCAATGTTTTAGCATCAACTACTTCCTGTGGCAATGAATTCCACAGGCTCACCACTCTTTGGGTGAAGAAATGTCTCCTTATCTCTGTCTGAAATGGTTTACCCTGAATCCTCAGACTGTGACTCCTGGGGCGAGATTCTCCGACCCCCCGCTGGGTCGGAGAATCGCCGGGGGCTGGCGTGAATCCCACCCCCGCCGGTTGCCGAATTCTCCACCACCGGATATTCGGCGGGAGCGGGAATCACGCCGCGGCGGTTGGCGGGCCCCCACCCCCGATTCTCCGGCCCGGATGGGCCGAAGTCCCGCCGCTAAAATGCCTGTCCCGCCGGTGTAGATTAAACCACCTACCTTACCGGTGGGACAAGGCGGCGCGGGCGGGCTCCGGGGTCCTGGGGGGGGTGCCCCCACGGTGGCCTGGCCCGCGATCGGGGCCCACCGATCCGCGGGCGGGCCTGTGCTGTGGGGGCACTCTTTCCCTTCCGCCTTCGCCACGGTCTCCACCATGGCGGAGGCGGAAGAGACTCCCTCCACTGCACATGCGCGGGAATGCCGTCAGCGGCCGCTGACGCTCCCACGTATGCGCCGCCCGGAGATGTCATTTCCGCGCCAGCTGGCAGGGCACCAAAGGCCTTTTCCATCAGCTGGCGGGGCGGAAATTCGTCCGGCGTGGGCCTAGCCCCTTAAGGTTGGGGCTCTGCACCCAAAGATGCGGAGCATTCCGCACCTTTGGGGTGGCGCGATGCCCGACTGATTTGCGCCGTTTTGGGCGCCAGTCGGCGGACATCGCGCCGTTTCCGGAGAATTTCTCCCCAGGTTCTGGACACACCCATCATTGGTAACATTTTCCCTGCATCTACCCTGTCTAGTCCTGTTAGAATTTTATAAGCCTCTATGAGACCCTCCATCATTCTTCTGAACTCCAGCGAGAACAATCACAACCTCGTCAATCTCTCCTCATATGCCAGTCCCGCCATACCTGGAATCAGTCTGGTAAACCTTCACTGCACTCCCTCAAGAGCAAAAACATCCTTCCTCAGAAAAGGAGACCAAAACTGCACACAATACTCCAAGTGTGGCCTCACCAAGGCCCTGTATAATTGCAGCAACACATCCTTGCTTCTATACTCGAAACCTCTTGCAATGAAGGCCAACATACCCTTAGCCTTCTTTACCGCCTGCTGCACCTCCATGCTTACCTTCAGCGAATGGTGCACAAGGACACCCAGGTCCCGCTGCACACCGCCCTCTCCCAATTTACAACCATTCAGGAAGTATTCTGCCTTCCTGTTTTTGCTTCCAAAATGAATAACCTCACACTTATCCAAATTATACTGCATCTGCCGTTGGTTTTCCCACTCATCCAACCTGTCCAGGTCTTGCTGTAGAATCCCTGCATCCTCGTCACAATTCACCCTCCCACCTAATTTGGTGTCATCTGCAAACTTTGAGATGTTACATTTTGTTTCCTCATCCAAATCATTATTATATATTGTGAATAGCTGGGGTCCCAGCACCGATCCCTGTGGTACCCCACTGGTTACTGCCTGCCAATTTGAAAAGGACCCATTCATTCCTACTCTTTGTTTCCTCTCTGCCAACCAGTTTTCTATCCACCTCAATACATTTCCTCCAATCCCATACGCTTTAATTTTGCCCAATAATTTCTCGGGATTTTGTCAAACGCCTTCTGAAAGTCCAAATATACCACATCGACTGGCTCCCCCATGTCGACTATACTGGTTAACTCTTCAAAGAATTCCAACAGATGTGTCAAGCTTGATTTCCCCTTCATAAATCCATGCTGACTCCGACTGATGCTGCCACTGCTTTCTAAATGTTCCGCTATAAAGTCCTTGATAATGGATTCAAGCATTTTCCCCACTACCAATGTTACTGGTCTATAATTCCCTGCTTTCTCTCTACCTCCCTTTTTGAATATCGGAGTGACGTGAGCTACCCTCCAATCTGCAGGGACAGTCCCAGAGTCTATAGAATCCCGGAAGATGACCACCAATGCATCCATTATTTCCAGAGCCACCTCCTTAAGCACTCTGGGATGCAAATTCTCAGGCCCTGGGGATTTATCCGCCTTCAATCCCATCAGTTTTCCCAGCACCATTTCTCTACTAATGTTGATCTCCCTCAGTTCTTCCCTCTCATTAATCCTTTCATTCTCAAGCATTTCTGGGATCTGATTTGTGTCCTCATTTGTGAAGACAGAACCAAAGTATGTATTCAATTGCTCAGCCATTTCTTTGTCCCTTATTATGCATTCCCCTATTTCTGTCTGTAGGGGGCCTACATTTCTCTTTACCAATCTCTTTCTCTTCACATATCTGTAGAAACTCTTAGTGTCAGTCTTTATGTTCCCTGCAAGCTTCCTTTTGTACTGTGCATTCCCCTTCTTAATCAATCTCTTCGTCCTTCTTTGCTGTATTCTAAACTGCTCCCAATCCTCAGACCTATTATTTTTCTTGGCCAATCTGGAGCTTCGTCCTTGGATCGGATACTATTTCTAATTTCATTTGTGAGCCATGGATTGGCCCTCTTACCCCCTTTGCTTTTGTGCCAGACAATAATGAACAGTTGCTGTAGTTCCCCCATGCGTTCCTTGAATGTTTGCCATTGTCTATCCACTGTCATCCCTTTAAGTAACTCTCCCCAATCTATCAAGCCCAACCCACGCCTCATATCCTCACAGTTCCCTTTATTAAGATTCAACACCCGAATCAACTACTTCACTCTCCATCTTGATAAAAAATTCTATCATGACGCTCTTAGGGAAACAATTACTTTGAAGGCATTTAACGATTCACTTCCAGCAGTAATGAGAACTCCTGTGAAAGAGCAAAGAGTTAAAATGGCTAGTGGGCCACAGAAATGGCAAACGATTTTGAATTGGTACATAAAGCGAAGTGTGGTGTTCTACATCAATTTAAATTGGTGAAAGATAGAAACTGGGTGTGGTAGTCCGTGTAGAGGTATTACGGTACCTGGTAATGCTGGAACACCATTGGTAGATATTGTATGATTCCTATTGGTCAAGCTGTATGGTAGCTCCGCCCTGCTAGGCGGGGTATAAGAGCCCGTGCCGCCCCAGCAGCCTTCATTCTGTACCTGAGCTGCTGGGGGAACATCTAGCTTATTAAAGCCTTCAGTTGGACTACAACCTCGCTTTAGTGGTCATTGACCGTGCATCAATTTAATAAGCTAGATTTAAAAGGATGGAGTTCCGAATCAAGCCGGAGTGTCTGCAACTCAGCCCCCATGCGGCGAACTCAACGGCAATCTTCAAGCACTGGCTGGCATATTTTAAAGGATATCTCGGAACGGCCGAAAACACACCCACAGGAGAGCAGAAAATGCAAGTCCTGCACTCGAGGGTGAGCCCGGAAATTTACACGCTTATCGAGGACGCGGGGGACTTCGATGCGGCAATAGAGCTGCTAAAAGGACATTATATCCGCCCAGTAAACCAGGTCTACACCCGACATCTGCTAGCAACGAGGTGACAAATCCCTGGGGAATCGCTGGAAGAATTCTACCGTGCACTCCTGGTGTTGGGGAGAAACTGCAGCTGCCCGCAAGTTTCGGCGAGCAACCACACAGAACTCTTGATCCGGGTTGCTTTCGTGGCAGGTATGCTGTCCTCCCAGATCCGCCAGCGATTGCTGGAAAAAGATACCCTAGGCCTCAAGGAGGCACGGGCCCTTGCCGGCTCCCTGGATGTGGCCTCCAGAAACACCCGTGCTTACGTTCCCGACCGCGCGGCAGCGCCCTGGGCAGCGTGGAACCCCTCCGCAGCCGATCCCGAGACATCCCCCATCCCCCCACAAGCTTGTGCTGCAAGGCGGCCTGGCAACCCCGGGGGGGCCCCGCTGCTACTTTTGCGGGCAGGCTAAGCACCCCCGCCAGCGCTGCCCGGCCCACGCATCCACCTGCAAGGGATGCGGTAAAAAGGGCCATTTCGTGGTGGTATGCCAGGCCCGTGTGGTTACTGCGGTCTCCGGCGGCGAATGCGGACCGCCACCACAAACCTCTCCACGGTCCCCATGCAGCCAGCGGGCACCGCCTTCTTCCTACTCCAGGGCCACGTGCGGCCCCCGGGCGCCGCCATCTTGTCCCGCGGATGCCACGTTAGATGGATGGGCGCCGCCATTTTGTGCACCCCCAGCCATGTGTGACCAATGGGAGCCGGCATCTTGGATGGACCCCCAGGACCCCAGCTCGGCTGACTACACACCGCCCGAAGAGAACACTCAACTGCTGCGATCAGCCTCGGTGACTCTGGATCAGTCCCGACCTCGAACACTCTCAACGGCTACAATGACTGTACTTATCAACGGGCACGAGACATCCTGCTTAATCGACTCTGGGAGCACGGAGAGCTTCATGCACCCCGACACGGTAAGGCGCTGTTCTCTCCTCGTCCATCCCGTTAATCAAAAAATCTCCCTGGCCTCCGGTTCCCACTCAGTAGAGATAAAGGGGTTTTGTGTAGCAAACCTCACAGTCCAGGGACGGGAGTTTAAAAATTACCGGCTCTACGTCCTTCCCCACCTCTGCGCGGCCACACTCCTAGGTTTAGACTTCCAGTGTAATCTCCAAAGTCTAACTTTCAAATTCGGTGGCCCTATACCCCCCCTCACTGTCTGCGGCCTCGCGACCCTCAAGGTCGATCCGCCTTCCCGAACCTCACCCCGGATTGCAAACCCGTTGCCACCAGGAACAAACGGTACAGTGCCCAGGATCGGATCTTTATTAGGTCAGAGGTCCAAAGGCGGGAGGGAATGAGCCCATTTCTTCTGGTTCCACGCATAGATTCCCTCCTCTATCTTTGAGTGGGCCAACCCATTCCCTGGCTACCCTCTTGCTCTTTATGTGCTTAGAAAATGCCTTGGGATACTCCTTAATCCTGTTTGCCAGGGACTTTTCATGAACCCCCCTTTAGCCCTCCTAAGTCCTTGCTTAAGTTCCTTCCTACTTTCTTTATATTCTTCAAGGGCTTCATCTGTTCTCAGTCTTCTAGATCTTACGAATGCTTCCTTTTTCTTTTGGATTAGGCTCACAATATCCTTTGTTATCCAATGTTCCCAAAACCTGCAATACTTATCTTTCATCTTCACAGGAACATGCCGGTCTTGAATTCTAATCAACTGATGTTTGAGAGGGGGGCGCAGTGGTTAGCACTGCTGTCTCACGGCGCTGGAGTCCCAGGTTCAATCCCGGCTCTGGGTCACTGTCCGTGTGGAGTTTGCACATTCCCCCGTGTTGGCGTGGGTTTCACCCCCACAACCCAAAGATGTGCAGGCTAGGTGGATTGACCACACTAAATTACCCCTTAATTGGAAAAAATGAATTGGGTACTCTAAATTTAAAAAAAAACCTGATGTTTGAGAGACTACCCCATGAAAGGTGTTGATTGACCCTCAAATTGCCGCCCCCAAACTAAATTCTTCAGTTCCTGCATAATATTGTTGTAATGAGCCTTCCCCCAATTTCACCTTCAGCCAAAGACTACTCTACTCCTTATCCAGGAGTACCTTAAAATTTATTGAATTATGGTCACTGTCCTCGAAATGCATTGTTTGAAAACCCTTTTTAAATTCTCATGTGGAGACCTCTAGTCTTATCTTTGTGAGGCTGATAGTTAATGTGGTGGAATGGGAGCAAGTTAGCATTAAACAGAGCATGAGGGACCTTCTGTGTGAAGGCCCAGATTCACATAAGTTAAAGTGACCCGAAGAGGGCATCCCATAGCCTGAGAATCTTGCTTGAATGTTACAGCCAGAAGAAATTTGTTAGCAATCTAACTGGTGGTTTCAGCACTCCGTGTCCTGAGAAGATAGCCAGCTAGAACAATTTCAATATCAGCGACAAGGACACTCATTTCTCTTCCATTTATATCCCTATAGTTTTACCCCTTTCCCTTCCTCTGTGTGTGTCTGTGTTGTATGTGTTTGGGTGGAGGGTGAGATGCTAAAAGGGGAGAGTAATAGGTTAGCTGGCCATGCGTGTCTTATCTCTCTCGTTGTTACAAATAAACAGTTTTTGTGTGTTTTACTGACAAATCTGGAGCCTGTAAGTCACTGGAGCAGTCAAGGGTCAAACTTCACAGAAACGTTATATGAAATATTGGTTATTTCACTTTGGGATCTGTGGGGCTGGAATTGACCGTGCATTAGCGCAGGGTGTCATAATACTCTATACCACAGAATTTACAGTGCAGAATGAGGCCAGTCAGCCCATCGAGTCTCCACCGGCCCTTGGAAAGTGTCATATATCACTGGGTAGGTTTCGCTCTACATCACCGGGTAAGCTTCACTCGATATCACCGGGTAGGGTTCACTCTATATCACCGGGTAAGTTTCACTCTATATCACCGGGTAGGTTTCACTCTATATCACCGGGTAGTGTTCACTCTATATCACCGGGTAAGTTTCACTCTATATCACCGGGTAAGTTTCACTCTATATCTCCGGGTAAGTTTCACTCTATATCACCGGGTAGGTTTCACTCTATATCTCCGGGTAAGTTTCACTCTATATCACCGGGTAGTGTTCACTCTATATCACCGGGTAAGTTTCACTCTATATCACCGGGTAAGTTTCACTCTATATCTCCGGGTAAGTTTCACTCTATATCACCGGGTAGGTTTCACTCTATATCTCCGGGTAAGTTTCACTCTATATCACCGGGTAGGTTTCACTCTATATCACCGGGTAGGTTTCACTCTATATCACCGGGTAGGTTTCACACTATATCACCGGGTAAGTTTCACTCTATATCACCGGGTAGGTTTCACTCTATATCACCGGGTAGGCTTCACTCTATATCACCGGGTAGGTTTCACTCTATATCACCGGGTAGGTTTCACACTATATCACCGGGTAGGTTTCACTCTATATCACCGGGTAGGTTTCACTCTATATCACCGGGTAAGTTTCACTCTATATCACCGGGTAAGTTTCACTCTATATCACTGGGTAAGTCTCACTCTATATCACCGGGTAAGTTTCACTCTATATCACCGGGTAGGTTTCAATCTATATCACCGGACAGGTTTCACTCTATATCACCAGTTAGGTTTCACTCTATATCACCAGTTAGGTTTCACTCTATATCACTGGGTAGGTTTCACTCGATATCACCAGGTAGGTTTCACTCTATATCACCGGACAGGTTTCACTCTATATCACTGAGTAGGTTTCACTCTATATCACCGGGTAGGTTTCACTCTATATCACCGGGTAGCTTTCACTCTATACCACCGGGTAAGTTTCAATCTATATCACCGGGTAGGTTTCATTCTATATCACCGGGTAAGTTCCACTCTATATCACTGGGTAGGTTTCACTCGGTATCACCGGGTGAGTTTCACTCTATATCACCGGACAGGTTTCACTCTATATCACTGAGTAGGTTTCACTCTATATCAACGGGTAGGTTTCACTCTATATCACCGGGTAGGTTACACTCTATATCACTGGGTAGGTTTCACTCGATATCACCGGGTAGGTTTCACACTATATCACCGGGTAGGTTTCACACGATATCACCGGGTAGGTTTCACTCTATATCACCGGGTAGGTTTCACTCTATATCACCGGGTAGGTTTCACTCTATATCACTGGGTACGTTTCACTCTGTATCACCGGGTAAGTTTCACTCTATATCACCGGTTTGGTTTCACTCTACATCTCCGGGTAAGCTTCACTCGATATGATTGGGTAAGTCTCACTCTATATCACCCGGTATGTTTCACTCTACATCACCGGGTAAGCTTCACTCGATATCACCGGGTAGGTTTCACACTATATCACCGGGTAGGTTTCACTCTATATCACCGGGTAGGTTTCACTCTATATCACGGGGTAAGTTTCACTCTATATCACCGGGTAGGTTTCACTCTATATCACCGGGTAGGTTTCACTCTAGATCACTGAGTAGGTTTCACTATATATCACCGGGTAAGCTTCACTCGATATCACTGGGTAAGTCTCACTCGATATCACAGGGTAAGTTTCACTCTATATCACAGGGTAAGTTTCACTCTATATCACCGGGTAGGTTTCATTCTATATCACCGGGTAAGTTCCACTCTATAACACTGGGTAGATTTCACTCGATATCACCGGATGAGTTTCACTCTATATCACCGGACAGGTTTCACTCTATATCACTGAGTAGGTTTCACTCTATATCACGGGGTAGGTTTCACTCTATATCACCAGTTAGGTTTCACTCTATATCACCAGTTAGGTTTCACTCTATATCACTGGGTAAGTTTCACTCGATATCACCGGGTAGGTTTCACTCTATATCACCGGACAGGTTTCACTCTATATCACTGAGTAGGTTTCACTCTATATCACCGGGTAGGTTTCACTCTATATCACCGGGTAGCTTTCACTCTATACCACCGGGTAAGTTTCACTCTATATCACCGGGTAGGTTTCAATCTATATCACCGGGTAGGTTTCTTTCTATATTACCGGGTAAGTTCCACTCTATATCACTGGGTAGGTTTCACTCGATATCACCGGGCGAGTTTCACTCTATATCACCGGACAGGTTATACTCTATATCAACGGGTAGGTTTCACTCTATATCACCGGGTAGGTTTCACTCTATATCACTGGGTAGGTTTCACTCGATATCACCGGGTAGGTTTCACACTATATCACCGGGTAGGTTTCACACTATATCACCGGGTAGGTTTCACTCTATATCACCGGACAGGTTTCACTCTATATCACCGGGTAGGTTTCACTCTATATCACTGGGTACGTTTCACTCTGTATCACCGGGTAAGTTTCACTCTATATCACCGGTTTGGTTTCACTCTACATCTCCGGGTAAGCTTCACTCGATATGATTGGGTAAGTCTCACTCTATATCACCCGGTATGTTTCACTCTACATCACCGGGTAAGCTTCACTCGATATCACCGGGTAGGTTTCACACTATATCACCGGGTAGGTTTCACTCTATATCACCGGGTAGGTTTCACTCTATATCACCGGGTAAGTTTCACTCTATATCACCGGGTAGGTTTCACTCTATATCACCGGGTAGGTTTCACTCTAGATCACTGAGTAGGTTTCACTATATATCACCGGGTAAGCTTCACTCGATATCACTGGGTAAGTCTCACTCGATATCACAGGGTAAGTTTCACTCTATATCACAGGGTAAGTTTCACTCTATATCACCGGGTAGGTTTCATTCTATATCACCGGGTAAGTTCCACTCTATAACACTGGGTAGATTTCACTCGATATCACCGGGTGAGTTTCACTCTATATCACCGGACAGGTTTCACTCTATATCACTGAGTAGGTTTCACTCTATATCACGGGGTAGGTTTCACTCTATATCACCAGTTAGGTTTCACTCTATATCACCAGTTAGGTTTCACTCTATATCACTGGGTAAGTTTCACTCGATATCACCGGGTAGGTTTCACTCTATATCACCGGACAGGTTTCACTCTATATCACTGAGTAGGTTTCACTCTATATCACCGGGTAGGTTTCACTCTATATCACCGGGTAGCTTTCACTCTATACCACCGGGTAAGTTTCACTCTATATCACCGGGTAGGTTTCAATCTATATCACCGGGTAGGTTTCTTTCTATATTACCGGGTAAGTTCCACTCTATATCACTGGGTAGGTTTCACTCGATATCACCGGGCGAGTTTCACTCTATATCACCGGACAGGTTTCACTCTATATCAACGGGTAGGTTTCACTCTATATCACCGGGTAGGTTTCACTCTATATCACTGGGTAGGTTTCACTCGATATCACCGGGTAGGTTTCACACTATATCACCGGGTAGGTTTCACACTATATCACCGGGTAGGTTTCACTCTATATCACCGGGTAGTTTTCACACTATATCACCAGGTAGGTTTCACTCTATATCACCGGGTAGGTTTCACTCTATATCACTGGGGAAGGTTTCACTCTAGATCACCGGGTAGGTTTCACACTATATCACCATGTAGGTTTCACTCTATATCACCGGGTAGGTTTCACTCTATATCACCGGGTAGGTTTCACTCTATATCACCGGGTAGGTTTCACTCTATATCACCGGGTAAGTTTCACTCTATATCACCGGGTAGGTTTCACTCTATATCACCGGGTAGGTTTCACTCTAGATCACTGAGTAGGTTTCACTATATATCACCGGGTAAGCTTCACTCGATATCACTGGGTAAGTCTCACTCGATATCACAGGGTAAGTTTCACTCTTTATCACAGGGTAAGTTTCACTCTATATCACCGGGTAGGTTTCATTCTATATCACCGGGTAAGTTCCACTCTATAACACTGGGTAGATTTCACTCGATATCACCGGGTGAGTTTCACTCTATATCACCGGACAGGTTTCACTCTATATCACTGAGTAGGTTTCACTCTATATCACGGGGTAGGTTTCACTCTATATCACCAGTTAGGTTTCACTCTATATCACCAGTTAGGTTTCACTCTATATCACTGGGTAAGTTTCACTCGATATCACCGGGTAGGTTTCACTCTATATCACCGGACAGGTTTCACTCTATATCACTGAGTAGGTTTCACTCTATATCACCGGGTAGGTTTCACTCTATATCACCGGGTAGCTTTCACTCTATACCACCGGGTAAGTTTCACTCTATATCACCGGGTAGGTTTCAATCTATATCACCGGGTAGGTTTCTTTCTATATTACCGGGTAAGTTCCACTCTATATCACTGGGTAGGTTTCACTCGATATCACCGGGCGAGTTTCACTCTATATCACCGGACAGGTTTCACTCTATATCAACGGGTAGGTTTCACTCTATATCACCGGGTAGGTTTCACTCTATATCACTGGGTAGGTTTCACTCGATATCACCGGGTAGGTTTCACACTATATCACCGGGTAGGTTTCACACTATATCACCGGGTAGGTTTCATTCTATATCACCGGGTAGTTTTCACACTATATCACCAGGTAGGTTTCACTCTATATCACCGGGTAGGTTTCACTCTATATCACTGGGGAAGGTTTCACTCTAGATCACCGGGTAGGTTTCACACTATATCACCGTGTAGGTTTCACTCTATATCACCGGGTAGGTTTCACTCTATATCACCGGGTAAGTTTCACTCTATATCACTGGGTAGGTTTCACTCGATATCACCGGGGAGGTTTCACACTATATCACCGGATAGGTTTCACACAATATCACCGGGTAGGTTTCACTCTAAATCACGGGGTAGTTTTCACTCTATATCACATGGGTAGGTTTCACTCTATATCACCGGGTAGGTTTCACACTATATCACCGGGTAAGTTTCACTCTATATCACCGGGTAAGTTTCACTCTATATCACCGGGTAAGTTTCACTCTATATCGCCGAGTAGGTTTCACTCTATATCACCGGGTAGGTTTCACTCGATATCACCGGGTAGGTTTCACACTATATCACCGGGTAAGGTTCACTCTATATCACCGGGTAGTTTTCACTCTATATCACCGGGTAGGTTTCACTCGATATCACCGGGTAGGTTTCACTCTAGATCACTGAGTAGGTTTCACTCTAGATCACCGGGTGGGTTTCACTGTATATCACTGGGTACGTTTCACTCTGTATCACCGGGTAGTTTTCACTCGATATCACCGGGTAGGGTTCACTCTATATCACCGGGTAAGTTTCACTCTATATCACCGGGTAAGTTTCACTCTATATCACCGGGTAGGTTTCACTCTATATCTCTGGATAGGTTTCACTCTATATCACCGGGTAGGTTTCACACTATATCACCGGGTAGGTTTCACTCTATGTCACTGGGTAGGTTTCACTCGATATCACCGGGTCGGTTTCACAATATATCACCGGGTAGGTTTCACACTATATCACCGGGTAAGGTTCACTCTATATCACCGGGTAGTTTTCACTCTAGATCACCGGGTAGGTTTCACACTATATCACCGGGTAGGTTTCACTCTATATCACCGGGTAGGTTTCACTCTAGATCACCGGGTAGGTTTCACAGTATATCACCGGGTAAGGTTCACTCTATATCACCGGGTAGTTTTCACTCTATATCACCGGGTAGGTTTCATTCTATATCACCGGGTAGGTTTCACTCTATATCACTGGGTAGGTTTCACTCTATATCACCCGGTAGGTTTCACTCGATATCACCGGATAGGTTTCACTCTAGATCACTGAGTAGGTTTCACTCTATATCACCGGGTGGGTTTCACTGTATATCACTGGGTACGTTTCACTCTGTATCACCGGGTAGTTTTCACTCGATATCACCGGGTAGGGTTCACTCTATATCACCGAGTCGGTTTCACTCTATATCTCTGGATAGGTTTCACTCGATATCACCGGGTAGGTTTCACACTATATCACCGGGTAGGTTTCACACTATATCACCGGGTAAGGTTCACTCTATATCACCTGGTAGTTTTCACTCTAGATCACCGGGTAGGTTTCACTCTATATCACCGGGTAGGTTTCACTCTATATCACCGGGTAGGTTTCACTCGATATCACCGGGTAGGTTTCACTCTATATCACCGGACAGGTTTCACTCTATATCACTGAGTAGGTTTCACTCTATATGACCGGGTAGGTTTCACTCTATATCACCGGGTAGGTTTCACTCGATATCACCGGGTAGGTTTCACTCTATATCACCGGACAGGTTTCACTCTATATCACTGAGTAGGTTTCACTCTATATCACCGGGTAGGTTTCACTCGATATCACCGGGTAGGTTTCACTCTATATCACCGGACAGGTTTCACTCTATATCACTGAGTAGGTTTCACTCTATATGACCGGGTAAGTTTCACTCTATATCACCGGGTAGGTTTCAATCTATATCACCGGGTAGGTTTCATTCTATATTACCGGGTAAGTTCCACTCTATATCACTGGGTAGGTTTCACTCGATATCACCGGGCGAGTTTCACTCTATATCACCGGACAGGTTTCACTCGATATCAACGGGTAGGTTTCACTCTATATCACCGGGTAGGTTTCACTCTATATCACTGGGTAGGTTTCACTCGATATCACCGGGTAGGTTTCACACTATATCACCGGGTAGGTTTCACACTATAGCACCGGGTAGGTTTCACTCTATATCACCGGGTAGTTTTCACACTATATCACCGGGTAGGTTTCACTCTATATCACCGGGTAGGTTTCACTCTATATCACTGGGGAAGGTTTCACTCTAGATCACCGGGTAGGTTTCACACTATATCACCGTGTAGGTTTCACTCTATATCACCGGGTAGGTTTCACTCTATATCACCGGGTAAGTTTCACTCTATATCACTGGGTAGGTTTCACTCGATATCACCGGGGAGGTTTCACACTATATCACCGGATAGGTTTCACACAATATCACCGGGTAGGTTTCACTCTATATCACGGGGTAGTTTTCACTCTATATCACATGGGTAGGTTTCACTCTATATCACCGGGTAGGTTTCACACTATATCACCGGGTAAGTTTCACTCTATATCACCGGGTAAGTTTCACTCTATATCACCGGGTAAGTTTCACTCTATATCACCGAGTAGGTTTCACTCTATATCACCGGGTAGGTTTCACTCGATATCACCGGGTAGGTTTCACACTATATCACCGGGTAAGGTTCACTCTATATCACCGGGTAAGGTTCACTCTATATCACCGGGTAGTTTTCACTCTATATCACCGGGTAGGTTTCATTCTATATCACCGGGTAGGTTTCACTCTATATCACTGGGTAGGTTTCACTCTATATCACCCGGTAGGTTTCACTCGATATCACCGGGTAGGTTTCACTCTAGATCACTGAGTAGGTTTCACTCTAGATCACCGGGTGGGTTTCACTGTATATCACTGGGTACTTTTCACTCTGTATCACCGGGTAGTTTTCACTCGATATCACCGGGTAAGTTTCACTCTATATCACCGGGTAAGTTTCACTCTATATCACCGGGTAGGTTTCACTCTATATCTCTGGATAGGTTTCACTCTATATCACCGGGTAGGTTTCACACTATATCACCGGGTAGGTTTCACTCTATGTCACTGGGTAGGTTTCACTCGATATCACCGGGTAGGTTTCACAATATATCACCGGGTAGGTTTCACACTATATCACCGGGTAAGGTTCACTCTATATCACCGGGTAGTTTTCACTCTAGATCACCGGGTAGGTTTCACTCTATATCACCGGGTAGGTTTCACTCTATATCATCGGGTAGGTTTCACTCTAGATCACCGGGTAGGTTTCACACCATATCACCGGGTAGGTTTCACTCTATATCACCGGGTAGGTTTCACTCGATATCACCGGGTAAGTTTCACTCTATATCACTGGGTAGGTTTCACTCTATATCACCGGGTAGGTTTCACACTATATCACCGGGTAGGTTTCACTCTATATCACCGGGTAGGTTTCACTCTATATCACCGGGTAAGTTTCACTCTATATCACTGGGTAGGTTTCACTCGATATCACTGGGTAGGTTTCACACTATATCACCGGGTAGGTTTCACAGTATATCACCGTGTAAGGGTCACTCTATATGACCGGGTAGTTTTCACTCTATATCACCGGGTAGGTTTCATTCTATATCACCGGGTAGGTTTCACTCTATATCACTGGGTAGGTTTCACTCTATATCACCCGGTAGGTTTCACTCGATATCACCGGATAGGTTTCACTCTAGATCACTGAGTAGGTTTCACTCTATATCACCGGGTGAGTTTCACTGTATATCACTGGGTACGTTTCACTCTGTATCACCGGGTAGTTTTCACTCGATATCACCGGGTAGGGTTCACTCTATATCACCGGGTAAGTTTCACTCTATATCACTGGGTAAGTTTCACTCTATATCACCGAGTCGGTTTCACTCTATATCTCTGGATAGGTTTCACTCTATGTCACCGGGTAAGTTTCACTCTATATCACTGGGTAGGTTTCACTCGATATCACCGGGTAGGTTTCACACTATATCACCGGGTAGGTTTCACACTATATCACCGGGTAAGGTTCACTCTATATCACCTGGTAGTTTTCACTCTAGATCACCGGGTAGGTTTCACTCTATATCAGCGGGTAGGTTTCACTCTATATCACCGGGTAGGTTTCACTCTAGATCACCGGGTAGGTTTCACACTATATCACCGGGTAGGTTTCACTCTATATCACCGGGTAGGTTTCACTCTATATCACCGGGTAAGTTTCACTCTTCATCACCGGGTAAGTTTCACTCCATATCACCGGGTAGGTTTCACTCTACATCACCGGGTAAGCTTCACTCGATATCACTGGGTAAGTCTCACTCGATATCACAGGTTAAGTTTCACTCTATATCACAGGCTAAGTTTCACTCTATACCACCGGGTAGGTTTCAATCTATATCACCGGGTAGGTTTCATTCTATATCACCTGGTAAGTTCCACTCTATATCACTTGGTAGGTTTCACTCGATATCACCGGGTGTGTTTCACTCTATATCACCGGACAGCTTTCACTCTATATCACTGAGTAGGTTTCACTCTGTATCACGGGGTAGGTTTCACTCTATATCACCAGTTAGGTTTCACTCGATACCACCGGGTAAGTTTCACTCTATATCACCGGGTAGGTTTCAATCTATATCACCGGGTAGGTTTCACACTATATCACCGGGTAGGTTTCACTCTATATCACCGGGTAGGTTTCACTCTATATAACCGGGTAGTTTTCACACTATATCACCGGGTAGGTTTCACTCTATATCACCGGGTAGGTTTCACTCTATATCACCGGGCATTTTTCACTCTAGATCACCGGGTAGGTTTCACACTATATCACCGGGTAGGTTTCACTCTATATCACCGGGTAAGTTTCACTCTCTATCACTGGGTAGGTTTCACTCGATATCACCGGGTAGGTTTCACACTATATCACCGGGTAGGTTTCACACAATATCACCGGGTAGGTTTCAATCTATATCACAGGGTAGTTTTCACTCTATATCACCGGGTAGGTTTCACTCTATATCACCGGGTAGGTTTCACACTATATCACCGGGTAAGTTTCACTTTATATCACCGGGTAAGTTTCACTCTATATCACCGTGTAAGTTTCACTCTATATCACCGGGTAGGTTTCACTCTATATCACTGGGTAGGTTTCACTCTAGATCACTGAGTTGGTTTCACTCTATATCACCGTGTGTGTTTCACTGTATATCACTGGGTACGTTTCACTCTGTATCACCGGGTAGTTTACACACTATATCACCGGGTAGGTTTCACTCTATATCACCGGGTAGGTTTCACTCTATATCACCGGGTAGGTTTCACTCGAGATCACCGGGTAGCTTTCACACTATATCACCGGGTAGGTTTCACTCAATATCACCGGGTAGGTTTCACTCTATATCACCGGGTAAATTTCACTCTATATCACTGGGTAGGTTTAACGGGATATCACCGGGAAGGTTTCACACTATATCACCGGGTAGGTTTCACACAATATCACCGGGTAGGTTTCACTCTATATCACCGGGTAGGTTTCACATAATATCACCGGGTAGGTTTCACTCTATATCACCGGGTAGGTTTCACTCTATATCACCGGGTAGGTTTCACACTATATCACCGGGTAAGTTTCACTCTATATAACCGGGTAAGTTTCACTCTATATCACCGGGTAAGTTTCACTCTATATCACCGGGTATGTTTCACTCTATATCACCGGGTAAGTTTCACTCTATATCACCGGATAGGTTTCACACTATATCACCGGGTAGGTTTCACTCTATATCACTGGGTAGGTGTCACTCTATACCACCGGGTAGGTTTCACTCTAGATCACCGGGTAAGTTTCACTCTATATCACCGGGTAGGTTTCACTCTACATCACAGGGTATGCTTCACTCGATATCACTGGGTAAGTCTCACTCGATATCACAGGGTAAGTTTCACTCTATCTCACAGGGTAAGTTTCACTCTATATCACCGGGTAGGTTTCAATCTATATCACCGGGTAGGTTTCACTCTATATCACCGGGTAGGTTTCACTCTATATCACCGGGTAGGTTTCACTCTAGATCACCGGGTAGGTTTCACACTATATCACCGGGTAGGTTTCACTCGATATCACCGGGTAGGTTTCACTCTATATCACCGGGTAAGTTTCACTCTTCATCACCGGGTAAGTTTCAACCTATATCACCGGGTAGGTTTCACTCTACATCACCGGGTAAGCTTCACTCGATATCAATGGGTAAGTCTCACTCGATATCACAGGTTAAGTTTCACTCTATATCACAGGCTAAGTTTCACTCTATACCACCGGGTAGGTTTCAATCTATATCACCGGGTAGGTTTCATTCGATATCACCGGGTAAGTTCCACTCTATATCACTTGGTAGGTTTCACTCGATATCACCGGGTGTGTTTCACTCTATATCACCGGACAGGTTTCACTCTATATCACTGAGTAGGTTTCACTCTATATCACGGGGTAGGTTTCACTCTATATCACCAGTTAGGTTTCACTCTATATCACCAGTTAGGTTTCACTCTATATCACTGGGTAGGTTTCACTCTATATCACTGGGTAGGTTTCACTCGATATCACCGGGTAGGTTTCACTCTATATCACCGGACAGGTTTCACTCTATATAACTGAGTAGGTTTCACTCTATGTCACCGGGTAGGTTTCACTCTATATCACCGGGTAGCTTTCACTCTATACCACCGGGTAAGTTTCACTCTATATCACTGGGTAGGTTTCACTCGATATCACCGGGTAGGTTTCACTCTATATCACCGGACAGGTTTCACTCTATATCACTGAGTAGGTTTCACTCTATGTCACCGGGTAGGTTTCACTCTATATCACCGGGTAGCTTTCACTCTATACCACCGGGTAAGTTTCACTCTATATCACCGGGTAGGTTTCACACTATATCACCGGGTAGGTTTCACTCTATATAACCGGGTAGTTTTCACACTATATCACCGGGTAGGTTTCAATCTATATCACCGGGTAGGTTTCACTCTATATCACCGGGTAGGTTTCACTCTAGATCACCGGGTAGGTTTCACACTATATCACCGGGTAGGTTTCACTCTATATCACCGGGTAGGTTTCACTCTATATCACCGGGTAAGTTTCACTCTATATCACTGGGTAGGTTTCACTCGATATCACCGGGTATGTTTCACACTATATCACCGGGTAGGTTTCACACAATATCACCGGGTAGGTTTTAATCTATATCACGGGGTAGTTTTCACTCTATATCACCGGGTAGGTTTCACTTTATATCACCGGGTAAGTTTCACTCGATATCACCGTGTAAGTTTCACTCTATATCACTGGGTAGGTTTCACTCTAGATCACTGAGTAGGTTTCACTCTATATCACCGTGTGTGTTTCACTGTATATCACTGGGTACGTTTCACTCTGTATCACCGGGTAGTTTTCACGCTATATCACCGGGTAGGTTTCACTCGATATCACCGGGTAGGTTTCACTCTATATCACCGGGTAGGTTTCACTCGAGATCACCGGCTAGGTTTCACACTATATCACCGGGTAGGTTTCACTCAATATCACCGGGTAGGTTTCACTCTATATCACCGGGTAGGTTTCACTCTATATCACTGGGTAGGTTTCGCTCTATATCACCGGGTAGGTTTCACACAATATCACCGGGTAGGTTTCACTCTATATCCCGGGGTAGTTATCACTCTGTATCACCGGGTAGGTTTCACTCTATATCACCGGAAAGGTTTCACTCTATATCACTGGGTAGGTTTCGCTCTATATCACCGGGTAGGTTTCACACAATATCACCGGGTAGGTTTCACTCTATATCCCGGGATAGTTATCACTCTGTATCACCGGGTAGGTTTCACTCTATATCACCGGGTAGGTTTCACACTATATCACCGGGTAAGTTTCACTCTATATCACCGGGTAAGTTTCACTCTATATCACCGGGTAGGTTTCACTCTATATCACCGGGTAGGTTTCACACTATATCACCGGGTAGGTTTCACTCTATATCACCGGGTAAGTTTCACTCTATATCACCGGGTAGGTTTCACTCTAGATCACTGAGTAGGTTTCACTCTATATCACCGTGTGTGTTTCACTGTATATCACTGGGTACGTTTCACTCTGTATCACCGGGTAGTTTTCACTCAATATCACCGGGTAGGGTTCACTCTATATCACCGGGTAAGTTTCACTCTATATCACCGGGTAGGTTTCACTCTATATCTCTGGATAGGTTTTAATCTATATCACCGGGTATGTTTCACACTATATCACCGGGTAGGTTTCACTCTATATCACTGGGTAGGTGTCACTCTATACCACCGGGTAGTTTTCACTCTAGATCACCGGGTAGGTTTCACACTATGTCACCGGGTAGGTTTCACTCTATATCACCGGGTAGGTTTCACTCTATATCACCGGGTAAGTTTCACTCTATATCACCGGGTAGGTTTCACTCTACCTCACAGGGTAAGCTTCACTCGATATCACTGGGTAAGTCTCACTCGATATCACAGGGTAAGTTTCACTCTATATCACAGGGTAAGTTTCACTCTATATCACCGGGTAGGTTTCACTCTATATCACCAGTTAGGTTTCTCTCTATATCACCAGTTAGGTTTCCCTCTATATCACTGGGTAGGTTTCACTCGATATCACCGGGTAGGTTTCACTCAATACCACCGGGTAGGTTTCAATCTATATCACCGGGTAGGTTTCACTCTAGATCACCGGGTAAGTTTCACTCTATATCACCGGGTAGGTTTCACTCTACATCACAGGGTATGCTTCACTCGATATCACTGGGTAAGTCTCACTCGATATCACAGGGTAAGTTTCACTCTATCTCACAGGGTAAGTTTCACTCTATATCACCGGGTAGGTTTCAATCTATATCACCGGGTAGGTTTCACTCTATATCACCGGGTAGGTTTCACTCTATATCACCGGGTAGGTTTCACTCTAGATCACCGGGTAGGTTTCACACTATATCACCGGGTAGGTTTCACTCTATATCACCGGGTAGGTTTCACTCTATATCACCGGGTAAGTTTCACTCTTCATCACCGGGTAAGTTTCACTCTATATCACCGGGTAGGTTTCACTCTACATCACCGGGTAAGCTTCACTCGATATCAATGGGTAAGTCTCACTCGATATAACAGGTTAAGTTTCACTCTATATCACAGGCTAAGTTTCACTCTATACCACCGGGTAGGTTTCAATCTATATCACCGGGTAGGTTTCATTCGATATCACCGGGTAAGTTCCACTCTATATCACTTGGTAGGTTTCACTCGATATCACCGGGTGTGTTTCACTCTATATCACCGGACAGGTTTCACTCTATATCACTGAGTAGGTTTCACTCTATATCACGGGGTAGGTTTCACTCTATATCACCAGTTAGGTTTCACTCTATATCACCAGTTAGGTTTCACTCTATATCACTGGGTAGGTTTCACTCTATATCACTGGGTAGGTTTCACTCGATATCACCGGGTAGGTTTCACTCTATATCACCGGACAGGTTTCACTCTATATAACTGAGTAGGTTTCACTCTATGTCACCGGGTAGGTTTCACTCTATATCACCGGGTAGCTTTCACTCTATACCACCGGGTAAGTTTCACTCTATATCACTGGGTAGGTTTCACTCGATATCACCGGGTAGGTTTCACTCTATATCACCGGACAGGTTTCACTCTATATCACTGAGTAGGTTTCACTCTATGTCACCGGGTAGGTTTCACTCTATATCACCGGGTAGCTTTCACTCTATACCACCGGGTAAGTTTCACTCTATATCACCGGGTAGGTTTCACACTATATCACCGGGTAGGTTGCACTCTATATAACCGGGTAGTTTTCACACTATATCACCGGGTAGGTTTCAATCTATATCACCGGGTAGGTTTCACTCTATATCACCGGGTAGGTTTCACTCTAGATCACTGAGTAGGTTTCACTCTATATCACCGTGTGTGTTTCACTGTATATCACTGGGTACGTTTCACTCTGTATCACCGGGTAGTTTTCACACTATATCACCGGGTAGGTTTCACTCTATATCACCGGGTAGGTTTCACTCTATATCACCGGGTAGGTTTCACTCGAGATCACCGGGTAGGTTTCACACTATATCACCGGGTAGGTTTCACTCAATATCACCGGGTAGGTTTCACTCTATATCACCGGGTAGGTTTCACTCTATATCACTGGGTAGGTTTCGCTCTATATCACCGGGTAGGTTTCACACAATATCACCGGGTAGGTTTCACTCTATATCCCGGGGTAGTTATCACTCTGTATCACCGGGTAGGTTTCACTCTATATCACCGGAAAGGTTTCACTCTATATCACTGGGTAGGTTTCGCTCTATATCCCGGGGTAGTTATCACTCTGTATCACCGGGTAGGTTTCACTCTATATCACCGGGTAGGTTTCACACTATATCACCGGGTAAGTTTCACTCTATATCACCGAGTAAGTTTCACTCTATATCACCGGGTAGGTTTCACTCTATATCACCGGGTAGGTTTCACACTATATCACCGGGTAGGTTTCACTCTATATCACCGGGTAAGTTTCACTCTATATCACCGGGTAGGTTTCACTCTAGATCACTGAGTAGGTTTCACTCTATATCACCGTGTGTGTTTCACTGTATATCACTGGGTACGTTTCACTCTGTATCACCGGGTAGTTTTCACTCAATATCACCGGGTAGGGTTCACTCTATATCACCGGGTAAGTTTCACTCTATATCACCGGGTAGGTTTCACTCTATATCTCTGGATAGGTTTTAATCTATATCACCGGGTATGTTTCACACTATATCACCGGGTAGGTTTCACTCTATATCACTGGGTAGGTGTCACTCTATACCACCGGGTAGTTTTCACTCTAGATCACCGGGTAGGTTTCACAATATGTCACCGGGTAGGTTTCACTCTATATCACCGGGTAGGTTTCACTCTATATCACCGGGTAAGTTTCACTCTATATCACCGGGTAGGTTTCACTCTACCTCACAGGGTAAGCTTCACTCTATATCACCGGCTAGGTTTCATTCTATATCACCGGGTAAGTTCCACTCTATATCACTGGGTAGGTTTCACTCGATATCACCGGGTGTGTATCACTCTATATCACCGGACAGGTTTCACTCTACATCAACGGGTAGGTTTCACTCTATATCACCAGGTAGGTTTCACTCTATATCACTGGGTAGGTTTCACTCTAGATCACCGGGTAGGTTTCACAATATATCACCGGGTAGGTTTCACTCTATATCACCGGGTAGGTTTCACTCTATATCACCGGGTAAGTTTCACTCTATATCACTGTGTAGGTTTCACTCGATATCACCGGGTAGGTTTCACACTATATCACCGGGTAGGTTTCACACAATATCACCGGGTAGGTTTCACTCTATATCACGGGGTTGTTTTCACTCTATATCACCGGGTAGGTTTCACTCTATATCACCGGGTAGGTTTCACACTATATCACCGTGTAAGTTTCACGATATATCACCGGGTAAGTTTCACTCTATATCACCGTGTAAGTTTCACTCTATATCACCAGGTAGGTTTCACTCTATATCACTGTGTAGGTTTCACTCTATATCACCGGGTAGGTTTCACACTATATCACCGGGTAGGTTTCACTCTATATCACCGGGTAGGTTTCACTCTATATCACCGGGTAGGTTTCACTCGAGATCACCGGGTAGGTTTCACACTATATCACCGGGTAGGTTTCACTCAATATCACCGGGTAGGTTTCACTCTATATCACCGGGTAAGTTTCACTCTATATCACTGGGTAGGTTTCACACTATATCACCGGGTAGGTTTCACACTATATCACCGGGTAGGTTTCACTCTATATCCCGGGGTAGTTATCACTCTGTATCACCGGGTAGGTTTCACTCTATATCACCGGGTAGGTTTCACTCTATATCACTGGGTAGGTTTCGCTCTATATGACCGGGTAGGTTTCACACAATATCACCGGGTAGGTTTCACTCTATATCCCGGGGTAGTTATCACTCTGTATCACCGGGTAGGTTTCACTCTATATCACCGGAAAGGTTTCACTCTATATCACTGGGTAGGTTTCGCTCTATATCACCGGGTAGGTTTCACACAATATCACCGGGTAGGTTTCACTCTATATCCCGGGGTAGTTATCACTCTGTATCACCGGGTAGGTTTCACTCTATATCACCGGGTAGGTTTCACACTATATCACCGGGTAAGTTTCACTCTATATCACCGGGTAAGTTTCACTCTATATCACCGGGTAGGTTTCACTCTATATCACCGGGTAGGTTTCACACTATATCACCGGGTAGGTTTCACTCTATATCACCGGGTAAGTTTCACTCTATATCACCGGGTAGGTTTCACTCTAGATCACTGAGTAGGTTTCACTCTATATCACCGTGTGTGTTTCACTGTATATCACTGGGTACGTTTCACTCTGTATCACCGGGTAGTTTTCACTCAATATCACCGGGTAGGGTTCACTCTATATCACCGGGTAAGTTTCACTCTATATCACCGGGTAGGTTTCACTCTATATCTCTGGATAGGTTTTAATCTATATCACCGGGTATGTTTCACACTATATCACCGGGTAGGTTTCACTCTATATCACTGGGTAGGTGTCACTCTATACCACCGGGTAGTTTTCACTCTAGATCACCGGGTAGGTTTCACACTATGTCACCGGGTAGGTTTCACTCTATATCACCAGGTAGGTTTCACTCTATATCACCGGGTAAGTTTCACTCTATATCACCGGGTAGGTTTCACTCTACCTCACAGGGTAAGCTTCACTCGATATCACTGGGTAAGTCTCACTCGATATCACAGGGTAAGTTTCACTCTATATCACAGGGTAAGTTTCACTCTATATCACCGGGTAGGTTTCACTCTATATCACCAGTTAGGTTTCTCTCTATATCACCAGTTAGGTTTCCCTCCATATCACTGGGTAGGTTTCACTCGATATCACCGGGTAGGTTTCACTCAATACCACCGGGTAGGTTTCAATCTATATCACCGGGTAGGTTTCACTCTAGATCACCGGGTAAGTTTCACTCTATATCACCGGGTAGGTTTCACTCTATATCACTGGGTAGGTTTCGCTCTATATCACCGGGTAGGTTTCACACAATATCACCGGGTAGGTTTCACTCTATATCCCGGGGTAGTTATCACTCTGTATCACCGGGTAGGTTTCACTCTATATCACCGGAAAGGTTTCACTCTATATCACTGGGTAGGTTTCGCTCTATATCCCGGGGTAGTTATCACTCTGTATCACCGGGTAGGTTTCACTCTATATCACCGGGTAGGTTTCACACTATATCACCGGGTAAGTTTCACTCTATATCACCGGGTAAGTTTCACTCTATATCACCGGGTAGGTTTCACTCTATATCACCGGGTAGGTTTCACACTATATCACCGGGTAGGTTTCACTCTATATCACCGGGTAAGTTTCACTCTATATCACCGGGTAGGTTTCACTCTAGATCACTGAGTAGGTTTCACTCTATATCACCGTGTGTGTTTCACTGTATATCACTGGGTACGTTTCACTCTGTATCACCGGGTAGTTTTCACTCAATATCACCGGGTAGGGTTCACTCTATATCACCGGGTAAGTTTCACTCTATATCACCGGGTAGGTTTCACTCTATATCTCTGGATAGGTTTTAATCTATATCACCGGGTATGTTTCACACTATATCACCGGGTAGGTTTCACTCTATATCACTGGGTAGGTGTCACTCTATACCACCGGGTAGTTTTCACTCTAGATCACCGGGTAGGTTTCACAATATGTCACCGGGTAGGTTTCACTCTATATCACCGGGTAGGTTTCACTCTATATCACCGGGTAAGTTTCACTCTATATCACCGGGTAGGTTTCACTCTACCTCACAGGGTAAGCTTCACTCTATATCACCGGCTAGGTTTCATTCTATATCACCGGGTAAGTTCCACTCTATATCACTGGGTAGGTTTCACTCGATATCACCGGGTGTGTATCACTCTATATCACCGGACAGGTTTCACTCTACATCAACGGGTAGGTTTCACTCTATATCACCAGGTAGGTTTCACTCTATATCACTGGGTAGGTTTCACTCTAGATCACCGGGTAGGTTTCACAATATATCACCGGGTAGGTTTCACTCTATATCACCGGGTAGGTTTCACTCTATATCACCGGGTAAGTTTCACTCTATATCACTGTGTAGGTTTCACTCGATATCACCGGGTAGGTTTCACACTATATCACCGGGTAGGTTTCACACAATATCACCGGGTAGGTTTCACTCTATATCACGGGGTTGTTTTCACTCTATATCACCGGGTAGGTTTCACTCTATATCACCGGGTAGGTTTCACACTATATCACCGTGTAAGTTTCACGATATATCACCGGGTAAGTTTCACTCTATATCACCGTGTAAGTTTCACTCTATATCACCAGGTAGGTTTCACTCTATATCACTGTGTAGGTTTCACTCTATATCACCGGGTAGGTTTCACACTATATCACCGGGTAGGTTTCACTCTATATCACCGGGTAGGTTTCACTCTATATCACCGGGTAGGTTTCACTCGAGATCACCGGGTAGGTTTCACACTATATCACCGGGTAGGTTTCACTCAATATCACCGGGTAGGTTTCACTCTATATCACCGGGTAAGTTTCACTCTATATCACTGGGTAGGTTTCACACTATATCACCGGGTAGGTTTCACACTATATCACCGGGTAGGTTTCACTCTATATCCCGGGGTAGTTATCACTCTGTATCACCGGGTAGGTTTCACTCTATATCACCGGGTAGGTTTCACTCTATATCACTGGGTAGGTTTCGCTCTATATGACCGGGTAGGTTTCACACAATATCACCGGGTAGGTTTCACTCTATATCCCGGGGTAGTTATCACTCTGTATCACCGGGTAGGTTTCACTCTATATCACCGGAAAGGTTTCACTCTATATCACTGGGTAGGTTTCGCTCTATATCACCGGGTAGGTTTCACACAATATCACCGGGTAGGTTTCACTCTATATCCCGGGGTAGTTATCACTCTGTATCACCGGGTAGGTTTCACTCTATATCACCGGGTAGGTTTCACACTATATCACCGGGTAAGTTTCACTCTATATCACCGGGTAAGTTTCACTCTATATCACCGGGTAGGTTTCACTCTATATCACCGGGTAGGTTTCACACTATATCACCGGGTAGGTTTCACTCTATATCACCGGGTAAGTTTCACTCTATATCACCGGGTAGGTTTCACTCTAGATCACTGAGTAGGTTTCACTCTATATCACCGTGTGTGTTTCACTGTATATCACTGGGTACGTTTCACTCTGTATCACCGGGTAGTTTTCACTCAATATCACCGGGTAGGGTTCACTCTATATCACCGGGTAAGTTTCACTCTATATCACCGGGTAGGTTTCACTCTATATCTCTGGATAGGTTTTAATCTATATCACCGGGTATGTTTCACACTATATCACCGGGTAGGTTTCACTCTATATCACTGGGTAGGTGTCACTCTATACCACCGGGTAGTTTTCACTCTAGATCACCGGGTAGGTTTCACACTATGTCACCGGGTAGGTTTCACTCTATATCACCAGGTAGGTTTCACTCTATATCACCGGGTAAGTTTCACTCTATATCACCGGGTAGGTTTCACTCTACCTCACAGGGTAAGCTTCACTCGATATCACTGGGTAAGTCTCACTCGATATCACAGGGTAAGTTTCACTCTATATCACAGGGTAAGTTTCACTCTATATCACCGGGTAGGTTTCACTCTATATCACCAGTTAGGTTTCTCTCTATATCACCAGTTAGGTTTCCCTCTATATCACTGGGTAGGTTTCACTCGATATCACCGGGTAGGTTTCACTCAATACCACCGGGTAAGTTGCACTCTATATCACCGGGTAGGTTTCAATCTATATCACCGGGTAGCTTTCACTCTATACCACCGGGTAAGTTTCACTCTATATTACCGGGTAGGTTTCAATCTATATCACCGGCTAGGTTTCATTCTATATCACCGGGTAAGTTCCACTCCATATCACTGGGTAGGTTTCACTCGATATCACCGGGTGTGTATCACTCTATATCACCGGACAGGTTTCACTCTACATCAACGTGTAGGTTTCACTATATATCACCAGGTAGGTTTCACTCTATATCACTGGTTAGGTTTCACTCTAGATCACTGTGTAGGTTTCACTCGATATCACCGGGTAGGTTTCACACTATATCACCGGGTAGGTTTCACACAATATCACCGGGTAGGTTTCACTCTATATCACGGGGTTGTTTTCACTCTATATCACCGGGTAGGTTTCACTCTATATCACCGGGTAGGTTTCACACTATATCACCGTGTAAGTTTCACGATATATCACCGGGTAAGTTTCACTCTATATCACCGTGTAAGTTTCACTCTATATCACCAGGTAGGTTTCACTCTATATCACTGTGTAGGTTTCACTCTATATCACCGGGTAGGTTTCACACTATATCACCGGGTAGGTTTCACTCTATATCACCGGGTAGGTTTCACTCTATATCACCGGGTAAGTTTCACTCTATATCACCGGGTAGGTTTCACTCTAGATCACTGAGTAGGTTTCACTCTATATCACCGGGTGGGTTCCACTGTATATCACTGTGTACGTTTCACTCTGTATCACCGGGTAGTTTTCACTCGATATCACCGGGTAGGGTTCACTCTATATCACCGGGTAAGTTTCACTCTATATCACCTGGTGGGTTTCACTCTATATCTCTGGATCGGTTTCACTCGATATCACCGGGTAGGTTTCACACTATATCACCGGGTAGGTTTCACACTATATCACCGGGTAAGGTTCACTCTATATCACCGCGTAGTTTTCACTCTAGATCACCGGGTAGGTTTCACTCTATATCACCGGGTAGGTGTCACTCTATACCACCGAGTAGGTTTCACTCTAGATCACCGGGTAGGTTTCACACTATGTCACCGGGTAGGTTTCACTCTATATCACCGGGTAAGTTACACTCTATATCACCGGGTAGGTTTCAATGTATATCACTGGGTCGGTTTCACTCAATATCACCGGGTAGGTTTCACACTATATCACCGGGTAGGTTTCACTCTATATCACCGGGTAGGTTTCACTCTATATCACTGGGTAGGTTTCACTCGATATCACCGGGTAGGTTTCACACTATATCACCGGATATGTTTCACACTATATCACCGGGGAAGGTTCACTCTATATCACCTGGTAGTTTTCAGTCTATATCACCGGGTAGGTTTCATTCTATATCACCGGGTAGGTTTCACTGTATATCACCGTGTAAGTTTCACTCTATATCACCGGGTAGGTTTCACTCTATATCACTGGGTAGGTTTCACTCTTTCTCACCGGGTAGGTTTCACACTATATCAGCGGGTAGGTTTCACTCTATATCACCGGGTAGGTTTCACTCTATATCACCGGGTAAGTTTCACTCTATATCACCGGGTAGGTTTCACTCTAGATCACTGAGTAGGTTTCACTCTATATCACCGGGGTGGTTTCACTGTATATCACTGGGTACGTTTCACTCTGTATCACCGGGTAGTTTTCACTCGATATCACCGGGTAGGGTTCACTCTATATCACCGGGTAAGTTTCACTCTATATCACCGGGTAGGTTTCACTCTATATCTCTGGATAGGTTTCACTCTATATCACCGGGTTGGTTTCACACTATATCACCGGGTAGGTTTCACTCTATATCACTGGGTAGGTTTCACTCGATATCACCGGGTAGGTTTCACTATATAACACCGTGTAGGTTTCAATCTATATCACCGGGTAGGTTTCATTCTATATCACCGTGTAGTTATCACTCTATATCACCGGGTAAGTTTCACTCTTTATCACCGGGTAGGTTTCACGCTATATCACCGGGTAAATTCCACTCTATATCACCGGGTACGATTCACTCGATATCACTTGGTAGGTTTCACTCCATATCACCGGGTAGGTTTCACTCTATATCACCGGCTAAGTTTTCTCTATATCACCAGGTATGTTTCACTCGAGATCACCGGGTAAGTATCACTCTATATCACCGGGAAGGTTTCACACTATATCACAGGGTAAATTCCACTCTATATCACCGGGTACGATTCACTCGATATCACTGGGTAGGTTTCACTCTATATCACCGGGTAGGTTTCACTCTATATCACTGGGTAGGTTTCAGTCTATATCACCGGGTAAGTTTCACTCTATATCACCTGATAGGTTTCACTCTATATCACCGGGTAAGTTTCACTCTATATCAACAGGTTGGTTTCATTCTATATCACCGGGTTGGTTTCACTCTATATCACCGGGTAGGTTTCACTCTATATCACCGGGTAGGTTTCATTCTATATCACCGCGTAAATTTCACTCTCTATCACCGGGTTGGTTTCACTCGATATCACCGGGTAGGTTTCACTCTATATCACCGGGTAGGTTTCACTCTATATCACCGGGTAGGTTTCACTCTATATCACAGGGTAGGTTTCAGTCTATATCACCGGGTAAGTTTCACTCTATATCACCTGATAGGTTTCACTCTATATCACCGGGTAAATTTCACTCTCTATCACCGGGTTGGTTTCACTCTATATCACCGGGTAGGTTTCACTCTATATCACCGGGTAGGTTTCACTCTATATCACCGGGTAGGTTTCACTCTATATCACCGGGTAGGTTTCGTTCTATATCACCGGGTAAGTTTCACTCTTTTTCACCGGTAAGTTTCACTCTATATCACCGGGTAGGTTTCACTCTATATCACCGGGTAGGTTTCACTCTATATCACCGGGTAGGTTTCACTCGATATCACCGGGTAGGGTTCGCTCTATATCACCGGGTAGGTTTCACTCTATATCACCGGGTAGGTTTCACTCTATATTACCGGGTAAGTTTCATTCTATATCACCGGGTAGGTTTCATTCTATATCACCGGGTAGGTTTCATTCTATATCACCGGGTAAATTTCACTCTGTATCACCGGGTAAGATTCACTCTATATCACCGGGTAGATTTCACTCTATATCACCGGGTAGGTTTCACTCTATATCACCGGGTAGTTTTCACTCTATATCACCGGGTAGGTTTCACTCTATATCACCGGGTAGGTTTCAATCTATATCACCGGGCAAAGTTCACTCTATGTCACAGGGGAGGTTTCACTCTATATCACCGGGTAGGTTTCACTCTATGTCGCCGGGTAGGTTTCAATCTATATCACCGGCTAAGTTTCACTCTATATCACCGGGTAGGTTTCGCTCTATATCACCGGGTAGGTTTCACTCTATATCACCGGGTAAGTTTCACTCTATATCACCGGGTAAGTTTCAATCGATATCACTTTGTAGGTTTCATTCTATATCACCGGGTAGGTTTCACTCTATATCACTGGTTAGGTTTCACTCTAGATCACCGGGTAGGTTTCACTCTATATCACCGGGTAAGTTTCACTCTATATCACCAGGTATGTTTCACTCGAGATCACCGGGTAAGTATCACTCTATATCACCGGGAAGGTTTCACACTATATCACCGGGTAAATTCCACTCTATATCACCGGGTAGATTTCACTCTATATCACCGGGTAGGTTTCACTCTATATCACCGGGTAGTTTTCACTCTATATCACCGGGTAGGTTTCACTCTATATCACCGGGTAGGTTTCAATCTATATCACCGGGCAAAGTTCACTCTATGTCACAGGGGAGGTTTCACTCTATATCACCGGGTAGGTTTCACTCGATGTCGCCGGGTAGGTTTCAATCTATATCACCGGCTAAGTTTCACTCTATATCACCGGGTAGGTTTCGCTCTATATCACCGGGTAGGTTTCACTCTATATCACCGGGTAAGTTTCACTCTATATCACCGGGTAAGTTTCAATCGATATCACTTTGTAGGTTTCATTCTATATCACCGGGTAGGTTTCACTCTATATCACTGGTTAGGTTTCACTCTAGATCACCGGGTAGGTTTCACTCTATATCACCGGGTAAGTTTCACTCTATATCACCAGGTATGTTTCACTCGAGATCACCGGGTAAGTATCACTCTATATCACCGGGAAGGTTTCACACTATATCACCGGGTAAATTCCACTCTATATCACCGGGTACGATTCACTCGATATCACTGGGTAGGTTTCACTCTATATCACCGGGTAGGTTTCACTCTATATCACTGGGTAGGTTTCAGTCTATATCACCGGGTAAGTTTCACTCTATATCACCTGATAGGTTTCACTCTATATCACCGGGTAGGTTTCACTCTATATCACAGGGTAGGTTTCAGTCTATATCACCGGGTAAGTTTCACTCTATATCACCTGATAGGTTTCACTCTATATCACCGGGTAAATTTCACTCTCTATCACCGGGTTGGTTTCACTCTATATCACCGGGTAGGTTTCACTCTATATCACCGGGTAGGTTTCACTCTATATCACCGGGTAGGTTTCACTCTATATCACCGGGTAGGTTTCGTTCTATATCACCGGGTAAGTTTCACTCTTTTTCACCGGTAAGTTTCACTCTATATCACCGGGTAGGTTTCACTCTATATCACCGGGTAGGTTTCACTCTATATCACCGGGTAGGTTTCACTCGATATCACCGGGTAGGGTTCGCTCTATATCACCGGGTAGGTTTCACTCTATATCACCGGGTAGGTTTCACTCTATATTACCGGGTAAGTTTCATTCTATATCACCGGGTAGGTTTCATTCTATATCACCGGGTAGGTTTCATTCTATATCACCGGGTAAATTTCACTCTATATCACCGGGTAAGATTCACTCTATATCACCGGGTAGATTTCACTCTATATCACCGGGTAGGTTTCACTCTATATCACCGGGTAGTTTTCACTCTATATCACCGGGTAGGTTTCACTCTATATCACCGGGTAGGTTTCAATCTATATCACCGGGCAAAGTTCACTCTATGTCACAGGGGAGGTTTCACTCTATATCACCGGGTAGGTTTCACTCTATGTCGCCGGGTAGGTTTCAATCTATATCACCGGCTAAGTTTCACTCTATATCACCGGGTAGGTTTCGCTCTATATCACCGGGTAGGTTTCACTCTATATCACCGGGTAAGTTTCACTCTATATCACCGGGTAAGTTTCAATCGATATCACTTTGTAGGTTTCATTCTATATCACCGGGTAGGTTTCACTCTATATCACTGGTTAGGTTTCACTCTAGATCACCGGGTAGGTTTCACTCTATATCACCGGGTAAGTTTCACTCTATATCACCAGGTATGTTTCACTCGAGATCACCGGGTAAGTATCACTCTATATCACCGGGAAGGTTTCACACTATATCACCGGGTAAATTCCACTCTATATCACCGGGTACGATTCACTCGATATCACTGGGTAGGTTTCACTCTATATCACCGGGTAGGTTTCACTCTATATCACTGGGTAGGTTTCAGTCTATATCACCGGGTAAGTTTCACTCTATATCACCTGATAGGTTTCACTCTATATCACCGGGTAAGTTTCACTCTATATCAACAGGTTGGTTTCATTCTATATCACCGGGTTGGTTTCACTCTATATCACCGGGTAGGTTTCACTCTATATCACCGGGTAGGTTTCATTCTATATCACCGCGTAAGTTTCACTCTATATCACCGGATTGGTTTCACTCTATATCACCGGGTAGGTTTCAATCTATATCACTGGGTAAATTTCACTCTATATCCCCGGGTAGGTTTCATTCTATATCACCGGCTACGTTTCACTCTATATCACCGTGTAGGTTTCGCTCCATATCACCAGGTAAGTTTCACTCTATATCACCGGGTAGGTTTCACTCTAGATCACTGAGTAGGTTTCACTCTATATCACCGGGGGGGTTTCACTGTATATCACTGGGTACGTTTCACTCTGTATCAGCGGGTAGTTTTCACTCGATATCACCGGGTAGGGTTCACTCTATATCACCGGGTAAGTTTCTCTCTATATCACCGGGTAGGTTTCACTCTATATCTCTGGATAGGTTTCACTCTATATCACCGGGTTGGTTTCACACTATATCACCGGGTAGGTTTCACTCTATATCACTGGGTAGGTTTCACTCGATATCACCGGGTAGGTTTCACTATATAACACCGTGTAGGTTTCAATCTATATCACCGGGTAGGTTTCATTCTATATCACCGGGTAGTTATCACTCTACATCACCGGGTAAGTTTCACTCTTTATCACCGGGTAGGTTTCACGCTATATCACCGGGTAAATTCCACTCTATATCACCGGGTACGATTCACTCGATATCACTTGGTAGGTTTCACTCTATATCACCGGGTAGGTTTCACTCTATATCACCGGGTAAGTTTTCTCTATATCACCAGGTATGTTTCACTCGAGATCACCGGGTAAGTATCACTCTATATCACCGGGAAGGTTTCACACTATATCACCGGGTAAATTCCACTCTATATCACCGGGTACGATTCACTCGATATCACTGGGTAGGTTTCACTCTATATCACCGGGTAGGTTTCACTCTATATCACTGGGTACGTTTCAGTCTATATCACCGGGTAAGTTTCACTCTATATCACCTGATAGGTTTCACTCTATATCACTGGGTAAGTTTCACTCTATATCAACAGGTTGGTTTCATTCTATATCACCGGGTTGGTTTCACTCTATATCACCGGGTAGGTTTCACTCTATATCACCGGGTAGGTTTCATTCTATATCACCGCGTAAATTTCACTCTCTATCACCGGGTTGGTTTCACTCTATATCACCGGGTAGGTTTCACTCTATATCACCGGGTAGGTTTCACTCTATATCACCGGGTAGGTTTCACTCTATATCACCGGGTAGGTATCGTTCTATATCACCGGGTAAGTTTCACTCTTTTTCACCGGTAAGTTTCACTCTATATCACCGGGTAGTTTTCACTCTATATCACCGGGTAGGTTTCACTCTATATCACCGGGTAGGTTTCACTCTATATCACCGGGTAGGTTTCACTCGATATCACCGGGTAGGGTTCGCTCTATATCACCGGGTAGGTTTCACTCTATATCACCGGGTAGGTTTCACTCTATATTACCGGGTAAGTTTCATTCTATATCACCGGGTAGGTTTCATTCTATATCACCGGGTAGGTTTCATTCTATATCACCGGGTAAATTTCACTCTATATCACCGGGTAAGATTCACTCTATATCACCGGGTAGATTTCACTCTATATCACCGGGTAGGTTTCACTCTATATCACCGGGTAGTTTTCACTCTATATCACCGGGTAGGTTTCACACTATATCACCGGGTAGGTTTCAATCTATATCACCGGGCAAAGTTCACTCTATGTCACAGGGGAGGTTTCACTCTATATCACCGGGTAGGTTTCACTCTATGTTAGCGGGTAGGTTTCAATCTATATCACCGGCTAAGTTTCACTCTATATCACCGGGTAGGTTTCGCTCTATATCACCGGGTAGGTTTCACTCTATATCACCGGGTAAGTTTCACTCTATATCACCGGGTAAGTTTCAATCTATATCACTTTGTAGGTTTCATTCTATATCACCGGGTAGGTTTCACTCTATATCACTGGTTAGGTTTCACTCTAGATCACCGGGTAGGTTTCACTCTAGATCACCGGGTAAGTTTCACTCTATATCACCAGGTATGTTTCACTCGAGATCACCGGGTAAGTATCACTCTATATCACCGGGAAAGTTTCACACTATATCACCGGGTAAATTCCACTCGATATCACCGGGTACGATTCACTCGATATCACTGGGTAGGTTTCACTCTATATCACCGGGTTGGTTTCATTCTATATCACCGGGTAGGGTTCACTCTATATCACCGGGTTGGTTTCACTCTATATCACCGGGTAGGTTTCACTCTATATCACCGGGTAGGTTTCACTCTATATCACTGGGTAGGTTTCACTCTATATCACCGAGTAGGTTTCACTCTATATCACCTGGTAGGTTTCACTCTATATCACTGGGTAGGTTTCACTCTATATCCCTGGGTAGGTTTCACTCTATATCGCCGAGTAGGTTTCACTCTATATCACCGGGTAGGTTTCACTCTATCTCACTGGGTAGGTTTCACTCTATATAAGGGCAGCACGGTAGCATGGTGGTTAACACAATTGCTTCACAGCTCCAGGGTACCAGGTTCGATTTCGGCTTGGGTCACTGTCTGTGCGGAGTCTGCACATCCTTCCCTTGTGTGCGTGGGTTTCCTCCGGGTGCTCCGATTTCCTCCCACAGTCCAAAGATGTGCAGGTTAGGTGGATTGGCCATGATAAATTGCCCTTAGTGTGCAAAATTGCCCTTAGTGTTGGGTGGGGTTACTGGGTTATGGGGATTGAATGGAGGTGTTGACCTTGGGTAGGGTGCTCTTTCCAAGAGCCGGTGCAGACTCGATGGGCCGAATGGCCTCCTTCTGCACTGTAAATTCCATGATAATCTATGATCTATGATATCACCAGATGCATTTCACTCTATATCACTCAATGAGTTTCAGTCTATATCACCCGGTGAATTTGAGTCTATATCACCAGGTAAGTTTCACTCTATCTCACCAGATGCATTTCACTCGATATCACTCCATGAGTTTCAGTCTATCTCCCCCGGTGAGTTTCAATCTATATTAACCAGTGAGTTTCAGTCTTTCTCACCTGGTGAGTTTCACTCTATATCACCTGGTGAGTTTCAGTCTATATCACCGGGTAAGTTTCACTCTATATCACCGGGTACGTTTCAGTCTATATCACCGGGTAAGTTTCATTCTATATCACCGGGTGAGTTTCACTCTATATCACCGGGTAAATTTCACTCTATATCACCGTGAAAGTTTCACTCTATATCACTGGGTAAGTTTCAATCTATATCACCGGCTAAATTTCACTCTATATCACCGGGAAAGTTTCACTCTATATCACCCGGTAGGTTTCACTGTATATCACCAGGTATGTTTCACTCTATATCTCTGGGTAAGTTTCACTCTATACCACCGGGTAAGTTTCACTCTATATCACCGGGTAAGTTTTACTCTATGTCACTTTGTATGTTTCACTTTTTCTCACCGGGTAAGTTTCACTCTCTATCACTGGGTAAGTTTCACTCTATATCATCGGGTAGGTTTCACTCTATATCACCGGATAGGTTTCAATCTATATCACTTTGTAGGTTTCATTCTATATCACCGGGTAGGTTTCACTCTAGATCACTGAGTAGGTTTCACTCTAGATCACTGAGTAGGTTTCACTCTATATCACCGGGTAAGTTTCACTCTATATCACAGGGTATGTTACACTCTATATCACCGGGTAGGTTTCACTCTATATCACCGGGTAGGTTTCACTCGATATCACCGGGTAGGGTTCACTCTATATCACCAGGTAGGTTTCACTCTATATCACCGGGTAGGTTTCACTCTATATCACCGGGTAAGTTTCATTCTATATCACCCGGTAAGTTTCACTCTATATCACCGGGTTGGTTTCACTCTATATCACCGGGTAGGTTTCACTCTATATCACCGGGTAGGTTTCATTCTATATCACCGGGTAAATTTCACTCTATATCACCGGGTAAGATTCACTCTATATCACCGGGTAGGTTTCACTCTATATCACCGGGTAGGTTTCACTCTATATCACCGGGTAGTTTTCACTCTATATCACCGGGTAGGTTTCACTCTATATCACCGGGTAGGTTTCAATCTATATCACCGGGCAAATTTCACTCTATGTGACAGGGTAGGTTTCACTCTATATCACCGGGTAGGTTTCATTCTATATCACCGGGTAAGTTTCACTCTATGTCACCGGGTAGGTTTCATTCTATATCACCGGCTAAGTTTCACTCTATATCACCGGGTAGGTTTCGCTCTATATCACCGGGTAGGTTTCACTCTATATCACCGGGTAAGTTTCACTCTATATCACCGGGTAAGTTTCAATCTATATCACTTTGTAGGTTTCATTCTATATCACCGGGTAGGTTTCACTCTATATCACTGGGTAGGTTTCACTCTAGATCACTGGGTAGGTTTCACTCTATATCACCGGGTAAGTTTCACACTATATCACCAGGTATGTTTCACTCGAGATCACCGGGTAAGTATCACTCTATATCACCGGGAAGGTTTCACACTATATCACCGGGTAAATTCCACTCTATATCACCGGGTACGATTCACTCGATATCACTGAGTAGGTTTCACTCTATATCACCGGGTAGGTTTCACTCTATATCACTGGGTAGGTTTCAGTCTATATCACCGGGTAAGTTTCACTCTATATAACCTGAAAGGTTTCACTCTATATCACCGGGTAAGTTTCACTCTATATCAACAGGTTAGTTTCATTCTATATCACCGGGTTGGTTTCACTCTATATCACCGGGTAGGTTTCACTCTATATCACCGGGTAGGTTTCATTCTATATCACCGCGTAAGTTTCACTCTATATCACCGGATTGGTTTCACTCGATATCACCGGGTAGGTTTCACTCTATATCACCGGGTAGGTTTCACTCTATATCACCGGGTAGGTTTCACTCTTTTTCACCGGGTAAGTTTCACTCTATATCACCGGGTAGTTTTCACTCTATATCACCGGGTAGGTTTCACTCTAAATCACCGGGTAGGTTTCAATCTATATCACCGGGTAAATTTCACTCTATGTCACAGGGTAGGTTTCACTCTATATCACCGGGTAGGTTTCATTCTATATCACCGGATATGTTTCACTCTATATCCCCGGGTAGGTTTCATTCTATATCACCGGCTACGTTTCACTCTATATCACCGGGTAGGTTTCGCTCCATATCACCGGGTTGGTTTCACTCTATATCACCGGGTAGGGTTCACTCTATATCACCGGGTAGGTTTCACTCTATATCACCGGGTTGGTTTCACTCTATATCACCGGGTAGGTTTCACTCTATATCACCGGGTAGGTTTCACTCTATATCACCGGGTATGTTTCACTCTATATCACCGGGTAGGTTTCACTCTATATCACTGGGTAGGTTTCACTCTATATCACCGAGTAGGTTTCACTCTATATCACCGGGTAGGTTTCACTCTATATCACTGGGTAGGTTTCACTCTATATCACCGGGTAGGTTTCACTCTATATCACTGGGTAGGTTTCACTCTATATCACCGAGTAGGTTTCACTCTATATCACCGGGTAGGTTTCACTCTATATCACTGGGTAGGTTTCACTCTATATCCCTGGGTAGGTTTCACTCTATATCGCCGAGTAGGTTTCACTCTATATCACCGGGTAGGTTTCACTCTATCTCACTGGGTAAGTTTCACTCTATATAAGGGCAGCACGGTAGCATGGTGGTTAACACAATTGCTTCACAGCTCCAGGGTACCAGGTTCGATTTCGGCTTGGGTCACTGTCTGTGCGGAGTCTGCACATCCTTCCCTTGTGTGCGTGGGTTTCCTCCGGGTGCTCCGATTTCCTCCCACAGTCCAAAGATGTGCAGGTTAGGTGGATTGGCCATGATAAATTGCCCTTAGTGTGCAAAATTGCCCTTAGTGTTGGGTGGGGTTACTGGGTTATGGGGATTGAATGGAGGTGTTGACCTTGGGTAGGGTGCTCTTTCCAAGAGCCGGTGCAGACTCGATGGGCCGAATGGCCTCCTTCTGCACTGTAAATTCCATGATAATCTATGATCTATGATATCACCAGATGCATTTCACTCTATATCACTCAATGAGTTTCAGTCTATATCACCCGGTGAATTTGAGTCTATATCACCAGGTAAGTTTCACTCTATCTCACCAGATGCATTTCACTCGATATCACTCCATGAGTTTCAGTCTATCTCCCCCGGTGAGTTTCAATCTATATTAACCAGTGAGTTTCAGTCTTTCTCACCTGGTGAGTTTCACTCTATATCACCTGGTGAGTTTCAGTCTATATCACCGGGTAAGTTTCACTCTATATCACCGGGTACGTTTCAGTCTATATCACCGGGTAAGTTTCATTCTATATCACCGGGTGAGTTTCACTCTATATCACCGGGTAAATTTCACTCTATATCACCGTGAAAGTTTCACTCTATATCACTGGGTAAGTTTCAATCTATATCACCGGCTAAATTTCACTCTATATCACCGGGAAAGTTTCACTCTATATCACCCGGTAGGTTTCACTGTATATCACCAGGTATGTTTCACTCTATATCTCTGGGTAAGTTTCACTCTATACCACCGGGTAAGTTTCACTCTATATCACCGGGTAAGTTTTACTCTATGTCACTTTGTATGTTTCACTTTTTCTCACCGGGTAAGTTTCACTCTCTATCACTGGGTAAGTTTCACTCTATATCATCGGGTAGGTTTCACTCTATATCACCGGATAGGTTTCAATCTATATCACTTTGTAGGTTTCATTCTATATCACCGGGTAGGTTTCACTCTAGATCACTGAGTAGGTTTCACTCTAGATCACTGAGTAGGTTTCACTCTATATCACCGGGTAAGTTTCACTCTATATCACAGGGTATGTTACACTCTATATCACCGGGTAGGTTTCACTCTATATCACCGGGTAGGTTTCACTCGATATCACCGGGTAGGGTTCACTCTATATCACCAGGTAGGTTTCACTCTATATCACCGGGTAGGTTTCACTCTATATCACCGGGTAAGTTTCATTCTATATCACCCGGTAAGTTTCACTCTATATCACCGGGTTGGTTTCACTCTATATCACCGGGTAGGTTTCACTCTATATCACCGGGTAGGTTTCATTCTATATCACCGGGTAAATTTCACTCTATATCACCGGGTAAGATTCACTCTATATCACCGGGTAGGTTTCACTCTATATCACCGGGTAGGTTTCACTCTATATCACCGGGTAGTTTTCACTCTATATCACCGGGTAGGTTTCACTCTATATCACCGGGTAGGTTTCAATCTATATCACCGGGCAAATTTCACTCTATGTGACAGGGTAGGTTTCACTCTATATCACCGGGTAGGTTTCATTCTATATCACCGGGTAAGTTTCACTCTATGTCACCGGGTAGGTTTCATTCTATATCACCGGCTAAGTTTCACTCTATATCACCGGGTAGGTTTCGCTCTATATCACCGGGTAGGTTTCACTCTATATCACCGGGTAAGTTTCACTCTATATCACCGGGTAAGTTTCAATCTATATCACTTTGTAGGTTTCATTCTATATCACCGGGTAGGTTTCACTCTATATCACTGGGTAGGTTTCACTCTAGATCACTGGGTAGGTTTCACTCTATATCACCGGGTAAGTTTCACACTATATCACCAGGTATGTTTCACTCGAGATCACCGGGTAAGTATCACTCTATATCACCGGGAAGGTTTCACACTATATCACCGGGTAAATTCCACTCTATATCACCGGGTACGATTCACTCGATATCACTGAGTAGGTTTCACTCTATATCACCGGGTAGGTTTCACTCTATATCACTGGGTAGGTTTCAGTCTATATCACCGGGTAAGTTTCACTCTATATCACCTGAAAGGTTTCACTCTATATCACCGGGTAAGTTTCACTCTATATCAACAGGTTAGTTTCATTCTATATCACCGGGTTGGTTTCACTCTATATCACCGGGTAGGTTTCACTCTATATCACCGGGTAGGTTTCATTCTATATCACCGCGTAAGTTTCACTCTATATCACCGGATTGGTTTCACTCGATATCACCGGGTAGGTTTCACTCTATATCACCGGGTAGGTTTCACTCTATATCACCGGGTAGGTTTCACTCTTTTTCACCGGGTAAGTTTCACTCTATATCACCGGGTAGTTTTCACTCTATATCACCGGGTAGGTTTCACTCTAAATCACCGGGTAGGTTTCAATCTATATCACCGGGTAAATTTCACTCTATGTCACAGGGTAGGTTTCACTCTATATCACCGGGTAGGTTTCATTCTATATCACCGGATATGTTTCACTCTATATCCCCGGGTAGGTTTCATTCTATATCACCGGCTACGTTTCACTCTATATCACCGGGTAGGTTTCGCTCCATATCACCGGGTTGGTTTCACTCTATATCACCGGGTAGGGTTCACTCTATATCACCGGGTAGGTTTCACTCTATATCACCGGGTTGGTTTCACTCTATATCACCGGGTAGGTTTCACTCTATATCACCGGGTAGGTTTCACTCTATATCACCGGGTATGTTTCACTCTATATCACCGGGTAGGTTTCACTCTATATCACTGGGTAGGTTTCACTCTATATCACCGAGTAGGTTTCACTCTATATCACCGGGTAGGTTTCACTCTATATCACTGGGTAGGTTTCACTCTATATCACCGGGTAGGTTTCACTCTATATCGCCGAGTAAGTTTCACTCTATATCACCGGGTAGGTTTCACTCGAAATCACTGGGTAGGTTTCACTCTATATAAGGGCAGCACGGTAGCATGGTGGCTAACACAATTGCTTCACAGCTCCAGGGTACCAGGTTCGATTTCGGCTTGGGTCACTGTCTGTGCGGAGTCTGCACATCCTTTCCGTGTGTGCGTGGGTTTCCTCCGGGTGCTCCGATTTCCTCCCACAGTCCAAAGATGTGCAGGTTAGGTGGATTGGCCATGATAAATTGCCCTTAGTGTGCAAAATTGCCCTTAGTGTTGGGTGGGGTTACTGGGTTATGGGGATAGAATGGAGGTGTTGACCTTGGGTAGGGTGCTCTTTCCAAGAGCCGGTGCAGACTCGATGGGCCGAATGGCCTCCTTCTGTAAATTCCATGATAATCTATGATCTATGATATCACCAGATGCATTTCACTCTATATCACTCAATGAGTTTCAGTCTATATCACCCGGTGAATTTCAGTCGATATCACCAGGTAAGTTTCACTCTATCTCACCAGATGCATTTCACTCTATATCACTCCATGAGTTTCAGTCTATCTCCCCCGGTGAGTTTCAATCTATATTAACCAGTGAGTTTCAGTCTATATCACCTGGTGAGTTTCACTCTATATCACCTGGTGAGTTTCAGTCTATATCACCGGGTAAGTTTCACTCTATATCACCGGGTACGTTTCAGTCTATATCACCGGGTAAGTTTCATTCTATATCACCGGGTGAGTTTCACTCTATATCACCGGGTAAATTTCACTCTATATCACCGTGAAAGTTTCACTCTATATCACTGGGTAAGTTTCAATCTCTATCACCGGCTAAATTTCACTCTATACCACCGGGTAAGTTTCACTCTATATCACCGGGTAAGTTTCACTCTATGTCACTTTGTATGTTTCACTCTTTCTCACCGGGTAAGTTTCACTCTATATCACTGGGTAAGTTTCACTCTATATCACCGGGTAGGTTTCACTCTATATCACCGGGTAGGTTTCACTCTATATCACCGGGTTAGTTTCACTCTATATCACCGGATCGGTTTCAATCTATATCACTTTGTAGGTTTCATTCTATATCACCGGGTAGGTTTCACTCTAGATCACTGAGTAGGTTTCACTCTAGATCACTGTGTAGGTTTCACTCTATATCACCGGGTAAGTTTCACTCTATATCACAGGGTAGGTTACACTCTATATCACCGGGTAGGTTTCACTCTATATCACCGGGTAGGTTTCACTCGATATCACCGGGTAGGGTTCACTCTATATCACCGGGTAGGTTTCACTCTATATCACCGGGTAGGTTTCACTCTATATCACCGGGTAAGTTTCATTCTATATCACCGGGTAAGTTTCACTCTATATCACCGGGTTGGTTTCACTCTATATCACCGGGTACGTTTCACTCTATATCACCGGGTAGGTTTCATTCTATATCACCGGGTAAATTTCACTCTATATCACCGGGTAAGATTCACTCTATATCACCGGGTAGGTTTCACTCTATCTCACCGGCTAGGTTTCACTCTTTTTCACCGGGTAAGTTTCACTCTATATCACCGGGTAGTTTTCACTCTATATCACCGGGTAGGTTTCACTCTATATCACCGGGTAGGTTTCAATCTATATCATCGGGTAAATTTCACTCTATGTCACAGGGTAGGTTTCACTCTATATCACCGGGTAGGTTTCATTCTATATCACCGGATATGTTTCACTCTATATCCCCGGGTAGGTTTCATTCTATATCACCGGCTACGTTTCACTCTATATCACCGGGTAGGTTTCGCTCCATATCACCGGGTTGGTTTCACTCTATATCACCGGGTAGGGTTCACTCTATATCACCGGGTAGGTTTCACTCTATATCACCGGGTTGGTTTCACTCACTCACCGGGTAGGTTTCACTCTATATCACCGGGTAGGTTTCACTCTATATCACCGGGTATGTTTCACTCTATATCACCGGGTATGTTTCACTCTATATCACCGGGTAGGTTTCACTCTATATCACTGGGTAGGTTTCACTCTATATCACCGAGTAGGTTTCACTCTATATCACCGGGTAGGTTTCACTCTATATCACTGGGTAGGTTTCACTCTATATCACTGGGTAGGTTTCACTCTATATCGCCGAGTAGGTTTCACTCTATATCACCGGGTAGGTTTCACTCTATATCACTGGGTAGGTTTCACTCAAAATAAGGGCAGCACGGTAGCATGGTGGTTAACACAATTGCTTCACAGCTCCAGGGTACCAGGTTCGATTTCGGCTTGGGTCACTGTCTGTGCGGAGTCTGCACATCCTTCCCGTGTGTGCGTGGGTTTCCTCCGGGTGCTCCGATTTCCTCCCACAGTCCAAAGATGTGCAGGTTAGGTGGATTGGCCATGATAAATTGCCCTTAGTGTGCAAAATTGCCCTTAGTGTTGGGTGGGGTTACTGGGTTATGGGGATAGAATGGAGGTGTTGACCTTGGGTAGGGTGCTCTTTCCAAGAGCCGGTGCAGACTCGATGGGCCGAATGGCCTCCTTCTGTAAATTCCATGATAATCTATGATCTATGATATCACCAGATGCATTTCACTCTATATCACTCAATGAGTTTCAGTCTATATCACCCGGTGAATTTCAGTCTATATCACCAGGTAAGTTTCACTCTATCTCACCAGATGCATTTCACTCTATATCACTCCATGAGTTTCAGTCTATCTCCCCCGGTGAGTTTCAATCTATATTAACCAATGAGTTTCAGTCTATATCACCTGGTGAGTTTCACTCTATATCACCTGGTGAGTTTCAGTCTATATCACCGGGTAAGTTTCACTCTATATCACCGGGTACGTTTCAGTCTATATCACCGGGTAAGTTTCATTCTATATCACCGGGTGAGTTTCATTCTATATCACCGGGTAAATTTCACTCCATATCACCGTGAAAGTTTCACTCTATATCACTGGGTAAGTTTCAATCTCTATCACCGGCTAAATTTCACTCTATATCACCGGGAAAGTTTCACTCTATATCACCGGGTAGGTTTCACTGTATATCACCAGGTATGTTTCACTCTATATCACTGGGTAAGTTTCACTCTATACCACCGGGTAAGTTTCACTCTATATCACCGGGTAAGTTTCACTCTATGTCACTGGGTATGTTTCACTCTATATCACCGGGTAAGTTTCACTCTATGTCACTTTGTATGTTTCACTCTATATCACCGGGTAAGTTTCACTCTATATCACTGGGTAAGTTTCACTCTATATCACTTGGTATGTTTCACTCTATATCACCCGGTGAGTTTCAGTGTATATCACTGTCTCAGTTGATTACCATCTACTTTCTCCAATTGTTTCACATTCACCCTGGATCCTCTGCATGTGCATGAAAAACACATTCTCTTTCTCAAGATACCCAATATCAATCTTTCAGTGAGAACATTTCCTGAATGTGTGCATTACCTGTTGTTAGGTTTGCACACTATACAACAGGCGAACTTTAGCTGAGAAATTCAGAAGCAGCAAAAAAGGGATCAATTCTTCACTGATAGCAACAAATGAGTAATGCAAGCATCTCACCACTTGAGTCCAGGATTAGTGAACGTGCCTTTCGTTCTCACTGATAGACTGACGACAGAAAATAATCAGCAATTGTGACTGTTTGTAGCTCCTTACCTCTTGAATGCCGCCTCTGTTTTGTTGGCAGGGATAATGTGCCCATTACTGCTCCCATTCTTAATGTCTTACTCCCCTGTTTTCATTCAGTTGTTAAGGTTCAGTGGACCCACAAGTGTGCTCACAAAAGACAGGCGTATCAGGCTGTTTGTACAAACACACACAGGCGTCCTCGTGAGGTTGCCTGTGATTGTATTAAGGCTGGACCCTCTTAACTATTCACTCAATGTTTGTTCAAGACCACTTGAATCCCCTCAGCTAAACGTTCTGAGATGTTACAGTGAAAGATTGACTGACGCAGTCCTCCAATCTAAACAGAAACTAATGCTCTCTCTCTCCCTGCTCTCAGCACCAGTCGCTGCTCTGTTCTCCACCAACGCATACCAATCAGCTCTTTCACAGCCACTGACAGGTCCTCGGGGGATGGGGGAGTGGACTAGATTACTAATATCAAGTCAGGTTGTCAATTCCTCATCCATTGCCAATTGAACTGCTGAAGTATTCAGCCACTTCACTGACAAATAACTTCAAACCACTGCAGCCAACAGACTCACTAAAATCAACAACCAGAGTCACTTGTCCCCATCTATAGTCAAACACTGAGACCAGCATTCAATCTGACCTTGCAATTCATTCATCGATATACCTTACTCTGAGAGTCGCCCTTACAGCCCTCATCCATGCGCTCACCCTCACCCCCACCCTATCCAAGACCCTGCCCTCGAACCCATCCCCACTCCCACCTAGCCGGGAACCCACCCTCACCCCACCCTCACCGGGACCCCACCCCACCCCTCCCGTTTTGGGGCAGCAGTCCCAGACAGTAATGCCACTCATTGAGATGTCAGCTTCACTCCTACCCACCCCATGCTTGTGTATAACAGGCAGATGTATAACAGGAGGCTGTATTAAGGCCAGTTTATAATGGGTGGTCTTGTGTTATGTACTCTGGGATAACACAGGCTGCAACTGGATGCAGCTTTAACCAACAGATATTCCAGACCTTGAAGTTAGTTCAATCTGATTTATTGAACCAGTAGCACAGTTAGCACAGTTCTCTATGAGTTCAACTCTCTGCTAACCTAAGTGTGGTTACTCTGTCTGACTGAACCAGACTAGCTCTTAGCCACGTGCTGGAGGTGTGATACTGTACATACACCCTGACTCACTCTGTAGATGTTCATCAACGGCAAGAGGCGGATTGGGAGTGCCTCGTGCCTTTTATAGTGAGATACCACCCCTGAGTGTCCTGGCTGCTCATTGGCCATGTCCTGTTCTCTGTGTTCATTAGCTGCCTGTCTGTGCCTATCTGTATATCATTATCTGCATGTCTGCATATCATGACATCTCCCCTTTTTTTTTTTTTTTTGGCATATGGGAACGTAACTACATGTGGTAGCATATATTAACATATTTACGAGCGGTGACATAGGCGAACGTATTTACATGCGGAGACAGCTGTCTAATGTGAGAAAACAGAACATAGCAAACAAAACAAATGTTCATAAGTCCAGTCTCTGGGGCTTGCGTCTGACTCTTGTCGACCACCGGAGAGGTGGTGATAGGGACGACGGGATGGAAGCCTGTCTGGTGGCCTCGTAGTTCGAGGTATCAGGAGATGGCAAAACAACGGACGGAAACGGAGAAGAAAGCGGTTGCGGGCAGGCAACTTTGCACAGTGCACGTCTGTTTCGTCGCACAACAGAACCACCAGCCATACGTAAAACATACGAGCGGGGCGCAGCCTGTCGAACAACGACAGCTGGAGCAGACCAGCCACCATCCGGTATCTTGATCCTGACAGTGTCTGCCGGGGATAACAAGGGCAAATCGGTTGCATGAGCATCAGAGCCCTGCTTTTGCTGGTTTCGGAGCTGCTGCACCTTCTGCAGAACTAGGAGGTGATCCAGGTTGGGAAAGTGTATGGCTGGCAGTGTCGTCCGCAGGTCCCTGTTCATCAGGAGTTGAGCCGGCGACATGCCAGTGGACAGTGGGGTCACCCTGTACGCAAGCAGCACGAGGTAGAAGTCAGAAGCAGAATCCGCGGCCTTGCAGATAAGCTGTTTCACAATGTGCACCCCTTTTTCAACCTTCACATTGGACTGCGGATAGTGTGGGCTGGAAGTGACATGTTTGAAATGGTATGACTGGGCAAACATAGACCACTCGTGGCTGTTGAAGCACGGGCCATTGTCACTCATGACAGTGAGTGGGATACCATGCCTGGAGAACATCTCCTTACAGGCCTTGATGACGGTCCGAGATGTGAGGTCTGAGAGCTTCACGACTTCAGGGTAATTGGAGAAATAGTCAATAATCAACACGTAGTCACGACCATTCGCACAAAAGAGGTCGATGCCAACCTTGGACCACGGGGAGGTCTCGATTTCATGCTGCTGGAGCGTCTCCTCGCTCTGCGCTGGCTGGAAGCGTTGACAGGTCGCACAGTTGACGACCATGTTCAAGATGTCCTGGCTAATACCGGGCCAGTAGACAGCCTGCCTGGCTCTGCGTCTGCACTTCTTGACGCCCAGGTGTCCCTCGTGGATTTGGCGGAGCACCGAGCTCTGGAGAATGACAATCCGGTCCAGCTTGAGGAAGATACCATCAATCACCGTCAGGTCGTCCTTTACAGTGTAAAATTGAGGGCACTGCCCTTTCTGCCAGCCATTGGCGAGGTGGTGCGTGACACGCTGCAAGAGGGGGTCTTTGGCTGTCTCCTCGCGGATACGAACCACCTGCTCATCAGACGCCGGGAGGGTGCTAGCACACAGCTGCACCTGTGATTCAATCTGCCAGATGATTTCCAGTGGTTCACTAGGCAATGTGATGGAGCGGGACAATGCATCAGCGATGATGAGCTCCTCGCCAGGCGTGTACACGAAGTCAAAGTCGTACCTTCTGAGTTTGAGGAGGATGCGCTGCAACCAAAGCGTTATGTCGGTCAGGTCCTTGTGGATAATGCGGGCCAGAGGCCTATGGTCCGTCTCGACAGTGAATGTCGGCAGGCCGTAGACGTAGTCGTGAAACTTGAGATTGGCAGTGAGAAGACCCAGGCATTCCTTCTCGATTTGCACATACCTTGTTTTGGTGGCCATCATGGCCCTCGATGCGTAGGCTACCGGTGCCCAGGCTGAAGTGTCATCGCGTTGAAGCAGCACCGTACCGATGCCATCCTGGCTTGCACCTGTTGAGATCTTCGTCTCCCTGTCTGGGTCGAGAAATGCCAAGGCGGGTGCAGTGGTGAGCTTGGCTTTCAGCTCCAACCACTCTGCCTTCCACTCAAAGGCAGTGGACTTTTTCACCAGGTTTTGTAGGGCCGTGGTGTGTGAGGCCAGGTATGGGATGAACTTGCCCAGAAAATTGACCATACCCAGAAAGCGCAACACCGCCTTCTTGTCTTCAGGGACCTTCATGGCTTTGATGGCCTTGACCTTGTCTGTGTCAGGGCGCACGCCCTGCTGAGAGATCTGGTCACCTAGGAACTTGAGTGTCGACATGCCAAAGCAACATTTGGACCTGTTCAGCTTCAGGCCATTGGCATGGACACGGCGGAATACCTGCTGGAGACGGGAAACATGTTCTTCAGGGGTCGTGGACCATATGATGATGTCATCCACGTACACACAAACCCCTTAAATGCCCTCCATCATCTGCTCCATGATGCGATGGAAGATCTCCGATGCCGAGACAATGGCAAACGGCATGCGATTATAGCCGTATCTGCCAAACGGATTAAGGTGCAGAGCCTTCTGCTTGACTCATGCAGCTTTTTGCCAAAATCCATGTGACGCATCTAACTTGGTAAAATAATATGCATGTGCCATCTCACTGGTGAGTTCCTCCCGCTTCGGGATGGGGTAGTGTTCACGCATTATATTCTTATTGAGATCCTTGGGATTAATGCAGATGCGCAAGTCTCCCAAAAGCTTTCCAACACATAGATTACATAGAACATACAGTGCAGAAGGAGGCCATTCGGCCCATCGAGTCTGCACCGACCCACATTAATCCCTCACTTCCACCTTATAACCCCTCCCAACCCCACCCAATAACCCCTCCCAACCCTTATGGACACTACGGGTAATTTAGCATTGCCAATCCACCTAACCTGCACGTCTTTGGACTGTGGGAGGAAACCGGAGCACCCGGAGGAAACCCACGCGGACACGGGGAGAACGTGCAAACTCCGCACAGACAGTGACCCAGCGGGGAATCGAACCTGGGACCCTGGCGCTGTGAAGCCACAGTGCTAATTACTTGTGCTACCGTGCTGCCCACTTCTCATACCATCGAGCTGACCCAGTCAGTCGGTTCGGTTACCTTGGAAATGATACCCTGTTGCTGAAGATCCTTAGCTGTGCCTTCAGGCACTCCCTCAGTGGAGCAGGGACCCGGCATGGTGCGTGGACCACTGGACCATCAGGTCGTAGAAGAATCTTGTATCGATATGGCAGCGTGCCCATCCCATCGAATACATCCGGATACTGAGCAAGGATGTCGTCAATGCCGGCCTGAAGATCCACATTGGAGGAGGTCGTTGTGTAAACCCGCTGCACGAGGTTCAGCTGCTTGCAGGCATGCGCGCCAAGTAGGGATGCCCTGTCCGGCTTGACAATTTCAAAACGTAACCGTGCATGGGTGCTCCGGTTGGAGACGAGTAGATGGCAGGATCCTAGTGCCGTGATGGCATTTCCTTTGTAGTCCAGGAGCCTGCAGGCTGCTGGAAGGACCTTGGGGGGCTTCTTGATGCATTTGAAATCTGCCTCTGAGAGAAGGTTGGCAGAAGCACCTGTGTCCAGCTTAAACTGGATGGAGCAGTGGTTGACCTGCATCACCGCACGCCATTCGTCTGCAGAATCCACAGCGAGGATGGATTGAATTTGTGATGAGTTGGATGTGGCATATTCACATTTGGTAATGATGCCCACACAGGAGGCGGAGTCCAGGCATTCTTCCTCTGGATCTGCTGCCAGGATCAGAATCCTGTAATTGTTGTTACGCACTCTGAATGCGCCGTCGTCGGAATTGGGAGCGCTGGCCCTGACTGGTGGTGCAGACCTGCACAAGACTGCATCGTGTCCAGGCTTCCCACAGTTTAAACATCGCCTGCCTCTTGCAGGGCAGTGTTTCTTTAAGTGGGCATTGCCGCAGTTCGAGTCATGATGTCGGCGTCCTGACGCTCCGTGCGTCGTCGCACATGCACAGTGTGGGTGTCGGCCGCTTCGTTATTCCGTTCGCATCGCGCATGCGTGGGGCCCAGGGAAAAGCGTGCAAAATGGCCGCTTTCATCAATGCTGAGGCGCTGCATCCAGGAGATGGCCTGCACACTCTCTGCCTTGTGGGAGGCAAGTTTCTCATTTTCAGCCGATTTGTACTGGGCATAGCGATTTTTGGCCTGGTCATGCACTGTTCATGTTTCAATCACGACTGGCAGAGTCATATACTTAATTTTCAGTAGCTGCTCTCTCAGAGGATCAGAGTGAACTCCAAAAACGATTTGGTCTCTGATCATGGAGTCAGCAATATCACCAAAGTTGCAAGACAGCGCTAGCAGGCGGAGGTTAGTTAAGAAGGAGTTGAAAGATTCATCTTTACCTTGTAGACGCCGTTTGAATATGTAGCGCTCGAAGATTTCATTGGTATCCACTTCACAGTGACTGTCAAACTTGTCCAGGATGGTCTGAAACTTTGTCTTGTCCTGGCCTTTGGTGAAGTGAAAAGAGTTGAAGAGTTCGATGGCTTGATCACCCGCTGTTGAAAGGAGAAGCCCGATCTTCCTTGCATCAGACGCACCCACGAGGTCTGAAGCTTCGATGTACAGCAGAAACCTTTGCTTGAATGTCCGCCAGTTGGCACTGAGATTGCCGGAGGTCCTGAGCTGGTGAGGAGCCTGAATCTTCTCCATGGTGCCGGATACATTCGCTGGTCGTCACGGAACGGACTGAGGTAAACCACCTAGATTAAGCAGTCTGCTGTTAGCATCTTGTGTTATGAACTCTGGGATAACACAGGCTGCAACTGGATGCAGCTTTAACCAAAAGATACTCCAGACCTTGAAGTTAGTTCAATCTGATTTATTGAAACAGTAGAACAGTTAGCACAGTTCCCTATGAGTTCGACTCTCTGCTAACCTAAGTGTGGTTACTCTGTGACTGAACCAGACTAGCACTTAGCCACATGCTGGAGGTGTGATACTGTAATTACACCCTGACTCACTCTGTAGATGTTCATCAGTGGAAAAAGGCAGAGTGCGAGTGCCTCGTGCCTTTTATAGTGAGATACCACCCCTGAGTGTCCTGCCTGCTCATTGGTCATGTCCTGTTCTCTGTGTTCATTAGCTGCCTGCCTGTGCCTGTCTGTATATCATTATCTGCATGTCTGCATATCATGACAGGTGGGTGTACAATAGGCAGTTGTGCATCAGGTATGTGTGTATACATGTGTAACAGGAGGAAGGGTAATGGAAGGGTGTGCAACAGGAGGGCGTGCAACAGGAGGGCAAGTAGACTCTCGAGGGCGTGTAATTGGAATGTGTAACAGACCAGTGTGTGCCAGGCAGACGTGTCACACATGGATGTGTCATGGACACATATGTAATAGCCAGACTTGATTACGGAACTTAACGTGAAGGAACCCTTAGGAACAGTGCCACAATGACAGGATTTACCCTGCAGTGTGAGAGGGCAAAGCTGCAATTAAATAAGGGTAACTACAAAGACATGAGGGAGGAGCTGGCCAGAGTTGATTGGAAAAGGAGCCTGGCAGGGAAGACAATGGAACAGCAAATGACAGCAGATTTTGGGGGTTATTCGGGGTCATTCGAAGGAGGAGGAAACATGCTAAGGGAGGACAAGGCTTCCATGGTGGATTAGGGAAGTCCAGGACAGAGAAAAGCAAAAGAAAAAACATACAAAGTGGCGAGTTTTAGTGGGAAGCCAGACGATTGGGAAGCCTTTAAAAGCGAGCAGAGGACAAGTAAAAAAGCAATAAAAGGGGAGATGTTGAAATATAAGTGCGAGCTAGCTAGTAATATAAATGAAGATAGGAAGAGTTTTTTCAATATATTAAAGGTAAGAGAGAGGCAAAAATAGACATTGGACCACTGGAAAATGTGGCTGGAGAAGTAATAATAGGAAACAACGAAATGGCAGAGGAACTGAATGGTTACTTTACATCAGTCTTCAGGGTGGAAGACACCAGTGGGATGCCAGAGCTCCAGGAGAATCGGAGGCAGAGGGGAGTACAGTGGCCATCACTAAGGAGAAGGTTCTGGGGAAACTGAAAGGTCTGAAGGTGGATAAATCACCTGGACCGGATGGACTGCCTCCCAGGGTTGGTGCAGAAGACTCGATGGGCTGAATGGCCTCCTTCTGCACTGTATGTTCTATGTCTATGTCTAAAAGAGATAGCTGGGGAGATTGTGGAGGCATTGGTGGAGGTCTTTCAGGAATCACTGGAGGCAGGAAGGGTCCCAGAGGACTGGAAAGTGATTAATGCAACACCACTGTTTAAAAAGGCAGAGAGGCAGAAGACGGGAAATTATGGGCCGGTTAGCCTGACTTCGGTCATTGGTAAAATTTTAGAGTCTATTATTAAAGATGAGACTGTGGAGTACTTGGAAGTGCATGATAAAATCGGACTAAGTCAGCATGGTATAGACGGTAAGATCCTGGCATGGATAGAGGACTGGCTGACTGGCAGAAGGCAGAGAGTGGGGATAAAGGAGTCTTTTTCAGAATGGCAACCGGTAACTAGTGGCTAGTCTGTGCTGGGACCACAACTTTTCACAATATACCTTAATGATCTGGAAGAAGGAACTGAAGGCACTGTTGCTAAGTTTACAGATGATACAAAAACATGTAGAGGGACAGGTAGTATTGACGAAGCAGGCGGGCTGCAGAAAGACTTGGACAGGCTAGGAGAGTGGACAAAGAAGTGGCAGATGGAATGCAATGTGGAGAAGTGTGAGGTTATGCACTTTGGAAGGACAGTAAAAAGTCTTACAACACCAGGTTAAAGTCCAACAGGTTTGTTCCAAATCACTAGCTTTCGGAGCACTGCTCCTTCCTCAAATGAATGAAGAGGTATGTTCCAGAAACATACATATATAGACAAAGTCAAAGATGCAAGACAATGCTTTGAATGCGAGCATTTGCAGGTAATTAAGTCTTTGCAGATCCAGAGATAGGGGTAACCCCAGGTTAAAGAGCTTTGAATTGTCTCAAGGCAGGACAGTTGGTAGGATTTTGCAAGCCCAGGCCACATGGTGGGGGATGAATGTAATGCGACATGAATCCAAGGTCCCGGTTGAGGCCGTACTCATGTGTGCGGAACTTGGCTATAAATTTCTGCTCGGGGATTTTGCGTTGTCGCGTGTCCTGAAGGCCGCCTTGGAGAATGCTTACCCAGAGATCAGAGGCTGAATGCCCTTGACTGCTGAAGTGTTGCCCGACTGGAAGGGAACATTCCTGCCTGGCGATTATCGCGCATCTGCATGGTCTCGCCAATGTATCATGCTTCGGGGCAGCCTTTCCTGCAGCGTATGAGGTAGACAACGTTGGCCGAGACGCACGAGTATGAACCACGTACCTGGTGGGTGGTGTTCTCTCGTGTAATGGCGGTGTGAAAATAAATCTGCACTTTGTTGTGATTTTCCATCAATAATGGTATTGCATTATATAGAAGAAAAGTCAAAAGCAAATTCTAATTAAGGAAGATAGTTAATGAATTAAAATTCAAATGACACAAGCTCCACCTCAACATAGTAACCATGACCAGCACTCGAACAACACAAATACAAACATAATCCAAATAGGAATAATACCATACCGAATTTTAACATCAATAACATGAATCTAAACATGAATGACACTACAACTAACCTCAATACCAATAACACAAATCCCAATCCAGATATAAAAAAACTAACCCTAACCCAGCGATGAATAGCACCAATACTTTGCTTGACATCAGGAACATTAACACTCACCATCACACAGAAAACACAAAACCTAATTCTTAAATCGATAGCACTAACCCTGATCCAAACATCAATAACACTGACCCTAATCCAAACATTAATAACACGGGCCTTAATCCAAACATCAATAACACTGACCCTAATTCAAACATTAACAACACGGGCCTTAATCTAAATTTAGGGTCACTTTTATTGATGTTTGGATTAGGGTCAACGTTTTTGATGTTTGGATTAGAGTCAACGTTTTTGATGGTTTGGATTAGGGTCAATGTCATTGATGTTTGGATTAGGGTTGATATTATTTGTGTTTGGATTAGGGTCAGTGTTATTGATGTTTGGATTAGAGTTGGTGTTATTGGTGCTTGGATTAGTGAACTCGCCAACATTGAGGGCATTTAAACGTTTATTGGATAAGCATACGGATGATAATGGCATAGTGTAGGTTAGATGGCTTTTGTTTTTTGACTTCCCATGTCGGTGTAACATCGTGGGCCGAAGGGCCTGTACTGCGCTGTATCGTTCAATGTTCTATGTTCTAATCCAAACATCAAAAACGTTGATCCTAATTCAAACCATCAATGTCATCGACCCTAATCCACAACATCAATAACACTGACCCAAATCCAAACATCAATAACACTGGGCCTAACCCAAACACCAATAACACTGACCCTAACCCAAACACCAATAACACTGCCCCTAATCCAAACATTAATAACACTAACCCTAATCCAAACACCAATAACACTGACCCGAATCCAAACATCAATAACACTGACCCTAATCCAAACATCAATAACGCTAACCCTAATCCAAACATCAATAACACTAACCCTCATCCAAACATCAATAAAACTGGGCCTGACCAAAATACAAATATCAATAACACTGACCCTAATCCAAACATCAATAACACTGACCCGAATCGAAACACCAATAACACTGACCCTAATCCAAACATCAATAACGCTGACCCAAATAGAAACAACAATAACACTGGCCCTTATCCAAACAACATTAACACTAACCCTTATCCAAACACCAATAACACTGACCCTAATCGAAACACCAATAACACTGACCCTAAACCAAACACCAATAACACCGAACCTAATCCAAACACCTATGACACCAAACCTAAACCAAGCATCAATAACTCCAACCCGAATCCAAACATCAATAACACTGACCCTAATCCAAACACCAATAACACTGCCCCTAATCCAAACATTAATAACACTAACCCTAATCCAAACATCAATAACACTGACCCTAATCCAAACATCAATAACGCTAACCCTAATCCAAACATCAATAACACTAACCCTAATCCAAACATCAATGACACTAACCCTAATCCAAACACAAATAACACTGACCCTAATCCAAACATCAATAACACTGACCCGAATCGAAACACATATAACACCAACCCTAATCCAAACATCAATAACGTTGACCCTAATCCAAACACCAATAACACCGAACCTAATCCAAACAAAAATAACACTGACCCTAATCCAAACATCAATAACACTGAACCTAGTCCAAACACCAATAACACTGACCCTAAAAGAGACACCAATAATACCAACCCTAATCGAAACATCTATAACACTGACTCTAATCCAAACATCAATAACGCTGACCCAAATACAAACAACAATAACACTGGCCCTTATCCAAACAACATTAACACTAACCCTAATCCAAACATCAATAACACTGACCCTAATCCAAACATCAATAACACTGACCCTAATCCAAACACCAATAACACTGACCCTAATCCAAACATCAATAACACTGACCCTAATCCAAACACCAATAACATTGACCCTCATCCAAACACCAATAACACTGACCCTAATCCAAACACCAATAACACTAACCCTGATCCAAACACCAATAAAACTGACCCTAATCCAAACATCAATAACACTGACCCTAAACCAAACATCAATAACACTGAGCCTAATCCAAACACCAATAACACTAACCCTAATCCAAACATCAATAACACTGACCCTAATCCAAACATCAATAACACTGACCCTAATCCAAACATCAATAACACTGACCCTAATCCAAACATCAATAACACTGACCCTAATCCAAACATCAATAACACTGACCCTAATCTAAACATCAATAACACTGACCCTAAGCAAAACACCAATAACACTGACCCTAATCCAAACATCAATAACACTGACCCTAATCCAAACACCAATAACACTGACCCTAATCCAAACACCAATAACACTGACCCTAATCCAAACATCAATAACACTGACCCTAATCCAAACACCAATAACACTAACCCTAATCAAAACACCAATAACACTGACCCTAATCCAAACACCAATAACACTAACCCTAATCCAAACATCAATAACACTGACCCTAATCCAAACATCAATAAAACTGACCCTAATCCAAACATCAATAACACTGACCCTAATCCAAACACCAATAACACTGACCCTAATCCAAACACCAATAACACTGACACTAATCCAAACATCAATAACGCTAACCCTAATCCAAACACCAATAACACTGACCCTAATCCAAACATCAATAACACTGACCCTAATCCAAACACCAATAACACTGACCCTAATCCAAACATCAATAACGTTGACCCTAATCCAAACAACAATAACACCGAACCTAATCCAATCATCAATAACACTAACCCTAATCCAAACATCAATAACACTGACCCTAATCCAAACATCAATAACACTAACCCTAATCCAAACATCAATAACACTGACCCTAATCCAAACATCAATAACACTAACCCTAATCCAAACATCAATAAGGTTGACCCTAATCCAAACATCAATAAAGTTGACCCTAATCCAAACATCAATAACGTTGACCCTAATCCAAACATCAATAACACTGACCCTAATCCAAACATCAATAACATTGACCCTAATCCAAAATTCAATAACACTGACCCTAATCCAAACATTAATAACACTGACCCTAATCCAAACATCAATAACGTTGACCCTAATCCAAACATCAATAACACTGACCCTAATCCAAACATCAATAACGTTGACCCTAATCCAAACATCAATAACGTTGACCCTAATCCAAACATCAATAACACTGACCCTAATCCAAACATCAATAACACTGACCCTAATCCAAACATCAATAAAACTGACCCTAATCCAAACATCAATAACACTAACCCTAATCCAAACATCAATAACACTGACCCTAATCCAAACACCAATAACACTGACCCTAATCCAAACATCAATAACGCTAACCCTAATCCAAACATCAATAACACTGACCCTAATCCAAACATCAATAACACTGACCCTAATCCAAACATCAATAATACTGACCCTAATCCAAACACCAATAACACTGACCCTAATCCAAACATCAATAACACTGACCCTAATCCAAACATCAATAACACTGACCCTAATCCAAACACCAATAACACTGACCCTAATCCAAACATCAATAACACTGACCCTAATCCAAACACCAATAACACTGACCCTAATCCAAACATCAATAACACTGACCCTAATCCAAACATCAATAATACTGACCCTAATCCAAACACAAATAACACTGACCCTAATCCAAACATCAATAACACTGACCCGAATCGAAACACATATAACACCAACCCTAATCCAAACATCAATAACGTTGACCCTAATCCAAACACCAATAACACCGAACCTAATCCAAACAAAAATAACACTGACCCTAATCCAAACATCAATAACACTGAACCTAGTCCAAACACCAATAACACTGACCCTAAAAGAGACACCAATAATACCAACCCTAATCGAAACATCTATAACACTGACTCTAATCCAAACATCAATAACGCTGACCCAAATACAAACAACAATAACACTGGCCCTTATCCAAACAACATTAACACTAACCCTAATCCAAACATCAATAACACTGACCCTAATCCAAACATCAATAACACTGACCCTAATCCAAACATCAATAACACTGACCCTAATCCAAACATCAATAACACTGACCCTAATCCAAACACCAATAACACTAACCCTGATCCAAACACCAATAAAACTGACCCTAATCCAAACATCAATAACACTGACCCTAATCCAAACATCAATAACACTGACCCTAATCCAAACACCAATAACACTAACCCTAATCCAAACATCAATAACACTGACCCTAATCCAAACATCAATAACACTGACCCTAATCCAAACATCAATAACACAGACCCTAATCCAAACATCAATAACACTGACCCTAATCCAAACACCAATAACACTGACCCTAATCCAAACACCAATAACACTGACCCTAATCCACACATCAATAACACTAACCCTAATCCAAACATCAATAACACTGACCCTAATCCAAACATCAATAAAACTGACCCTAATCCAAACATCAATAACACTGACCCTAATCCAAACATCAATAACACTGACCCTAATCCAAACATCAATAACACTGACCCTAATCAAAACACCAATAACACTGACCCTAATCCAAACATCAATAACACTGACCCTAATCCAAACACCAATAACACTGACCCTAATCCAAACACCAATAACACTGACCCTAATCCAAACATCAATAACACTGACCCTAATCCAAACACCAATAACACTAACCCTAATCAAAACACCAATAACACTGACCCTAATCCAAACACCAATAACACTAACCCTAATCCAAACATCAATAACACTGACCCTAATCCAAACATCAATAAAACTGACCCTAATCCAAACATCAATAACACTGACCCTAATCCAAACACCAATAACACTGACCCTAATCCAAACACCAATAACACTGACACTAATCCAAACATCAATAACGCTAACCCTAATCCAAACACCAATAACACTGACCCTAATCCAAACATCAATAACACTGACCCTAATCCAAACACCAATAACACTGACCCTAATCCAAACATCAATAACGTTGACCCTAATCCAAACAACAATAACACCGAACCTAATCCAATCATCAATAACACTAACCCTAATCCAAACATCAATAACACTGACCCTAATCCAAACATCAATAACACTAACCCTAATCCAAACATCAATAACGTTGACCCTAATCCAAACATCAATAAAGTTGACCCTAATCCAAACATCAATAACGTTGACCCTAATCCAAACATCAATAACACTGACCCTAATCCAAACATCAATAACATTGACCCTAATCCAAAATTCAATAACACTGACCCTAATCCAAACATTAATAACACTGACCCTAATCCAAACATCAATAACGTTGACCCTAATCCAAACATCAATAACACTGACCCTAATCCAAACATCAATAACGTTGACCCTAATCCAAACATCAATAACGTTGACCCTAATCCAAACATCAATAACACTGACCCTAATCCAAACATCAATAACACTGACCCTAATCCAAACATCAATAAAACTGACCCTAATCCAAACATCAATAACACTAACCCTAATCCAAACATCAATAACACTGACCCTAATCCAAACACCAATAACACTGACCCTAATCCAAACATCAATAACGCTAACCCTAATCCAAACATCAATAATACTGACCCTAATCCAAACACCAATAACACTGACCCTAATCCAAACACCAATAACACTGACCCTAATCCAAACATCAATAACACTGACCCTAATCCAAACACCAATAACACTGACCCTAATCCAAACATCAATAACACTGACCCTAATCCAAACACCAATAACACTGACCCTAATCCAAACATCAATAACACTGACCCTAATCCAAACATCAATAATACTGACCCTAATCCAAAAACCAATAACACTGACCCTAATCCAAACATCAATTACACTGACCCTCATCCAAACACCAATAACACTGACCCTAATCCAAACACCATTAACACCAACCCTTAACCAACTAGCAACAACATGAACCTAATCCAAACATCAATTACACTGACCCTCATCCAAACACCAATGACACCAAACCTAAACCAAACATCAATAACACCAACCCAAATCCAAACATCAATAACACTGACCCGAATCCAAACACCAATAACACCAACACTAATCCAAACATCAATAACACTGACCCTAATCCAAACACCAATAACACTGACCCTAATCCAAACACCAATAACACTAACCCTAATCCAAACACCAATAACACTGACCCTAATCCAAACATCAATAACACTGACCCTCATCCAAACACCAATAACACTGACCCTAATCCAAACACCATTAACACCAACCCTTAACCAACAATCAACAACATGAACCTAATCCAAACATCAATTACACTGACCCTCATCCAAACACCAATAACACTGACCCTAATCCAAACACCATTAACACCAACCCTTAACCAACTATCAACATGAACCTAATCCAAACATCAATTACCCTGACCCTCATCCAAACACCAATAACACTGACCCTAATCCAAACACCATTAACACCAACCCTTAACCAACTATCAACAACATGAACCTAATCCAAACATCAATTAGACTGACCCTCATCCAAACACCAATGACACCAACTCTAATCCAAACATCATTAACACTGACCCTCATCGAAACATCAATAACACTGACCCTAATCCAAACACCAATAATACTGACCCTAATCCAAACATCAATAACACTAACCCTAATCCAAACATCAATAACACTGACCCTAATCCAAACACCAATAACACTGACCCTAATCCAAACATCAATAACGCTAACCCTAATCCAAACATCAATAACACTGACCCTAATCCAAACATCAATAACACTGACCCTAATCCAAACATCAATAATACTGACCCTAATCCAAACACCAATAACACTGACCCTAATCCAAACATCAATAACACTGACCCTAATCCAAACATCAATAACACTGACCCTAATCCAAACACCATTAACACCAACCCTTAACCAACTATCAACAACATGAACCTAATCAAACATCAATTACACTGACCCACATCCAAACACCAATAACACTGACCCTAATCCAAACATCAATAACACTGACCCTAATCCAAACACCAATAACACTGACCCTAATCCAAACATCAATAACACTGACCCTAATCCAATCACCAATAACACTGACCATAATCCAAACATCAATAACACTGACCCTAATCCAAACATCAATAATACTGACCCTAATCCAAAAACCAATAACACTGACCCTAATCCAAACATCAATTACACTGACCCTCATCCAAACACCAATAACACTGACCCTAATCCAAACACCATTAACACCAACCCTTAACCAACTAGCAACAACATGAACCTAATCCAAACATCAATTACACTGACCCTCATCCAAACACCAATGACACCAAACCTAAACCAAACATCAATAACACCAACCCAAATCCAAACATCAATAACACTGACCCGAATCCAAACACCAATAACACCAACACTAATCCAAACATCAATAACACTGACCCTAATCCAAACACCAATAACACTGACCCTAATCCAAACACCAATAACACTGACCCTAATCCAAACATCAATAACACTGACCCTCATCCAAACACCAATAACACTGACCCTAATCCAAACACCATTAACACCAACCCTTAACCAACAATCAACAACATGAACCTAATCCAAACATCAATTACACTGACCCTCATCCAAACACCAATAACACTGACCCTAATCCAAACACCATTAACACCAACCCTTAACCAACTATCAACATGAACCTAATCCAAACATCAATTACCCTGACCCTCATCCAAACACCAATAACACTGACCCTAATCCAAACACCATTAACACCAACCCTTAACCAACTATCAACAACATGAACCTAATCCAAACATCAATTAGACTGACCCTCATTCAAACACCAATGACACCAACTCTAATCCAAACATCATTAACACTGACCCTAATCGAAACATCAATAACACTGACCCTAATCCAAACACCAATAATACTGACCCTAATCCAAACATCAATAACACTAACCCTAATCCAAACATCAATAACACTGACCCTAATCCAAACACCAATAACACTGACCCTAATCCAAACATCAATAACGCTAACCCTAATCCAAACATCAATAACACTGACCCTAATCCAAACATCAATAACACTGACCCTAATCCAAACATCAATAATACTGACCCTAATCCAAACACCAATAACACTGACCCTAATCCAAACATCAATAACACTGACCCTAATCCAAACATCAATAACACTGACCCTAATCCAAACACCATTAACACCAACCCTTAACCAACTATCAACAACATGAACCTAATCAAACATCAATTACACTGACCCACATCCAAACACCAATAACACTGACCCTAATCCAAACATCAATAACACTGACCCTAATCCAAACACCAATAACACTGACCCTAATCCAAACATCAATAACACTGACCCTAATCCAAACACCAATAACACTGACCCTAATCCAAACATCAATAACACTGACCCTAATCCAAACATCAATAATACTGACCCTAATCCAAAAACCAATAACACTGACCCTAATCCAAACATCAATTATACTGACCCTCATCCAAACACCAATAACACTGACCCTAATCCAAACACCATTAACACCAACCCTTAACCAACTAGCAACAACATGAACCTAATCCAAACATCAATTACACTGACCCTCATCCAAACACCAATGACACCAAACCTAAACCAAACATCAATAACACCAACCCAAATCCAAACATCAATAACACTGACCCGAATCCAAACACCAATAACACCAACACTAATCCAAACATCAATAACACTGACCCTCATCCAAACACCAATAACACTGACCCTAATCCAAACACCAATAACACTAACCCTAATCCAAACACCAATAACACTGACCCGAATCCAAACATCAATAACACTGACCCTCATCCAAACACCAATAACACTGACCCTAATCCAAACACCATTAACACCAACCCTTAACCAACTATCAACAACATGAACCTAATCCATACATCAATTACACTGACCCTCATCCAAACACCGCAGATTAAAATTACTGAGGCAGATAGGGAAAGGGTGACCAACAGACAGAAGAAGAGTAGGAAGGCAGTGCAGGGATCCCCTGCGGTCATCTCCCTCCAAAACAGATTTACCGTTTTGGAAACTGTTGGGGGAGATGGCTCACCAGGGGAAGGTGGCAGCAGCCAGGTTCATGGCACCGTGGCTGGCTCTGCTGCACAGAAGGGCGGGAAAAAGAGTGGCAGAGCTATAGTGATAGGGGATTCAATCGTAAGGGGAATAGACAGGCGTTTCTGCGGACGCAAACGAGAATCCAGGTTGGTATGTTGCCTGCCTGGTGCAAGGGTCAAGGATGTCTCGGAGCGGCTGCAGGGCATTCTGGAGGGGGAGGGTGAACAGCCAGCTGTCGTGGTGCATATAGGCACCAACGATATAGGTAAAAAACGGGATGAGGTCCTACAAGCTGAATTTAGGGAGTTAGGAGTTAAACTAAAAAGTAGGACCTCAAAGGTAGTAATCTCAGGATTGCTACCAGTGCCACGTGATAGTCAGAGTAGGAAAGACAGGATAGCTAGGATGAATACGTGGCTTGAGAGATGGTGCAAGAGGGAGGGTTTCAAATTCCTGGGACATTGGGACCGATTCTGGGGAGGTGGGACCTGTACAAATCGGACGGTCTGCATCTGGGTGGGACCGGAACCAATGTTCTCGGGGGGGTGTTTGCTAGTGCAGTTGGGGAGGGTTTAAACTAATGTGCCAGGGGGATGGGAACCGATGTAGGAAGTCAGTGGGGACAGAAACAAAAGGCAGGAAGGGAGAGTGTGTAAAGCATGACCAGAGAAAGCAAGGCAGAGAGCAAGGAAGGTCTACATTAAACTGCATTTATTTCAATGCAAGGGGCCTGACGGGCAAAGCGGATGAACTCAGGGCATGGACGGGCACATGGGACTGGGATATTATAGCTATGACTGAAACATGGCTAAGGGAGGGGCAGGACTGGCAGCTCAATGTTCCGGGCTACAGATGCTATAGAAAGGATAGAACAGGAGGTAAGAGAGGAGGGGGAGTGGCGTTTTTGATTAGGGAGAACATCACGGCAGTACTTAGAGGGGATATATCCGAGGGTTCGCCCACTGAGTCTATATGGGTGGAACTGAAAAATAAGAAGGGAGAGATCACCTTGGTAGGACTGTACTACAGGCCCCCAAATAGTCAGCGGGAAATTGAGGAGCAAATATGTAAGGAGATTACAGATAGCTGCAAGAATAATAGGGTGGTAGTAGTAGGGGACTTTAACTTTCCCAACATTGACTGGGACAGTCATAGCATTAGGGGCTTGGATGGAGGGAAATTTGTTGAGTGTATTCAGGAGGAATTTCTCATTCAGTATGTGGATGGACCGACTAGAGAGGGGGCAAAACTTGACCTCGTCTTGGGAAATAAGGAAGGGCAAGTGATAGAAGTGCTAGTGAGGGATCACTTTGGGACAAGTGACCATAATTCCATTAGTTTTAAGATAGCTATGGAGAATGATAGGTCTGGCCCAAGAGTTAAAATTCTTAATTGGGGCAAGGCCAATTTTGATGGTATCAGACAGGAACTTGCAGAGGTAGATTGGGGGAGACTATTGGCAGGCAAAGGGACGGCTGGTAAATGGGAGGCTTTTAAAAATGTGTTAACCAGGGTGCAGGGTAAGCACATTCCCTTTAGAGTGAAGGGCAAGGTTGGTAGAAGTAGGGAACCCTGGATGACTCGAGATATTGAGACTCTGGTCAAAAAGAAGAAGGAGGCATATGACGTACATAAGCAACTGGGATCAAGTAGATCCCTTGAAGAGTATAGAGATTGTCGAAATAGAGTTAAGAGGGAAATCAGGAGGGCAAAAAGGGGACATGAAATTGCTTTGGCAAATAATGCAAGGGAGAATCCAAAGAGATTCTACAGATACATAAAGGGGAAAAGAGTAACTAGGGACAGAGTAGGGCCTCTTAAGGATCAACAAGGGCATCTATGTGCAGAGCCACAAGAGTTGGGTGAGATCCTGAATGAATATTTCTCATCGGTATTCACGGTGGAGAAAGGCATGGATGTTAGGAAACTAAGGGAAATAAATAGTGATGTCTTGAGAAGTGTGCATATTACAGAGGAGGAGGTGCTGGAAGTCTTAAAGCGCATCAAGGTAGATAAATCCCCGGGACCTGATGAAATGTATCCCAGGATGTTGTGGGAGGCTAGGGAGGAAATTGCGGGTCCCCTAACCGAGATATTTGAATCATCGGCAGCCACAGGTGAGGTGCCTGAAGATTGGAGAGTGGTGAATGTTGTGCCCTTGTTTAAGAAGGGCAGCAGGGAAAAGCCTGGGAACTACAGACCGGTGAGCCTAACGTCTGTAGTAGGTAAGTTGCTAGAAGGTATTCTGAGAGACAGGATCTACAAGCATTTAGAGAGGCAAGGACTGATTCGGGGCAGTCAGCATGGCTTTGTGCGTGGAAAATCATGTCTCACAAATTTGATTGAGTTTTTTGAGGGAGTGACCAAGAAGGTAGATGAGGGTAGTGCAGTAGACGTTGTCTACATGGACTTTAGCAAAGCCTTTGACAAGGTACCGCATGGTAGGTTGTTGCAGAAGGTTAAAGCTCACGGGATCCAGGGTGAGGTTGCCAATTGGATTCAAAATTGGCTGGACGACAGAAGGCAGAGGGTGGTTGTAGAGGGTTGTTTTTCAAACTGGAGGCCTGTGACCAGTGGTGTGCCTCAGGGATCGGTGCTGGGTCCACTGTTATTTGTGATTTATATTAATGATTTGGATGAGAATTTAGGAGGCATGGTTAGTAAGTTTGCAGATGACACCAAGATTGGTGGCACAGTGGATAGTGAAGAAGGTTATCTAGGATTGCAACGGGATCTTGATCAATTAGGCCAGTGGGCCGACGAATGGCAGATGGAGTTTAATTTAGATAAATGTGAGGTGATGCATTTTGGCAGATCGAATCAGGCCAGGACCTACTCAGTTAATGGTATGGCATTGGGGAGAGTTATAGAACAAAGAGATCTAGGAGTACAGGTTCATAGCTCCTTGAAGGTGGAGTCGCAGGTGGACAGGGTGGTGAAGAAGGCATTCGGCATGCTTGGTTTCATTGGTCAGAACATTGAATATAGGAGTTGGGACGTCTTGTTGAAGTTGTACAAGACATTGGTACGGCCACACTTGGAATACTGTGTGCAGTTCTGGTCACCCTATTATAGAAAGGATATTATTAAACTAGAAAGAGTGCAGAAAAGATTTACTAGGATGTTGCCGGGACTTGATGGTTTGAGTTATAAGGAGAGGCTGGATAGACTGGGACTTTTTTCCCTGGAGCGTAGGAGGCTTAGGGGTGATCTTATAGAGGTCTATAAAATAATGAGGGGCATAGATAAGGTAGATAGTCAACATCTTTTCCCAAAGGTAGGGGAGTCTAAAACTAGAGGGCATAGGTTTAAGGTGAGAGGGGAGAGATTCAGAAGGGCCCAGAGGGGTAATTTCTTCACTCAGAGGGTAGTGAGTGTCTGGAATGGGCTGCCAGAGGTAGTAGTAGAAGCGGGTACAATTGTGTCTTTCAAAAAGCATTTAGATGGTTACATGGGTAAGATGGGTATAGAGGGTTATGGGCCAAGTGCGGGAAACTGGGACTAGCTTAATGGTAAAAAACTGGGCGGCATGGACTGGTTGGGCCGAAGGGCCTGTTTCCATGCTGTAAACTTCTATGATTCTATGATTCTATAACACTGACCCTAATCCAAACACCATTAACAACAACCCTTAACCAACTATCAACATGAACCTAATCCAAACATCAATTACCCTGACCCTCATCCAAACACCAATAACACTGACCCTAATCCAAACACCATTAACACCAACCCTTAACCAACTATCAACAACATGAACCTAATCCAAACATCAATTAGACTGACCCTCATCCAAACACCAATGACACCAACTCTAATCCAAACATCATTAACACTGACCCTAATCGAAACATCAATAACACTGACCCTAATCCAAACACCAATAACACTGACCCTAATCCAAACATCAATAATACTGACCCTAATCCAAACATCCAGAACACTGACCCTTAACCAACCTTCAATAATGTTGAGCCTAATCCAAACATCAATGACACAGACCGTATTTCAAATACCAATGACACCAAACATAATCCAAACATCAATGACTCCAAACCTAATCCACACATCAGTAACGCCGACACTAATCCAAACATCAATAATAATGACACGAATCCAAACACCAATAACACTCACCCTAATACAAACAACAACATCACAGGCTTTAATCCAACCACCATTATCACCAACCCTAAACCAAACATCAATAACACCGATCCTAATCAAAACATCAATAACAATGACACAAATCCAAACATCAAAAACTCTAACCCACATACTAACACTAAGAACACTGACCCTAACCCAAACAACTATAACACTGACCCTAATCCAAACATTAATAACACTGGCCCTAATCCAAACTCCATTAACACTGACCCTAATCCAAATATCAATAACACAGACCCTAATCCAAACACCAATAGCACCGAACCTAATCCGAACAAAAATAACACTGACCCTAATCCAAACACCAATAACACCGAACCTAATCCAAACATCAATAACACTGACCCGAATCCAAACACCAATAACACCAACACTAATCCAAACATCCAGAACACTGACCCTTAACCAACCTTCAATAACGTTGAGCCTAATCCAAACATCAATGACACTGACCGTATTTCAAATACCAATGACACCAAACATAATCCAAACATCAATGACTCCAAACCTAATCCAAACATCAGTAACACCGACACTAATCCAAACATCAATAATAATGACACAAATCCAAACACCAATAACACTCACCCTAATACAAACAACAATATCACAGGCTTTAATCCAACCACCATTATCACCAACCCTAAACCAATCATAAATAACACCGATCCTAATCAAAACATCAATAACAATGACACAAATCCAAACATCAAAAACTCTAACCCACATACTAACACTAAGAACACTGACCCTAACGCAAACACCAATAACACTGACCCTAATCCAAACATTAATAATACTGGCCCTAATCCAAACTCCATCAACACCAACCCTAATTCAAACAACAATAACACTGACCCTAATCCAAACACCAATAACACTAACCCTAATCCAAACATCAATAACACTGACCCTAATCCAAACATCAATAACACTGACCCTCATCCAAATATCAATAATACTGACCCTAATCCAAACACCAATAACACTGACCCTAATCCAAACATCAATAACACTGACCCTAATCCAAACATCAATAACACTGACCCTAATCCAAACACCATTAACACCAACCCTGAACCAACTATCAACAACATGAACCTAATCCAAACATCAATTACACTGACCCACATCCAAACACCAATAACACTGACCCTAATCCAAACATCAATAACACTGACCCTAATCCAAACACCAATAACACTGACCCTAATCCAAACATCAATAACACTGACCCTAATCCAAACATCAATCATACTGACCCTAATCCAAACACCAATAACACTGACCCTAATCCAAACATCAATAACACTGACCCTAATCCAAACATCAATAACACTGACCCTAATCCAAACACCATTAACACCAACCCTTAACCAACTATCAACAACATGAACCTAATCCAAACATCAATTACACTGACCCTAATCCAAACATCAATAACACTGACCCGAATCCAAACATCAATAACGCTAACCCTAATCCAAACACCAATAACACTGACCCTAATCCAAACATCAATAACACTGACCCTAATCCAAACATTAATAACACTAACCCTAATCCAAACACCAATAACACTGACCCTAATCCAAACATCAATAACACTGACCCTAATCCAAACATCAATAATACTGACCCTAATCCAAACACCAATAACACTGACCCTAATCCAAACATCAATAACACTGACCCTAATCCAAACATCAATAACACTGACCCTAATCCAAACACCATTAACACCAACCCTTAACCAACTATCAACAACATGAACCTAATCCAAACATCAATTACACTGACCCTCATCCAAACACCAATAACACTGACCCTAATCCAAACACCATTAACACCAACCCTTAACCAACTATCAACAACATGAACCTAATCGAAACATCAATTACACTGACCCTCATCCAAACACCAATGACACCAAACCTAAACCAAACATCAATAACACCAACCCAAATCCAAACACCAATAACACTGACCCGAATACAAACATCAATAACACCAACCCAAATCCAAACATCAATAACACTGACCCGAATCCAAACACCAATAACACCAACACTAATCCAAACACCAATAACACTGACCCTAATCCAAACATCAATAACACTGACCCTAATCCAAACATCAATAACGCTAACCCTAATCCAAACACCAATAACACTGACCCTAATCCAAACATCAATAACATTGACCCTAATCCAAACATCAATAACACTGAACCTAATCCAAACATCAATAAAGTTAACCCTAATCCAAACATCAATAACGTTGACCCTAATCCAAACATCAATAACACTGACCCTAATCCAAACATCAATAACGTTGTCCCTAATCCAAAATTCAATAACACTGACCCTAATCCAAACATCAATAACACTGACCCTAATCCAAACATCAATAACGTTGACCCTAATCCAAACATCAATAACACTGACCCTAATCCAAACATCAATAACACTGACCCTAATCCAAACATCAATAACACTGACCCTAATCCAAACATCAATAACACTAACCCTAATCCAAACACCAATAACGCTAACCCTAATCCAAACATCAATAACACTGACCCTAATCCAAACACCATTAACACTGACCCTAATCCAAACATCAATAACACTGACCCACATCCAAACACCAATAACACTGACCCTAATCCAAACATCAATAACACTGACCCTAATCCAAACACCAATAACACTGACCCTAATCCAAACATCAATAACACTGACCCTAATCCAAACACCAATAACACTGACCCTAATCCAAACACCAATAACACTGACCCTAATCCAAACATCAATAACACTGACCCTAATCCAAACATCAATAATACTGACCCTAATCCAAAAACCAATAACACTGACCCTAATCCAAACATCAATTACACTGACCCTCATCCAAACACCAATAACACTGACCCTAATCCAAACACCATTAACACCAACCCTTAACCAACTAGCAACAACATGAACCTAATCCAAACATCAATTACACTGACCCTCATCCAAACACCAATGACACCAAACCTAAACCAAACATCAATAACACCAACCCAAATCCAAACATCAATAACACAGACGCGAATCCAAACACCAATAACACCAACACTAATCCAAACATTAATAACACTGGCCCTAATCCAAACTCCATGAACACTGACCCTAATCCAAACAAAAATAACACTGACCCTAATCCAAACACCAATAACACCGAACCTAATCCAAACATCAATAACACTGACCCGAATCCAAACACCAATAACACCAACACTAATCCAAACATCCAGAACACTGACCCTTAACCAACCTTCAATAACGTTGAGCCTAATCCAAACATCAATGACACTGACCGTATTTCAAATACCAATGACACCAAACATAATCCAAACATCAATGACTCCAAACCTAATCCAAACATCAGTAACACCGACACTAATCCAAACATCAATAATAATGACACGAATCCAAACACCAATAACACTCACCCTAATACAAACAACAATATCACAGGCTTTAATCCAACCACCATTATCACCAACCCTAAACCAAACATAAATAACACCGATCCTAATCAAAACATCAATAACAATGACACAAATCCAAACATCAAAAACTCTAACCCACATACTAACACTAAGAACACTGACCATAACGCAAACACCAATAACACTGACCCTAATCCAAACATTAATAACACTGGCCCTAATCCAAACTCCATTAACACCGACCTAATCCAAACATCAATAACACTGACTCTAATCCAAACATCAATAACACTGACCCAAATACAAATAACTATAACACTGGCCTTATCCAAACACCATCAACACCAACCCTAATTCAAACAACAATAACACTGACCCTAATCCAAACACCAATAACACTAACCCTAATCCAAACATCAATAACACTGACCCTAATCCAAACATCAATAATACTGACCCTAATCCAAACACCAATAACACTGACCCTAATCCAAACATCAATAACACTGACCCTAATCCAAACATCAATAACACTGACCCTAATCCAAACACCATTAACACCAACCCTTAACCAACTATCAACAACATGAACCTAATCCAAACATCAATTACACTGACCCTCATCCAAACACCAATAACACTGACCCTAATCCAAACACCATTAACACCAACCCTTAACCAACTATCAACAACATGAACCTAATCCAAACATCAATTACACTGACCCTCATCCAAACACCAATGACACCAAACCTAAACCAAACATCAATAACACCAACCCAAATCCAAACACCAATAACACTGACCCTAATACAAACATCAATAACACCAACCCAAATCCAAACATCAATAACACTGACCCGAATCCAAACACCAATAACACCAACACTAATCCAAACACCAATAACACTGACCCTAATCCAAACATCAATAACACTGACCCTAATCCAAACATCAATAACGCTAACCCTAATCCAAACACCAATAACACTGACCCTAATCCAAACATCAATAACATTGACCCTAATCCAAACATCAATAACACTGAACCTAATCCAAACATCAATAAAGTTGACCCTAATCCAAACATCAATAACGTTGACCCTAATCCAAACATCAATAACACTGACCCTAATCCAAACATCAATAACGTGGACCCTAATCCAAAATTCAATAACACTGACCCTAATCCAAACATCAATAACACTGACCCTAATCCAAACATCAATAACGTTGTCCCTAATCCAAACATCAATAACACTGACCCTAATCCAAACATCAATAACACTGACCCTAATCCAAACATCAATAACACTGACCCTAATCCAAACATCAATAACACTAACCCTAATCCAAACACCAATAACGCTAACCCTAATCCAAACATCAATAACACTGACCCTAATCCAAACACCAATAACACTGACCCTAATCCAAACATCAATAACACTGACCCTAATCCAAACATCAATAATACTGACCCTAATCCAAACACCAATAACACTGACCCTAATCCAAACATCAATAACACTGACCCTAATCCAAACACCAATAACACTGACCCTAATCCAAACATCAATAACACTGACCCTAATCCAAACACCAATAACACTGACCCTAATCAAAACATCAATAACACTGACCCTAATCCAAACATCAATAATACTGACCCTAATCCAAACACCAATAACACTGACCCTAATCCAAACATCAATAACACTGACCCTAATCCAAACATCAATAACACTGACCCTAATCCAAACACCATTAACACCAACCCTTAACCAACTATCAACAACATGAACCTAATCCAAACATCAATTACACTGACGATAATCCAAACATCAATAACACTGACCCGAATCCAAACATCAATAACGCTAACCCTATTCCAAACACCAATAACACTGACCCTAATCCAAACATCAATAACACTGACCCTAATCCAAACATCAATAACACTAACCCTAATCCAAACATCAATAACACTAACCCTAATCCAAACATCAATAACACTGACCCTAATCCAAACATCAATAACACCAACCCTTAACCAACTATCAACAACATGAACCTAAACCAAACATCAATAACACCAACCCAAATCCAAACATCAATAACACTGACCCGAATCCAAACACCAATAACACTGACCCTAATCCAAACATCAATAACACCAACCCAAATCCAAACATCAATAACACTGACCCGAATCCAAACACCAATAACACCAACACTAATCCAAACATCAATAACGCTGACTCTAATCCAAACACCAATAACACTGACCCTAATCCAAACACCAATAACACTAACCCTAATCCAAACACCAATAACACTGACCCTAATCGAAACATCAATAACACTGACCCTAATCCAAACACCATTAAAACCAACACTTAACCAACTATCAACAACATGAACCTAATATAAACATCAATTACACTGACCCTCATCCAAACACCAATAACACTGACCCTAATCCAAACACCATTAACACCAACCCTGAACCAACTAACAACAACATGAACCTAATCCAAACATCAATTACACTGACCCTCATCCAAACATCAATTACACTGACCCTCATCCAAACACCAATAACACTGACCCTAATCCAAACACCATTAACACCAACCCTGAACCAACTAACAACAACATGAACCTAATCCAAACACCAATAACACTGACCCTAATCCAAACATCAATAACACCAACCCAAATCCAAACATCAATAACACTGACCCGAATCCAAACACCAATAACACCAACACTAATCCAAACATCAATAACGCTGACTCTAATCCAAACACCAATAACACTGACCCTAATCCAAACACCAATAACACTAACCCTAATCCAAACACCAATAACACTGACCCTAATCCAAACATCAATAACACTGACCCTAATCCAAACACCATTAAAACCAACACTTAACCAACTATCAACAACATGAACCTAATATAAACATCAATTACACTGACCCTCATCCAAACACCAATAACACTGACCCTAATCCAAACACCATTAACACCAACCCTGAACCAACTAACAACAACATGAACCTAATCCAAACATCAATTACACTGACCCTCATCCAAACATCAATTACACTGACCCTCATCCAAACACCAATAACACTGACCCTAATCCAAACACCATTAACACCAACCCTGAACCAACTAACAACAACATGAACCTAATCCAAACATCAATTACACTGACCCTCATCCAAACATCAATTACACTGACCCTCATCCAAACACCAATAACACTGACCCTAACCCAAACACCAATAACACTGACCCTAATCCAAACATTAATAACACTGGCCCTAATCCAAACTCCATTAACACTGACCCTAATCCAAATATCAATAACACAGATCCTAATCCAAACACCAATAACACCGAACCTAATCCAAACAAAAATAACACTGACCCTAATCCAAACACCAATAACACTGACCCGAATCCAAACACCAATAACACCAACACTAATCCAAACATCCAGAACACTGACCCTCAACCAGCCTTCAATAACGTTGAGCCTAATCCAAACATCAATGACACTGACCGTATTTCAAATACCAATGACACCAAACATAATCCAAACATCAATGACTCCAAACCTAATCCACACATCAGTAACACTGACACTAATCCAAACATCAATAATAATGACACGAATCCAAACACCAATAACACTCACCCGAATACAAACAACAACATCACAGGCTTTAATCCAACCACCATTATCACCAACCCTAAACCAAACATCAATAACACCGATCCTAATCAAAACATCAATAACAATGACACAAATCCAAACATCAAAAACTCTAACCCACATACTAACACTAAGAACACTGACCCTAACCCAAAAACCAATAACACTGACCCTAATCCAAACATTAATAACACTGGCCCTAATCCAAACTCCATTAACACTGACCCTAATCCAAATATCAATAACACAGACCCTAATCCAAACACCAATAACACCAAACCTAATCCAAACAAAAATAACACTGACGCTAATCCAAACACCAATAACACCGAACCTAATCCAAACATCAATAACACTGACCCGAATCCAAACACAAATAACACCAACACTAATCCAAACATCCAGAACACTGACCCTTAACCAACCTTCAATAACGTTGAGCCTAATCCAAACATCAATGACACTGACCGTATTTCAAATACCAATGACACCAAACATAATCCAAACATCAATGACTCCAAACCTAATCCAAACATCAGTAACACCGACACTAATCCAAACATCAATAATAATGACACGAATCCAAACACCAATAACACTCACCCTAATACAAACAACAATATCACAGGCTTTAATCCAACCACCATTATCACCAACCCTAAACCAAACACAAATAACACCGATCCTAATCAAAACATCAATAACAATGACACAAATCCAAACATCAAAAACTCTAACCCACATACTAACACTAAGAACACTGACCCTAACGCAAACACCAATAACACTGACCCTAATCCAAACATTAATAACACTGGCCCTAATCCAAACTCCATTAACACCGACCTAATCCAAACATCAATAACACTGACTCTAATCCAAACATCAATAACACTGAGCCAAATACAAATAACTATAACACTGGCCTTATCCAAACACCATCAACACCAACCCTAATTCAAACAACAATAACACTGACACTAATCCAAACACCAATAACACTGACCCTAATCCAAACATCAATAATACTGACCCTAATCCAAACACCAATAACACTGACCCTAATCCAAACATCAATAACACTGACCCTAATCCAAACATCAATAACACTGACCCTAATCCAAACACCATTAACACCAACCCTGAACCAACTATCAACAACATGAACCTAATCCAAACATCAATTACACCTACCCACATCCAAACACCAATAACACTGACCCTAATCCAAACATCAATAACACTGACCCTAATACAAACACCAATAACACTGACCCTAATCCAAACATCAATAACACTGACCCTAATCCAAACACCAATAACACTGACCCTAATCCAAACATCAATAACACTGACCCTAATTCAAACATCAATAATACTGACCCTAATCCAAACACCAATAACACTGACCCTAATCCAAACATCAATAACACTGACCCTAATCCAAACATCAATAACACTGACCCTCATCCAAACACCATTAACACCAACCCTTAACCAACTATCAACAACATGAACCTAATCCAAACATCAATTACACTGACCCTAATCCACACATCAATAACACTGACCCGATTTCCAAACATCAATAACGCTAACCCTAATCCAAACACCAATAACACTGACCCTAATCCAAACATCAATAACACTGACCCTAATCAAAACATCAATAACACTAACCCTTATCCAAACATCAATAACACTAACCCTAATCCAAACATCAATAACGCTAACCCTAATCCAAACATCAATAACACTGACCCTAATCCAAATATCAATAACACTGACCCTAATCCAAACATCAATAACACTGACCCTAATCCAAACACCATTAACACCAACCCTTAACCAACTATCAACAACATGAACCTAATCCAAACATCAATTACACTGACCCTCATCCAAACACCAATAACACTGACCCTAATCCAAACACCATTAACACCAACCCTTAACCAACTATCAACAACATGAACCTAATACAAACATCAATTACACTGACCCTCATCCAAACACCAATGACACCAAACCTAAACCAAACATCAATAACACCAACCCAAATCCAAACATCAATAAAACTGACCCGAATCCAAACACCAATAACACTGACCCTAATCCAAACATCAATAACACCAACCCAAATCCAAACATCAATAACACTGACCCGAATCCAAACACCAATAACACCAACACTAATCCAAACACCAATAACACTGACCCTAATCCAAACATCAATAATACTGACCCTAATCCAAACACCAATAACACTGACCCTAATCCAAACATCAATAACACTGACCCTAATCCAAACATCAATAACACCAACCCTGAACCAACTATCAACAACATGAACCTAATCGAAACATCAATTACACTGACCCACATCCAAACACCAATAACACTGACCCTTATCCAAACATCAATAACACTGACCCTAATCCAAACACCAATAACACTGACCCTAATACAAACATCAATAACACTGGCCCTAATCCAAACACCAATAACACTGACCCTAATCCAAACATCAATAACACTGACCCTAATCCAAACATCAATAATACTGACCCTAATCCAAACACCAATAACACTGACCCTAATCCAAACATCAAAACACTGACCCTAATCCAAACATCAATAACACTGACCCTAATCCAAACATCAATAATACTGACCCTAATCCAAAAACCAATAACACTGACCCTAATCCAAACATCAATTACACTGACCCTCATCCAAACACCAATAACACTGACCCTAATCCAAACACCATTAACACCAACCCTTAACCAACTAGCAACAACATGAACCTAATCCAAACATCAATTACACTGACCCTCATCCAAACACCAATGACACCAAACCTAAACCAAACATCAATAACACCAACCCAAATCCAAACATCAATAACACAGACCCGAATCCAAACACCAATAACACCAACACTAATCCAAACATTAATAACACTGGCCCTAATCCAAACTCCATTAACACTGACCCTAATCCAAACAAAAATAACACTGACCCTAATCCCAACACCAATAACACCGAACCTAATCCAAACATCAATAACACTGACCCGAATCCAAACACCAATAACACCAACACTAATCCAAACATCCAGAACACTGACCCTTAACCAACCTTCAATAACGTTGAGCCTAATCCAAACATCAATGACACTGACCGTATTTCAAATACCAATGACACCAAACATAATCCAAACATCAATGACTCCAAACCTAATCCAAACATCAGTAACACCGACACTAATCCAAACATCAATAATAATGACACGAATCCAAACACCAATAACACTCACCCTAATACAAACAACAATATCACAGGCTTTAATCCAACCACCATTATCACCAACCCTAAACCAAACATAAATAACACCGATCCTAATCAAAACATCAATAACAATGACACAAATCCAAACATCAAAAACTCTAACCCACATACTAACACTAAGAACACTGACCCTAACGCAAACACCAATAACACTGACCCTAATCCAAACATTAATAACACTGGCCCTAATCCAAACTCCATTAACACCGACCTAATCCAAACATCAATAACACTGACTCTAATCCAAACATCAATAACACTGACCCAAATACAAATAACTATAACACTGGCCTTATCCAAACACCATCAACACCAACCCTAATTCAAACAACAATAACACTGACCCTAATCCAAACACCAATAACACTAACCCTAATCCAAACATCAATAACACTGACCCTAATCCAAACATCAATAATACTGACCCTAATCCAAACACCAATAACACTGACCCTAATCCAAACATCAATAACACTGACCCGAATCCAAACACCATTAACACCAACCCTGAACCAACTATCAACAACATGAACCTAATCCAAACATCAATTACACTGACCCACATCCAAACACCAATAACACTGACCCTAATCCAAACATCAATAACACTGACCCTAATCCAAACACCAATAACACTGACCCTAATCCAAACATCAATAACACTGACACTAATCCAAACACCAATAACACTGACCCTAATCAAAACATCAATAACACTGACCCTAATCCAAACATCAATAACACTGACCCTAATCCAAACACCAATAACACTGACCCTAATCCAAACATCAATAACACTGACCCTAATCCAAACATCAATAACACTGACCCTAATCCAAACACCATTAACACCAACCCTTAACCAACTATCAACAACATGAACCTAATCCAAACATCAATTACACTGACGATAATCCAAACATCAATAACACTGACCCGAATCCAAACATCAATAACGCTAACCCTATTCCAAACACCAATAACACTGACCCTAATCCAAACATCAATAACACTGACCCTAATCCAAACATCAATAACACTAACCCTAATCCAAACATCAAAACACTAACCCTAATCCAAACATCAATAACGCTAACCCTAATCCAAACATCAATAACACTGACCCTAATCCAAACATCAATAACACTGACCCTAATCCAAACATCAATAACACTGACCCTAATCCAAACACCATTAACACCAACCCTTAACCAACTATCAACAACATGAACCTAAACCAAACATCAATAACACCAACCCAAATCCAAACATCAATAACACTGACCCGAATCCAAACACCAATAACACTGACCCTAATCCAAACATCAATAACACCAACCCAAATCCAAACATCAATAACACTGACCCGAATCCAAACACCAATAACACCAACACTAATCCAAACATCAATAACGCTGACCCTAATCCAAACACCAATAACACTGACCCTAATCCAAACATCAAAACACTGACCCTAATCCAAACATCAATAACACTGACCCTAATCCAAACATCAATAATACTGACCCTAATCCAAAAACCAATAACACTGACCCTAATCCAAACATCAATTACACTGACCCTCATCCAAACACCAATAACACTGACCCTAATCCAAACACCATTAACACCAACCCTTAACCAACTAGCAACAACATGAACCTAATCCAAACATCAATTACACTGACCCTCATCCAAACACCAATGACACCAAACCTAAACCAAACATCAATAACACCAACCCAAATCCAAACATCAATAACACAGACCCGAATCCAAACACCAATAACACCAACACTAATCCAAACATTAATAACACTGGCCCTAATCCAAACTCCATTAACACTGACCCTAATCCAAACAAAAATAACACTGACCCTAATCCCAACACCAATAACACCGAACCTAATCCAAACATCAATAACACTGACCCGAATCCAAACACCAATAACACCAACACTAATCCAAACATCCAGAACACTGACCCTTAACCAACCTTCAATAACGTTGAGCCTAATCCAAACATCAATGACACTGACCGTATTTCAAATACCAATGACACCAAACATAATCCAAACATCAATGACTCCAAACCTAATCCAAACATCAGTAACACCGACACTAATCCAAACATCAATAATAATGACACGAATCCAAACACCAATAACACTCACCCTAATACAAACAACAATATCACAGGCTTTAATCCAACCACCATTATCACCAACCCTAAACCAAACATAAATAACACCGATCCTAATCAAAACATCAATAACAATGACACAAATCCAAACATCAAAAACTCTAACCCACATACTAACACTAAGAACACTGACCCTAACGCAAACACCAATAACACTGACCCTAATCCAAACATTAATAACACTGGCCCTAATCCAAACTCCATTAACACCGACCTAATCCAAACATCAATAACACTGACTCTAATCCAAACATCAATAACACTGACCCAAATACAAATAACTATAACACTGGCCTTATCCAAACACCATAACACCAACCCTAATTCAAACAACAATAACACTGACCCTAATCCAAACACCATTAACACCAACACTTAACCAACTATCAACAACATGAACCTAATACAAACATCAATTACACTGACCCTCATCCAAACACCAATAACACTGACCCTAATCCAAACACCATTAACACCAACCCTGAACCAACTAACAACAACATGAACCTAATCCAAACATCAATTACACTGACCCTCATCCAAACATCAATTACACTGACCCTCATCCAAACACCAATAACACTGACCCTAACCCAAACACCAATAACACTGACCCTAATCCAAACATTAATAACACTGGCCCTAATCCAAACTCCATTAACACTGACCCTAATCCAAATATCAATAACACAGATCCTAATCCAAACACCAATAACACCGAACCTAATCCAAACAAAAATAACACTGACCCTAATCCAAACACCAATAACACTGACCCGAATCCAAACACCAATAACACCAACACTAATCCAAACATCCAGAACACTGACCCTCAACCAGCCTTCAATAACGTTGAGCCTAATCCAAACATCAATGACACTGACCGTATTTCAAATACCAATGACACCAAACATAATCCAAACATCAATGACTCCAAACCTAATCCACACATCAGTAACACTGACACTAATCCAAACATCAATAATAATGACACGAATCCAAACACCAATAACACTCACCCGAATACAAACAACAACATCACAGGCTTTAATCCAACCACCATTATCACCAACCCTAAACCAAACATCAATAACACCGATCCTAATCAAAACATCAATAACAATGACACAAATCCAAACATCAAAAACTCTAACCCACATACTAACACTAAGAACACTGACCCTAACCCAAACACCAATAACACTGACCCTAATCCAAACATTAATAACACTGGCCCTAATCCAAACTCCATTAACACTGACCCTAATCCAAATATCAATAACAGAGACCATAATCCAAACACCAATAACACCAAACCTAATCCAAACAAAAATAACACTGACGCTAATCCAAACACCAATAACACCGAACCTAATCCAAACATCAATAACACTGACCCGAATCCAAACACAAATAACACCAACACTAATCCAAACATCCAGAACACTGACCCTTAACCAACCTTCAATAACGTTGAGCCTAATCCAAACATCAATGACACTGACCGTATTTCAAATACCAATGACACCAAACATAATCCAAACATCAATGACTCCAAACCTAATCCAAACATCAGTAACACCGACACTAATCCAAACATCAATAATAATGACACGAATCCAAACACCAATAACACTCACCCTAATACAAACAACAATATCACAGGCTTTAATCCAACCACCATTATCACCAACCCTAAACCAAACACAAATAACACCGATCCTAATCAAAACATCAATAACAATGACACAAATCCAAACATCAAAAACTCTAACCCACATACTAACACTAAGAACACTGACCCTAACGCAAACACCAATAACACTGACCCTAATCCAAACATTAATAACACTGGCCCTAATCCAAACTCCATTAACACCGACCTAATCCAAACATCAATAACACTGACTCTAATCCAAACATCAATAACACTGAGCCAAATACAAATAACTATAACACTGGCCTTATCCAAACACCATCAACACCAACCCTAATTCAAACAACAATAACACTGACACTAATCCAAACACCAATAACACTGACCCTAATCCAAACATCAATAATACTGACCCTAATCCAAACACCAATAACACTGACCCTAATCCAAACATCAATAACACTGACCCTAATCCAAACATCAATAACACTGACCCTAATCCAAACACCATTAACACCAACCCTGAACCAACTATCAACAACATGAACCTAATCCAAACATCAATTACACCTACCCACATCCAAACACCAATAACACTGACCCTAATCCAAACATCAATAACACTGACCCTAATACAAACACCTATAACACTGACCCTAATCCAAACATCAATAACACTGACCCTAATCCAAACACCAATAACACTGACCCTAATCCAAACATCAATAACACTGACCCTAATCCAAACATCAATAATACTGACCCTAATCCAAACACCAATAACACTGACCCTAATCCAAACATCAATAACACTGACCCTAATCCAAACATCAATAACACTGACCCTCATCCAAACACCATTAACACCAACCCTTAACCAACTATCAACAACATGAACCTAATCCAAACATCAATTACACTGACCCGAATCCAAACACCAATAACACTGACCCTAATCCAAAAATCAATAACACCAACCCAAATCCAAACATCAATAACACTGACCCGAATCCAAACACCAATAACACCAACACTAATCCAAACATCAATAACACTGACCCTAATCCAAACACCAATAACACTGACCCTAATCCAAACACCAATAACACTAACCCTAATCCAAACACCAATAACACTGACCCTAATCAAAACATCAATAACACTGACCCTAATCCAAACATCAATTACACTGACCCTAATCCAAACACCATGAACACCAACCCTTAACCAAACATCAACAACATGAACCTAATCCAAACATCAATTACACTGACCCTCATCCAAACACCAATAACACTGACCCTAATCCAAACACCATTAACACCAACCCTGAACCAACTATCAACAACATGAACCTAATCCAAACAAAAATAACACTGACCCTAATCCAAACACCAATAACACTGACCCGAATCCAAACACCAATAACACCAACACTAATCCAAACATCCAGAACACTGACCCTTAACCAGCCTTCAATAACGTTGAGCCTAATCCAAACATCAATGACACTGACCGTATTTCAAATACCAATGACACCAAACATAATCCAAACATCAATGACTCCAAACCTAATCCACACATCAGTAACACCGACACTAATCCAAACATCAATAATAATGACACGAACCCAAACACCAATAACACTCACCCTAATACAAACAACAACATCACAGGCTTTAATCCAACCACCATTATCACCAACCCTAAACCAAACATCAATAACACCGATCCTAATCAAAACATCAATAACAATGACACAAATCCAAACATCAAAAACTCTAACCCACATACTAACACTAAGAACACTGACCCTAACCCAAACACCAATAACACTGACCCTAATCCAAACATTAATAACACTGGCCCTAATCCAAACTCCATTAACACTGACCCTAATCCAAATATCAATAACACAGACCCTAATCCAAACACCAATAACACCAAACCTAATCCAAACAAAAATAACACTGACCCTAATCCAAACACCAATAACACCGAACCTAATCCAAACATCAATAACACTGACCCGAATCCAAACACCAATAACACCAACACTAATCCAAACATCCAGAACACTGACCCTTAACCAACCTTCAATAACGTTGAGCCTAATCCAAACATCAATGACACTGACCGTATTTCAAATACCAATGACACCAAACATAATCCAAACATCAATGACTCCAAACCTAATCCAAACATCAATAACACTGACTCTAATCCAAACATCAATAACACTGAGCCATATACAAATAACTATAACACTGGCCTTATCCAAACACCATCAACACCAACCCTAATTCAAACAACAATAACACTGACCCTAATCCAAACACCAATAACACTGACCCTAATCCAAACATCAATAATACTGACCCTAATCCAAACACCAATAACACTGACCCTAATCCAAACATCAATAACACTGACCCTAATCCAAACATCAATAACATTGACCCTAATCCAAACACCATTAACACCAACCCTGAACCAACTATCAACAACATGAACCTAATCCAAACATCAATTACACTGACCCACATCCAAACACCAATAACACTGACCCTAATCCAAACATCAATAACACTGTCCCTAATCCAAACACCAATAACACTGACCCTAATCCAAACATCAATAACACTGACCCTAATCCAAACACCAATAACACTGACCCTAATCCAAACATCAATAACACTGACCCTAATCCAAACATCAATAATACTGACCCTAATCCAAACACCAATAACACTGACCCTAATCCAAACATCAATAATACTGACCCTAATCCAAGCACCAATAACACTGACCCTAATCCAAACATCAATAACACTGACCCTAATCCAAACATCAATAACACTGACCCTAATCCAAACACCATTAACACCAACCCTTAACCAACTATCAACAACATGAACCTAATCCAAACATCAATTACACTGACCCTAATCCAAACATCAATAACACTGACCCGAATCCAAACATCAATAACGCTAACCCTAATCCAAACACCAATAACACTGACCCTAATCCAAACATCAATAACACTGACCCTAATCCAAACATCAATAACACTAACCCTTATCCAAACATCAATAACACTAACCCTAATCCAAACATCAATAACGCTAACCCTAATCCAAACATCAATAACACTGACCCTAATCCAAACATCAATAACACTGACCCTAATCCAAACATCAATAACACTGACCCTAATCCAAACACCATTAACACCAACCCTTAACCAACTTTCAACAACATGAACCTAATCCAAACATCAATTACACTGACCCTCATCCAAACACCAATAACACTGACCCTAATCCAAACACCATTAACACCAACTCTAAACCAACTATCAACAACATGAACCTAATCCAAACATCAATTGCACTGACCCTCATCCAAACACCAATGACACCAAACCTAAACCAAACATCAATAACACCAACCCAAATCCAAACATCAATAACACTGACCCGAATCCAAACACCAATAACACTGACCCTAATCCAAACATCAATAACACCAACCCAAATCCAAACATCAATAACACTGACCCGAATCCAAACACCAATAACACCAACACTAATCCAAACATCAATTACACTGACCCTAATCCAAACACCAATAACACTGACCCTAATCCAAACACCAATAACACTAACCCTAATCCAAACACCAATAACACTGACCCTAATCCAAACATCAATAACACTGACCCTAATCCAAACACCATTAACACCAACCCTTAACCAACTATCAACAACATGAACCTAATCCAAACATCAATTACACTGACCCTCATCCAAACACCAATAACACTGACCCTAATCCAAACACCATTAACACCAACCCTGAACCAACTATCAACAACATGAACCTAATCCAAACATCAATTACACTGACCCTCATCCAAACATCAATTACACTGACCCTCATCCAAACACCATTAACACTGACCCTAACCCAAACACCAATAACACTGACCCTAATCCAAACATTAATAACACTGGCCCTAATCCAAACTCCATTAACACTGACCCTAATCCAAATATCAATAACACAGACCCTAATCCAAACACCAATAACACCGAACCTAATCCAAACAAAAATAACACTGACCCTAATCCAAACACCAATAACACCGAACCTAATCCAAACATCAATAACACCGAACCTAATCCAAACATCAATAACACTGACCCGAATCCAAACACAAATAACACCAACACTAATCCAAACATCCAGAACACTGACCCTTAACCAACCTTCAATAACGTTGAGCCTAATCCAAACATCAATGACACTGACCGTATTTCAAATACCAATAACACCAAACATAATCCAAACATCAATGACTCCAAACCTAATCCAAACATCAGTAACACCGACATTAATCCAAACATCAATAATAATGACACGAATCCAAACACCAATAACACTCACCCTAATACAAACAACAATATCACAGGCTTTAATCCAACCACCATTATCACCAACCCTAAACCAAACACAAATAACACCGATCCTAATCAAAACATCAATAACAATGACACAAATCCAAACATCAAAAACTCTAACCCACATACTAACACTAAGAACACTGACCCTAACGCAAACACCAATAACACTGACCCTAATCCAAACATTAATAACACTGGCCCTAATCCAAACTCCATTAACACCGACCTAATCCAAACATCAATAACACTGACTCTAATCCAAACATCAATAACACTGACCCAAATACAAATAACTATAACACTGGCCTTATCCAAACACCATCAACACCAACGCTAATTCAAACAACAATAACACTGACCCTAATCCAAACACCAATAACACTGACCCTAATCCAAACATCAATAATACTGACCCTAATCCAAACACCAATAACACTGACCCTAATCCAAACATCAATAACACTGACCCTAATCCAAACAACAATTACACTGACCCTAATCCAAACACCATTAACACCAACCCTGAACCAACTATCAACAACATGAACCTAATCCAAACATCAATTACACTGACCCACATCCAAACACCAATAACACTGACCCTAATCCAAACATCAATAACACTGACCCTAATCCAAACACCAATAACACTGACCCTAATCCAAACATCAATAACACTGACCCTAATCCAAACACCAATAACACTGACCCTAATCCAAACGTCAATAACACTGACCCTAATCCAAACATCAATAATACTGACCCTAATCCAAACACCAATAACACTGACCCTAATCCAAACATCAATAACACTGACCCTAATCCAAACATCAATAACACTGACCCTAATCCAAACACCATTAACACCAACCCTTAACCAACTATCAACAACATGAACCTAATCCAAACATCAATTACACTGACCCTAATCCAAACATCAATAACACTGACCCGAATCCAAACATCAATAACGCTAACACTAATCCAAACACCAATAACACTGACCCTAATCCAAACATCAATAACACTGACCCTAATCCAAACATCAATAACACTAACCCTTATCCAAACATCAATAACACTAACCCTAATCCAAACATCAATAACGCTAACCCTAATCCAAACATCAATAACACTGACCCTAATCCAAACATCAATAACACTGACCCTAATCCAAACATCAATAACACTGACCCTAATCCAAACACCATTAACACCAACCCTTAACCAACTATCAACAACATGAACCTAATCCAAACATCAATTACACTGACCCTCATCCAAACACCAATAACACTGACCCTAATCCAAACACCATTAACACCAACCCTTAACCAACTATCAACAACATGAACCTAATCCAAACATCAATTACACTGACCCTCATCCAAACACCAATGACATCAAACCGAAACCAAACATCAATAACACCAACCCAAATCCAAACATCAATAACACTGACCCGAATCCAAACACCAATAACACTAACCCTAATCCAAACACCAATAAAACTGACCCTAATCCAAACACCAATAACACTAACCCTAATCCAAACACCAATAACACTGACCCTAATCCAAACATCAATAACACTGACCCTAATCCAAACATCAATAACACTGACCCTAATCCAAACAACAATTACACTGACCCTAATCCAAACACCATTAACACCAACCCTGAACCAACTATCAACAACATGAACCTAATCCAAACATCAATTACACTGACCCACATCCAAACACCAATAACACTGACCCTAATCCAAACATCAATAACACTGACCCTAATCCAAACACCAATAACACTGACCCTAATCCAAACATCAATAACACTGACCCTAATCCAAACACCAATAACACTGACCCTAATCCAAACGTCAATAACACTGACCCTAATCCAAACATCAATAATACTGACCCTAATCCAAACACCAATAACACTGACCCTAATCCAAACATCAATAACACTGACCCTAATCCAAACATCAATAACACTGACCCTAATCCAAACACCATTAACACCAACCCTTAACCAACTATCAACAACATGAACCTAATCCAAACATCAATTACACTGACCCTAATCCAAACATCAATAACACTGACCCGAATCCAAACATCAATAACGCTAACACTAATCCAAACACCAATAACACTGACCCTAATCCAAACATCAATAACACTGACCCTAATCCAAACATCAATAACACTAACCCTTATCCAAACATCAATAACACTAACCCTAATCCAAACATCAATAACGCTAACCCTAATCCAAACATCAATAACACTGACCCTAATCCAAACATCAATAACACTGACCCTAATCCAAACATCAATAACACTGACCCTAATCCAAACACCATTAACACCAACCCTTAACCAACTATCAACAACATGAACCTAATCCAAACATCAATTACACTGACCCTCATCCAAACACCAATAACACTGACCCTAATCCAAACACCATTAACACCAACCCTTAACCAACTATCAACAACATGAACCTAATCCAAACATCAATTACACTGACCCTCATCCAAACACCAATGACATCAAACCGAAACCAAACATCAATAACACCAACCCAAATCCAAACATCAATAACACTGACCCGAATCCAAACACCAATAACACTAACCCTAATCCAAACACCAATAAAACTGACCCTAATCCAAACACCAATAACACTAACCCTAATCCAAACACCAATAACACTGACCCTAATCCAAACATCAATAACACTGACCCTAATCCAAACATCAATAACACTGACCCTAATCCAAACACCATTAACACCAACCCTTAACCAACTATCAACAACATGAACCTAATCCAAACATCAATTACACTGACCCTCATCCAAACACCAATAACACTGACCCTAATCCAAACACCATTAACACCAACCCTGAACCAACTATCAACAACATGAACCTAATCCAAACATCAATTACACTGACCCTCATCCAAACATCAATTACACTGACCCTCATCCAAACACCAACAACACTGACCCTAACCCAAACACCAATAACACTGACCCTAATCCAAACATTAATAACACTGGCCCTAATCCAAACTCCAATAACACTGACCCTAATCCAAATATCAATAACACAGATCCTAATCCAAACACCAATAACACCGAACCTAATCCAAACAAAAATAACACTGACCCTAATCCAAACACCAATAACACTGACCCGAATCCAAACACCAATAACACCAACACTAATCCAAACATCCAGAACACTGACCCTTAACCAGCCTTCAATAACGTTGAGCCTAATCCAAACATCAATGACACTGACCGTATTTCAAATACCTATGACACCAAACATAATCCAAACATCAAAGACTCCAAACCTAATCCAAACATCAGTAACACCGACACTAATCCAAACATCAATAATAATGACACGAATCCAAACACCAATAACACTCACCCTAATACAAACAACAATATCACAGGCTTTAATCCAACCACCATTATCACCAACCCTAAACCAAACATCAATAACACCGATCCTAATCAAAACATCAATAACAATGACACAAATCCAAACATCAAAAACTCTAACCCACATACTAACACTAAGAACACTGACCCTAACGCAAACACCAATAACACTGACCCTAATCCAAACATCAATAACACCAACTCTAATTCAAACATCAATAACACTGACCCTAATCCAAATATCAATAACGTTGACCCTAATCCAAACACTGCCACACAGAGTGATGGTCACAGGACTCAGTACACACGGGGCATCACTGCCCACACTGAGTGATGGTCACAGGAGTCAGTACACACTGGACATCACTACCCATATGGTGCTGGTCACAGGACTCAGAACACACTGGACATCAATATCCACACCGAGTGATGGTCACAGGACTCAGTACACACTGGACATCACTGCCACACCAAGTGATGGTCACAGGACTATACACACTGGACACCACTGCCCACATGGTGCTGGACACAGGACTCAGTACACACTGGACATCACTGCCACACCGACTGATGGTCACAGGACTCAGTACACACTGGACATCACTGCCACACTGAGTGATGGTCACAGGACTCAGTACACACTGGACATCACTGCCCACATGGTGCTGGTCACAGGACTCAGAACACAGTGGACATCAATGTCCACACCAAGTGATGGTCACAGGACTCAGTACACACTGGACATCACTGCCCACACAGGGTGTTGGTCACAGGACTCAGTACACACCGGACATCACAGCCCGCACCGAGTGATGGTCACAGGACTCAGTACACATTGGACATCACTGCCCACACAGGGTGATGGTCACAGGACTCAGTACAAACTGGACATCACTGCCACACCGAGTGATGGTCACAGGACTCAGCACACACTGGACATTACTGCCCACACACGGTGATGGTCACAGGACTCAACAAACTGGACATCACTGACACACAGAGTGATGGACACAGGACACTACACACTGGACATCACTGCCACACAGAGTGATGGTCACAGGACTCAGTACACACTGGACATCACTGTCCACACAAAGTGATGGTCACAGGACTCAGTACACACTGAGCATCACTGCCCACACCGAGTGATGGTCACATGGCTCAGTACACACTGGACATCACTGCCCACATGGTGCTGGTCACAGGACTCAGTACACACTGGACATCACTGCCCACACCGAGTGATGGTCACAGGACTATACACACTGGACATCACTGCCCACAAAGGGTGATGGTCACAGGACTCAGTACAAACTGGACATCACTGCCAAACCGAGTGATGGTCACAGGACTCAATACACACTGGACATTACTGCCCACACACAGTGATGGTCACAGGACTCAACATACTGGACATCACTGCCACACAGAGTGATGGTCACAGGACACTGCACACTGGACAGCACTGCCACACAGAGTGATGGTCACAGGACTCAGTACACACTGGACATCACTGTCCACACGGAGTGATGGTCACAGGATTCAGTACACACTGGGCATCACTGCCCACACTGAGTGATGGTCACAGGACTCAGTACACACTGGACATCACTGCCCACATGGTGCTGGTCTCAGGACTCAGAACACACTGGACATCAATGTCCACACCGAGTGGTGGTCACAGGACTCAGTACACACTGGACATCACTGCCCACACAGGGTGTTGGTCACAGGACTCTACACACTGGACATCACTGCCCACATGGTGCTGGACACAGGACTCAGTACACACTGGACATCACTGCCACACCGACTGATGGTCACAGGACTCAGTACACACTGGACATCACTGCCACACTGAGTGATGGTCTCAGGACTCAGGACACACTGGACATCACTGCCCACATGGCGATGGTCACAGGACTCAGTACACACTGGACATCACTGCCCACACAGGGTGTTGGTCACAGGACTCTACACACCGGACATCACAGCCCGCACCGAGTGATGGTCACAGGACTCAGTACACATTGGACATCACTGCCCACACAGGGTGATGGTCACAGGACTCAGCACACACTGGACATTACTGCTCACACACGGTGATGGTCACAGGACTCAACATACTGGACATCACTGTCACACAGAGTGATGGACACAGGACACTACACAGTGGACATCATTGCCACACATAGTGATGGTCACAGGACTCAGTACACACTGGACATCACTGCCCACATGGTGCTGGTCACAGGACTCAGAACACGCTGGACATCAATGTCCACACCGAGTGATGGTCACAGGACTCTACACACCGGACATCACAGCCCGCACCGAGTGATGGTCACAGGACTCAGTACACATTGGACATCACTGCCCACACAGGGTGATGGTCACAGGACTCAACAGACTGGACATCACTGCCACACAGAGCGATGGACACAGGACCCTACACACTGGACAGCACTGCCACACAGAATGATGGTCACAGGACTAAGTACACACTGGACATCACTGTCCACACAGAGTGATGGTCACAGGACTCAGTACACACTGGACATCACTGCCACACCGAGTGATGGTCACAGGACTATACACACTGGACATCACTGCCCACATGGTGCTGGACACAGGAGTCAGTACACACTGGACATCACTGCCACACCGACTGATGGTCACAGGACTCAATACACACTGGACATCACTGCCACACTGAGTGATGGTCTCAGGACTCAGTACACACTGGACATCACTGCCCACATGGTGATGGTCACAGGACTCAGTTCACACTGGACATCACTGCCCACACAGGGTGTTGGTCACAGGACTCAGTACACACTGGACATCACTGCCACACTGAGTGATGGTCACAGGACTCAGTACACACTGGGCATCACTGCCCAAACTGAGTGATGGTCACAGGACTCAGTACTCACTGAACATCAATGCTCACACAGAGTGATGGCCACAGGCCTCTACACAATGGACATCACAGCCACTCCGAGGGATGGTCACAGGACTCAGTACACACTGGGCCTCACTGCCCACACAGGGTGTTGGTCACAGGACTCAGTACACACTGGACATCAGTGCCCAAACTGAGTGATGGTCACAGGACTCAGTACTCACTGGACATCAATGCTCACACAGAGTGGTGGTCACAGGCCTCTACAAAATGGACATCACTGCCACACCGAGTGATGGTCACAGAACTCAGTACACACTGGACATCACTGCCCAAACCGAGTGATGGTCACAGGACTCAGTGCACACTGGACATCACTGCCCACACAGGGTGTTGGTCACAGGACTCAGTACACACTGGACATCACTGCCACACAGAGTGATGGTCACAGGACTCAGTACACACTGGGCATCACTGCCCACACTGAGTGATGGTCACAGGGCTCGGTACACACTGGACATCACAGCCCACATGGTGCTGGTCACAGGACTCAGAACACAGTGGACATCAATGTCCACACCAAGTGATGGTCACAGGACTCAGTACACACTGGACATCACTGCCCAAACTGAGTGATGGTCACTGGACTCAGTACTCACTGGACATCACTGCTCACACAGAGTGATGGTCACAGGCCTCTACACAATGGACATCACTGCCACACCGAGTGATGGTCACAGGACTCAGTACACACTGGACATCACTGCCCAAACCGAGTGATGGTCACAGGACTCAGTACACACTGGACATCACTGCCCACACAGGGTAATGGTCACAGGACTCAGTACAAACTGGACATCACTGCCACACCGAGTGATGGTCACAGGACTCAGCACACACTTGACATTACTGCCAACACACGGTGATGGTCACAGGACTCAACATACTGGACATCACTGCCACACAGAGTGATGGACACAGGACACTACACACTGGACATCACTACCACACAGAGTGATGGTCACAGGACTCAGTACACACTGGACATCACTGTCCACACAAAGTGATGGTCACAGGACTCAGTACACACTGGACATCACTGTCCACACAAAGTGATGGTCACAGGGCTCAGTACACACTGGACATCACTGCCCACATGGTGCTGGTCACAGGACTCAGTACACACTGGACATCACTGCCCACACCGAGTGATGGTCACAGGACTCTACACACCGGACATCACAGCCCGCACCGAGTGATGGTCACAGTACTCAGTACACACTGGACATCACTGCCCACACAGGGTGATGGTCACAGGACTCAGTACAAACTGGACATCACTGCCAAACCGAGTGATGGTCACAGGACTCAGTACACACTGGACATTACTGCCCACACACGGTGATGGTCACAGGACTCAACATACTGGACATCACTGCCACACAGAGTGATGGTCACAGGACACTACACACTGGACAGCACTGCCACACAGAGTGATGGTCACAGGACTCAGTACACACTGGACATCACTGTCCACACAGAGTGATGGTCACAGGATTCAGTACACACTGGGCATCACTGCCCACACTGAGTGATGGTCACAGGACTCAGTACACACTGGACATCACTGCCCACATGGTGCTGGTCTCAGGACTCAGAACACACTGGACATCAATGTCCACACCGAGTGGTGGTCACAGGACTCAGTACACACTGGACATCACTGCCCACACAGGGTGATGGTAACAGGACTCAGTACAAACTGGACATCACTGCCACACCGAGTGATGGTCACAGGACTCAGCACACACTGGACATTACTGCCCACACACGGTGATGGTCACAGGACTCAACATACTGGACATCACTGACACACAGAGTGATGGACACAGGACACTACACACTGGACAGCACTGCCCACACACGGTGATGGTCACAGGACTCAGTACACACTGGACATCACTGCCACACTGAGTGATGGTCACAGGACTCTACACAATGGACATCACTGCCCAAACCGAGTGATGAGCACAGGACTCTACACACTGGACATCACTGCCCAAACCGAGTGATGGTCACAGGACTCAGTACTCACTGGACATCACTGCCACACCGAGTGATGGTCACAGGACTCAGTACACACTGGACATCACTGCCACACCCAGTGATCGTCACAGGACTCAGTAAACACGGGAAATCACTGCCCACACAGGGTGTTGGGCACAGGACTCAGTACACACTGGACATCACTGCCCACACCGAGTGATGAGCACAGGACTCTACACACTGGACATCACTGCCCAAACCGAGTGATGGTCACAGGACTCAGTACTCACTGGACATCACTGCCACACCGAGTGATGGTCACAGGACTCAGTACACACTGGACATTACTGCCCACACACGGTGATGGTCACAGGACTCAACACACTGGACATCACTGCCACACAGAGTGATGGACATCACTGCCCACACAGGGTGTTGGGCACAGGACTCAGTACACACTGGACATCACTGCCACACCGAGTGATGGTCACAGGACTCTACACAATGGACATCACTGCCACACCGAGTGATGGTCACAGGACTCAGTACACACTGGATATCACTGCCCACACAGGGTGTTGGTCACATGACTCAGTACACACTGGACATCATTGCCACACCGAGTGATGGTCACAGGCCTCAGTACACACTGGACATCACTGCCCACACAGGGTGTTGGTCACAGGACTCTGCACACCGGACATCACAGCCCGCACCGAGTGATGGTCACAGGACTCAGCACCCACTGGACATTACTGCCCACATACGGTGATGGTCACAGGACTCAACATACTGGGCATCACTGCCACACAGAGTGATGGACACAGGACACTACACACTGGACATCACTGCCACACAGAGTGATGGTCACAGGACTCAGTACACACTGGACATCACTGCCCACACAGGGTGTTGGTCACAGGACTCAGTACACACTGGATATCATTGCCCAAACCGAGTGATGGTCACAGGACTCAGTACACACTGGACATCACTGCCACACCGAGTGATGGTCACAGGACTCTACACAATGGACATCACTGCCACGCCGAGTGATGGTCACAGGACTCAGTACACACTGGATATCACTGCCCACACAGGGTGTTGGTCACAGGACTCAGTACACACTGCACATCACTGCCACACCGAGTGATGGTCACAGGACTCTACACAGTGGACATCACTGCCCAAACCGAGTGATGGTCACAGGACTCAGTACACACTGGACATCACTGACACACCGAGTGATGGTCACAGGACTCAGTACACACGGGACATCACTGCCCACACAGGGTGTTGGACACAGGACTCAGAACACACTGGACATCACTGCCCACACCGAGTGATGGTCACAGGACTCTACACACTGGACATCACTGCCCAAACCGAGTGATGGTCACAGGACACAGTACTCACTGGAAATCACTGCCACACCGAGTGATGGTCACAGGACTGAGCACACACTTGACATTACTGCCAACACACGGTGATGGTCACAGGACTCAACATACTGGACATCACTGCCACACAGAGTGATGGACACAGGACACTACACACTGGACATCACTACCACACAGAGTGATGGTCACAGGACTCAGTACACACTGGACATCACTGTCCACACAAAGTGATGGTCACAGGACTCAGTACACACTGAGCATCACTGCCCACACCGAGTGATGGTCACAGGGCTCAGTACACACTGGACATCACTGCCCACATGGTGCTGGTCACAGGACTCAGTACACACTGGACATCACTGCCCACACCGAGTGATGGTCACAGGACTCTACACACCGGACATCACAGCCCGCACCGAGTGATGGTCACAGTACTCAGTACACACTGGACATCACTGCCCACACAGGGTGATGGTCACAGGACTCAGTACAAACTGGACATCACTGCCAAACCGAGTGATGGTCACAGGACTCAATACACACTGGACATTACTGCCCACACACGGTGATGGTCACAGGACTCAACATACTGGACATCACTGCCACACAGAGTGATGGTCACAGGACACTACACACTGGACAGCACTGCCACACAGAGTGATGGTCACAGGACTCAGTACACACTGGACATCACTGTCCACACAGAGTGATGGTCACAGGATTCAGTACACACTGGGCATCACTGCCCACACTGAGTGATGGTCACAGGACTCAGTACACACTGGACATCACTGCCCACATGGTGCTGGTCTCAGGACTCAGAACACACTGGACATCAATGTCCACACCGAGTGGTGGTCACAGGACTCAGTACACACTGGACATCACTGCCCACACAGGGTGATGGTAACAGGACTCAGTACAAACTGGACATCACTGCCACACCGAGTGATGGTCACAGGACTCAGCACACACTGGACATTACTGCCCACACACGGTGATGGTCACAGGACTCAACATACTGGACATCACTGACACACAGAGTGATGGACACAGGACACTACACACTGGACAGCACTGCCCACACACGGTGATGGTCACAGGACTCAGTACACACTGGACATCACTGCCACACTGAGTGATGGTCACAGGACTCAGTACACACTGGACATCACTGCCACACCGAGTGATCGTCACAGGACTCAGTAAACACGGGAAATCACTGCCCACACAGGGTGTTGGGCACAGGACTCAGTACACACTGGACATCACTGCCCACACCGAGTGATGAGCACAGGACTCTACACACTGGACATCACTGCCCAAACCGAGTGATGGTCACAGGACTCAGTACTCACTGGACATCACTGCCACACCGAGTGATGGTCACAGGACTCAGTACACACTGGACATTACTGCCCACACACGGTGATGGTCACAGGACTCAACACACTGGACATCACTGCCACACAGAGTGATGGACATCACTGCCCACACAGGGTGTTGGGCACAGGACTCAGTACGCACTGGACATCACTGCCACACCGAGTGATGGTCACAGGACTCAGTACACACTGGACATCACTGCCCACACAGGGTGTTGGTCACATGACTCAGTACACACTGGACATCATTGCCACACCGAGTGATGGTCACAGGCCTCAGTACACACTGGACATCACTGCCCACACAGGGTGTTGGTCACAGGACTCTGCACACCGGACATCACAGCCCGCACCGAGTGATGGTCACAGGACTCAGTACACATTGGACATGACTGCCCACACAGGGCGATGGTCACAGGACTCAACATACTGGGCATCACTGCCACACAGAGTGATGGTCACAGGACTCAGTACACACTGGACATCACTGCCACACCGAGTGATGGTCACAGGACTCTACACAATGGACATCACTGCCACGCCGAGTGATGGTCACAGGACTCAGTACACACTGGATATCGCTGCCCACACAGGGTGTTGGTCACAGGACTCAGTACACACTGCACATCACTGCCCAAACCGAGTGATGGTCACAGGACTCAGTACACACGGGACATCACTGCCCACACAGGGTGTTGGACACAGGACTCAGAACACACTGGACATCACTGCCCACACCGAGTGATGGTCACAGGACTCTACACACTGGACATCACTGCCCAAACCGAGTGATGGTCACAGGACACAGTACTCACTGGAAATCACTGCCACACCGAGTGATGTTCACAGGACTCAGTACACACTGGACATTACTGCCCACACACGGTGATGGTCACAGGACTCAACACACTGGACAGCACTGCCCACACACGGTGATGGTCACAGGACTCAGTACACACTGGACATCACTGCCACACTGAGTGATGGTCACAGGACTCTACACAATGGACATCACTGCCCAAACCGAGTGATGAGCACAGGACTCTACACACTGGACATCACTGCCCAAACCGAGTGATGGTCACAGGACTCAGTACACACTGGACATCACTGCCGCACAGGGTGTTGGTCACAGGACTCAGTACACACTGGACATCACTGCCCACACAGGGTGTTGGTCACAGGACTCAGTACACACTGGACATCACTGCCACACCGAGTGATGGTCACAGAACTCAGTACACACTGGACATCACTCCCCACACAGGGTGTTGGTCACAGGACACAGTACACACTGGACATCACTGTCCAAACCGAGTGATGGTCACAGGACTCTACACAATGGACATCACTGCCACACCGAGTGATCGTCACAGGACTCAGTAAACACGGGAAATCACTGCCCACACAGGGTGTTGGGCACAGGACTCAGTACACACTGGACATCACTGCCACACCGAGTGATGGTCACAGGACTCTACACACTGGACATCACTGCCACACCGAGTGATGGTCACAGGACTCAGTACACACTGGACATCACTGCCCACACAGGGTGTTGGTCACATGACTCAGTACACACTGGACATCATTGCCACACCGAGTGATGGTCACAGGCCTCAGTACACACTGGACATCACTGCCCACACAGGGTGTTGGTCACAGGACTCTGCACACCGGACATCACAGCCCGCACCGAGTGATGGTCACAGGACTCAGTACACACTGCACATCACTGCCACACCGAGTGATGGTCACAGGACTCTACACACTGGACATCACTGCCACACCGAGTGATGGTCACAGGACTCAGTACACACTGGACATCACTGCCCACACAGGGTGTTGGTCACATGACTCAGTACACACTGGACATCATTGCCACACCGAGTGATGGTCACAGGCCTCAGTACACACTGGACATCACTGCCCACACAGGGTGTTGGTCACAGGACTCTGCACACCGGACATCACAGCCCGCACCGAGTGATGGTCACAGGACTCAGTACACATTGGACATCACTGCCCACACAGGGCGATGGTCACAGGACTCAGTACAAACTGCACATCACTGCCACACCGAGTGGTGGTCACAGGACTCAGCACCCACTGGACATCACTGCCCACACACGGTGATGGTCACAGGACTCAACATACTGGGCATCACTGCCACACAGAGTGATGGACACAGGACACTACACACTGGACATCACTGCCACACAGAGTGATGGTCACAGGACTCAGTACACACTGGACATCACTGCCACACAGAGTGATGGTCACAGGACTCAGTACACACTGGACATCACTGTCCACACAGAGTGATGGTCACAGGACTCAGTACACACTGGGCATCACTGCCCACACCTAGTGATGGTAACAGGACTCAGTACTCACTGGACATCACTGCTCACAAAGAGTGATGGTCACAGGCCTCTACACAATGGACATCACTGCCACACCGAGTGATGGTCACAGGACTCAGTACACACTGGACATCACTGCCACACCGAGTGATGGCCACAGGACTCACTACACACTGGACATCACTGCCCACACAGGGTGTTGGTCACAGGACTCTGCACACCGGACATCACAGCCCGCACAGAGTGATGGTCACAGGACTCAGTACACATTGGACATCACTGCCCACACAGGGTGATGGTCACAGGAGTCAGTACACACTGGTCATCACTGCCACACTGTGATGGTCTCAGGACTCAGTACACACTGGACATCACTGCCCACATGTTGATGGTCACAGGACTCAGTACACGCTGGACATCACTGCCCACACTGGGTGTTGGTCACAGGACTCAGTACACACTGGACATCACTGCCCAAACCGAGTGATGGTCACAGGACTCAGTACACACTGGAAATCACTGCCACACCGAGTGATGGTCACAGGACTCTACACAATGGACATCACTGCCACACCGAGTGATGGTCACAGGACTCAGTACACACTGGACATCACTGCCCACACAGGATGTTGATCACAGGACTCTGTACACACGGGACATCACTGCCCAAACCGAGTGATGGTCACAGGACTCAGTACACACTGGACATCACTGCCCACACAGGGTGTTGGTCACAGTACTCTGCACACCGGACATCACAGCCCGCACCGAGTGATGGTCACAGGACTCAGTACACATTGGACATCACTGCCCACACAGGGCGATGGTCACAGGACTCAGTACAAACTGCACATCACTGCCACACCGAGTGATGGTCACAGGACTCAGCACCCACTGGACATTACTGCCCACACACGGTGATGGTCACAGGACTCAACATACTGGGCATCACTGCCACACTGAGTGATGGTCTCAGGACTCAGTACACACTGGACATCACTGCCCATATGTTGATGGTCACAGGACTCAGTACACACTGGACATCACTGCCCACACAGGGTGTTGGTCACAGGACTCAGTACACACTGGACATCACTGCCCACACAGGGTGTTGGGCACAGGACTCAGTACACACTGGAAATCACTGCCACACCGAGTGATGGTCACAGGACTCTACACAATGGACATCACTGCCACACCGAGTGATGGTCACAGGACTCACTACACACTGGACATCACTGCCACACCGAGTGATGGTCACAGGACTCAGTACACACTGGACATCACTGCCCACACAGGATGTTGATCACAGGACTCTGTACACACGGGACATTACTGCCCAAACCGAGTGATGGTCACAGGACTCAGTACACACTGGACATCACTGCCCACACAGGGTGTTGGTCACAGGACTCAGTACACACTGGACATCACTGCCACACCGAGTGATGGTCACAGAACTCAGTACACACTGGACATCACTCCCCACACAGGGTGTTGGTCACAGGACTCAGTACACACTGGACATCACTGTCCAAACCGAGTGATGGTCACAGGACTCAGTACACACTGGACATCACTGCCCACACAGGGTGTTGGTCACAGGACTCAGTACACACTGGACATCACTGCCCACACCGAGTGTTGGTCACAGGACTCTACACAATGGACATCACTGCCACACCGATTGATCGTCACAGGACTCAGTAAACACGGGACATCACTGCCCACACAGGGTGTTGGGCACAGGACTCAGTACACACTGGACATCACTGCCCACACCGAGTGATGGTCACAGGACTCTACACACTGGACATCACTGCCCAAACCGAGTGATGGTCACAGGACTCAGTACTCACTGGACATCACTGCCACACCGAGTGATGGTCACAGGACTCAGTACACACTGGACATTACTGCCCACACACGGTGATGGTCACAGGACTCAACACACTGGACATCACTGCCACACAGAGTGATGGACATCACTGCCCACACAGGGTGTTGGGCACAGGACTCAATACACTCTGGACATCACTGCCACACCGAGTGATGGTCACAGGACTCAGTACACACTGGACATCACTGCCCAAACCGAGTGATGGTCACAGGACTCAGTACACACTGGACATCACTGCCCACACAGGGTGTTGGTCACATGACTCAGTACACACTGGACATCATTGCCACACCGAGTGATGGTCACAGGCCTCAGTACACACTGGACATCACTGCCCACACAGGGTGTTGGTCACAGGACTCTGCACACCGGACATCACAGCCCGCACCGAGTGATGGTCACAGGACTCAGTACACATTGGACATCACTGCCCACACAGGGCGATGGTCACAGGACTCAGTACAAACTGCACATCACTGCCACACCGAGTGATGGTCACAGGACTCTGCACCCACTGGACATTACTGCCCACACACGGTGATGGTCACAGGACTCAACATACTGGGTATCACTGCCACACAGAGTGATGGACACAGGACACTACACACTGGACATCACTGCCACACAGAGTGATGGTCACAGGCCTCTACACAATGGACATCACTGCCACACCGAGTGATGGTCACAGGACTCAGTACACACTGGACATCACTGCCCAAAACGAGTGATGGTCACAGGACTCAGTACACACTGGACATCACTGCCCACACAGGGTGTTGGTCACTGGACTCAGTACACAATGGACATCACTGGCACACCGAGTGATGGCCACAGGACTCAGTACACACTGGACATCACTGCCCACACAGGGTGTTGGTCACAGGACTCTACACACCGGACATCACAGCCCGCACAGAGTGATGGTCACAGGACTCAGTACACATTGGACATCACTGCCCACACAGGGTGATGGTCACAGGACTCAGTACAAACTGGACATCACCGCCACACCGAGTGATGGTCACAGGACTCAGCACACACTGGACATTCCTGCCCACACACGGTGATGGTCACAGGTCTCAACATACTGGACATCACTGCCACACAGAGTGATGGACACAGGACACTACACACTGGACATCACTGCCACACCCAGTGATGGTCACAGGACTCAGTACACACTGGACATCACTGCCACACAGAGTGATGGTCTCAGGACTCAGTACACACTGGACATCACTGCCACACCGACTGATGGTCACAGGACTCAGAACACACTGGACATCACTGCCCACAGGGTGTTGGTCACAGGACTCAGTACACACTGGACATCACTGCCCAATCCGAGTGATGGTCACAGGACTCAGTACACACTGGACATCACTGCCCACACAGGGTGTTGGTCACAGGACTTAGTACACACTGGATATCACTGCCCAAACCGAGTGATGGTCACAGGACTCAGTACACACTGGACATCACTGCCACACCGAGTGATGGTCACAGGACTCTCCACAATGGACATCACTGCTACGCCGAGTGATGGTCACAGGACTCAGTACACACTGGATATCACTGCCCACACAGGGTGTTGGTCACAGGACTCAGTACACACTGCACATCACTGCCCAAACCGAGTGATGGTCACAGGACTCAGTACACACGGGACATCACTGCCACACAGGGTGTTGGACACAGGACTCTACACACTGGACATCACTGCCCAAACCGAGTGATGGTCACAGGACTCAGTACTCACTGGACATCACTGCCACACCGAGTGATGTTCACAGGACTCAGTACACACTGGACATTACTGCCCACACACGGTGATGGTCACAGGACTCAACACACTGGACATCACTGCCACACAGTGTGATGGACAAAGGACACTACACACTGGACATCACTGCCCACACAGGGTGTTGGGCACAGGAATCAGTACACACTGGAAATCACTGCCACACCGAGTGATGGTCACAGGACTCTACACAATGGACATCACTGCCACACCGAGTGATGGTCACAGGACTCAGTACACACTGGACATCACTGCCACACCGAGTGATGGTCACAGGACTCAGTACACACTGGACATCACTGCCCACACAGGATGTTGGTCACAGGACTCTGTACACACGGGACATCACTGCCCAAACCGAGTGATGGTCACAGGACTCAGTACACACTGGACATCACTGCCCACACAGGGTGTTGGTCACAGGACTCAGTACACACTGGACATCACTGCCACACCGAGTGATGGTCACAGAACTCAGTACACACTGGACATCACTCCCCACACAGGGTGTTGGTCACAGGACTCAGTACACACTGGACATTACTGCCCACACACGGTGATGGTCACAGGACTCAACACACTGGACATCACTGCCACACAGAGTGATGGACATCACTGCCCACACAGGGTGTTGGGCACAGGACTCAGTACACACTGGACATCACTGCCCACACCGAGTGATGGTCACAGGACTCTACACACTGGACATCACTGCCCAAACCGAGTGATGGTCACAGGACTCAGTACTCACTGGACATCACTGCCACACCGAGTGATGGTCACACCACTCAGTACACACTGGACATTACTGCCCACACACGGTGATGGTCACAGGACTCAACACACTGGACATCACTGCCACACAGAGTGATGGACATCACTGCCCACACAGGGTGTTGGGCACAGGACTCAATACACTCTGGACATCACTGCCACACCGAGTGATGGTCACAGGACTCAGTACACACTGGACATCACTGCCCAAACCGAGTGATGGTCACAGGACTCAGTACACACTGGACATCACTGCCCACACAGGGTGTTGGTCACATGACTCAGTACACACTGGACATCATTGCCACACCGAGTGATGGTCACAGGCCTCAGTACACACTGTACATCACTGCCCACACAGGGTGTTGGTCACAGGACTCTGCACACCGGACATCACAGCCCGCACCGAGTGATGGTCACAGGACTCAGTACACATTGGACATCACTGCCCACACAGGGCGATGGTCACAGGACTCAGTACAAACTGCACATCACTGCCACACCGAGTGATGGTCACAGGACTCAGCACCCACTGGACATTACTGCCCACACACGGTGATGGTCACAGGACTCAACATACTGGGTATCACTGCCACACAGAGTGATGGACACAGGACACTACACACTGGACATCACTGCCACACCGACTGATGGTCACAGGACTCAGTACACACTGGACATCACTGCCCACAGGGTGTTGGTCACAGGACTCAGTACACACTGGACATCACTGCCCAATCCGAGTGATGGTCACAGGACTCAGTACACACTGGACATCACTGCCCACACAGGGTGTTGGTCACAGGACTTAGTACACACTGGATATCACTGCCCAAACCGAGTGATGGTCACAGGACTCAGTACACACTGGACATCACTGCCCACACAGGGTGTTGGTCACAGGACTCAGTACACACTGCACATCACTGCCCAAACCGAGTGATGGTCACAGGACTCAGTACACACGGGACATCACTGCCCACACAGGGTGTTGGACACAGGACTCAGAACACACTGGACATCACTGCCCACACCGAGTGATGGTCACAGGACTCTACACACTGGACATCACTGCCCAAACCGAGTGATAGTTACAGGACTCAGTACTCACTGGACATCACTGCCACACCGAGTGATGTTCACAGGACTCAGTACACACTGGACATTACTGCCCACACACGGTGATGGTCACAGGACTCAACACACTGGACATCACTGCCACACAGTGTGATGGACAAAGGACACTACACACTGGACATCACTGCCCACACAGGGTGTTGGGCACAGGACTCAGTACACACTGGAAATCACTGCCACACCGAGTGATGGTCACAGGACTCTACACAATGGACATCACTGCCACACCGAGTGATGGTCACAGGACTCAGTACACACTGGACATCACTGCCACACCGAGTGATGGTCACAGGACTCAGTACACACTGGACATCACTGCCCACACAGGATGTTGGTCACAGGACTCTGTACACACGGGACATCACTGCCCAAACCGAGTGATGGTCACAGGACTCAGTACACACTGGACATCACTGCCCAAACCGAGTGATGGTCACAGGACTCAGTACACACTGGACATCACTGCCCACACAGGGTGTTGGTCACAGGACTCAGTACACACTGGACATCACTGCCACACCGAGTGATGGTCACAGAACTCAGTACACACGGGACATCACTGCCCACACCGAGTGATGGTCACAGGACTCAGTACACACTGGACATCACTGCCCACACCGAGTGATGGTCACAGGACTCTACACACTGGACATCACTGCCCAAACCGAGTGATGGTCACAGGACTCAGTACTCACTGGACATCACTGCCACACCGAGTGATGGACACAGGACTCAGTACACACTGGACATTACTGCCCACACACGGTGATGGTCACAGGACTCAGTACACACTGGACATCACTGCCACACAGAGTGATGGTCACAGGACTCAGTACACACTGGACATCACTGCCCACACAGGGTGTTGGTCACAGGACTCAGTACACACTGGACATCACTGCCCACACAGGGTGATGATCACAGGACTCAACACACTGGACATCACTGCCACACAGAGTGATGGACACAGGACACTACACACTGGACATCACTGCCACACAGCGTGATGGTCACAGGACTCAGTACACACTGGACATCACTGCCCACACAGGGTGTTGGTCACAGGACTCAGTACACACTGGATATCGCTGCCCAAACCGAGTGATGGTCACAGGACTCAGTACACACTGGACATCACTGCCACGCCGAGTGATGGTCACAGGACTCAGTACACACTGGATATCACTGCCCACACAGGGTGTTGGTCACAGGACTCAGTACACACTGCACATCACTGCCCAAACCGAGTGATGATCACAGGACTCAGTACACACGGGACATCACTGCCCACACACGGTGATGGTCACAGGACTCAACACACTGGACATCACTGCCACACAGAGTGATGGACATCACTGCCCACACAGGGTGTTGGGCACAGGACTCAGTACACTCTGGACATCACTGCCACACCGAGTGATGGTCACAGGACTCTACACAATGGACATCACTGCCACACCGAGTGATGGTCACAGGACTCAGTACACACTGGACATCACTGCCCACACAGGGTGTTGGTCACATGACTCAGTACACACTGGACATCATTGCCACACCGAGTGATGGTCACAGGCCTCAGTACACACTGGACATCACTGCCCACACAGGGTGTTGGTCACAGGACTCTGCACACCGGACATCACAGCCCGCACCGAGTGATGGTCACAGGACTCAGTACACATTGGACATCACTGCCCACACAGGGCGATGGTCACAGGACTCAGTACAAACTGCACATCACTGCCACACCGAGTGATGGTCACAGGACTCAGCACCCACTGGACATTACTGCCCACACACGGTGATGGTCACAGGACTCAACATACTGGGTATCACTGCCACACAGAGTGATGGACACAGGACACTACACACTGGACATCACTGCCACACAGAGTGATGGTCACAGGCCTCTACACAATGGACATCACTGCCACACCGAGTGATGGTCACAGGACTCAGTGCACACTGGACATCACTGCCCAAACCGAGTGATGGTCACAGGACTCAGTACACACTGGACATCACTGCCCACACAGGGTGTTGGTCACAGGACTCAGTACACAATGGACATCACTGCCACACCGAGTGATGGCCACAGGACTCAGTACACACTGGACATCACTGCCCACACAGGGTGTTGGTCACAGGACTCTACACACCGGACATCACAGCCCGCACAGAGTGATGGTCACAGGACTCAGTACACATTGGACATCACTGCCCACACAGGGTGATGGTCACAGGACTCAGTACAAACTGGACATCACCGCCACACCGAGTGATGGTCACAGGACTCAGCACACACTGGACATTCCTGCCCACACACGGTGGTGGTCACAGGTCTCAACATACTGGACATCACTGCCACACAGAGTGATGGACACAGGACACTACACACTGGACATCACTGCCACACCGAGTGATGGTCTCAGGACTCAGTACACACTGGACATCACTGCCACACCGACTGATGGTCACAGGACTCAGAACACACTGGACATCACTGCCCACAGGGTGTTGGTCACAGGACTCAGTACACACTGGACATCACTGCCCACACAGGGTGTTGGTCACAGGACTCAGTACACACTGGATATCACTGCCCAAACCGAGTGATGGTCACAGGACTCAGTACACACTGGACATCACTGCCACACCGAGTGATGGTCACAGGACTCTACACAATGGACAGCACTGCCACGCCGAGTGATGGTCACAGGACTCAGTACACACTGGATATCACTGCCCACACAGGGTGTTGGTCACAGGACTCAGTACACACTGCACATCACTGCCCACACCGAGTGATGGTCACAGGACTCTACACACTGGACATCACTGCCCAAACCGAGTGATGGTCACAGGACTCAGTACTCACTGGACATCACTGCCACACCGAGTGATGTTCACAGGACTCAGTACACACTGGACATTACTGCCCACACACGGTGATGGTCACAGGACTCAACACACTGGACATCACTGCCACACAGTGTGTTGGACAAAGGACACTACACACTGGACATCACTGCCCACACAGGGTGTTGGGCACAGGACTCAGTACACACTGGAAATCACTGCCACACCGAGTGATGGTCACATGACTCTACACAATGGACATCACTGCCACACCGAGTGATGGTCACAGGACTCAGTACACACTGGACATCACTGCCACACCGAGTGATGGTCACAGGACTCAGTACACACTGGACATCACTACCCACACAGGATGTTGGTCACAGGACTCTGTACACACGGGACATCACTGCCCAAACCGAGTGATGGTCACAGGACTCAGTACACACTGGACATCACTGCCCACACAGGGTGTTGGTCACATGACTCAGTACACACTGGACATCATTGCCACACCGAGTGATGGTCACAGGCCTCAGTACACACTGGACATCACTGCCCACACAGGGTGTTGGTCACAGGACTCTGCACACACTGGACATCACTGCCACACCGAGTGATGGTCACAGAACTCAGTACACACGGGACATCACTGCCCACACCGAGTGATGGTCACAGGACTCAGTACACACTGGACATCACTGCCCACACCGAGTGATGGTCACAGGACTCTACACACTGGACATCACTGCCCAAACCGAGTGATGGTCACAGGACTCAGTACTCACTGGACATCACTGCCACACCGAGTGATGGACACAGGACTCAGTACACACTGGACATTACTGCCCACACACGGTGATGGTCACAGGACTCAGTACACACTGGACATCACTGCCACACAGAGTGATGGTCACAGGACTCAGTACACACTGGACATCACTGCCCACACAGGGTGTTGGTCACAGGACTCAGTACACACTGGACATCACTGCCCACACACGGTGATGATCACAGGACTCAACACACTGGACATCACTGCCACACAGAGTGATGGACACAGGACACTACACACTGGACATCACTGCCACACAGAGTGATGGTCACAGGACTCAGTACACACTGGACATCACTGCCCACACAGGGTGTTGGTCACAGGACTCAGTACACACTGGATATCGCTGCCCAAACCGAGTGATGGTCACAGGACTCAGTACACACTGGACATCACTGCCACGCCGAGTGATGGTCACAGGACTCAGTACACACTGGATATCACTGCCCACACAGGGTGTTGGTCACAGGACTCAGTACACACTGCACATCACTGCCCAAACCGAGTGATGATCACAGGACTCAGTGCACACGGGACATCACTGCCCACACACGGTGATGGTCACAGGACTCAACACACTGGACATCACTGCCACACAGAGTGATGGACATCACTGCCCACACAGGGTGTTGGGCACAGGACTCAGTACACTCTGGACATCACTGCCACACCGAGTGATGGTCACAGGACTCTACACAATGGACATCACTGCCACACCGAGTGATGGTCACAGGACTCAGTACACACTGGACATCACTGCCCAAACCCAGTGATGGTCACAGGACTCAGTACACACTGGACATCACTGCCCACACAGGGTGTTGGTCACATGACTCAGTACACACTGGACATCATTGCCACACCGAGTGATGGTCACAGGCCTCAGTACACACTGGACATCACTGCCCACACAGGGTGTTGGTCACAGGACACTGCACACCGGACATCACAGCCCGCACCGAGTGATGGTCACAGGACTCAGTACACATTGGACATCACTGCCCACACAGGGCGATGGTCACAGGACTCAGTACAAACTGCACATCACTGCCACACCGAGTGATGGTCACAGGACTCAGCACCCACTGGACATTACTGCCCACACACGGTGATGGTCACAGGACTCAACATACTGGGTATCACTGCCACACAGAGTGATGGACACAGGACACTACACACTGGACATCACTGCCACACAGAGTGATGGTCACAGGCCTCTACACAATGGACATCACTGCCACACCGAGTGATGGTCACAGGACTCAGTGCACACTGGACATCACTGCCCAAACCGAGTGATGGTCACAGGACTCAGTACACACTGGACATCACTGCCCACACAGGGTGTTGGTCACAGGACTCAGTACACAATGGACATCACTGCCACACCAAGTGATGGCCACAGGACTCAGTACACACTGGACATCACTGCCCACACAGGGTGTTGGTCACAGGACTCTACACACCGGACATCACAGCCCGCACAGAGTGATGGTCACAGGACTCAGTACACATTGGACATCACTGCCCACACAGGGTGATGGTCACAGGACTCAGTACAAACTGGACATCACCGCCACACCGAGTGATGGTCACAGGACTCAGCACACACTGGACATTCCTGCCCACACACGGTGGTGGTCACAGGTCTCAACATACTGGACATCACTGCCACACAGAGTGATGGACACAGGACACTACACACTGGACATCACTGCCACACCGAGTGATGGTCTCAGGACTCAGTACACACTGGACATCACTGCCACACCGACTGATGGTCACAGGACTCAGAACACACTGGACATCACTGCCCACAGGGTGTTGGTCACAGGACTCAGTACACACTGGACATCACTGCCCACACAGGGTGTTGGTCACAGGACTCAGTACACACTGGATATCACTGCCCAAACCGAGTGATGGTCACAGGACTCAGTACACACTGGACATCACTGCCACACCGAGTGATGGTCACAGGACTCTACACAATGGACAGCACTGCCACGCCGAGTGATGGTCACAGGACTCAGTACACACTGGATATCACTGCCCACACAGGGTGTTGGTCACAGGACTCAGTACACACTGCACATCACTGCCCACACCGAGTGATGGTCACAGGACTCTACACACTGGACATCACTGCCCAAACCGAGTGATGGTCACAGGACTCAGTACTCACTGGACATCACTGCCACACCGAGTGATGTTCACAGGACTCAGTACACACTGGACATTACTGCCCACACACGGTGATGGTCACAGGACTCAACACACTGGACATCACTGCCACACAGTGTGTTGGACAAAGGACACTACACACTGGACATCACTGCCCACACAGGGTGTTGGGCACAGGACTCAGTACACACTGGAAATCACTGCCACACCGAGTGATGGTCACATGACTCTACACAATGGACATCACTGCCACACCGAGTGATGGTCACAGGACTCAGTACACACTGGACATCACTGCCACACCGAGTGATGGTCACAGGACTCAGTACACACTGGACATCACTGCCCACACAGGATGTTGGTCACAGGACTCTGTACACACGGGACATCACTGCCCAAACCGAGTGATGGTCACAGGACTCAGTACACACTGGACATCACTGCCCACACAGGGTGTTGGTCACATGACTCAGTACACACTGGACATCATTGCCACACCGAGTGATGGTCACAGGCCTCAGTACACACTGGACATCACTGCCCACACAGGGTGTTGGTCACAGGACTCTGCACACCGGACATCACAGCCCGCACCGAGTGATGGTCACAGGACTCAGTACACATTGGACATGACTGCCCACACAGGGCGATGGTCACAGGACTCAGTACAAACTGCACATCACTGCCACACCGAGTGATTGTCACAGGACTCAGCACCCACTGGACATTACTGCCCACACACGGTGATGGTCACAGGACTCAACATACTGGGCATCACTGCCACACAGAGTGATGGACACAGGACACTACACACTGGACATCACTGCCACACAGAGTGATGGTCACAGGACTCAGTACACACTGGACATCACTGCCCACACAGGGTGTTGGTCACAGGACTCAGTACACACTGGATATCATTGCCCAAACCGAGTGATGGTCACAGGACTCAGTACACACTGGACATCACTGCCACACCGAGTGATGGTCACAGGACTCTACACAATGGACATCACTGCCACGCCGAGTGATGGTCACAGGACTCAGTACACACTGGATATCACTGCCCACACAGGGTGTTGGTCACAGGACTCAGTACACACTGGACATCACTGCCACACCGAGTGATGGTCACAGGACTCTACACAATGGACATCACTGCCACACCGAGTGATGGTCACAGGACTCTACACAATGGACATCACTGCCACACCGAGTGATGGTCACAGGACTCAGTACACACTGGACATCACTGCCCACACAGGGTGTTGGTCACAGGACTCAGTACACACTGGACATCACTGCCACACCGAGTGATGGTCACAGGACTCTACACAATGGACATCACTGCCCAAACCGAGTGATGGTCACAGGACTCAGTACACACGGGACATCACTGCCCACACAGGGTGTTGGACACAGGACTCAGAACACACTGGACATCACTGCCCACACCGAGTGATGGTCACAGGACTCTACACACTGGACATCACTGCCCAAACCGAGTGATGGTCACAGGACACAGTACTCACTGGACATCACTGCCACACCGAGTGATGTTCACAGGACTCAGTACACACTGGACATTACTGCCCACACAGGATTTTGGTCACAGGACTCTGTACACACGGGACATCACTGCCCAAACCGAGTGATGGTCACAGGACTCAGTACACACTGGACATCACTGCCACACCGAGTGATGGTCACAGAACTCAGTACACACTGGACATCACTCCCCACACAGGGTGTTGGTCACAGGACTCAGTACACAATGGACATCACTGCCACACCGAGTGATGGTCACAGGACTCAGTAAACACGGGAAATCACTGCCCACACAGGGTGTTGGGCACAGGACTCAGTACACACTGGACATCACTGCCACACCGAGTGATGGTCACAGGACTCTACACAATGGACATCACTGCCACACCGAGTGATGGTCACAGGACTCAGTACACACTGGACATCACTGCCCAAACCGAGTGATGGTCACAGGACTCAGTACACACTGGACATCACTGCCCACACAGGGTGTTGGTCACAGGACTCAGTACACACTGGACATCACTGCCCACACAGGGTGTTGGTCACAGGACTCTGCACACCGGACATCACAGCCCGCACCGAGTGATGGTCACAGGACTCAGTACACATTGGACATGACTGCCCACACAGGGCGATGGTCACAGGACTCAGTACAAACTGCACATCACTGCCACACCGAGTGATGGTCACAGGACTCAGCACCCACTGGACATTACTGCCCACACACGGTGATGGTCACAGGACTCAACATACTGGGCATCACTGCCACACAGAGTGATGGACACAGGACACTACACACTGGACATCACTGCCACACAGAGTGATGGTCACAGGACTCAGTACACACTGGACATCACTGCCACACAGAGTGATGGTCACAGGACTCAGTACACACTGGACATCACTGTCCACACAGAGTGATGGTCACAGGAGTCAGTACACACTGGGCATCACTGCCCACACCTAGTGATGGTAACAGGACTCAGTACTCACTGGACATCACTGCTCACACAGAGTGATGGTCACAGGCCTCTACACAATGGACATCACTGCCACACCGAGTGATGGTCACAGGACTCAGTACACACTGGACATCACTGCCACACCGAGTGATGGCCACAGGACTCACTACACACTGGACATCACTGCCCACACAGGGTGTTGGTCACAGGACTCTACACACCGGACATCACAGCCCGCACAGAGTGATGGTCACAGGACTCAGTACACATTGGACATCACTGCCCACACAGGGTGATGGTCACAGGAGTCAGTACACACTGGACATCACTGTCCAAACCGAGTGATGGTCACAGGACTCAGTAAACACGGGCAATCACTGCCCACACAGGGTGTTGGGCACAGGACTCAGTACATACTGGACATCACTGCCCACACCGAGTGTTGGTCACAGGACTCTACACAATGGACATCACTGCCACACCGAGTGATCGTCACAGGACTCAGTAAACACGGGAAATCACTGCCCACACAGGGTGTTGGGCACAGGACTCAGTACATACTGGACATCACTGCCCACACCGAGTGATGGTCACAGGACTCTACACACTGGACATCACTGCCCAAACCGAGTGATGGTCACAGGACTCAGTACTCACTGGACATCACTGCCACACCGAGTGATGGTCACAGGACTCAGTACACACTGGACATTACTGCCCACACACGGTGATGGTCACAGGACTCAACACACTGGACATCACTGCCACACAGAGTGATGGACATCACTGCCCACACAGGGTGTTGGGCACAGGACTCAGTACACACTGGACATCACTGCCACACCGAGTGATGGTCACAGGACTCTACACAATGGACATCACTGCCACACCGAGTGATGGTCACAGGACTCAGTACACACTGGACATCACTGCCCAAACCGAGTGATGGTCACAGGACTCAGTACACACTGGACATCACTGCCCACACAGGGTGTTGGTCACATGACTCAGTACACACTGGACATCATTGCCACACCGAGTGATGGTCACAGGCCTCAGTACACACTGGACATCACTGCCCACACAGGGTGTTGGTCACATGACTCAGTACACACTGGACATCATTGCCACACCGAGTGATGGTCACAGGACTCAGTACACACGGGACATCACTGCCCACACAGGGTGTTGGACACAGGACTCAGAACACACTGGACATCACTGCCACACCGAGTGATGGTCACAGGACTCAGCACACACTGGACCTTACTGCCCACACACGGTGATGGTCACAGGACTCAACATACTGGGCATCACTGCCACACAGGGCGATGGTCACAGGACTCAGTACTCACTGGATATCACTGCCCAAACCGAGTGATGGTCACAGGACTCAGTACACACCGGACATCACTGCCACACCGAGTGATGGTCACAGGACTCTACACAATGGACATCACTGCCACGCCGAGTGATGGTCACAGGACTCAGTACACACTGGATATCACTGCCCACACAGGGTGTTGGTCACAGGACTCAGTACACACTGGACATCACTGCCCACACCGAGTGATGGTCACAGGACTCTACACACTGGACATCACTGCCCAAACCGAGTGATGGTCACAGGACTCAGTACTCACTGGACATCACTGCCACACCGAGTGATGTTCACAGGACTCAGTACACACTGGACATTACTGCCCACACACGGTGATGGTCACAGGACTCAACACACTGGACATCGCTGCCACACAGTGTGATGGACAAAGGACACTACACACTGGACATCACTGCCCACACAGGGTGTTGGGCACAGGACTCAGTACACACTGGAAATCACTGCCACACCGAATGATGGTCACAGGACTCTACACAATGGACATCAATGCCACACCGAGTGATGGTCACAGGACTCTACACAATGGACATCAATGCCACACCGAGTGATGGTCACAGGACTCAGTACACACTGGACATCACTGCCACACCGAGTGATGGTCACAGGACTCAGTACACACTGGACATCACTGCCACACCGAGTGATGGTCACAGGACTCTACACAATGGACATCAATGCCACACCGAGTGATGGTCACAGGACTCAGTACACACTGGACATCACTGCCACACCGAGTGATGGTCACAGGACTCAGTACACACTGGACATCACTGCCACACCGAGTGATGGTCACAGGACTCAGTACACACTGGACATCACTGCCCAAACCGAGTGATGGTCACAGGACTCAGTACACACTGGACATCACTGCCCACACAGGGTGTTGGTCACAGGACTCAGTACACACTGGACATCACTGCCACACCGAGTGATGGTCACAGAACTCAGTACACACTGGACATCACTCCCCACACAGGGTGTTGGTCACAGGACACAGTACACACTGGAAATCACTGTCCAAACCGAGTGATGGCCACAGGACTCTACACAATGGACATCACTGCCCACACAGGGTGTTGGTCACAGGACACAGTACACACTGGACATCACTGCCCAAACCGAGTGATGGTCACAGGACTCAGTACACACGGGACATCACTCCCCACACAGGGTGTTGGTCACAGGACACAGTACACACTGGACATCACTGCCCAAACCGAGTGATGGTCACAGGACTCAGTACACACTGGACATCACTGCCCACACAGGGTGTTGGACACAGGACTCAGAACACACTGGACATCACTGCCACACCGAGTGATCGTCACAGGACTCAGTAAACACGGGAAATCACTGCCCACACAGGGTGTTGGGCACAGGACTCAGTCCACACTGGACATCACTGCCACACCGAGTGATGGTCACAGGACTCTACACAATGGACATCACTGCCACACCGAGTGATGGTCACAGGACTCAGTACACACTGGACATCACTGCCCACACAGGGTGTTGGTCACAGGACTCAGTACACAATGGACATCACTGCCCACACAGGATGTTGGTCACAGGACTCAGTACTCACTGGACATCACTGCCCAAACCGAGTGATGGTCACAGGACTCAGTACACACTGGACATCACTGCCCACACAGGGTGTTGGTCACATGACTCAGTACACACTGGACATCATTGCCACACCGAGTGATGGTCACAGGCCTCAGTACACACTGGACATCACTGCCCACACAGGGTGTTGGTCACAGGACTCTGCACACCGGACATCACAGCCCGCACCGAGTGATGGTCACAGGACTCAGTACACATTGGACATGACTGCCCACACAGGGCGATGGTCACAGGACTCAGTACAAACTGCACATCACTGCCACACCGAGTGATGGTCACAGGACTCAGTACTCACTGGACATTACTGCCCACACACGGTGATGGTCACAGGACTCAACATACTGGGCATCACTGCCACACAGAGTGATGGACACAGGACTCAGTACACACTGGACATCACTGCCACACAGAGTGATGGTCACAGGACTCAGTACACACTGGACATCACTGTCCACACAGAGTGATGGTCACAGGACTCAGTACACACTGGGCATCACTGCCCACACCTAGTGATGGTCACAGGCCTCTACACAATGGACATCACTGCCCACCGAGTGATGGTCACAGGACTCAGTACACACTGGACATCACTGCCCACACAGGGTGTTGGTCACAGGACTCAGTACACACTGGACATCACTGCCCACACAGGGTGTTGGTCACAGGACTCAGTACACACTGGACATCACTGCCCAAACCGAGTGATGGTCACAGGACTCTACACAATGGACATCACTGCCCAAACCGAGTGATGGTCACAGGACTCAGTACACACTGCACATCACTGCCACACCGAGTGATGGCCACAGGACTCAGTACACACTGGACATCACTGCCCACACAGGGTGTTGGTCACAGGACTCGACACACCGGACATCACAGCCCGCACAGAGTGATGGTTACAGGACTCAGTACACATTGGACATCACTGCCCACACAGGGTGATGGTCACAGGACTCAGTACAAACTGGACATCACTGCCACACCGAGTGATGGTCACAGGACTCAGTACACATTGGACATCACTGCCCACACAGGGTGATGGTCACAGGACTCAGTACAAACTGGACATCACTGCCACACCGAGTGATGGTCACAGGACTCAGCACACACTGGACATTCCTGCCCACACACGGTGATGGTCACAGGTCTCAACATACTGGACATCACTGCCACACAGAGTGATGGTCTCAGGACTCAGTTCACACTGGACATCACTGCCACATCGACTGATGGTTACAGGACTCAGTACACACTGGACATCACTGCCCACATGTTGATGGTCACAGGACTCAGTACACACTGGACATCACTGCCCACACAGGGTGTTGGTCACAGGACTCAGTACACACTGGAAATCACTGCCCAAACCGAGTGATGGTCACAGGACTCAGTACACACGGGACATCACTGCCCACACAGGGTGTTGGGCACAGGACTCAGTACACACTGAACATCACTGCCCACACCGAGTGATGGTCACAGGACTCTACTCACTGGACATCACTGCCACACCGAGTGATGTTCACAGGACTCAGTACACTCTGGACATTACTGCCCACAAACGGTGATGGTCACAGGACTCAACACACTGGACATCACTGCCACACAGTGTGATGGACAAAGGACACTACACACTGGACATCACTGCCCACACAGGGTGTTGGGCACAGTACTCAGTACACACTGGACATCACAGCCACACCGAGTGATGGTCACAGGACTCTACACAATGGACATCACTGCCACACCGAGTGATGGTCACAGGACTCAGTACACACTGGACATCACTGCCACACCGAGTGATGGTCACAGGACTCAGTACACACTGGACATCACTGCCCACACAGGGTGTTCGTCACATGACTCAGTACACACTGGACATCATTGCAACACCGAGTGATGGTCACAGGCCTCAGTACACACTGGACATCACTGCCACACCGAGCGATGGTCACAGGACTCAGCACACACTGGACATTATTGCCCACACACGGTGATGGTCACAGGAATCAACATACTGGGCATCATTGCCACACAGAGTGATGGACACAGGACACTACACACTGGACATCACTGCCACACAGAGTGATGGTCACAGGACTGAGTACACACTGGATATCAATGCCACACAGAGTGATGGTCACAGGACTCAGTACACACTGGACATCACTGTCCTCACAGAGTGATGGTCACAGGACTCAGTACACACTGGGCATCACTGCCCACACCGAGTGATGGTCACAGGACTCAGTACTCACTGGACATCACTGCTCACACAGAGTGATGGTCACAGGCCTCTACACAACGGACATCACTGCCACACCGAGTGATGGTCACAGGACTCAGTACAAACTGGACATCACTGCCGCACCGAGTGATGGTCACAGGACTCAGTACACATTGGACATCACTGCCCACACAGGGTGATGGTCACAGGACTCAGTACAAACTGGACATCACTGCCACACCGAGTGATGGTCACAGGACTCAGCACACACTGGACATTACTGCCCACACACGGTGATGGTCACAGGACTCAACATACTGGACATCACTGCCACACAGAGTGATGGACACAGGACTCAGTACACACCGGACATCACTGCCACACCGAGTGATGGTCACAGGACTCAGCACACACTGGACATTATTGCCCACACAGGGCGATGGTCACAGGACTCAGTACAAACTGGACATCACTGCCACACCGAGCGATGGTCACAGGACTCAGCACACACTGGACATTATTGCCCACACACGGTGATGGTCACAGGAATCAACATACTGGGCATCATTGCCACACAGAGTGATGGACACAGGACACTACACACTGGACATCACTGCCACACAGAGTGATGGTCACAGGACTGAGTACACACTGGATATCAATGCCACACAGAGTGATGGTCACAGGACTCAGTACACACTGGACATCACTGTCCTCACAGAGTGATGGTCACAGGACTCAGTACACACTGGGCATCACTGCCCACACCGAGTGATGGTCACAGGACTCAGTACTCACTGGACATCACTGCTCACACAGAGTGATGGTCACAGGCCTCTACACAACGGACATCACTGCCACACCGAGTGATGGTCACAGGACTCAGTACAAACTGGACATCACTGCCGCACCGAGTGATGGTCACAGGACTCAGTACACATTGGACATCACTGCCCACACAGGGTGATGGTCACAGGACTCAGTACAAACTGGACATCACTGCCACACCGAGTGATGGTCACAGGACTCAGCACACACTGGACATTACTGCCCACACACGGTGATGGTCACAGGACTCAACATACTGGACATCACTGCCACACAGAGTGATGGACACAGGACTCAGTACACACCGGACATCACTGCCACACCGAGTGATGGTCACAGGACTCAGTACACATTGGACATCACTGCCCAAACCGAGTGATGGTCACAGGATTCAGTACACACTGGACATCACTGCCCACACAGGGTGTTGGTCACATGACTCAGAACACACTGGACATCATTGCCACACCGAGTGATGGTCACAGGCCTCAGTACACACTGGACATCACTGCCCACACAGGGTGTTGGTCACAGGACTCAGTACAAACTGCACATCACTGCCACACCGAGTGATGGTCACAGGACTCAGCACACACTGGACATTACTGCCCACACACGGTGATGGTCACAGGACTCAACATACTGGGCATCACTGCCACACAGAGTGATGGACACAGGACACGACACACTGGACATCACTGCCCAAACCGAGTGATGGTCACAGGACTCAGTACATACTGGACATCACTGCCCACACAGGGTGTTGGTCACAGGACTCAGTACACACTGGACATCACTGCCACACCGAATGATGGCCACAGGACTCAGTACACACTGGACATCACTGCCCACACAGGGTGTTGGTCACAGGACTCTACACATCGGACATCACAGCCCGCACCGAGTGATGGTCACAGGACTCAGTACACACTGGACATCACTGCCCAAACCGAGTGATGGTCACAGGACTCAGTACACACTGGACATCACTGCCACACCGAGTGATGTTCACAGGACTCAGTACACACTGGCATCACTGCCCACACAGGGTGTTCGTCACATACCTCAGTACAAACTGGACATCATTGCAACACCGAGTGATGGTCACAGGACTCAGCACACACTGGACATTACTGCCCACACACGGTGATGGTCACAGGAATCAACATACTGGGCATCATTGCCACACAGAGTGATGGACACAGGACACTACACACTGGACATCACTGCCACACAGAGTGATGGTCACAGGACTCAGTACACACTGGACATCACTGTCCTCACAGAGTGATGGTCACAGGACTCAGTACACACTGGGCATCAATGCCCACACAGGGTGATGGTCACAGGACTCTGTACACACCGGACATCACTGCCACACCGAGTGATGGTCACAGGACTCAGTACACATTGAACATCACTGCCCAAACCGAGTGATGGTCACAGGATTCAGTACACACTGGATATCACTGCCCACACAGGGTGTTGGTCACATGACTCAGAACACACTGGACATCATTGCCACACCGAGTGATGGTCACAGGCCTCAGTACACACTGGACATCACTGCCCACACAGGGTGTTGGTCACAGGACTCAGTACAAACTGCACATCACTGCCACACCGAGTGATGGTCACAGGACTCAGCACACACTGGACATTACTGCCCACACACGGTGATGGTCACAGGACTCAACATACTGGGCATCACTGCCACACAGAGTGATGGACACAGGACACGACACACTGGACATCACTGCCAAAACCGAGTGATGGTCACAGGACTCAGTACACACTGGACATCACTGCCCACACAGGGTGTTGGTCACAGGACTCAGTACAAACTGCACATCACTGCCACACCGAGTGATGGTCACAGGACTCAGCACACACTGGACATTACTGCCCACACACGGTGATGGTCACAGGACTCAACACACTGGACATCACTGCCACACAGAGTGATGGACAAAGGACACTACACACTGGACATCACTGCACACACAGGGTGTTGGGCACAGGACTCAGTACACACTGGACATCACTGCCACACCGAGTGATGGTCAGAGGACTCTACACAATGGACATCACTGCCACACCGAGTGATGGTCACAGGACTCAGTACATACTGGACATCACTGCCCAAACCGAGTGATGGTCACAGGACTCAGTACACACTGGACATCACTGCCCACACAGGGTGTTGGTCACAGGACTCTGCACACCGGACATCACAGCCCGCACCGAGTGATGGTTACAGGACTCAGTACACACTGGACATCACTGCCCACACAGGGCGATGGTCACAGGACTCAGTACAATCTGGACATCACTGCCACACCGAGTGATGGTCACAGGACTCAGCACACACTGGAGATTACTGCCCACACACAGTGATGGTCACAGGACTCAACATACTGGGCATCATTGCCTCACAGAGTGATGGTCACAGGACTCAGTACACACTGGACATCACTGCCCACACAGGTTGTTCGTCACATGACTCCGTACACACGGGACGTCATTGCCACACTGAGTGATGGTCACAGGCCTCAGTACACACTGGACATCACTGCCCACAGCAAGTGATGGTCACAGGACTCAGTACTCACTGGACATCACTGCCCACACCGAGTGATGGTCACAGGACTCACTACTCACTGGACATCACTGCTCACACAGAGTGATGGTCACAGGCCTCTACACAATGGACATCACTGCCACACCGAGTGATGGTCACAGGACTGAGTACACACTGGATATCAATGCCACACAGAGTGATGGTCACAGGACTCAGTACACACTGGACATCACTGTCCTCACAGAGTGATGGTCACAGGACTCAGTACACACTGGGCATCACTGCCCACACCGAGTGATGGTCACAGGACTCAGTACTCACTGGACATCACTGCTCACACAGAGTGATGGTCACAGGCCTCTACACAACGGACATCACTGCCACACCGAGTGATGGTCACAGGACTCAGTACAAACTGGACATCACTGCCGCACCGAGTGATGGTCACAGGACTCAGTACACATTGGACATTACTGCCCACACACGGTGATGGTCACAGGACTCAACATACTGGACATCACTGCCACACAGAGTGATGGACACAGGACTCAGTACACAGCGGACATCACTGCCACACCGAGTGATGGTCACAGGACTCAGTACACATTGGACATCACTGCCCAAACCGAGTGATGGTCACAGGATTCAGTACACACTGGACATCACTGCCCACACAGGGTGTTGGCCACATGACTCAGAACACACTGGACATCATTGCCACACCGAGTGATGGTCACAGGCCTCAGTACACACTGGACATCACTGCCCACACAGGGTGTTGGTCACAGGACTCAGTACAAACTGCACATCACTGCCACACCGAGTGATGGTCACAGGACTCAGCACACACTGGACATTACTGCCCACACACGGTGATGGTCACAGGACTCAACATACTGGGCATCACTGCCACACAGAGTGATGGACACAGGACACGACACACTGGACATCACTGCCCAAACCGAGTGATGGTCACAGGACTCAGTACATACTGGACATCACTGCCCACACAGGGTGTTGGTCACAGGACTCAGTACACACTGGACATCACTGCCACACCGAGTGATGGCCACAGGACTCAGTACACACTGGACATCACTGCCCACACAGGGTGTTGGTCACAGGACTCTACACATCGGACATCACAGCCCGCACCGAGTGATGGTCACAGGACTCAGTACACACTGGACATCACTGCCCACACAGGGTGTTGGTCACAGTACTCAGTACACACTGGACATCACTGCCACACCGAGTGATGGTCACAGGACTCAGTACACACTGGCATCACTGCCCACACAGGGTGTTCGTCACATACCTCAGTACACACTGGACATCATTGCAACACCGAGTGATGGTCACAGGCCTCAGTACACACTGGACATCACTGCCCACACAGGGAGTTGGTCACAGGACTCTGCACACCGGACATCACAGCCGCACCGAGTGATGGTTACAGGACTCAGTACACACTGGACATCACTGCCCACACAGGGCGATGGTCACAGGACTCAGTACAAACTGGACATCACTGCCACACCGAGTGATGGTCACAGGACTCCGCACACACTGGATATTACTGCCCACACACGGTGATGGTCACAGGAATCAACATACTGGGCATCATTGCCACACAGAGTGATGGACACAGGACACTACACACTGGACATCACTGCCACACAGAGTGATGGTCACAGGACTCAGTACACACTGGACATCACTGTCCTCACAGAGTGATATTCACAGGACTCAGTACACACTGGGCATCAATGCCCACACAGGGTGATGGTCACAGGACTCTGTACACACCGGACATCACTGCCACACCGAGTGATGGTCACAGGACTCAGTACACATTGAACATCACTGCCCAAACCGAGTGATGGTCACAGGATTCAGTACACACTGGACATCACTGCCCACACAGGGTGTTGGTCACATGACTCAGAACACACTGGACATCATTGCCACACCGAGTGATGGTCACAGGCCTCAGTACACACTGGACATCACTGCCCACACAGGGTGTTGGTCACAGGACTCAGTACAAACTGCACATCACTGCCGCACCGAGTGATGGTCACAGGACTCAGCACACACTGGACATTACTGCCCACACACGGTGATGGTCACAGGACTCAACATACTGGGCATCACTGCCACACAGAGTGATGGACACAGGACACGACACACTGGACATCACTGCCAAAACCGAGTGATGGTCACAGGACTCAGTACACACTGGACATCACTGCCCACACAGGGTGTTGGTCACAGGACTCAGTACAAACTGCACATCACTGCCACACCGAGTGATGGTCACAGGACTCAGCACACACTGGACATTACTGCCCACACACGGTGATGGTCACAGGACTCAACACACTGGACATCACTGCACACACAGAGTGATGGACACAGGACACTACACACTGGACATCACTGCACACACAGGGTGTTGGGCACAGGACTCAGTACACACTGGACATCACTGCCACACCGAGTGATGGTCAGAGGACTCTACACAATGGACATCACTGCCACACCGAGTGATGGTTACAGGACTCAGTACACACTGGACATCACTGCCCACACAGGGCGATGGTCACAGGACTCAGTACAATCTGGACATCACTGCCACACCGAGTGATGGTCACAGGACTCAGCACACACTGGAGATTACTGCCCACACACAGTGATGGTCACAGGACTCAACATACTGGGCATCATTGCCTCACAGAGTGATGGTCACAGGACTCAGTACACACTGGACATCACTGCCCACACAGGTTGTTCGTCACATGACTCCGTACACACGGGACGTCATTGCCACACCGAGTTATGGTCACAGGCCTCAGTACACACTGGACATCACTGCCCACAGCAAGTGATGGTCACAGGACTCAGTACTCACTGGACATCACTGCCCACACCGAGTGATGGTCACAGGACTCACTACTCACTGGACATCACTGCTCACACAGAGTGATGGTCACAGGCCTCTACACAATGGACATCACTGCCACACCGAGTGATGGTCACAGGACTCAGTACACACTGGACATCACTGCCCAAACCGAGTGATGGTCACAGGACTCAGTACACACTGGACATCACTGCCCACACAGGGTGTTGGTCACAGGACTCAGTACACACTGGACATCACTGCCACACCGAGTGATGGCCACAGGACTCAGTACACACTGGACATCACTGCCCACACAGGGTGTTGGTCACAGGACTCTACACATCGGACATCACAGTACGCACCGAGTGATGGTCACAGGACTCAGTACACATTGGACTTCACTGCCCACACAGGGTGATGGTCACAGGACTCAGTACAAACTGGACATCACTGCCACACCGAGTGATGGTCACAGGACTCAGCACACACTGGACATTCCTGCCCACACACGGTGATGGTCATAGGACTCAACATACTGGACATCACTGCCACACAGAGTGATGGACACAGGACACTACACACTGGACATCACTGCCACACCGAGTGATGGTCACAGGACTCAGTACTCACTGGACATCACTGCTCACACAGAGTGATGGTCACAGGCCTCTACAAAATGGACATCACTGCCACACAGAGTGATGGTCTCAGGACTCAGTACACACTGCCCACACCGAGTGATGGTCACAGGACTCACTACTCACTGGACATCACTGCTCACACAGAGTGATGGTCACAGGCCTCTACACAATGGACATCACTGCCACACCGAGTGATGGTCACAGGACTCAGTACACACTGGACATCACTGCCCAAACCGAGTGATGGTCACAGGACTCAGTACACACTGGACATCACTGCCCACACAGGGTGTTGGTCACAGGACTCAGTACACACTGGACATCACTGCCACACCGAGTGATGGCCACAGGACTCAGTACACACTGGACATCACTGCCCAAACAGTGTGTTGGTCACAGGACTCTACACATCGGACATCACAGTACGCACCGAGTGATGGTCACAGGACTCAGTACACATTGGACATCACTGCCCACACAGGGTGATGGTCACAGGACTCAGTACAAACTGGACATCACTGCCACACCGAGTGATGGTCACAGGACTCAGCACACACTGGACATTCCTGCCCACACACGGTGATGGTCATAGGACTCAACATACTGGACATCACTGCCACACCGAGTGATGGTCACAGGACTCAGTACTCACTGGACATCACTGCTCACACAGAGTGATGGTCACAGGCCTCTACAAAATGGACATCACTGCCACACAGAGTGATGGTCTCAGGACTCAGTACAAACTGGACATCACTGCCACACCGACTGATGGTCACAGGACTCAGTACACACTGGACATCACTGCCCACATGTTGATGGTCCCAGGACTCAGTACACACTGGACATCACTGCCCAAACCGAGTGATGGTCATAGGACTCAGTACACACTGGACATCTCTGCCCACACAGGGTGTTGGTCACAGGACTCAGTACACACTGGACATCACTGCCCAAACCGAGTGATGGTCACAGGACTCAGTACACACGGGACATCACTGCCCACACAGGGTGTTGGGCACAGGACTCAGTACACACTGGATATCACTGCCCACACCGAGTGATGGTCACAGGACTCTACACACTGGACATCACTGCCCAAACCGAGTGATGGTCACAGGACTCAGTACTCACCGGACATCACTGCCACACCGAGTGATGGTCACAGGACTCTACACAATGGACATCACTGCCACGCCGAGTGATGGTCACAGGACTCAGTATACACTGGACATCACTGCCCACACAGGGTGTTGGTCACAGGACTCAGTACACACTGGACATCACTGCCCAAACCGAGTGATGGTCACAGGACTCAGTACACACGGGACATCACTGCCCACACAGGGTGTTGGGCACAGGACTCAGTACACACTGGACATCACTGCCCACACCGAGTGATGGTCACAGGACTCTACACACTGGAGATCACTGCCCAAACCGAGTGATAGTTACAGGACTCAGTACTCACTGGACATCACTGCCACAACGAGTGATGGTCACAGGACTCAGTACACACTGGACATTACTGCCCACACACGGTGATGGTCACAGGACTCAACACACTGGACATCACTACCACACAGAGTGATGGACAAAGGACACTACACACTGGACATCACTGCCCACACAGGGTGTTGGGCACAGGACTCAGTACACACTGGACATCACTGCCACACCGAGTGATGGTCACAGGACTCTACTCAATGGACATCACTGCCACACCGAGTGATGGTCACAGGACTCAGTACACACTGGACATCACTGCCCAAACTGAGTGATGGTCACAGGACTCAGTACACACTGGACATCACTGCCCACACAGGGTGTTCGTCACATGACTCAGTACACACTGGACATCATTGCCACACCGAGTGATGGTCACAGGCCTCAGTACACACTGGACATCACTGCCCACACAGGGTGTTGGGCACAGGACTCAGTACACACTGGACATCACTGCCCACAACGAGTGATGGTTACAGGACTCTACACACTGGGCATCACTGCCACACAGAGTGATGGACACAGGACACGACACACTGGACATCACTGCCCAAACCGAGTGATGGTCACAGTACTCAGTACACACTGGACATCACTGCCCACACAGGGTGTTGGTCACAGGACTCAGTACACACTGGACATCACTGCCACACCGAGTGATGGCCACAGGACTCAGTACACACTGGACATCACTGCCCACACAGGGTGTTGGTCACAGGACTCTACACATCGGACATCACAGCCCGCACCGAGTGATGGTCACAGGACTCAGTACACACTGGACATCACTGCCCAAACCGAGTGATGGTCACAGGACTCAGTACACACTGGACATCACTGCCACACCGAGTGATGGTCACAGGACTCAGTACACACTGGCATCACTGCCCACACAGGGTGTTCGTCACATACCTCAGTACACACTGGACATCATTGCAACACCGAGTGATGGTCACAGGCCTCAGTACACACTGGACATCACTGCCCACACAGGGAGTTGGTCACAGGACTCTGCACACCGGACATCACAGCCGCACCGAGTGATGGTTACAGGACTCAGTACACACTGGACATCACTGCCCACACAGGGCGATGGTCACAGGACTCAGTACTAACTGGACATCACTGCCACACCGAGTGATGGTCACAGGACTCAGCACACACTGGACATTACTGCCCACACACGGTGATGGTCACAGGACTCAACATACTGGGCATCATTGCCACACAGAGTGATGGACACAGGACACTACACACTGGACATCACTGCCACACAGAGTGATGGTCACAGGACTCAGTACAAACTGGACATCACTGCTGCACCGAGTGATGGTCACAGGACTCAGCACCCACTGGACATTACTGCCCACACACGGTGATGGTCACAGGAATCAACATACTGGGCATCATTGCCACACAGAGTGATGGACACAGGACACTACACACTGGACATCACTGCCACACAGAGTGATGGTCACAGGACTCAGTACACACTGGACATCACTGTCCTCACAGAGTGATGGTCACAGGACTCAGTACACACTGGGCATCAATGCCCACACAGGGTGATGGTCACAGGACTCTGTACACACCGGACATCACTGCCACACCGAGTGATGGTCACAGGACTCAGTACACATTGAACATCACTGCCCAAACCGAGTGATGGTCACAGGATTCAGTACACACTGGACATCACTGCCCACACAGGGTGTTGGTCACATGACTCAGTACACACTGGACATCACTGCCACACCGAGTGATGGTCACAGGACTCTACTCAATGGACATCACTGCCACACCGAGTGATGGTCACAGGACTCAGTACACACTGGACATCACTGCCCAAACTGAGTGATGGTCACAGGACTCAGTACACACTGGACATCACTGCCCACACAGGGTGTTCGTCACATGACTCAGTACACACTGGACATCATTGCCACACCGAGTGATGGTCACAGGCCTCAGTACACACTGGACATCACTGCCCACACAGGGTGTTGGGCACAGGACTCAGTACACACTGGACATCACTGCCCACAACGAGTGATGGTTACAGGACTCTACACACTGGGCATCACTGCCACACAGAGTGATGGACACAGGACACGACACACTGGACATCACTGCCCAAACCGAGTGATGGTCACAGTACTCAGTACACACTGGACATCACTGCCCACACAGGGTGTTGGTCACAGGACTCAGTACACACTGGACATCACTGCCACACCGAGTGATGGCCACAGGACTCAGTACACACTGGACATCACTGCCCACACAGGGTGTTGGTCACAGGACTCTACACATCGGACATCACAGCCCGCACCGAGTGATGGTCACAGGACTCAGTACACACTGGACATCACTGCCCAAACCGAGTGATGGTCACAGGACTCAGTACACACTGGACATCACTGCCACACCGAGTGATGGTCACAGGACTCAGTACACACTGGCATCACTGCCCACACAGGGTGTTCGTCACATACCTCAGTACACACTGGACATCATTGCAACACCGAGTGATGGTCACAGGCCTCAGTACACACTGGACATCACTGCCCACACAGGGAGTTGGTCACAGGACTCTGCACACCGGACATCACAGCCGCACCGAGTGATGGTTACAGGACTCAGTACACACTGGACATCACTGCCCACACAGGGCGATGGTCACAGGACTCAGTACAAACTGGACATCACTGCCACACCGAGTGATGGTCACAGGACTCAGCACACACTGGACATTACTGCCCACACACGGTGATGGTCACAGGACTCAACATACTGGGCATCATTGCCACACAGAGTGATGGACACAGGACACTACACACTGGACATCACTGCCACACAGAGTGATGGTCACAGGACTCAGTACAAACTGGACATCACTGCTGCACCGAGTGATGGTCACAGGACTCAGCACCCACTGGACATTACTGCCCACACACGGTGATGGTCACAGGAATCAACATACTGGGCATCATTGCCACACAGAGTGATGGACACAGGACACTACACACTGGACATCACTGCCACACAGAGTGATGGTCACAGGACTCAGTACACACTGGACATCACTGTCCTCACAGAGTGATGGTCACAGGACTCAGTACACACTGGGCATCAATGCCCACACAGGGTGATGGTCACAGGACTCTGTACACACCGGACATCACTGCCACACCGAGTGATGGTCACAGGACTCAGTACACATTGAACATCACTGCCCAAACCGAGTGATGGTCACAGGATTCAGTACACACTGGACATCACTGCCCACACAGGGTGTTGGTCACATGACTCAGAACACACTGGACATCATTGCCACACCGAGTGATGGCCACAGGCCTCAGTACACACTGGACATCACTGCCCACACAGGGTGTTGGTCACAGGACTCAGTACAAACTGCACATCACTGCCACACCGAGTGATGGTCACAGGACTCAGCACACACTGGACATTACTGCCCACACACGGTGATGGTCACAGGACTCAACATACTGGGCATCACTGCCACACAGAGTGATGGACACAGGACACGACACACTGGACATCACTGCCAAAACCGAGTGATGGTCACAGGACTCAGTACACACTGGACATCACTGCCCACACAGGGTGTTGGTCACAGGACTCAGTACAAACTGCACATCACTGCCACACCGAGTGATGGTCACAGGACTCAGCACACACTGGACATTACTGCCCACACACGGTGATGGTCACAGGACTCAACACACTGGACATCACTGCCACACAGAGTGATGGACAAAGGACACTACACACTGGACATCACTGCACACACAGGGTGTTGGGCACAGGACTCAGTACACACTGGACATCACTGCCACACCGAGTGATGGTCACAGGACTCAGTACATACTGGACATCACTGCCCAAACCGAGTGATGGTCACAGGACTCAGTACACACTGGACATCACTGCCCACACAGGGTGTTGGTCACAGGATTCTGCACACCGGACATCACAGCCCGCACCGAGTGATGGTTACAGGACTCAGTACACACTGGACATCACTGCCCACACAGGGCGATGGTCACAGGACTCAGTACAATCTGGACATCACTGCCACACCGAGTGATGGTCAGAGGACTCTACACAATGGACATCACTGCCACACCGAGTGATGGTCACAGGACTCAGTACATACTGGACATCACTGCCCAAACCGAGTGATGGTCACAGGACTCAGTACACACTGGACATCACTGCCCACACAGGGTGTTGGTCACAGGATTCTGCACACCGGACATCACAGCCCGCACCGAGTGATGGTTACAGGACTCAGTACACACTGGACATCACTGCCCACACAGGGCGATGGTCACAGGACTCAGTACAATCTGGACATCACTGCCACACCGAGTGATGGTCACAGGACTCAGCACACACTGGAGATTACTGCCCACACACAGTGATGGTCACAGGACTCAACATACTGGGCATCATTGCCTCACAGAGTGATGGTCACAGGACTCAGTACACACTGGACATCACTGCCCACACAGGTTGTTCGTCACATGACTCCGCACACACGGGACGTCATTGCCACACCGAGTGATGGTCACAGGCCTCAGTACACACTGGACATCACTGCCCACAGCAAGTGATGGTCACAGGACTCAGTACTCACTGGACATCACTGCCCACACCGAGTGATGGTCACAGGACTCACTACTCACTGGACATCACTGCTCACACAGAGTGATGGTCACAGGCCTCTGCACAATGGACATCACTGCCACACCGAGTGATGGTCACAGGACTCAGTACACACTGGACATCACTGCCCAAACCGAGTGATGGTCACAGGACTCAGTACACACTGGACATCACTGCCCACACAGGGTGTTGGTCACAGGACTCTGCACACCGGACATCACAGCCCGCACCGAGTGATGGTTACAGGACTCAGTACACACTGGACATCACTGCCCACACAGGGCGATGGTCACAGGACTCAGTACAATCTGGACATCACTGCCACACCGAGTGATGGTCACAGGACTCAGCACACACTGGAGATTACTGCCCACACACAGTGATGGTCACAGGACTCAACATACTGGGCATCATTGCCTCACAGAGTGATGGTCACAGGACTCAGTACACACTGGACATCACTGCCCACACAGGTTGTTCGTCACATGACTCCGTACACACGGGACGTCATTGCCACACCGAGTGATGGTCACAGGCCTCAGTACACACTGGACATCACTGCCCACAGCAAGTGATGGTCACAGGACTCAGTACTCACTGGACATCACTGCCCACACCGAGTGATGGTCACAGGACTCACTACTCACTGGACATCACTGCTCACACAGAGTGATGGTCACAGGCCTCTACACAATGGACATCACTGCCACACCGAGTGATGGTCACAGGACTCAGTACACACTGGACATCACTGCCCAAACCGAGTGATGGTCACAGGACTCAGTACACACTGGACATCACTGCCCACACAGGGTGTTGGTCACAGGACTCAGTACACACTGGACATCACTGCCACACCGAGTGATGGCCACAGGACTCAGTACACACTGGACATCACTGCCCACACAGGGTGTTGGTCACAGGACTCTACACATCGGACATCACAGTACGCACCGAGTGATGGTCACAGGACTCAGTACACATTGGACTTCACTGCCCACACAGGGTGATGGTCACAGGACTCAGTACAAACTGGACATCACTGCCACACCGAGTGATGGTCACAGGACTCAGCACACACTGGACATTCCTGCCCACACACGGTGATGGTCATAGGACTCAACATACTGGACATCACTGCCACACAGAGTGATGGACACAGGACACTACACACTGGACATCACTGCCACACCGAGTGATGGTCACAGGACTCAGTACTCACTGGACATCACTGCTCACACAGAGTGATGGTCACAGGCCTCTACAAAATGGACATCACTGCCACACAGAGTGATGGTCTCAGGACTCAGTACACACTGCCCACACCGAGTGATGGTCACAGGACTCACTACTCACTGGACATCACTGCTCACACAGAGTGATGGTCACAGGCCTCTACACAATGGACATCACTGCCACACCGAGTGATGGTCACAGGACTCAGTACACACTGGACATCACTGCCCAAACCGAGTGATGGTCACAGGACTCAGTACACACTGGACATCACTGCCCACACAGGGTGTTGGTCACAGGACTCAGTACACACTGGACATCACTGCCACACCGAGTGATGGCCACAGGACTCAGTACACACTGGACATCACTGCCCACACAGTGTGTTGGTCACAGGACTCTACACATCGGACATCACAGTACGCACCGAGTGATGGTCACAGGACTCAGTACACATTAGACATCACTGCCCACACAGGGTGATGGTCACAGGACTCAGTACAAACTGGACATCACTGCCACATCGAGTGATGCTCACAGGACTCAGCACACACTGGACATTCCTGCCCACACACGGTGATGGTCATAGGACTCAACATACTGGACATCACTGCCACACCGAGTGATGGTCACAGGACTCAGTACTCACTGGACATCACTGCTCACACAGAGTGATGGTCACAGGCCTCTACAAAATGGACATCACTGCCACACAGAGTGATGGTCTCAGGACTCAGTACAAACTGGACATCACTGCCACACCGACTGATGGTCACAGGACTCAGTACACACTGGACATCACTGCCCACATGTTGATGGTCCCAGGACTCAGTACACACTGGACATCACTGCCCAAACCGAGTGATGGTCATAGGACTCAGTACACACTGGACATCTCTGCCCACACAGGGTGTTGGTCACAGGACTCAGTACACACTGGACATCACTGCCCAAACCGAGTGATGGTCACAGGACTCAGTACACACGGGACATCACTGCCCACACAGGGTGTTGGGCACAGGACTCAGTACACACTGGATATCACGGCCCACACCGAGTGATGGTCACAGGACTCTACACACTGGACATCACTGCCCAAACCGAGTGATGGTCACAGGACTCAGTACTCACCGGACATCACTGCCACACCGAGTGATGGTCACAGGACTCTACACAATGGACATCACTGCCCAAACCGAGTGATGATCATAGGACTCAGTACACACTGGACATCTCTGCCCACACAGGGTGTTGGTCACAGGACTCAGTACACACTGGACATCACTGCCCAAACCGAGTGATGGTCACAGGACTCAGTACACACGGGACATCACTGCCCACACAGGGTGTTGGGCACAGGACTCAGTACACACTGGATATCACGGCCCACACCGAGTGATGGTCACAGGACTCTACACACTGGACATCACTGCCCAAACCGAGTGATGGTCACAGGACTCAGTACTCACCGGACATCACTGCCACGCCGAGTGATGGTCACAGGACTCAGTATACACTGGACATCACTGCCCACACAGGGTGTTGGTCACAGGACTCAGTACACACTGGACATCACTGCCCAAACCGAGTGATGGTCACAGGACTCAGTACACACGGGACATCACTGCCCACACAGGGTGTTGGGCACAGGACTCAGTACACACTGGACATCACTGCCCACACCGAGTGATGGTCACAGGACTCTACACACTGGACATCACTGCCCAAACCGAGTGATAGTTACAGTACTCAGTACTCACTGGACATCACTGCCACAACGAGTGATGGTCACAGGACTCAGTACACACTGGACATTACTGCCCACACACGGTGATGGTCACAGGACTCAACACACTGGACATCACTACCACACAGAGTGATGGACAAAGGACACTACACACTGGACATCACTGCCCACACAGGGTGTTGGGCACAGGACTCAGTACACACTGGACATCACTGCCACACCGAGTGATGGTCACAGGACTCTACTCAATGGACATCACTGCCACACCGAGTGATGGTCACAGGACTCAGTACACACTGGACATCACTGCCCAAAATGAGTGATGGTCACAGGACTCAGTACACACTGGACATCACTGCCCACACAGGGTGTTCGTCACATGACTCAGTACACACTGGACATCATTGCCACACCGAGTGATGGTCACAGGCCTCAGTACACACTGGACATCACTGCCCACAACGAGTGATGGTTACAGGACTCTACACACTGGACATCACTGCCCAAACCGAGTGATGGTCACAGGACTCAGTACTCACTGGACATCACTGCCACACCGAGTGATGGTCACAGGACTCAGCACACACTGGACATCACTGCCACACAGAGTGATGGACAAAGGACACTACACGCTGGACATCACTGCACACACAGGGTGTTGGGCACAGGACTCAATACACGCTGGACATCACTGCCACACCGAGTGATGGTCAGAGGACTCTACACAATGGACATCACTGCCACACCGAGTGATGGTCACAGGACTCAGTACATACTGGACATCACTGCCCAAACCGAGTGATGGTCACAGGACTCAGTACACACTGGACATCACTGCCCACACATGGTGTTGGTCACAGGACTCTGCACACCGGACATCACAGCCCGCACCGAGTGATGGTGACAGGACTCAGTACACACTGGACATCACTGCCCACACAGGGCGATGGTCACAGGACTCAGTACAAACTGGACATCACTGCCACACCGAGTGATGGTCACAGGACTCAGCACACACTGGAGATTACTGCCCACACACGGTGATGGTCACAGGACTCAACATACTGGGCATCATTGCCTCACAGAGTGATGGTCACAGGACTCAGTACACACTGGACATCACTGCCCACACAGGTTGTTCGTCACATGACTCCGTACACACTGGACATCATTGCCACACCGAGTGATGGTCACAGGCCTCAGTACACACTGGACATCACTGCCCACAGCAAGTGATGGTCACAGGACTCAGTACTCACTGGACATCACTGCCCACACCGAGTGATGGTCACAGGACTCACTACTCACTGGACATCACTGCTCACACAGAGTGATGGTCACAGGCCTCTACACAATGGACATCACTGCCACACCGAGTGATGGTCTCAGGACTCAGTACACACTGGACATCACTGCCCAAACCGAGTGATGGTCACAGGACTCAGTACACACTGGACATCACTGCCCACACAGGGTGTTGGTCACAGGACTCAGTACACACTGGACATCACTGCCACACCGAGTGATGGCCACAGGACTCAGTACACACTGGACATCACTGCCCACACAGGGTGTTGGTCACAGGACTCTACACATCGGACATGACAGTACGCACCGAGTGATGGTCACAGGACTCAGTACACATTGGACATCACTGCCCACACAGGGTGATGGTCACAGGACTCAGTACAAACTGGACATCACTGCCACACCGAGTGATGGTCACAGGACTCAGCACACACTGGACATTCCTGCCCACACACGGTGATGGTCATAGGACTCAACATACTGGACATCACTGCCACACAGAGTGATGGACACAGGACACTACACACTGGACATCACTGCCACACCGAGTGATGGTCACAGGACTCAGTACTCACTGGACATCACTGCTCACACAGAGTGATGGTCACAGGCCTCTACAAAATGGACATCACTGCCACACAGAGTGATGGTCTCAGGACTCAGTACACACTGGACATCACTGCCACACCGACTGATGGTCACAGGACTCAGTACACACTGGACATCACTGCCCACATGTTGATGGTCCCAGGACTCAGTACACACTGGACATCACTGCCCAAACCGAGTGATGGTCATAGGACTCAGTACACACTGGACATCACTGCCCACACAGGGTGTTGGTCACAGGACTCAGTACACACTGGACATCACTGCCCAAACCGAGTGATGGTCACAGGACTCAGTACACACGGGACATCTCTGCCCACACAGGGTGTTGGGCACAGGACTCAGTACACACTGGATATCACTGCCCACACCGAGTGATGGTCACAGGACTCTACACACTGGACATCACTGCCCAAACCGAGTGATGGTCACAGGACTCAGTACTCACCGGACATCACTGCCCACACAGGGTGTTGGGCACAGGACTCAGTACACACTGGATATCACTGCCCACACCGAGTGATGGTCACAGGACTCTACACACTGGACATCACTGCCCAAACCGAGTGATGGTCACAGGACTCAGTACACACTGGACATCACTGCCACACCGAGTGATGGTCACAGGACTCTACACAATGGACATCACTGCCACGCCGAGTGATGGTCACAGGACTCAGTATACACTGGACATCACTGCCGACACAGGGTGTTGGTCACAGGACTCAGTACACACTGGACATCACTGCCCAAACCGAGTGATGGTCACAGGACTCAGTACACACGGGACATCACTGCCCACACAGGGTGTTGGGCACAGGACTCAGTACACACTGGACATCACTGCCCACACCGAGTGATGGTCACAGGACTCTACACACTGGACATCACTGCCCAAACCGAGTGATAGTTACAGGTCTCAGTACTCACTGGACATCACTGCCACACCGAGTGATGGTCACAGGACTCAGTACACACTGGACATTACTGCCCACACACGGTGATGGTCACAGGACTCAACACACTGGACATCACTGCCACACAGAGTGATGGACAAAGGACACTACACACTGGACATCACTGCCCACACAGGGTGTTGGGCACAGGACTCAGTACACACTGGACATCACTGCCACACCGAGTGATGGTCACAGGACTCTACACAATGGACATCACTGCCACACCGAGTGATGGTCACAGGACTCAGTACACACTGGACATCACTGCCCAAACCGAGTGATGGTCACAGGACTCAGTACACACTGGACATCACTGCCCACACAGGGTGTTCGTCACATGACTCAGTACACACTTGACATCATTGCCACACCGAGTGATGGTCACAGGCCTCAGTGCACACTGGACATCACTGCCCACACAGGGTGTTGGGCACAGGACTCAGTACACACTGGACATCACTGCCCACAACGAGTGATGGTTACAGGACTCTACACACTGGACATCACTGCCCAAACCGAGTGATGGTCACAGGACTCAGTACTCACTGGACATCACTGCCACACCGAGTGATGGTCACAGGACTCAGCACACACTGGACATTACTGCCCACACACGGTGATGGTCACAGGACTCAACATACTGGGCATCATTGCCACACAGAGTGATGGACACAGGACACTACACACTGGACATCACTGCCACACAGAGTGATGGTCACAGGACTCTACACACTGGACATCACTGCCCAAACCGAGTGATAGTTACAGGACTCAGTACTCACTGGACATCACTGCCACACCGAGTGATGGTCACAGGACTCAGTACACACTGGACATTACTGCCCACACACGGTGATGGTCACAGGACTCAACACACTGGACATCACTGCCACACAGAGTGATGGACAAAGGACACTATACACTGGACATCACTGCCCACACAGGGTGTTGGGCACAGGACTCAGTACACACTGGACATCACTGCCACACCGAGTGATGGTCACAGGACTCTACACAATGGACATCACTGCCACACCGAGTGATGGTCACAGGACTCAGTACACACTGGACATCACTGCCCAAACCGAGTGATGGTCACAGGACTCAGTACACACTGGACATCACTGCCCACACAGGGTGTTCGTCACATGACTCAGTACACACTGGACATCATTGCCCACACAGGGTGTTGGGCACAGGACTCAGTACACACTGGACATCACTGCCCACAACGAGTGATGGTTACAGGACTCTACACACTGGACATCACTGCCCAAACCGAGTGATGGTCACAGGACTCAGTACTCACTGGACATCACTGCCACACCGAGTGATGGTCACAGGACTCAGCACACACTGGACATTACTGCCCACACACGGTGATGGTCACAGGACTCAACATACTGGGCATCATTGCCACACAGAGTGATGGACACAGGACACTACACACTGGACATCACTGCCACACAGAGTGATGGTCACAGGACTCAGTACTCACTGGACATCACTGCTCACACAGAGTGATGGTCACAGGCCTCTACACAATGGACATTACTGCCGCACCGAGTGATGGTTACAGGACTCAGTACACACTGGACATCACTGCCCACACAGGGAGATGGTCAGAGGACTCAGTACAAACTGGACATCACTGCCACACCGAGTGATGGTCACAGGACTGAGCACACACTGGACATTACTGCCCACACACGGTGATGGTCACAGGACTCAACATACTGGGCATCATTGCCACACAGAGTGATGGACACAGGACACTACACACTGGACATCAATGCCCACACCGAGTGATGGTCACAGGACTGAGTACACACTGGACATTACTGCCCACACACGGTGATGGTCACAGGACTCAACACACTGGACATCACTGCCACACAGAGTGATGGACAAAGGACACTATACACTGAACATCACTGCCCACACAGGGTGTTGGGCACAGGACTCAGTACACACTGGACATCACTGCCACACCGAGTGATGGTCACAGGACTCTACACAATGGACATCACTGCCACACCGAGTGATGGTCACAGGACTCAGTACACACTGGACATCACTGCCCAAACCGAGTGATGGTCACAGGACTCAGTACACACTGGACATCACTGCCCACACAGGGTGTTCGTCACATGACTCAGTACACACTGGACATCATTGCCACACCGAGTGATGGTCACAGGCCTCAGTACACACTGGACATCACTGCCCACACAGGGTGTTGGGCACAGGACTCAGTACACACTGGACATCACTGCCCACAACGAGTAATGGTCACAGGACTCTACACACTGGACATCACTGCCCAAACCGAGTGATAGTTACAGGTCTCAGTACTCACTGGACATCACTGCCACACCGAGTGATGGTCACAGGACTCAGTACACACTGGACATTACTGCCCACACACGGTGATGGTCACAGGACTCAACACACTGGACATCACTGCCACACAGAGTGATGGACAAAGGACACTACACACTGGACATCACTGCCCACACAGGGTGTTGGGCACAGGACTCAGTACACACTGGACATCACTGCCACACCGAGTGATGGTCACAGGACTCTACACAATGGACATCACTGCCACACCGAGTGATGGTCACAGGACTCAGTACACACTGGACATCACTGCCCAAACCGAGTGATGGTCACAGGACTCAGTACACACTGGACATCACTGCCCACACAGGGTGTTCGTCACATGACTCAGTACACACTGGACATCATTGCCACACCGAGTGATGGTCACAGGCCTCAGTACACACTGGACATCACTGCCCACACAGGGTGTTGGGCACAGGACTCAGTACACACTGGACATCACTGCCCACAACGAGTGATGGTTACAGGACTCTACACACTGGACATCACTGCCCAAACCGAGTGATGGTCACAGGACTCAGTACTCACTGGACATCACTGCCACACCGAGTGATGGTCACAGGCCTCAGTACACACTGGACATCACTGCCCACACAGGGTGTTGGGCACAGGACTCAGTACACACTGGACATCACTGCCCACAACGAGTGATGGTTACAGGACTCTACACACTGGACATCACTGCCCAAACCGAGTGATGGTCACAGGACTCAGTACTCACTGGACATCACTGCCACACCGAGTGATGGTCACAGGACTCAGCACACACTGGACATTACTGCCCACACACGGTGATGGTCACAGGACTCAACATACTGGGCATCATTGCCACAAAGAGTGATGGACACAGGACACTACACACTGGACATCACTGCCCACACAGAGTGATGGACACAGGACTCAGTACACACTGGACATCACTGCCACACAGAGTGATGGTCACAGGACTCTACACACTGGACATCACTGCCCAAACCGAGTGATAGTTACAGGACTCAGTACTCACTGGACATCACTGCCACACCGAGTGATGGTCACAGGACTCAGTACACACTGGACATTACTGCCCACACACGGTGATGGTCACAGGACTCAACACACTGGACATCACTGCCACACAGAGTGATGGACAAAGGACACTATACACTGGACATCACTGCCCACACAGGGTGTTGGGCACAGGACTCAGTACACACTGGACATCACTGCCACACCGAGTGATGGTCACAGGACTCTACACAATGGACATCACTGCCACACCGAGTGATGGTCACAGGACTCAGTACACACTGGACATCACTGCCCAAACCGAGTGATGGTCACAGGACTCAGTACACACTGGACATCACTGCCCACACAGGGTGTTCGTCACATGACTCAGTACACACTGGACATCATTGCCACACCGAGTGATGGTCACAGGCCTCAGTACACACTGGACATCACTGCCCACACAGGGTGTTGGGCACAGGACTCAGTACACACTGGACATCACTGCCCACAACGAGTGATGGTTACAGGACTCTACACACTGGACATCACTGCCCAAACCGAGTGATGGTCACAGGACTCAGTACTCACTGGACATCACTGCCACACCGAGTGATGGTCACAGGACTCAGCACACACTGGACATTACTGCCCACACACGGTGATGGTCACAGGACTCAACATACTGGGCATCATTGCCACACAGAGTGATGGACACAGGACACTACACACTGGACATCACTGCCACACTGAGTGATGGTCACAGGACTGAGTACTCACTGGACATCAATGCCCACACCGAGTGATGGTCACAGGACTCAGTACTCACTGGACATCACTGCTCACACAGAGTGATGGTCACAGGCCTCTACACAATGGACATCACTGCCACACCGAGTGATGGTCACAGGACTCAGTACACACTGGACATTACTGCCGCACCGAGTGATGGTTACAGGACTCAGTACACACTGGACATCACTGCCCACACAGGGAGATGGTCAGAGGACTCAGTACAAACTGGACATCACTGCCACACCGAGTGATGGTCACAGGACTGAGCACACACTGGACATTACTGCCCACACACGGTGATGGTCACAGGACTCAACATACTGGGCATCATTGCCACACAGAGTGATGGACACAGGACACTACACACTGGACATCACTGCCCACACCGAGTGATGGTCACAGGACTGAGTACACACTGGACATTACTGCCCACACACGGTGATGGTCACAGGACTCAACACACTGGACATCACTGCCACACAGAGTGATGGACAAAGGACACTATACACTGGACATCACTGCCCACACAGGGTGTTGGGCACAGGACTCAGTACACACTGGACATCACTGCCACACCGAGTGATGGTCACAGGACTCTACACAATGGACATCACTGCCACACCGAGTGATGGTCACAGGACTCAGTACACACTGGACATCACTGCCCAAACCGAGTGATGGTCACAGGACTCAGTACACACTGGACATCACTGCCCACACAGGGTGTTCGTCACATGACTCAGTACACACTGGACATCATTGCCACACCGAGTGATGGTCACAGGCCTCAGTACACACTGGACATCACTGCCCACACAGGGTGTTGGGCACAGGACTCAGTACACACTGGACATCACTGCCCACAACGAGTGATGGTTACAGGACTCTACACACTGGACATCACTGCCCAAACCGAGTGATGGTCACAGGACTCAGTACTCACTGGACATCACTGCCACACCGAGTGATGGTCACAGGACTCAGCACACACTGGACATTACTGCCCACACACGGTGATGGTCACAGGACTCAACATACTGGGCATCATTGCCACACAGAGTGATGGACACAGGACACTACACACTGGACATCACTGCCACACAGAGTGATGGTCACAGGACTGAGTACTCACTGGACATCAATGCCCACACCGAGTTATGGTCACAGGACTCAGTACTCACTGGACATCACTGCTCACACAGAGTGATGGTCACAGGCCTCTACACAATGGACATCACTGCCACACCGAGTGATGGTCACAGGACTCAGTACACACTGGACATTACTGCCGCACCGAGTGATGGTTACAGGACTCAGTACACACTGGACATCACTGCCCACACAGGGAGATGGTCAGAGGACTCAGTACAAACTGGACATCACTGCCACACCGAGTGATGGTCACAGGACTGAGCACACACTGGACATTACTGCCCACACACGGTGATGGTCACAGGA